>NC_054831.1:112803250-113413058 GCF_018345385.1 Vulpes lagopus | reverse complement strand
AAAGAAAGCTACTGTTCCTTTGGCCTGTCGAAGCTGTTCACCTGACTATGGTCTTTCTCCCAGGAGAGAGGGAAATAAGCCATCAACCAATAATGATTATTCCATTGTGTTACTTTATTTTCTTATCAGAACCAATCAGTGTGGAAAATAATGATATTAGCAGCTTGGGTTTAGAAGCACAGGCTCTATCTTCCACAGGACTCTCACCTCTACTATTATTCAATTCAACCAGTCTATACTGAGGACCATTTGGGGCAGCCTTTGCTACATAACAAACCATCCCAAAACTTGATGACAAAGCAACAACGACGTATTGTTTCTCACAATTCTCTAAGTTGGCTAGGCAGTTCTTATTTATTTCAGCTGGAAGTTCCCCTGGGCTGGAGAGTCCCAGGGTGTGCTCATTCACGGGACAAGGAGCCGTGCAGGGGTGTTTGGCTTGGCACTTTGGTGGCCTCTGTGTGGCCTCTCTTCCTGCAGGAGCCTAGACCAGCTTCCCGACCTAGTGGGCTCAGGGCAGCTTCCAGGAGGGCCAACGCAGAAGCTGCACTGCCCTATAAGGCCAAGCTTCCAAAGTCTGCAATGTCACTTCTGCTGTGTTGCACTGGGCAAGGCCAGTGGCAAGGCCAGGCCTCATTCAGAGGTCAGGAAATAGATTCTTCCTCTATAGAAAGAGTAGCAAAATGTTGTGGCCCTATTTACCTTGAGGAGCAAGAAAAATCTCAAATAAGCAACCTAACCTTATACCTAAAGGAGCTAGAAAAAGAACAACAGACAGAATCCAAAACCAGCAGAAGGAAGGAAATGATAAAGATTAGAGCAGAAATAAATAATATAGAAACTTAAAAAGCAATAGAACAGATCAATGAAACCAGGAGCCAGTTCTTTGAAAAAAAAAAATCAACAAAATTGATAAACCTCTAGCTAGACTCAAGAAAAAAAGAGAAAGGACTCAAATAAACAAAATCACAAACAAGAGAGGAGGAATAACAACCAACCCCGCAGAAATACAACCAATTGTGACAATATTGTGAAAAAGTATATGCCAACAAATTGGACAACCTGGAAGAAATGGATACATTCCTAGAAACATACAAACTACCAAAACTGAGTAAGGGAGAGATGGGAAATTTGAACAGACTGATAATCAGCAAGGAAATGGAATCAATAATCAAAAATCTCCCAACAAACAAAAGTCCAGGACCAAATGGCTCCACAAGGGAATTCTATCAAACATTTAAAGAAGAGGTAACAACTCTTCTTCTTCTCAAAATCCAAAAAATAGAAAAGGAAGGAAAACATCCAATTCACTCTATGAAGCCAGCATTACCCTGATACCAAACCAGATAAAGACAGCATCAAAAAGTGAACTATAGGTCAATTGTCTGATAAACAAAATACTAGCAAGCCGAATCCAATGTTACATTTAAAGAATCATTCACATATCAACATAATAAAAGCCTTATGTGAAAAACCACAGGCAGCATCATATTCAATGAGGGAAAACTGAAAGCTTGTTCCCTATGGTCAGGAACAAGACAAGGATGTCCACTCTCACCACTTTTATTCACCATCGTACTGGAAGTTCTAGCCATAGTGATCAGATAAGAAAAAGAAATAAAAGGCATTCGAATTGGTAAGGAAGAAGTAAAACTCTCATTATTTGCAGATGACATGATACTATAATAGAAAACCCCACAGACCCCACCAAAAAACTACTAGAACTGATAAATGAATTCAGTAAAGTCTCAGGACACAAAACCAATGTACAGAAATCTATTGCATTTCTATAAACTAATAACAAAACAGCAGAAAGAGAAATTAAGAAAACAATCCCATTTATAACTGCACCAAAAATAATGCACCTAGGAATAAACTTAGCCAAAGAGGTGAAACACCTGTACTCTGAAACCTATAAAATATTGGTGAAAGAAAGTGAAAATGACACAAAGACATTCCATGATCATAGATTGGAAGAACAAATATTGCTAAAATGTCTACATCACCCAAAGCAATCTACACATTCAATGTAATCCCTCTCCAAATACCAACAACATTTTTCACAGAACTAGAACAAACAATCCTCAAATTTGTATGGGACCACAGAAGATCCCAAATAGCCAAAGCAGTCCTGAGGAAAAAAAAAAGCAAAACTGGACTCCTCAGAATTCCAGACTTCAAGCTATATTACAAAGCTGTAGTGATCAAGACTCTATGATACTGACACAAAAACAGACACACAGATCAATGGAAAAGAATAGAAAACCCAGAGATGGACCCACAACTGCATGGTCAATAATCTTTGACAAATAAGGAATGAATACAGAATGAGAAAAAGACTGTCCCTTCAACAAATGGTGCTAGGAAAACTGGACAGCCACATATAAAAGAAAGACATTGGACCATGTTCTTACACCACACACAAAAACAAACTCAAAATGGATTAAAGACCTAAATGTGAAACCCAAAACCATAAAAATCCTAGAAAAGCACACAGGCATAACTTCTCTAACATCAGCCATAGTAACATTTTTCTAGATCTGTTTCTTGAGGGAAGGGAAATAAAAGGAAAAATAAACTAATAGAACTACTTTAAAATGAAAAGCTTCTGCACAGCAAAGAAAACAATCAACAAAACTAAAAGACAACCTACAGAATGGGAGAAGATACTTGCCAATGACATCTCTGATAAAGGGTTAGTATCCAAAGTATATAAAGAACTGATACAAATCCACACCCAAGAAACAAATAATCCAATTTTTAAAATGGGCAGAAAACATGAACAGACATTTCTTCAAAGAAGACATCCATGTGGCCAACAGGCACGTGAAAAGATGTTAAACATCAGTGATCATTATGAAAATACAAATCAAAAGTACAGTGATATATCACCTCACATCTGTCAGAATGGCTAAAATCAAAAATATAACAAACAGGTGTTGGCGAAAGGGGAACCCTCTTGCACTGTTGGTGGGAATGCAAACTGGTGCAGCCACTTTGGAAATCAGTGTGGAGATTCCTCAAAAACTTAAAAATAGATTCAGTCAGATCCTGGCAGCAGCTGCAATGGCTCTCATCTCTTCTGACCCTTTTTGCTACCTCCCTTTCGCTTCCAGAAACATGGCCTCTGGAGTGGTGGTTTCTGACAGTGTCATCAAAATGTTCAATGACATGAAGGTGCCTAAGTCCTCAACACCAGAGGAGGTGAAGAAGTGCAAGAAGGCAGTACTTTTCTGCCTGAGCAAGGACAAGAAGGACATCATCCTCAAGGAGGGCAAGGAGATCCTGGTAGGTGATGTGGGCCGGACTGTAGATGACCTCTACGCCATCTTTGTCAAGATGCTACCAGACAAGGACTGCCGCTCTGCCCTCTATGATGCAACCTATGAGACCAAGGAGAGCAAGAAGGAGGACCTGGTGTTTATCTTCTGGGCACCTGAGTCTGCACTCCTTAAGAGCAAAATGATTTATGTCAGATCCAAGGATGCCATCAAGAAAAAGAGGACCGGGATCATGCATGAATTATATAAGCAATCTGCTATGAGGAGGTCAAGGTCCACTGCACCCTGGCAGAGAAACTGGGGGGCAGTGCCATCATCTTTCTGGAGGGCAAGCCTTTGTGAGCCCCCTCCAGACCTGCCCATGAGGGTTGCAAGCTGCCCCCTTCCTGCTAGACCAGAGGAACTGGGGGGATCCCAGCAGGGGGAGGGCAATCTCTTCACCCCAGTTGCCAAACAGCCCCCTCATCCCCTGGGCCTTCTTCCTCTCTCTATCCCTGACGGTTCTGGCTTTCCCAAAACGCTTTTGATCTTCTGATTCCTCTTGGGTTGAAGCAGACCAAGTTCCCCCCAGGCACCCCAGTTTGGGGGAACCTGTATTTTTTAATGACACCCCAGTTCCCCACCTGTTCCTCCCTTTTCCCAGGCTGCCAACTTCTAACCGTATTAGTGACTGTGCTTGTCTATTTAGTTCTGTGTATAAATGGAATGTTGTGGGGAAAAAAAATTAAAAATAGAACTACCCTATGATCCAGGAATTCCACTATCAGATATGTACCCCTAAAATACAAAAACACTAATTCAAAGGAATTGATGTACCCTTATGTTTATAGCAACATTATCAACAGTAGCCAAATTATGGAAGCAGCCCAAGTGTCCATTGTTAGATGAATTGATGAAGAAGAGGTGGTATATATATATATATATATATATATATATATATATATATATATATATCAGCCCTAAAAAAGAATGAGATCTTGCCATGACATGGATGGAGCTAGAAAATATAATGCTAAGCAAACTAAGTCAGTTGAGAAAGACAAATACATATGATTCCACTCATATGTGGAATTTAAGCAACAAAAAGAGAGAGAGAGAGAGAAGACAAGAAACACTCTTAACTATAGAGAACAAACACGGTTATAGGAAGGGAGGTGGGTGAAGGGATGGGGGTGAAGGGGGGCACTTGTCAAGAGCACTGGGTTTTGTATGGAAGTGTTGAGTCACTATATTGTACACCTGAAACTAATATTACACTGTATGTTAACTACACTGGAATTAAAATAAAAACTTAATTACAAAATGTTGTGGCCATGTTTAATCTGAGACAAAGAGGCTATGTTATTTACTTAGATCGTCTCAGATAATTCTCACAAGAATCTTGAAAGGGAAGAACCACTACCCACACTTTGTAGATACAGAAACTGAGAATCAGCAAGGTTAAACGAATTTCCCCAAGCCGCACAGCTAGAGAGAGGGCATCAAAATCCATTCCTTTCCCCAAAATCGTAACATTTTCTCTTATTGAACTTGATTTTGGCACTGTCACCATGGAAGTTAGCAAAAAGACCAAGAACCCTCAAGAAAATCTCCAGAAGGCTTCTGTGTTGGTCACTATTTCTCAACCTGTCTTCCAGCCAATCCTGACCAGCCTGTTGGCTCTGACCCTCCACCAGGCCACATCCCAGAGCCATGTGGACTCAGGGCAGAGCAAGGCTCTCCAGGAAGGCAAGCCCTCTGCCCAATGCCATAGGGATGCTGTCGGCTGCAAAGGGGAGCAAGGAAGCGGTGCTCTTGCCTTTTGCTGACTACTTACAGGCACTAGGCTGGTTGCTTTACTAAAACCAACTTGGCTAATACTCGTGGTAATACCATGAAGCAGGCAGGATTTTTTTTTTTAAGATTTTTATTTATTTATTCATAGAGACACAGAGAGAGAATGAGAGGCAGAGACACAGGCGGAGGGAGAAGCAGGCTCCATGCAGAGAGCGACGTGGGACTTGATCCAGGGTCTCCAGGATCACGCCCTGGGCTGCAGGCAGCACTAAACCACTGCGCCACCGGGGCTGCACCCCCCCCCCTTTTTTTTCTAAAGATTTTTATTATGGCAGGATTTTTTTAATCGCCGTCTTGCAGATGGGGAAACTGAAGCAGGTCGGTAAGCGAAGGAGCTGGAATCTCAAACTCAGGCCACCTAGCTCTAGGATCACAATGACACTCCTTCCAGAGCCAGCATCATCACCAACCCTTCCTCATCCTCCTACACCAGCCTCCCAGTCACCCTTGCCTGGAAGAGCACCAAAGCCATGAGTCCCACTTTAAAAGGGAGGGAGACCAAGGTGCTGAGCAATTATAAGAGTCTGTGCTGGTCTCCCAGGACCTCAGCGACAGAGCTAGGACCCAGGTCTCCTGCACCCAGCCCTGGCCTTTGCCTAAGATACTTAAATCCTGGGGACAGTCTCTGAGCCGCAGCACCCTGTGTCAACGTGGATGTGGCAGCGTCCTTCTGAAGCAAAGGATGATGGAATCAGTTGAAAATAAGAGAACTCCTGGTCTTCTCAAGGTGGCTTAAGAGCCCAGACTACTGTCCCAGCAGCATGGGCAAGGGACCTGGGGTCACAACGTGGGCATTGAGGGCAGACAGTAATCATGGAGAGGCTGAGAAGGACTAAGACAGGGGACGTTGTGCCCCAAATTATGCCCCCTTGGACAAACCCTTCCTCCCACACCACCAAGGCTGTGCCTTGAAACACAGCATCCAACAAGTCACAAATGGCCAAGATCCAGACTCGCCCGATCAGCAGATAGGAGTGTGATTCATTTCTGGTTTCCTGTAAATAGCGAGTGGCCCAAGACTCTTGCTCTCAGTGTTGTGAGTTTGATCCTCATGTTGGGCCTAGACCCATTTAAAAATTTTTATTTTAGTAATTAAAACAAAAACCAAGTTATACTCCCTTCCCCAAACCGCTAGGGTTGAGATTTTCTCCACTGCACAATCCTGTTGGAATGAGAAGTAGATCCTTTTCTCTTCCCAGGACTTAGCCCTGGACATTGTGCCCCAAGTCCTGGAAGCCCTGGAGGGACCCAACCTGGCACAGAGTAGAGTGTGATTGGGGGATGGAGGCTCACTGCTCTACAGGTCAGGAGACCTCACTGGAGTCCTTGTTCTATAATCTGGCCAGGTCACTTTTTCTTTCTGCTCCTCAGTTTGCTACCTACCTAATGGGGATAATAAATCCAGTCCTGTCACCTCCCATGAACGCTGTGAGGTTAAATGGGTCCGTGGTTGTAAAACAGTTCCTGAATCCGAAAGTGTTGCCCAGGTGTGAGAACTTAGAATTCTCACGATGAGGTCTGGCCCGAAAAACTGAACCCTTCCTAGCTCAGCCTCCTAGTCCTGGCAGCAAACCAGGCAGGAAACCCAGGAGGCAGCCGCCAACACCACCATGGCCAAACCGAAGGTCTCGCCTGGACCCACTAGGCCTGGTCCACACCTGTGCATGGGGCAGGGATGACACCCTCACCCAGGAACATTCCAGCCTTCCCTAGTCTGGCCCACACCTCGGCTCCCCGCCACCCACTCTGGGGTCGGGGGGCAACTCAAGAATCTGCCACTTGGCATCCACCGGGGAAGAAGATGGTGTCAGGTGACACTTCCCTTTATCAAATCCTCATTTTCGATTTCAATCATTACATAGAATTTTGCTTTCAAATGATTAATAAGTTAGAATCCGTACAGCAAGTTATAGATTCACAATTGTGGGCCCCACGGAGCAAGAACAAAAGAAACTTAATTGTTGTGCTCCATTCATAGAACCTCTAATAACAATGTCAGGACTGGGGGCACCTGGGTGGCTCAGTGGTTGAGCGTCTGCCTTTGGCTCAGGTTGTGATCTTGGGGTCCTGGGATTGAGTCTCGCATCGGGCTCCCTGCTCAGCGGGGAGCCTGTTTGCCCTGTCCTCCCTGCTCATGCTCTCTCTTGAATTAATTAATTAACTCTATAAATAAATAAATAAAAGAATGTCAGTGCTTTGGTGCCTTTGCCTTCCGACTTGGAACAATAGGCCGTTTCGTTGGACTCTGTGTGGCCTAACACCAACCCCAAATGTGAATACGTTCACCTGCGAGGAAAAATATTACCCTGGATTTACAATGGCCCACTGAGCCAAGAAAAGGAAATCTCAAAAATGTTCGTCTGGGCAGTGACCCGGCCGGGCAATCCTTAGCTGGAACAGGCATCTGGGAGACTCGGGTTTTCACCGCGCCTCAAGAAAAACATCCAAATGATGCTCTTGCAAGTTATATGCCTGCAATTATTCCAAAAACAACACCCTGAAATAGATGAGCCAATGGGTCAGGAAACGATTTTCCTCAGAGGGTAATGTCTTCTGCAACATGCCAGCCTCGGGAGTGATTTATGGGCCGGCCTTGCAGGTATTATGGGCTGTCCTCCCAGAGACGCGCCTCGCTCGTCTGGGCCTCGCTGCCTCCCGCCAATCGGAGGCTGGTTCTGCCTCCACTGGCAGTTTTATGCAGACTGTGGGCTCTTTGACTTGCTTTCGTTCTCCCCCGTAAGTGCACCTTATGTGTCTCCAAGGCTCACTCAGCTCCTCCTCTCGGCTCCAGACGGTTTTTCCGACTCGCTCAGCATTTCCACCCGCTGCCTGCCGGGGTTCAGGCCGGCCAGCAGCTGTCTGACCTCTGGTGAACTCGCCTCCTTCCTCACACCTTCGAAAGCCTCTTACTTCTTTCTCCCTTGCCTCCTGGATGAGCTCATCAGACCTGGGAGCCAAAGGGAGCCGGGCCCAGAATCTGCCAGGAAGCGTGCGGAAGGGGCAGGAAAGCACTTTCCTTCTTCCTGTGAAGATTTACTCCTGCGTCAGGCTCTGCACTAGGGGCCAAAGATGCGACCCTGAAAAAGGCAAGGGCCCCTCTAGAGGGGGGAGAGGTCAAAAGCCAAACAAAACAAAACGTCAAACACCATGACAGGCTGTTGCACTAAACAAGACAGGGTGATAAGGAGAGAAGGTAAAGGGGATGGAGGTCCAGGCTAAGGGCAAGGAGAGCTCCCACCTGCCTGTGTGACCGATGTCCCCTCTGGGCAGACACGGCCCAGGGGTGTGTGGCTCTAGGAGCAGACAGTGCTTTGGGCAAAGGAAAGGCTCCCTCTCCATCCCCCAGATGGATAGAGCCCCACCATGAGCAGCCAGCACGTCTGTGGGGAGGCTCTGGAGATACTCCTGGAAAATAAAACATTCCAGAAGACACTTGAGGGGTGATGTGATGGGCTGAGTGGTGTCTCCCCCTAAATTCATGTGGAAGCCTTGTCCCCCAGTACCTCAGAATGTGACCATATTTGAAGGTAGGCCCTTTAAAGAGGGGATAAAGTGAAAATGAGGGTGAGGATGGGCCCTAATCCAATCTGACTGGTGTCCTTATAAGAGGAGGGAGTTCAGACACCCAAAGAGACATGAGAGATGTGCACACACAGAGGACACAGCGAGAAGGTGGCCATCTGCAAGTCAAGGAGAGAGGCCCCACGAGAAACCACACCTGCCAACACTTGATCCCGGACTTCCAGCCTCCAGAGCTGTGAGGAAATACATTTCTATAGTGTAAGCCACCCAGTCTGTAGTTTTGTGGAGGGAGCCATCCAGCCCCCAGGCCAGGGGAAGTGTGGGTGGGAAGGCCCCGAGGCAGGAAGTATTTGGTGGGTTTAAAGACCAGAAATGCTTGCACAGGGGCCATGACAAGCAAATTCTTGCAGCGTTCCTTATTTTTTGAAACTAATATTACACTGTGTGTTGACTAACCTGTATTACGATTAAAACTTAATTTAAAAATGTAAAAGCTAAAAAATAAAACAAAAAAATAAATACCAGAAATGCTGGGACACCTGGGTGGCTCAGCAGTTGAGCATCTGCCTTTGGCTCAGGTGGTGATCCTGGGGCCCTGGGATCGAGTCCCACGTCGGGCTCCCTGCATGGAGCCTGCTTCTCCCTCTGCCTGGGTCTCTGCCTCTCTCTCTGTGTCTCTCATAAATAAATAAATAAATAAATAAATAAATAAATAAATACCAGAAATGCTGCCAGCAGGGCTGGATCCCGGTGAGGCAGGTGGACGCTTAGGGCCTGACGTGGTGGCGGAGGCTGCGGCCTTGTGAGGGGCCCTGTGGGCTGTGCATCTGGGTTCAGTTCAGGTGGCAGCCCCAGGTCTGAGGAGCCTGAGGCCGTCTTCCTGAGCAGGGACAGAGCAGAAGGATGAGGGAGGCACACGGGTGGGAGGCCGCCCTCTGGGTGCTAGCTGCCGCCCTCTGGGTGCTAGCTGCCGCCCTCTGGGTGCTAGCCTGCCACTTCCTTGGGAGTGCCTGTGGAGACACGGGCTCACAGGCCTCATTTTACAGACCAGACACCCCACCCCCCACCACCACCGCACTCCCCCAGCCCCGGACATCTTTTCACGCACAGAATTTGTTTTTCTTTCTCTTAAAGATTCATTCCTCACAAGAAGTCCCAGGAGGGAGATACTAAGGGCATGAACCTTTCCCCTGGGCCCTTGGTTTTCTGCGTCCCCCAGAACCACTCTGACCACAGAGCTCTCTCACTGAAGTGTCACGCTTTCTCCACAGCCCCTCAGCACGTGCGAGGAGCCAGTGTCTTCCTGGGCCCTGGAAAGACGTCCAAGAGTGGGGCACGAACCAAGCGCTCGGACCATCACTTCAGAACCGTCACCTCAACCTGGGAGTCCCCCGGGCCCGCTTTACACCCGCCCCTGAACCGGAAGTCTACCCGCCTCCTGGAACCGGAAGTCTACCCGCCTCCTGGAACCGGAAGTCTACCCGCCTCCTGGAACCGGAAGTCTACCCGCCTCCTGGAACCGGAAGTCTACCCGCCTCCTGGAAGCAGAGGGCGGGAGAGGTTCCAGCTCCTGGCATCTCACAGGAGCCCTGGGGGTCTGCTCTCCGAGCATCTCCTCCGCAGCCCGACCAGAGGAGACGCACCCTCTGCCCGCCTAGAGTCTAAGCTCGCCAAGCCCTGGGGGGAAGGTTGGTAGAGAAGAGCAGAGCGTTTGGGCCTGAGGCCGGGGTTTGCTCCAGGCTCTCCCACACACTGGCGCACGTTGGCCGCAGTGCTGGACTTCACTGAGCCCCTGCTGACTAGAAAGAGGAGGATCCGGACCGTCCTCTTTTGACAGGGTTGATGGGGGAAAGAGTGAAGAGGAAGCGTGGCCTTGTTCCAGGCCAGGAGCTGTTGCTCAGGTGACGGGAATTCTCTCAGCCAAGAAAAAAGGGTGAGGTGAGGTGGGAATGGTCCAGGGCCCAGGGATCTGGAGGCCTCTGCAAAGAGCTACCTCATGGGGTCAGAGTGCCCCGAGGCTGGTTTCCGTCTGAGGCGGCAGGGCTGAGAATGGGGGCTTCCCTTTCGAGGCGTCCCGGCCCCATGTGTACTTTCTCCCATCACGCCTCAGCCTGAGCGCGGCCCAAGGCGGCCATTTGCTCTCACAGCCTGTCTCCCCCATTTGCCAGCTTTTTACTTTAAGCCCCACAGCTAACGACAGCTAACGCCCAACTTCCTCCCTTCCTCACGGCTCTCAGTGCCTCTTGATTCAAGTTCCTCAGAGGGAAGGGGAGTGTGGTGGGCCCAGCAGGTAGCCGGTGGGCACGCGGCCCTTCGGGCAGCTCAGCCCCATGGGGACGTGGAGGAGGCGAGGGAGGCTGGACACTGGGGGGCGGTGACCACGGCGAGTTCTGAGAAGGAGGGGATTTATACAAAATGCCTTACAAAGGTGACTTTGTTTTGTTCTATTTGTTTAATTTTTTAAAGTCCACTGATCCTTATCTCTGAAGCAGGCTATTGTCTATCGACCATGATTTGGTCTTTCTCTCTCTCACACACACACTACCAGCTTTTTGAGGTGCTGACCAAGTTTTAGACACTGTCACTACCCCCCCCCCGCCCCTTGGGCCTGACACACTGTCAGGAAGTGAATGGTACGTGTATGAACAAGTCACCCCCAAAACCTTCCTTTGCGGTCTTTCTAGAGAGTTTGCCCCCCCACATGTCCCCATTCATCAAGACCTCTTTGTGATGCTACTCGAAGCCCATGGGGAGTGATCAGACACGGCACCCTAGCTGTCCCTTTGAGCAAGGCTCTCCTTCCTGTGTCACCTCCCTGCCCACCCCGTCCAGAGCAGGAGCCATGCCTCTTCCCTTCTGAGCTCCCCAGAGGCTCTGGACTGACGGGTTACCGTATATCCTACTCTGTTCAGGCTTCTATGACAAAATCCCACAGACCAGGTGACTTCTAAATAGCAGACATTTAGCTTCTGTGGTTCTGAAGGCGGGAGGTCTAAGACCAAGGTATCCACATGGTCAGGTTCTGGTGAGAAGCCTCTTCCGGGTTACAGACTTTTGGCTGTGTCCTCACATGGTGGAAGGGCTTGGAGGCTCCGTGGGGCCTCTTTTATAAGGGACTAATCATTCATGAGGGCTCTCCGGCCTAAGAGCCTCCCAAAGGCCTGACCTCCTGATACCATCACATCAAGCATTAGAGTTTATTTTTATTTATTTATTTATTTATTTATTTATTTATTTAGTGTTAGAGTTTAAACATGTGAGTTTGAGGGGACAAAAGTATTCAGATCATAGCACTGTAGAAGCCTTCAGCTCACCCACATCCCGCTCTGCTCTGTGCCTGCGCCTATCTGGAGACCTGTCGTATGGGGCCACCTGGCCCAAACCCAACTGTAGCCATTAGAACAAGCAAGCTGGGGGCATCAGACACCAAGCTTCCAGTGCCATCACCAGGAAGAAAAATTCTTTTTTGCTCGGCATAATTTAATCCCACCTCATCTGCTGTGCTGGCTCTAGGAGGTGCTGATGTTGCTGGGCTAAGCCTCTCCCCAGAACCCCTTTCCCTGTAGAGTTCTGGTGAGAGTGGCCACCGGGGAGGCCTACGTGGGACATGCGGAGGGCAGAAGGGGGCAGCAGTCACGGGGCAGCTCACACATGCACACTGTCATGTGTGTGGAGCTCCCCAGGCTGGAGGCACCAGCATCGCAGACTCTATGGGAGTCTCAGCTTCTATAGGACCTCACACCACCGAGATCAGAGATAAGAGCCGACACAGATTGCTGTCTGTCCTGGACTCAAACTCATGCTTGTTCTGGCTCTCCCCGCTTTATGTCCATCATCCTTCCCCACTGCTGCCCTGAGGACAAATCCCAGCATCTGACATGGGAAAGCAGCCTTCCGGGGACGGCTTAACCAGCTCCCCTGTATCTGCGTTCAAATCCCAGGAACAAACGGTCTCCTGGTGGCGTCTGGTTCTCTGATTAAATCCTGACCGATAGGTCTGCCGACACATGTCTGCTCCTGCCACACCTGACCCAGGAGGCTGGACCCCACTAAAAATACAACATTTCTTTTATTTAGCAACTGAGTGGATTTGCTTGACATTCAGAGCAATGTTTCTTCAGCAAAACAACTCTTGGAAGTCATTGATTTATTTTCTGCCTAACATTATTCTCCATGTTTCTACTGAAAGGTAGAAAAGTGGGGGGGGGGGGGGGGAATATATATATATATTTATATTTATATTTATATTGGTACAATATATATATATGGTATAAACTGACTTTGTGGGAAAAACAACAATTTTCATACATATTTGGAAAATGTGAGAATATGGCATTGCTTCCTACAGAAAGTAAACTGTGGCCCCGGGCAGCACAGAGTAATAATTCCTGACACATGCACTCACATGCATGCCTCACGGCTCTTGGAGAGAAAACCAAGGCAAGGAGCAACCTCCTCACTTTACAGCTGAAGAAACTGAGGCATGGGGAGACACAGTTGTGCCCAAGTGTCCATAACTCAAAAGCCAGAGGTTGCAAATCTAGGGGCCTGGGAACCCAGCACAGGCCTGGGTTCTGTTTTATTTGGCACAAACAGTATTTTTTGTCTGGTTTGGTTTGGGTTTTTTATTAGCTCCCAACCTTTAAAAATCAGAAAACTTGACCCTCTTCTCCTCCCCCCCTGCAAAAAAATCCAGATTTGCTATTTGGCAGCAGATCCTGGAAATGAGTGGAGGCCACCCCATTTAGAGAGAGAGAGGCGGACCCATTTCCAATGATCTAGTCTCCCTATAATACCTAGTTTCCTGTTGGCATTTACGTTCAAGCTCCTTTAAATCAGTAGAATCGAGACTCAGAGTCAGATCCATCTGATTCTAATTCTGCTGCCTTTTCCAGTGGACCATGACACAGTCCCAAACATATCAAGCATCCGTGTTCTCAGCCATTTGACAAATATTTACCGACTGTCCCTAATGTGTAGCTTGAGGATGGTGGTGAACGAAATGGGCATCTGAGTGTGTGTGCACGTGTGTGTGTGTGTGTGAGTTGACACATTTGATTATTACCATCAGTTTGGTGTGAGTATCATCTGATGTTCAACCTGTGAGCTAGTGGTAATCGGGTGAATGCCACGCCAACTCCAGACGCTTGGATGTCTGTCTGCCTATTTCTGGAGCTTATTTGCATTTTCGTCCACTTGCATTTTCGTCCACTTTCCTCTGAAAAGGTAGCCTATGCCTCTTTTGGGGAAAATAACTGCTTCATTTGAAGTCTTGGATTCCTGTTCTGCAACTGCATGGAGGCATCTCAATGAAACACACAGGCTCATGGGAAGACTAATCTGGGGGCACTGAGCATGACAGCCAGCCAGTGACCTGGGATCTGGGACCAGCTGCCCTGGAGTGAAGTGAGATTCACAGGCTGACATGGAGAAAAATCCAAAGGAAACCAGAATGTATTGCTCACCCTCACTGGAAGCCTTCTCTTGACAATCAGACTTTAAAGAATGATCAAGATCAGCAGGTGGAAGGGGAAGCGAGGGTTGCAAAGTGCTGCTGTTGACGTAAAAGCTTTTCCAGTGGAGCACAAGCAATGAATGGGGAGCTTCCCTTCATACTACAGCACACGGCAGTTGGTGGTCAGGAGCTCCCACCCTTCCAAGAGCTGGCTGTGTGGCCTGGAGGAAGGGTTTCCCCTTCTGTTGCTTCAGCTTTCCCCTCTGTAAAATGGGCATCTTGGATTCAAAGACCACAGAGCTCCCCTCCAGCTAGAATAATCAGGTGCAAAGCACACAAAGTGAAACCTGCTTTTAGGGCTATTTTGTGGTTTTTTTTTTTTTTTTTTTTTTTTTTTTGCTATTTTGTGTTGTAACCGCATGGTGTTACTTGGTCCACAGTATCACTAACTGCTAACATTTATTGTGTGTTTGCTCATGCTGGGGATGCTCTGGCTATTTTTATTTTTTTTTTAAAGATTTTACCTATTTATTGCAGAGAGAGAGAGAGAGAGAGAGAACATGAGTGGAGGAAGAGGCAGAGGAGAAGCAGACTCTGTGCTGAGTGGGGAGCCCAACGTGGGGCTCCATCCCAGGACCCTGGGATCATGACCTGAGCCAAAGACAAGTGCTGAACTGACTGAGCCACCCAGGCACCCCTGCTCTAGCTATTTTAAATCTCATGTTTAAACTCATTGAATCCTCACAACCACCCTTAATTTACAGAGGAGTAAACTGTGAGACAGAAAAGTAAAGCACTTTGTCCAAGTCCCGTCAGTCCTGTAAGTGGTGAAGCTGGGATCAACACCCACACAGTCCTGCTCCAGTGTCTCTGCCCTCAGCCCCCCTCCACGATGCCACCTCTTTCAAAGTGGGCCTTATTTATCTGTTTGGGGTTTCTTTCTTTCTTTCTTTTTTAAGATTGCATTTACTTATTTATGAGAAACACAGACAGAGAGGCAGAGACACAGGCAGAGGGAGAAGCAGGCTCCATGCAGGGAGCCTGATGTGGGAATCCATCCCAGGACTCCAGGGTCACACCCTGGGCCGAAGGCAGATGCTCAACTGCTGAGCCACCCAGGCGCCTTGTTTGGGGTTTCTTAAGCTCATCGATGAAGAGGCAGAGGCATAGAATGTTGTAGTACAAGGCAGTGGTTAAAGGCTGGGGCTCTGAAGTCAGAGAACGGGGCTTCTATATGGTCTGCTGCCTTCCATCTGGGAGACCTCGGGAGTATCACTTCAAGCCTAAACTCACTCAACTGTAAAATTAGGCTAATAATTGTACCAGTTCATAGGGCCCCTGAGGGAACACAGTGAGAGATTGCCTGCGAGACACTTGGCACATCCCTCCTAGGTAGACATCCCCCAGGAATGAATGCATGTGTCTCCCCCGGAAAGATGTGCCCCGGGAGGTTTGTGATCACAGGAGCACCTCTGGAAGTGCCCACATGCCCATCGGCCATACCCAGCTGAACGGCCCTTGGTACACTCCCACTGGGAAATACTATGCAGCCATGAGAACAGGAGACCCGCAACCACACGCTGTGACGGTGATGAGGCTCCTAAGCTTTGCAGGGAGCGAAAGCAGCCAGACATGGAAGAGTGCGTGCTGTGTGATTCCAGTCATGTCCAGTTCAAAACTAATCCGTGCTGTCAGAGATCAGGGGAGTGGTTCCCAGCCTCCCGGAACTTGCTGTGGAGAAGAGGATGGTCTTCTGAGCCAGCTAGTGCAGGGCCCTGGCCCTCCCCACTCCACCTCTTCCTGGCTGTGTGGCCTTGAGTCTGTTGCTGAACCTCTCTGAGCTGCCACGTTGTCTTCGGTAAAGCCCAGACTGGGGAGGCAGCAGTGCCCAGATAAGCCTCCTGGCCCCCAATCCAGGGCACCCCCATCCCAACAGACATCCAAGGTCAGGTGGCTGGTTAACGCAGAGGAACCCTTCAGTTTGCTGCCTTACTCTCTGCCATTCCTGAGCCCACAGAAACTTCCCTGTTCCCACCTTCATCTCACAACTTCAGCCACCAAATACTTACTTGGGGCCTGCTATGTGCCAGTCACTGGTCCTCGTGCAGGGGACACAGATCCCTGTCCTCTTGGGGCTGACAGCTTAGTGGTGTATTTCAGTTCATACACTGGCTCAGCTGCATAATAGAAACCAAGCAACAATGGCTTTAACAAGACAGGTTTAGGGGCACCTGGGTGGTTCAGTGGTTGGGCATCTGCCTTCAGCTCAGGTCTTGATCCCCAGGGTCCTGGGATCGAGTACCGCATCATTCTCCCTGCGTGGAGCCTGCTTCTCCCTCTGCCTGTGTCTCTGCCTCTCTCTCTCTCTCTGTCTCTCATGAGTAAATAAATAAAATCTTAAAAAAAAAAAGACAGGTTTATTTCTCTCACTGAAAGTCCAAGTCAGTAGGCAGTTTTGGGGTATGGGTGGAGGTGGTTGGCTTTGCTCCAAAAATTATGGGGGGCCCTGGTTCCCTCTAGCAGCTCTGCCAGCCCCCAGCATGATAAGAGTGGAAGAGAGGGAAGGGCAGGGCAGGCAGGGACCTTGAAGGGCCTGACCTGAAGGTTGCAGAGGTCATTCCTGCTCACATCCCATTGGGCTGATCTTAGTCACGTGGATGGGTCTAGCTGCAAGGGATGCTGGGAAATGTAGTCTCCAGCTGGGTGGCCCTCTGCCCAGATAAAACTGTGGGTTTCATTACTAAAAGGGAGAGGAGAAGGCTAAATTTGGGGCGGGGGGCACTTTGCCATGCAGAGACAGACAAAACAATTAATAAATATTTTAGTAGCAAAAGTCAGATAGACACCATCGACTGCTTGAGATGACATTTGAATTTGAATGAATTAAAGTTGCCAGCCTTGCACTGTCAAAGGGAAGAGGGCTCCAGGCAGAGGAAACAGCAAATATTAGGCCTTGGGTGCAATGGGTGGGGGAAGGGTGTGGAAATGAGCTTATGTGTTCGAGGAAAGCAGCTAGAGGAGGGCTTGGCAGGCTGTAGGAAAGGGCTCGGTTTTAATCTGAAGGTAAAGCATGTGTGTGTGTGTGCACACGCACATGCATGTGTATAGGGGCTGAGGTGGGACAGGGGTCAAACGGTGGGACAGGTGGGAAGCTGCACACCTGTCCAGGTGAAGGATGGGCTGTAGTCTAGGTGTAAGCAGAGAGAGGAAAGAAGTTGACGAGATAGAGTTTATTCACGAGGAGGAATAACTGTTAGGAAAATGGATTGGGATCCAAATTTTGGACAGCCTTACATGCCTGACTGGAAAAACCAGAGATTTCGTTTTGTAGGCAATTTTAAAGCCAAAGAACGGGCATGGTCAGAGTGAACTATACTTGAGAAAAGTCACATCCTTTCGTAGACTTGGGGGGAAAGTGATTTTACTCAAGATGAACAAGAAGGGTTCAGGGGATGCCCTTGCAAGATGGCAGGGAACATGCCAAGGCCCAGCTTTTCGGGCTGCTGTAAAGTCTGGTCTGCTCCCAGCTCGAATCGAGAGCGCAGAGCTGCAGGCCACGAGGCTACGACGCAGAAGGTTCTTAAGGACCTGCATCCGCACGCAGCGCTCCCGAAGAGCCCAGATTGCCAGAAGCAGCAGCGGGAAGCCATTATGAGAGCTTGCACAATCCATTCTAGCTGAGAATGTTTCCCAATATAATTTACAAAATTTCAGTTGGAAATGCATTAGCAGCTGAGCAGTGAGGAACTTCTACGGGGGAAAGAGGAAAACTAAATTAAAACCCCAGCTTCGAACGTGATCGAACGGTGTGTGCGGCCCCTGCAGTCTTCTCTAACCTTTTCAAGTCCAAAGAGCCCTTTTGTTCTGCTCGGTTTATGGGTTGCTTTTCATTTGATTTGGTTTCAGAAAGTTTTTATGGAATCCGTTCAAATGACTGCCGATGAGCTCACATGCTAAACCGTCTGTTCACACATGCACTGTAAAAAGAGCGCAGAGGAAGAGATACAGGCATCTGAACACATACACAGAGCACTGAAGAGGGACTGAGACGGACAGACAGACACGGAGGCAGAGAAAGACGAAGAAATGCCCAGGGAGAGGCTGAGGACACAGGGCACTTAACTTCTCTGTGCTGCCTTTGAAATCACGTATTATAAGCTCGAACTGGTTTTTCCATGAGTAATGCAGGCCATCTCCTTGTCCTGTGACTGCACACCCAACCACTGGAAAGTTCGCTGGTAACTGCAAGGCATTTATGCCTTCTTCTTGGGATTTCTGGGGCCCTTACCAAGGCAGGGATGGCTTTCCCTGCACCGCTCTATCCCTCCACCTGACAGCAGCATGTTAGGCTCTGGTCTCCTCTCTCAATGGCTCTCTGGTTCTTCTAGAGGAGACCCCAAGCTCCATTTGACATGACAGGGAGAGTCACATCCTGTTGGGGGCCTTTAAACATAAGGGATGCCCCGGACAGAGTCTGAGCCAAGTGCTCTGTCCTCTCTGAAAGCGGGGAGACATCCATTCCATGGGCACCATGACCACAGAGCCAGTGAGGAGCCAGGAGGCCGCTGGTGGAGAGACCAGTCCCTGTTCCCACCCCTGAGCAGCCTGGATCCCTCCTCAAGGAAGAATCATGTCGGAGATCACTTGGGGTACCTACTCTGTCAGTCAGATGCTAGGGATCCCAGACACAGACCCTGCCTTCAGGGAGGGGACATTCTAGCAGGAAGATCGCAACAAGGAAGCCAACCCATAAACAACTCAACTCCAGGTGGGGATCAGTGCTTCCCATAAATAGTAACAACATGGAGGTAACAGGGCCAGGTTGGGAGAAGTGGTTTCTTCAGGGGCGTGGGCAGGGCAGAACGGAGGAGCAGAGACTGAATAACGTGGCAGGAAAAGAGCAAGCAGACATGCCCTGAGATGGGAATGGGCTGGCCATCTCTGAGGAAGAGAGGCCATCTCTGAGGGCGCCTGGGTGGCTTGGTTGGTTAAGTGTCCAACCCTCGATCTCAGTTCAGGTCTTGATCTCAAGGTCATGAGTTCAAGCCCCATGTTGGGATCCACTCTGGGTGTGGAGCCTACCAAACAATCAAACAGACAAAAACAGAAAGAAATGATTTCACATTTCTTGCTCTCATTTGGTGACCTAGAGAAGAGGAGAAAAAATGTTGGGAGCCTCCGCTCGCACCACCAATGAGCTTGTGTTACAGCCACTACGGTGGGTGTGAAATGGTTAAAGAGCACCCCCACCCCCCGCCCACCCCAACCACTACCACCACTGTCTGCAGCCAAGGAGGCACTTAACACAACAGGGGCAATGTCCGAAAATCCATGCCTGAACCACCACAGAGCTTCCCACCTGAAGCTGCACAGTGTATCCGTTTGCCTACTGCCCAGGTTGCACACCACCCGAGGGTGGCAAAGCCTTCTCCCCAGCCTAGTCGTCTAGCCAAACCCCTAGACACAGCTAACTCACAGCAAGGCAGGTGTAGACGCTGCACATAAAATCTTTTTAAAAATACATGACATAGGGACGCCTGGGTGGCTCAGTGGTTGAGCGTCCACCTTTGGCTCAGGGTATGATCCTGGGGTCCTGGGATCGAGTCCCACATCGGGCTCCCTACCGGCTGCTTCTCCCTCTGCCTGTGTCTCTCCCTCTCTCTGTGTCTCTCATGAATAAATAAATAAAATCTTTTTAAAAAAATAAAATGAAATAAAAAGAAGAGAGATTGATGGAACTTTAAAATGGAGTTATAATTGTCAGTATATAGTGAAGTTGCACACAGAGAAATCAAGAATTCTCTGCAATGGGTGTTATGTGCAGGAAGTGACTTCTGCCTCGGCCAGCCTGGACCACAGAGAAGGATGTTGCTGTTGTAAAGTTGGTTTATAAAATGAGAGAAATCTGCGCCGCCCCCCCCCCAAAGAAAGAAATCCACCTAGAACACAGAATTCTTCACGCATGGATCATTTCCACAGGGGAGAGATTAGAAATTAATGCTAGAGTTTTACTCTGTGTGTGTAACATATTATCCATAATTTTATTCGAATTTATAATTACATGTATTTCTTTATGAAATCATCTGTATATAGATAAGGCTTCTTCTTGCCCACGTGTGCCATCTATCATATTTGCCTCTTTTATGGGAAAAACCAAAACCAAAGCAGTAAATGAGTGGAAAGAAATAGTGATTTTAAATCCGAGCTTCTTGATGATTACATTAAAATTTCAAACATCTATATGGCCAGAGAGAGAGAGAAGGAGAGAAAAGAAAAGAAAGAAACAAATGAGTCCTAAACAAAGTCAGAAGCTAAGCAACGATGTGGGAAGCAGCACCACATAATAGACAAAGGGCTAATTTTTATTATTTACAAAGAGCCCTTTACAAATCAATAAGGAAAAGACAAACAGCCCAACAGATACATGAGCAAAGTACAAGAACAGGCTGATAGCAGAGAAGAGCAAGGTATTTGGCTAGTAACATGAAAAGAAGCCCAATCCCCCTCATAATTAAATAAAAATAAAATATTATTAAAAAAAAAAAGTTGGCAAGGCTTAAAATTTATCCTAACTTGGAATCCCCAGAAGCAGACCCCGAGACACACGTTTGGGTACAAGTAGCTGATTCAGGAGGGGTCCTTGGGAGCAGTGGGCTTGGGGCCCCAGAGGGACCAGTGAAGGGAGAAGCCTGTGACCCTGGTGACTCCTGGAGCCTCAGGCCACTGGGACAGTGAGGGGGAGGCAGAGGGGACCCCCAGAGTTCCGTTGACCAAGAGGTGAGGGACGTGGGGGCTCTCACCCCCACCCCTATGCTGGCTCCTGATCCAAGGTTGCTGGGACAGGCTGGCCATCAGGTCCCCAGCCCTTCTGGCTGGTGATGAGCCTGCGTGAGTAGAGCAGGCCCCCGCAGCCAGCAAAGCGGGGGGCAAAGAAATGTAGGAGCTGACCGGGGGCAGCTGGGCAAACACCGAATGATAAGGGTAAAGGGCTGTAAGGTCAGGGCAGCAGTAGGCTCAGTACAGGAGGGGACACATGTTCGGCTCTCGCCGTGTGCAAGGCACTGATAATGTGTGTATGCGTCTCATTACCTAGTGTATAACCGCTTCGTTATAGAGGTGCGACTTCTTTTTTATTTATTTATTTTTAAATTTTTTTATAAATTTATTTTTTATTGGTGTTCAATTTGCCAACATACAGAATAACACCCAGTGCTCATCCTGTCAAGCGCCCATAGAGGTGTGACTTCTAACCCTGTTTTCAAATGAGCAGAGGCCCGAAGGGCTTGGTTAAACAACTTTCCCAAGGTCCTGCAGCGATGAGAGGGCAGAAGGACGATTCATTCCAGGCTGCCCAACCCCAGGGCCCAGTCTCCTCACTGGTGTCCTTACCCTGGAGGGAGGGCAACACCTCACACACCACGGATGGGAACGTAAATCAGGTACAGCCTCTTTGGAGCATTGCTCGGTGATAACTGTCAAATTTTTAAATGCATATATCACACGACTCAACCGCTCCCAATTCCAGATATAAATCCTGCAGACATACTTGCAAAAGGGAGTCACTGCAGAGGAACACAAAAGCAATTGAGGTTTTTAATTAAACAAGAATAATAAGGGGCACCTGGGTGGCTCAGCAGTTGGGCATCTGCTTTGGGCTCAGGGCATGATCCTGGGGTCCTGGGATCGAGTCCCGCATTGGGCTCCCCACAGGGAGCCTGCTTCTCCCTCTGTCTGTGTCTCTGCCTCTCTCTGTGTCTCTCATGAATAAATAAATAAAATCTTAAAAAAAAAGAATAATAAGACCCCTGGAAACAATGTAACTGGCTGTTAAGAAAGGGGTGATAGAGCATTTAAGGTGTGTTCACATAGTGCACTAGCACAGAACTCTTAAATGTAAGGGCAAGGAGCTATGTGTGCTGAAACAGATAAAAGTCGACATTTTTTTAAAAATGTAAATTGTTACCTTTTTCAAAAAGCATGTAGCAACAAATGTTTGGTGTGGCTCCATTTGTTTACAAAGAAAAAGGATATTCATTTATTACATGTGTGGGAAAAAGATTCAAGGAGACCAGGGATCAGGATTGAGGATCTGAGAGATTAAGTGTGGGTGGGGATACGTCCCTTATTTCTTACCCTATACCCTTCTAAATTATGTGAATTTGCTCCTAAGGATTATTTTTATAATTAAAAAGTCCTAAGGGCACTAGGATTGTGAGTTCAAGTCCCATGTTGGGTATAGAGATTAGTTAAAAATAAAATATTTTTATTTATTCATTTATTTATTTATTTGAGGGGGGAGGGGCAGAAGGAGAGGGAGAGAGAGAATCTCAGACTCCGGGCACTGAACGGGGAGCCTGACATGGGGCTTGATGTCATGGCAACTGAAATCATGAGCTGAGATGAAAACAAGAGTCAGATGCTCAACTGACTAAGCAGCTCACATGCCCCCAAAACAAAATCTTCTTTTTAAAGTCATAAAAATGACTAAACAAACGAATCCATTACTCGGGATATTAACACCAGGTTTCTTGGATCCTCCTTGATCTGCTTCTCTCCTTCCCTGTCATTCACCTTTCCCTAAAGTTTATCTTCTCCCTAGCTTTGGCAGGCTGCTCCTCTCCTTGGGATGCCTCTTCTCTACCCTGCTGAGTTTCCCAGTCCCACATATCCTGCAAAATCTAGCTCAGTTACCACGTCCTTCTAGAGGCTATGCTGGCTCCTCAAAATCCTCTTCCCCTCCAGATACTCATAGCATCTGTGGTCAGTACCAACCACATGACCTGGTATTTCGATTCCCCTTACTTTCTGTCAGGTCTCTCATGTTTATGTTTTGTGTTCTAGGATGTATGTTTTCCCATCTCCTGGGAAAAAAAAAACAGCCAAGAACTTGGGGAAATGAGATAAAATATTATAATTCTGTGAGAATGAAAGCTTCGCAGTCAGCATTCAGATGTTACCCATTTTTGAAGGACTCCGCGGACATCAAGAGGAAAGTGAGACTGACACAACGAGTGGAAGGGGAAGAACCAGTGCATGTGGGAGCATTCATCTCTATCCACTTGCTTGGTCTCCCTGGCTATTGTGTGTCTGTGGCCCTATCTGCTGCCAACAGTATGCCATTCTTGCAAATAAGATACATAGTGATGTCTATATACATAGTATACTTGAGACTCCTGTGAGTAGAGTTCCAAGAAATACAAGCTTGGAAGGAAAATAAGTCCTTTGGCAAATTTCTTTTCTCTTTGTGGTGACTTCACTCTTGCTGGGAAATCTGAATGTGACATTATTTGAATATTACCCAATAATGTTCACTGGCATTTTCCAGTATATGAATCTTTGCTATAGACAAAGATTCATCATAAATTTTCTGTGAAGCTCTTTATAAATACTATTAAACATGCAATTTTTTCTTTATCAAACAACTTTTTTAGATATCCATGAAGAACGTTAAAAATATTTTAAGGGGGCACCTGGGTGGCTTAGTCATTTAAGCATTTGACTCTTGATTTTGGGTCGGGTCATGATCTCAGCATCCAGAGATCAAGTCCTCATGCGGTTTTGTGCTCAGCTCAGATTCTGCTTGAGATTCTCTCTCTTCTTCTCCCCCTACCAATCCCCCTGCTCAAGCACACGCTCTCTTCCTCTCTCTTTCTGAAATAAATAAAAATATTTTTTAAAAAAAGTATTTTAAGAATAACTTATGATTTTAGTAATTTCATGTTCTCATTCCCAGAGCCCAAGGATTCATGGCTGTCAGGCATTTGGAGATGCTTGTGCTGTCACAGAGCTCATTGGTGTCTTACTAGAAGAGCTTAGATGGCAAGATTTTCTGAGAAAGTGCCCAAGCCCCAGAGATCACACACAGCCACCTTCACAGTATGCTCTCACTCACTAGCAGGTGAGCTGTCACCAAGGGCCGGGGACAGTGCTTCTGCTCATGGACCATGGGGACGGCAATGTTCAAGACACATGTGCATACGTTCCTGTGTGCCAGATTCTCAGTAAGTGTATTGATGCTGGCTTCTGTGAACTTTAAATTTTCCATCTGCAAAATAAAGAAGTGAGAGAAGCCAATGATTTTTTTCAAATGTTATTTTTGGTGGAATCTGACCCTAGGAGGACCCCCCCAAGGTGGACTGTAAAAATAATAGCAATAATTAGTTATGGCCTGCTGTGGTTCCAAACACTGTAGACTTATTAACTTATTAAACTTCACAGCAATCCATATGCCCATTTTACAGATGAGAAAACTAATGAGACTCCAAAGGGATTTAAGTAACTCACCCAGGGTCCCCATGTGAGCAGTCTGGTTCCAGACCCTAAACTAAGGAATTCGGGTGGGCAATAGGGAACCATGCCCTGCTCACCTTCCCCTTTCTTGCCACAGTGGCCCCACACAAACCTTTGGGCTCCCCTAGAATACAGCTGGAGAAAGTTAGTGCCCTAAATAATCCCCACCGTCATTTTCAATTTAGATTTAACTAAAGAATATTTTCATACCACAGTCGATTTTTGTAACTTACTGCAATCTGCAAATCTGTGGAACACTTACAACATCTCACCTGAGCATCCCACAACCCCTCTAAGGCAGACAAAGCAGGACTCTTGGCCTGGTATTTACCCAAGGAGCAGAGAGATTCAGCCTGAGGTCATACTTCAATTATATGGTGGAGGCGACTCAAGAAATCAGATCTCCTGAGTCCCTGCTCAGGGTTTTTGTTTTTGTTTTTTTTTTCCCTAAAGCATATGAAAGCACTTTGTCAAGTGTGAACACTGTACAAATATACAGTATTATTTTTCCCACCTACCTCCCAGCTTTGTACAAAGTAAGTGTTCAATAAGGGTCTATTGAATTGAATAGATGATTATGGCTGCTCTATGGCTATAGAATTAAAGTCAGGAAAGAACAATGGGAAATCTCGTGAATTATGATGTTGTTTACCTTTCCATTGTCGAACCTAATCATTTATTTTTTTCAAGTATGCCTTCTTCTATCCTTAGGCTAATATACACACAAAGGGGGACCGGCATTTGCTGATTATTCTTCAACTGACCATAAGGGTTGGTGGCCCAGAAGCATAATGCATAATACAGTCACCAGGCTGGGAGTCAAAATTTGTCAGGGAGCAGTAAAGGCAAGTGTTGGGCACTAACAGGACAGCCTTAGAGTTCTGCACAACAGCCTAGAGAGCACGTGGGCACTGTTCATCAAGAGCCTCAAAGACCCGCAGTCTCTTTGACCGAGGAATCCCAATCCCAGGAACATACTTTTTTAAAAATTTTTATTTTTTAAGATCATTAATTAATTAATTAATTAATTTGTTTATTTATTTTATTTATTCATGAGAGACACAGAGAGAGGCAGAGACATAGAGGGAGAATCAGGCTCCCTGTGGGGGAGCCTGATGCGGGACTCAATCCCAGGACCCTGGGATCACGCCCAGTGCTGAAGACAGACGCTCAACCACTGAGCCACCCAGGTATCCCCAGGAACATATTCTATTAAGATCCAAGGATTTGGTCATAGAGCTGCTCCTGGCAACACTGTTTACAAAAGCAAAATCGGGGGAACAGACTAAATGTTTGCGATAGACAATTGGCTCGGTAGATTACGTTAAATCTCGCCTGTGGACTATTGTTCAGCTATTGGGATTTTGTGTGGGTGGTAAATCCCGTAATCACATGAGTTAATGTTCACAACCGAGTTTTTTAAGGTGGTGGTGGCAGGGAGTGGGGGGTGGGGGAGCAGTTTATAAAATAACAAGGGCCGTACAGGCTTAGATATGTATATCTATTAAATGAGGTTGCAAATATGTAAACTAACATTTAACAGTCGTCATCTCTTCATCAATGGGATTATGGCTGGTTTTATGGATTATCATTTTGCTTACCCCTAGTTTTAGAATTAAGCATATTTACTCGCATAATGAAAAAACAATAAAATGGTTGTAAAAGATACTACACAAGAATACATACTAGCACTGAAGTGTGATTATGTTAGAGCTTTAATAATAATAGTGACTGCAGGTCACATTTATTAAGTAAGCACTGTTGCGTGTAGCCATTCTTCTAAATTCTTTACCAGCTTCCTTCCTTCTGTCCTCCCAAAAATTACTTGAGGAAGGCACTGTGATCTGTCACCTTTAGTCAGCGGGAAATCTGAAGTTCAGAGAGGTTGAGGTCAAAACTATGTATTGGCATCTGCCCTCTTATGAAACGTAAAAGCACGTATAACCCATGTGTATGTACACATGCATGTATGCACTGGGGCACGTACGCACAAATTTGTACATCGCTGCTTTCTCCCTTCAGGTGATGGGGTCAAGAATTATCTTTATGTTTTTCTTCTGCTTGTCTCTATACTTAATTTTTTAAAAGCTGAGTCCATCCAGCGACTTTTTACTAGAAAAGGCAGAAGTATTTTAGGGTTGGAAAAGGAAGTTTGGGGATCCCTGGGTGGCTCAGTGGTTTAGTGCCTGCCTTGCCCAGGGTGTGATCCTGGGGTCCCTGGATCGAGACCCACGTCAGGCTCCCTGCGTGGATCCTGCTTCTCCTTCTGCCTCTGTCTCTGCCTTTCTTTTTTTTTTTTTTTTTTTTATTTATGATAGTCAGAGAGAGAGAGAGAGAGAGAGAGAGAGGCAGAGACACAGGCAGAGGGAGAAGCGGGCTCCATGCACCAGGGAGCCCGATGTGGGATTCGATCCCGGGTCTCCAGGATCACGCCCTGGGCCAAAGGCAGGCGCCAAACCGCTGCGCCACCCAGGGATCCCCTGTCTCTGCCTTTCAATCTCTGTCTCTCTCTCTCTCTCTCTCTCTCTCTCTCTCTCTCTCTCTCTCTCTCTCGAATAAATAAAATATTTTTTAAAAAGTAAAAAAGAAGTTTGCCACAGAGGATCCATACTCCACGTGTAATCTATGGGGGAAAAAAAGGGTGAGCATGTTCCAGAGGAGGAGAACCAGAAGGAGCTCTTAGAATATGAAGAGTGGGGAGAGATTCCCGGTCAGTTGTCTGAGGCAGAGTCTGTGTCTTTCTTATTCCCCTCTGCCTCCCTCTCGCAGACCAGGATCTGGCTCCCAGGAGGAGGTGCTCCATCAGGGAGGAGGGATCGACCTGGGAGAGCCCTGGCTGCCCTCTGGAAGCTGCTGGCCTGAGCAAGAAGCCTCACCCAATGCACTTCCTGCAGCTTCTCCCCAGTGCTCTGGGATTCCCCGTACCCCAACTGGCCTGGGGAGTAGACAGTCTTGCGTATACAACCTAATTCTGTCAACAGTGAGATTGCAAGTAAGTCATTCAATGTGCCTAAGCCCATGGTTGTCTTTCTTTCTGTGAAACGTGCACCGTATTATAAGGGATCTCAAAGGATTTGGGGGCCCATATAACCGAGAGCCTGGCACATAGTAGGTACTCAATGAAATGCAGTGTTGTGGATTAGCACTAGGATGAGGCGTCATGACCCATTCATAATCACAACGTTATGATGATTACGGTGCACACATTCCCTTTTCAGACTCCCACGCTGGCTTGGGCTTCTCAAGCCCCGGTCTTTCCCCAGCACACTAACCAAAGTCTGCTCTTTTGTCTTCTCCCCCAGGAAAAGCTTTCAGACTAGAACCACTTTCCCCCTAGCCAAACTCAGCCAATAAAATTAATCACCATGAAAGTACGAAGAGTACCCCTAGCTCCACAAGGGCTTCTAACAGAGATCTTCAATGCCTTCACTCAAACAGTGGGCAGTAGTGTGAGTGCACGGGCTCTGTACCTTGCTGATTTTACAGGATAATCAGGACCTGGTTCCCGAGACAGGGAGGGTCCCAGAGGGGCATGGGGACCTCACAGCCTCACCCAGGTTTCCTGACCTTTGACTCTCTCCAAACCTTCTCTTTAAGGCTCTAGACTTTTTATGCCCATTGTCATGTTTTATAAACTTTTATTTGCAACACATTAAGACAGATGAGCGTGGAAATCCTTGAAGTTGCTCCCAATAACTCAGCCCCTTTATTATGACCGTAACCTCACCGTGTAGGGCATTTCCATAGTCGAAGGATCAAAAAGAAGCCGTTTGCTTTGGCCGAACAAACGGCCGCCCAGCTGTACAACCACGCCAAGGCATCAATAAGGCCAAGAATGCATTTAGGGAAGGTGTGGTAATGCCATATACATAGAAGATTATGGATTTAATGGTTGGAAAAGCAGAGGAGAAAATAGAGTATTCTTAGTCGTCACTGCAAACTTGGCACCATATGCCATAAATACATGGTTAGCCCATCAAAGTGACGAGCCGGGGTATGAAAACCAGAAGATGTTCAGTTTTCAACTCACTGGTCTCACTGCTCAAACACAATCCTCTGATGGCTATATTTATGACTCCATCCCTTCAGATTTGCCTTATTCCAAATAAATCATCACCAATCTCACTGACCCAAATCCCATTTCTTACTAAACATCTTCAATCTCTCTCTCTTGAGCCTAAATGCAAGTGCAGTAAAAAATATTATGAATCCTTTAGGGTACTTTTCACCAATTAAAAGTGGCATATTAAATTTCTGAAAACCTTTGTAATCTGCAGTATAAAATCACATTTTATGGTAGCAGATAATTTAGAATCCATAAGCTAATTAAATGAAGTGAATGACAACTGTATTCTCTAGATAAATGATATATCAGTCACAGATAATGTACAAATTTAAGGGACTGGAACCTTTGGAAGAAGAGAAAAAACAATGAAAATATTCAAGTCACAAATGTTGGTGCTTATATGTAAATCTGACTAATTATATTAACTGCATAATGGAATTAATTGCTGGAGTCTTTTTTGCCTCTAAATCTGCACAGAGCTACAGGAATAGGACCTTCTGCTGTTAGAGAGCCATTATCTCAAAATACTGAGCTATGCTGCTGACGCTCCTGGATCTGGGGAGAGGACGTAAGATCTCTATCTGGCGGTGGCCAGTGGGGCGGGGGCGGGGGGGGCATGAATTGCAAGAACTATAGCTATTGATAAAAGGGGGGAAGTTTCCAAGTCAAGATTTAAAAACAACAATTTGTAAAAGTGTCCAAAAGCCTTAGGATCATAAAATGTTAAGTAAGCCTCAGAAGAAACTTTAAGATCGGCTACCTCAGTGTTGAGAAGGATTCTGAGGCCGTGTTTAGGCTCAATAAGCAAGAGCACAGTGATCAACCAGAAATGCGTGGCATGGACATGGGAGCAATAGGACATAGATGCTAAACCTGACCAAGGTCAGATCAGGGGGTGCCTGGGTGGCGCAGTTGGTTAGTGCCCAACTCTTAGTTTCAGCTTAGGTCGTGATCTCAGGGTTTCAAGACTGAGCCCTGCATCAGGCTCCATGCTCAGCACAAGTCTACTTGTCCCCCTCCCTCTACCCCTCCCCCTGCTTATTCTCTCTCTCTCTCTCTCTCTCTCTCTCAAGAAAATGTATGTGCTCCTGGGTGGATCAGTCAATTAAGCATCTGCCTTTGGCTCAGGTCATGATCCCAGGGTCCTGGGATCAAGTCCTGTATCAGATTCCCTATTTAATGGGGATTCTGTTTCTCTCTCCCACTTGTGCTCTCTCTCTGTCAAATAAATAAATAATCTTTTTTTTTTTTAAGTGAAATAAGATAAAATCTTAAAAAAAAAAAAAAAAAGGAAAGAAATGAGAAGTCAAGGGGTGCCTGGCTGGCTCAGTTAGTGGAGAATGCAACTTTTGATCTCAAGATTGTGAGTTCGAGCCCCACATTGGTCATGGAGATTACTTTAAAAAAATAAGGAGTCAAATCCCCAAAAGGTAAGGGCCAAACATGCCTGAAGTCAGAAAGTGGTTAGTGGTCAGAACTGGGAAGAGATTACAAGCAGCTGAGTTTTTCTCACAACACACCTCTCAGAGTTCCCCAGCACATTCCATGGCAATCCTGACCATTCTAAAAGGCAAAAGGAACAACACAGTTCATATCTGCAAACACTGGCAAAGGAGTATATCCTCATGGATCCCAAGCTTCTCCAGGTCAAAGCCAGCTGTCTTTAGGCCATAAGTGAAGCTTCACTGGCTTCAATCAATCAGAGAGGTTGTTTCAATATTGAACACCCAGACATAGAGAGGAAAAGTCCAACTGTGTTAGGATATCTAGGATAGGGGCACCTGGGTGGCTCAGTTGGTTAAACGTCTGCCTTCAGCTCAGGTCATGATCCCAGGGTCATGGAATAGAGACCCACATTGGGCTCCCTGCTCAACGGGGAGCCTGCTTTCGCTCTCCCTCTTTGCCTGCCACTCTGCTGCTGTGTGTGCTTGCTCTGTGTCAAATAAAAATCTTTTAAAAATCTTTAAAAAAAAAAAAAAGATATCTAAGGTAAGACTGGATATCTCATGCATGATAGAAAACGATCTGAAGGTCAGAGTCAATAGACTAATAAAGCTATGAGGAAAACCATCATAAATTAGATCAGCTAGAAGCACGACTTCACTCATTTCCTAAGTCCCCAGTTCAAGGAAAAAAATCTGTAAGAGGAGGAACGGAGCCTTGCTCCTTTGGTGTGTTAAGTCCAGACATAGTACTGAGCACAGAACATCCTATGTGATATTGAGTGTCTCCTGCCTAGACTCAAGAAGTCAAGTGCTAGCAGGCAGCTGCATGGCAAATATGTAAGAACTCTTCCAATGCCAGAAACCCAACTCAGACTAACTTCAGACAAAAAAAAAAAAAAAAAAGGTATGTGTGGTTCAACAACAATGTCCCAGGATGAGGATGATTTCAGGTGTGGTTGGATCCAGGAGGTCAAATTTGGTCTTTGAATTTTAGATTGGTCTTCCATGTTTTGGTTCTTCTTTCCTCCTATTGGCTCCATTTTAGGGCCAATCCCCTATGGAGCAGGCCCAAGCAGCTGTGAGCTTATATCCGCCCAGCTTTAAGTCCATGAGAGACAAAAAGACTCTGATAGTAGAAATCCAGGTCTGAGTCTCACTGGGACTTAAGTCACATGCCCAGCCCAGAAGCACTCACCCTGAGCATGGGGAATGAAGCACCCTGATTGGCCCTGATGGATCTCACGGCAGCCACCATATATTCTTACCAAGACTTACTAAGTCACTGGCAAACTTTAAGTAGTGTATATTGTTCAAGGTAAACTTAGGGTTTGAAGGGAGGCTAACCCCCTTCAAGCCACATGGACAGAGCTGCATTCCTCTTCACAGGGCAATGGTTCCCCAAAGAAAATCCAGGCTTTTGCAACTCCAACCGACAGGTGTTATCAGCAGGGGTGAGAGAGAACTGGGTCTTCCAGAGCAGCCCTCAGAGGAGGTGAGAAGAGTAACCCCCAGGAAGAAGGGGTGGGCAGGGGTGGCACCTGTGAAGCCCACATGCACACACACCAACTCAGAAATCAATGAATGCTTCCCCGTAGAGGGAAGAGAAAGAGGGGTACTGATCAGGTTCATGTCTCCTGACAAATAGAAGGCAGAGAGACAGCAGCACAACTGTGAGCTGGTGTAGTGGGCTGAGTACCAGGTCCTGATCCGGACACTTGTGCGTGTTGTGTTACGTGGGAACCTTTGGGCAGATGTGATCTTGAGATGAGGGGTTTAGCCTTGGTTATCCCCATGTGCTCTATGATATCACAAGTGTCCTTTTAAGAGAGAGGCAGGGGGAGATTTCAAGCAGAAGAGGAGGCAGGTGGGACCACAGACTCAGAGGTCGGAGTGATGTGGCCACCAGCCAAGGAATGCCAGCAGCCACCGGCACCTGGAAGAGGCAAGGGACAGTTCCTCTCTTAATGCCTCCAGAGGGAGTGTGGCCTAAACCTTGACTGTGACTGGTGATTCAGACATCTGGCCTCCAGAATTGCAAGAGAATCAATTTTTTCACTTTAAGCCACCACGTTTGTGGCGATTTGTTATAGCAGCTCCAGGAAGCCAATGAGGACAGCATGAGACCTGCATATTTTACAGCACGAACGCTAGGCTGGGATAGAGGGGGTCGCCAGGCCGAGGAGTGTGGCCACACTGTCCGGAAAGCCAGTTTCGCCAACACTGAAAGAGTTCCCCAGAAGGACGCAGTTATTTTTCTGCTCCCAGTGGTGGTCGGAGCCAGGGACCTGCTTCAAGAAAGATCACTGTAGGTGTTAGGTTGCTGGTTCCTACACTTGGAATAATGACATTTTGTATGCACTGGGGAGCCCGAGCCAAGGAGGCAACACACAGGAAAACTGCTGGAGCGGGGAGCCTCCCTCTGGGGGGGCCCAGTGATCTCACCCTGTCCTGTGGCAGCCTTCAGAGGACACATCTTTGACACCCAGTGTCCATCCAGAAAGTCCCACTCCTCCCAGCTTCCTCCTCTCCCCAAGGGGAGAGGTATTTTTAATCCTCCTGATGGGTTTAATCCTCTTAATGAGTTGCCTTTTTTCCCTCATGGAGGGGGGGGTTGAGATTTCACAACCCAGCAGAATAGTATAAATAAAAGCTGCTGGGCACTCACAGCAGGCAAAGTGTTTTAGAGCTGTGGAGACCTCCTTGCCACTCTGTGAGGTTGACCCCATTTGGCAGATGAGGAAACCGAGGCACAGATAGGGTGAGCGCCCAGTCTAGAGCCACACAGATGGCTGGTATGCAGTGGAGCCAAGCTTTAAGCCCAGGGGTCTGAGCTCTAGGCTCACGCCCTGCCCCAAGCCACGGTGGGAGGCAGGATGGCCCAGTGGTCACGCCTGTGCTGGCTCCTCCTCACACCCCTCTGCTCCTTCCTGGGGGCCTCACACCCAGAGATCTTCCAGAGATTGCTTTTTGTCTGCTTCTCATTCTTCATGCTGCTACTTTTGAGCCGTGTTACTGATGAGAAAACAGCTTAGTAAAATCAATGGTTTTAAATTATACCTTTATGTACCAAGGATACAAAACAAGCTACAAAACAGAAATACTTTCCCGTGACAAAAAATCAATCTTGCAGATGCTACTGTTTCTTGAGCTTGCCTCTCCCCCACCCCCCCTCCCCCTCCCCCCCACCCCCACCCCCATTTCCCCTCTTACTTAAGACTTTTCTCTGCTCTCCCATCTGCCGGCTTTGTGCAGACTTTCTTCAGGTTTCTTGCTCGGGAGACTCGTTTTATCTAAAAGGTCAATTCTTTCAGCGGGGCACAAGCAGAATTGAATATAATTATCCCAATCTCTACCGTGTAGAATTCATGCTTGAATTCATTCAAAAAATAGCATGCAGTATAATTAACTCAGAGTCCAACCAAATCTATTGAGAAAGCCTCAGGTATCATACAGTTCCACTTACAATAGAACATTTTCATTTAAGGACATTGTACGTATTAACCCAAGTCAGCATCCAATTACTCTGAATAAGTGAATTCTCTGTTCCAGGAATGTAATTTGAAAATGTTGTCATGCAATCTGAGGCAAAAGGTCCTTTTTCATTAATCTAACTCTCATTAAAGTGGAAGCCTGCAGGTTATTTCAAATCCATTAGTTTTAAATACAGGTGATTACAATTCTATTGCACATAAGACAACAAAAGTGTCTATCAAGAAATATTGGGACGTTTTGAAGGATGGGACTGGTCCGTGGTTTTGCTGTCAAGGCTGAGGATGAGATTTACCAGATGACGGAATGGGAGACTCTTTTTTGAACCCCCCCGGGGCATAGGCAATCAACTGCACAACCCAGAGGGTAGATCTACTTGCTGGAGAGAGCCTATGCTCGTCCATTTCTCCCAGAATCCTCTGCTGTGTGTATTTCCAATCCACTTAGCTTTGGAGGCTTGGTGAAGTTAGCACCCACCAGTTTTGATTCCTTAAGGGCCTGGCAATCTTTGGACACATGGGATCATCTGCCTCGATTCTCTGCCCCTGCCCCCATCTACATGCTGTTCATGTCTCAAGGCCCCCTCTCCCAGGCAGCCTCCCCTGACTACCTCGACTGAAAGTGATGGGCTTCTGCTTTGGACCCCTTCAACCCTGTGCATCTGATTCCTTTGGTATTCGCCGTCTGCTCCCCCAGCATTTTAGTTATCTTTTCCAATTTGATTCAATGCAACAAATAGTTCTTGAGTATCTAGCAAAGGTCAGGCACTGGACTAGTTGCGAGAGGTGAGACAAGGAAAGGGTCACAGATCTTAGCTTCCAGAAACTCATGTTCTAGCAGGTGGGGTGTGGGGGAGACAAGGAACTAGGCAGATAGGCTAAGTGCCTGGGAGTCCTCTGATCCGGGACTTACAGGAGACAGTGGAAGCCCTAAAGGAGAAACTCCCAACTTGAACTTCATATCATGTTAACACCTGAAACCCTTGAATGGCTTCCCAGTAGATATAGAACACAATCCACCCCTCTGACAAGGCCTCCAACGTCCCGTGATGATCTGGTCTTGCCTCCTGCTCCCACCTAAAGATAGGATTATCTTCATACTCTTCTCCCTCTTTCCCCACGCTGGTTTCTCCAAGTTCTTCAAACATTCTAAACTCCCTGATGCCTCAGTGCCTATGCGCATGCTGTTTTTCCTCCTTATACTTGACATCTCAGTTCAAAGGCCTCTGCCTTGTGGAAGTCTTCTTAACTACACTTTCTAAAGGAACCTTCAAATCTGAGACAGTTTATTTCTTTCAAAACCCTTTAGTCACCTGAAATATTAAGTATTTATTCATTTAAGTTGTCTCTGACCCTCCCTACAGTATAATTTACAGGAAGGCAAGGACATGGTCAACTTTAATTATCATGAAACCTACTGCACCTATCCCAGAGCCTGGCATATAGCAAGGACTCAATAATATTTATTGCATAAAAAAATAATGAATAAATGATTTGGAGTTCTTGAAACAGCCTCTAGGAATGATCAGACAAGAGAAGAAGAGAAATGATATCTTATTTTCAGTTTGGATCATAGCGTTGGGTGGGCTTCTTCATTTGTCTCTTTCCAGAATCACGCCTCCTATCTCAAAGATGACGGAATCGTTTTTATTTTCTGATTTACATCATCTTTCAGGGGCTAAGTGAACCCAAAGGATGAGCAGAAATCTCAGAATTTGAGATTGAGCCGGACAGAAGAGGTCCACGGGGCTTGCTTCTCTCTCAGGTGAACACGGCCTCACAGCTGAACACAGAACAGAATTCCCACTTCCAACTGTTTGTAACTTCCTTCACTGCCTGGAGCTACCCCACCTGCCAGCCAAGTGGAAAGACTTTTCCAGAAGTTACATGGACTATAAATATCCATCCATAAACGATTTGGGTGTTGGCTGGATGCGGAGCCCAGGGCCCGGTGACTGGGGAAATTGAAAAATGTTAGTCTCTATCTCAACTCTGGAGAGCATTACACTCTCTTTAAGGAAAGCAAATCTTTCACAGAGCAATGAACCCTTTCTAGGTGTTGAAGTTTGTTTACGTCCATTGCCTCTTCTAACACGTGGAAGGCTTCCAAGGTCAAGACACATTTACAGCAGCATTAAGTGGCCCTCGGAGTAGGGAGAGCAAGACTTGCTCAGAGTCACGTATCTGGGAACAAACAGAACACGCACTTGAATCCAGGTCTTTGATGGCCATGGGATAACTTTGCCAGAGTCGGCTGGCCCCAGGAAACCACAGTGTGAGTCAGAGGGGAACTTTCAGGTAGGGGTGCATGGGTTTGGAAGGCTGAGCTGAGCATCATGGAAGCAGCCCGGAATCTCCTGGACTGTCACCCTTGGAGAGGGTCATGCAGCAGCAATACTTTCCCACAGTTTCAAACTTTTTATCGCAGCCCGTTGGCCCTCCCTGGCCACCTCAAGGACCACCAGTCCTGAGGTTTTCCTTGAATAATCTTCTCGGTCTCATTCCTGCATACAAGGGGCACCAAACAATCCTGCAGTTAATCAGATACCATCTTGTGCACCAACCATTCCACAGGTTGTCTTATCTCCCCAACTACAGTGAAAACAACCTGGGCAGGAACAATGCCTAATAATACTAATTACAGGATAATAATCCCTTTTATGTGGCCATACTTTCAAGTCTACAATGCACGTTGAAATTCTCACCAAATCCTCGCTGTACCCCGGCACGGTTGGTGGGAGCAGTGCTAGGATTATTCATACATGACAGATGAGGGAACAGGTCAGGGAGACACGTGACATGTCTGAGATGGCACAGGACACCTGGGGGATGGATGGTGTGAACCAAACCCGGACTTAAAGCTGGGCCTTCTAATTCCTAGATTCCTTCACCGCAGAACCTGGGATTATCTTCCTTTGGCCCAAACCTTGGAACTTCCACCATTCCTTTTTTCTCTCGACAACATATATCGTTTTCAGACCTTGAACACTGAGCTTCTGGGGCTCTCAAGCCAAGCTGGGTAACGTGCACCAAAGAGCGATGTTCTCAGAAAAATAGATCCTGCTGCTTTCTAAAGCGATATGTGAATGAGTGAAAACACCAGGCAAATTTCGAGGCCGCTGTTCGTGTGGGGTTCCCACAGCTGGACCTGTCCAGAATTGATGGGATCTGAGACACTGTGAGCACCAAGCCTGGATCCTCCAGTCCTCATCTGCCACCAGGAACTGGAGCTTGCGTTGACTTGACCCTTTCGATGCTGGTTGGCCTGATTGGAACTGGGGGGATGGGTTTGGGTTCCTGGGCTACCCCAAGGGGAGAAAACTCACAAGGGAGGACTTATCTGTTGATCACAAGGGGGCTTAAGTATCTCTGGTCTCTTCCCACCTCATCCTCCCTCAGCAAAGAGAGCGAGCTAGCCCCCTGGAAAATTTTGCCAGACACTTGCCAAGGAAAGGAGTCTAGAACACTCTGACCACAGAGTTATCTTGGAAGAGAAAATGCAGTGAGAAGTCACCAGAATCAAGTTCCAAAGATATTTTTGTAACATTTGACACTTAGGGCTCCCAGCCTGGTGCCTGAGACGTTCATGTCAGACGCCGTCCACAAAGGCCTGAATGATTTTTCCATGAGTGACGCATGAACCTAGGTGAACCAGGCATAGGTGACATTCCCTGGGAGGGGTGGGTGGCCAACCTCTCCTCACCCACTCCGTGAAGTGCCCAGCACGCAAATGAGTGGCATCTGCGTGTGCCCAGACTTGATTAGCCCTAATGTGTGAGAATCATCAGCAAATGTTGGCATTCTAGCTATTAAAGTTTAAAAACAATCCAAACTCGCCTGTCTCACACCTCCCACTGATTGCCACATAAAATATGTCATGGTCCCAGGCTGCCAAATTTTTTTGATCTGCCCACGCCCACTTCCTCCCTCCTCCCCCTGCTGCCCCAATTCTCCTATCACTTCAGACAGGTCCTGGAAAGAAAGGCCTCAGAGGAGAAAAGCCACCATTTCGCACTTCTTAAAATCACATGTGCGTGAGTGCACACACACACACACAATGATAATGATGCTTCTTTAGCATTTTCAAGTAATTTTTCCATTCCAGACCCTGTGCTTTTTACAAGATCTTATTTAAATCTCCAATCTTAAAATCAGCTCCCTGTTCCACATTAGAAAATGGAAGTATTTAAAAAACAAAACCCATGCTTATAGTTTTACCCCTTGGAAAAAGCCCTCAGGACCCCTTAGCAACCCTCAAGGTTTTGCTTCTCTTTGTTCTTCGAAGGAGCCAATGACTCCTTTTTTTTTTTTTTTTCCTAAAGGTACATTTGAATTTCTTTTCAAATGTATATATGACCTCACCTAGTGTGGCTTCCTTTATTTTCAAAACGTATATTTGAATGTCTTTTCAAATGTAATAGCCTTTTGAAGTTTGTTTACTGTGGGTTCCAGGACCTTCGTTTCTTCTGAATTCCACAGTATTTTCTGGAAGCTGATAATTAGCGGGGGAGCTGGAGGGTATCATATTTATGTATTGTCTTCATGTCTAAAATTACTTTTATTTATGAATAAATACCTGTATGACGGATTAAGTATTAAGTGCGAGGTATTATGTCCAAATGCTGCATTTATACCCAAAGGAGAACCCGTGGGATGGATACTTTGTGAACTGAGTGGGGAGGTTCCCCAGCTCAACATGGGGGCCCTCGTTTCTGCCTGCAGATTCTGAGTAAATGTGAAAAGCTGTACTTCCAGTCTGGTCTTTTCCCCACGATATCTCCTGACATTTTTTTGAGAAATGTACTGTACTTATCCTGGTTTACAACAGGGGTTCCGAGAGATGAGAGGATTCACCCGATGTCACGTGGCTAGGAAATGGGGAAGCCAGAGGTTTACACCCAATGTCTGATCCTTTTCTGAATTTCCTGTGACATGTGGATTTGAACAAAGGCTTTGTTGTTGTTGTTTTGTGTTTGGTCATGTGTGACTAGGAAACCTGTTTGGGGCTTAATTTCTGTTTAGGAGGCTGTGTGCCCCCAGGGCTGTTGTCACCCATCCTCTGCCCAGCTTTTCTCTGGGTGGCAGGAGGACTCGCCCCTGCACAATGCACCCCAGACTCCCACATTTCTTGGTTTCCAGCTGCATTCAGCCAATTTGGGTGTTCTGTGTGCTTCTACCCTGGATACCAGCAAGGGTAAGTGGCCAAAAATCAGGTATGGACTCATGAGATTCAGATCTAGAATTACTACATTTGTCTGACTGTGGTCAACAAACTTGTGCCAAGTCCTGCTACTCTTTGGACTTAATTAAAGAAGCCATTAGTGATGTAGAAAAAGACCTTAGGGCTCAAAGCCGATGGCCACGAAAGAATTCTTGAGACGTCTTTGGTGTAAAATGGTGATTTGATTTGCTTTTGACAACTGTCCCCCACTCCTAGAAGTGGCAGTGGGTGCCTGCAATCTCTAGTCTCAGATTGGCCCGCTGTCCCTTTGGGCTTCTTAGCTCTTCCATCACCCGTGTGACTATACCCCTATGGTAAATTCCTTCTGTTTATAACACTTAGACCCCACTCTGCCTTTCTGGTCTGAACATGACTAATGCGGAGATGAAGACACCAGAGAACATTGGAGAACACAAGAACTGTCACAACTAAAATGGTGTGGAGCCTGTTGTGTTTGTTGACCACATTTCTTCCATTGCAAAGCAGGACTTTGCCAAGAACGACTGCAGGCAGGGAGAGAGAAGACACTATACCTATAGGCAGATGTGAAGAGAAAACATTTCTGTGTATTTCAGCAAGCAGCATTTTCCAGTTCCTTGAAGGGTAAGAATGGTAGGGAGAGCCCCCACCCTGGACTGTGTGCACTACTCACAGCTTCTTTAATTAATTCCCAAGGGTAGCAAGACTTGGCACAAGTCTGCTGACCACAGTCAGACAAACGTAGTAATTCTAAATCTGAATCTCATGAGTCCATACCTGATTTTTGGCCACCTACCCTTGCTCTACCTTTCTCTGTGTGTCTCTTCCTGTTGAGCTGAAAACAGGCCTTAATAAGGAGGATTTGTAAGGCATCACTGGGAGGTACACGGTTCAGTTGGGTGCAGGACAATATCCATAGTCTTTCCCAAGGCACCTCTTAGAAAACACAGCTTCTTCTTTTCCCACCAGGGAATCCCCTGGGAGAGCTCTGTGTCTGAGTACGACGGAAGTGAATTACTGTAGCAAGTCTTAACTCAAGACAGGACACCCAGCTTGGTTTCCAAATAGTCTGTGTTGCTGCAGAAAAATCTCAAGTCAGGCCACAGTGGGTGCATTAGTCATGGTTCTCCAGAGAAACAGAACTTACTGTGCACACGCGCGCGCGCGCACACACACACACACACACACACACAGATTAATTACAAGGAACAGGTTCACACAATTATGGAGGCTGGTGTGTCCAAAATCGGCAGAACCAGTATCTCAGTTTGAGTCTAATTTTAGTATATGTGCTGCCGAAGCAAGCACCTCAGTTTGAGTCTAAGGGCTGGAAGCTGTTAAGGAACCAGGAAGAGCTAATGTCCCAGTTCAAAGTCCATCAGGCAGGAAGGTCTAATATTCCAGTTTAAAGATCATCAATCTGAAGAATTCTCTCTTCCTGGGAGGAGGATCCGCATTTTGTGCTATTCAGACCTTCCACTGATTGGATGAGACCCACCCATATTATGGAGGGGTGTCTGCTTTACTCAGTTTACCAATTTAAATGTTAGTCTCATCCAAAAACATCTTCATAGAAACACCCAGAATAATGTTTGACCATATACCTGGGCCAGTCAAGTTGACACATGGAACTAACCACCACAGCGAGTAAGAGGTTTTATAAAACATGAAAGTTAAAACCACAGGGGTTATTCCACTTATATGAGGTACCTAGAGTAGTCAGGTCCGTAGAGAGAAAGCAGAACTGTGCTTAGCGGAGGCTGGAGGGAGAGGGAATGAGGAATTGTTATTTGATGGGGACAGAGTTTCAGTTTGGGATGATGACAAAGTTCTGGAGATGGATGGTGGTGACAGTCATACAATGGTGTGAACATCCTTAATGTTACTGACCTGTATGTCTCAAAAAGGGTCAAGGCGACAGATTTTATGTCCTGGATATTATAACACAATAAATTTTTTTAAGTAAAACAAATGAACAAAAAACACTGGGCAATGGAGTTGTCTGTCAAGGCATTAATTAGTGTTTCCATAATTCCTCAGTCAAAAAAAATAAACAACGGTTGTTTCATTTAGCTAATAAATGTGGCCTAATAAATCATACCACATATAAGGGCTTGAAAGAGTGACAACTGGGGCGCCTGTGGCTCAGTCGGTTGGGCATCTGCCTTCAGCTCCGGTCATGATCTCCGGGTCCTGGGATCGAGCCCCATGTTAGGCTCCCTGCTCCCTCTCCCTCTGCCCCTCTGCCCTGCTTATTCACTCTCTCTCTCTCTCACTCTCTATCAAATGTATAAATAAAATCTTAAAAAAAAAAAAACAGTGACAACTTATTCCTATTATGTTGTTGTTGTTATTCGGTCTTCGGATCCCTCACCCAGATGCAGTCAGGTGGTGGCTGAGGCTATGCTATCTCAGACAGCTTCCCTCCTGCACCTGGGACCTGAGCAGAGAAGGCTGGAGGCCCGGGCCTTCTCTCTCTCCCCACGTGGTGCCAGCTTGGGCTTCATTGCCTGGTAGTTGGACCCCAAGAGCAAGTGTCACGAGGGAGCTACCACGGAAGCCACCAGCACTCTCACATGTAGGCCTGGACAGCACCTCACCACCTCTGTCACAGTCTAAGCAGACGAAGGCTGGCATCCTTGGAGGCAGAGTGACAAGGAGCTGTGGCCACCTTTAATCCACCACGAGGCACTCTTCCTCGATTTTCATTCTGAGCCATCCAGAAGATCTCACTTAGGAAAGAAAGCCCCATGAACCAGAATGTCACCATGTCGGGGTTCCGAAACCCTGAAACCGTCATGATCCCCGCGGCAGGGGACATGGGCATACTGGCAAGCCAAACCCTTGACCAAATCGAGTTTCAAGGTGGGCCAGCCGCACGCCAATGGCCCACGTTCAGCGGCCGGGGCCGAGTCGGCCTCCGAATGCTACAAGTCTGCAGAAATTCGTTTCAACTTTCTCAGATGACTCAGAGGCCTGCAGTAAGAGGAGGGTCACCGAGGGTGGCATCCGTCATCATTTCGCTGGTCCGGCCCCCAGCGCTGGTTGACAAGAACGCCAGGGAGATAAACCTCTTTTACTGTAATTCACGCTCTGAAAAAAAGGGATTTACTAGGCAAATTAAGAGGGTGAAGAAACTTGCAGGGGGTGACATTTAGCCAGCTCCAGACACCAAACTTTTCAAGCACTTTAGAAGCACAATTTGCATACAATTACAGGAATGCCCCATTTATCCACCCCTGTCAGAGGGAAGCCGTCTAAACCCAAGTGAGTGTTTCAGACACCGCCTGCTTCCCCCCAGAGGCACCGAGCCATTTGAGCCATTTCAACCAGGCTGGGACAGAAATCTTCCCCGAAGGGATCGCAAGCGTCCAGAAGCCTCCAAAGGAGCACATGCAGCACGAGGCTTCACCTTTCTGGGAGGAAGGCAAGCTCTCCCGGGGCGGTCACCCTGCGGGGCTGTGAAGTGACAGTGACCCTGATGTCCCCAGCCCCACATGGCAGCCTTCCCGCATTCAGAACACATCTACTGGCCCCCTGCTTGATGCAGGATGGTGTCTTAATTGCCTTCTCACTGTCCTTTCCAACTTCAGGTACCAAGAATCGAGACGGCTTACTTCTGAGCAAGTGGCCCACTCTGTCACCAGCCTTTTGCTGGTTTGTTTGAATCTCTGGTCACCTGTCCCATACATAGTCTTTCATGCGTGCGTCTTAGTAAAACAGCATCGTGCAGTTTTGTGTGTCTGTGCTCCACAGGAACGCACATGGTACGGTGCTACTGAGTTCTACTTGGCCCACCAAATTCCATGCCTTTTTTTAAAAAAAGATTTTATTTATTTATTCATGAGAGACACACATACAGAGAGAGAGAGAGAGGCAGAGACACAGGCAGAGGGAGAAGCAGGCTCCATGCAGGGAGCCTGACATGGGACTCGATCCCGAGTCTGTAGGACCACACCCTGGGCTGAAGGCGGTGCTAAGCCGCTGAGCCACCCGGGGTGCCCAATTCCATGCCTTTAAGAGGGACCTCTCCTGCCTCGAATGCTGCCCTCCATTCCACCTGCATCCAGGTTTTATTTGTGGGATCGCTCTAGGGATGGGCATCCAGGGCACCGCTCCCTCCGCGCCTCAGAAACTGAACAGCAAACACATCCTTGTGCCCCTACCCCCGAGGGACGGCTTCTCTGGGGTGAGGCCGGGGTGGCCATGACAAGATCTGAAGGTGTGTACACACTCCATTTCGGAAGTGCTCCGAGATTCCTCTCCAGAACGGCTAGGTGGGTTTATATGCCCCCAGCAGCTCCTGAGGAGTCCTGTGTGCCTAGAGTGGAGGTGGGTGGGGATGGGTGAAAAAGACAAAGGGGATAAGGATGCTTGCTTTCATTCATTTTTTCTTTTAAGTGAAGGATAATTAACATACAGTTGTATATTAGTTTCAGGTGTACAATAGAATCAACATTTCTATACATTGCTCAGCACTCATCGAGGTAAGTATACTCTTTTTTTTTTTAAGATTTTATTTGTTTATTTGAGAGAGAAAGCATGAGCTGGGGACAGAGTGGAGAGGGGCAGAGGGAGAGGGAGAAGCAGACTCCCCACTGAACAAGGAGGCCAATATGGGGCTCGATCTCAGGACCCTGCGATCATGACCTGAGCCGAAGGCAGATGCTTAACCTACTGAGCCACCCAGGTCCCTCTACTTTTTTAAAAAAATTTTATTTATTTATTTATTTGCCAGAGAAAGAGTGTGTGGACAAGCAGGGGGAATGGGAGAGGGTGAAGCAGGCTCTGTGCTGAGCAGAGAGTCTGACAAGAGGCTCGATCCCAAGACCCTGGGATCATGACCTGAGCCCAAGGGAGATGCTTAGACTGAGTCACTCAGGCAAGTGTATTTTTAATCCCCTTTATCTATTTCACCCATTCTCCACCCACCTCCACTCTGGCAACCACCAGTTGTTTCTCTGGGTTTAAGAGCCAAGTTTTTTTTGTTTGTCTCTTCTCTTCTTTGTATGTTCATCTGTTTTGTTTCTTAAATTCCACATGTGAGTGAAATCATATGGTCCTTGTCTTTCTCTGACTCACTTATTTCACTTAGTGTTATACCCACTAAATCTATGTTGTTGCAAATGGCAATATTTCATTCTTTTTTATGCTATAGATATAGATATAGATATAAATATATACCACCTCTTCTTTATCCATTCATCTATGGATGGACACTTGGGCTACTTCCATATCTGGGCTGTTATAGATAATGTTGCAATAAACATAGGAGTGCCTCTATCTTCTTGAATTAGTCGTTTTGTTTGCTTTGGGTTAATACCCAGTAGTGGAGTTATTGGATGGTATGGTAATCCTATTTCTAAATTTTTGAGGAACTTCAAACTGTTTTCCAGAGTGGCTGCACCAGTTTGCATTCCCACCAACAGAGCACACAGGTTCCTTTCTCTCCACATCCTCACCAACATTTGTTGTTCTTTGTGTTGTTGATTTTAGCCATTCTGACGGGCATGAGGTGACATCTCACTGTGGTTTTGATCAGCATTTCCCTGCTGATGAGTGATGTTGAGCATCTTTTCATGTGTCTGTTGGCCATCTGGATGTCTTCTTTGGAAAAATGTCTATTTAATATTTTTTAACCAAGTTTGATGGGGGCAAAAATGTTACCTATGTGCTTTTTGATTTTGCTGATTATTAAAAGGTCGAGCACCTCTCTGTAGGCAAGTCAGCCATCATCTGCTTACCTAGTCACTGTTTTCCCAGGCTGTCACCCCCTGCTGACTATCTTTAGTGACTTTCAGCAAACCAAAATGCTTAATTTTGGTGTAGTTAATACATTTCTTCCTGTTATTGTAGGTCCTTTTCTCTTCCCTATTAATCTCACTTGTCACTTTTTTTTTTTAGAGATTTTATTTATTTATTCATGAGAGACACAGAGACAGAGAGGCAGAGACACAGGCAGAGGGAGAAGCAGGCTTCATGCATCACTTGTCACTTTTAACTTCATTCCATATTCTTCCCCCTAGTCTGCCAAAACTGAATTCCGCATCTGAGTCTTACTCTAGTTTTCTCTTTGTCTGGTATACCCTCTTCCTGTGCACTCCACCAGGCCAACCCCTACCCAGATTCTTGTCTTTCACTCCAACTTTGCACATCACCTTGCTTGCATTTATATTTAGCGTCCCATCACTGCCTGGAGTCTGTCATTGTGATCTCATCTCCCCCATGAGACTAAAAGTCCCTTAAAGGTAGGGCTTAAACTCTACCTGCCTTATCATTCCTGGGGGGAGTCATACAGGAACCAGCACACATCAAGGAATCGATAAATGCCTATCAAACATAGCAAATAGATCTACAGCCTGAAAAGCAAGCTAGTCTCCAGCCAGCAAGCCTTATTGAAATATGCTAACATCTAAAGAAAAGTCCAATGTAAAGCCCAGCTAGATTCTTCTCCTTTGGAGCAGGTGAAGGCATGGAAGGAATTTATTCAGAAAATCCAAGGCTGCAGATTCAACTGGTCTCTATAGGGCAGACAGATGTGAGAGGAGAAAATAAGGAATAAGGAAAGTACTAGATTTTTCCTTCAAAGGGTGAAGATGTCTGATCTTGCTATTTCACAATGGTGCACTTTCTATCTTCTGGTTATCTTTGCTGGTAGCAATCTGCCATAAAATTGTGCTTAAAGCAATGGTAGTGACTTATGATTGCCTCTTCCAGTTCTGGGCTCAACTGGGGAGTTCTTGCTTGGGAGGTGGAGGGTGGACAGCTATTATAGTCAGACTACAGCTCTAACTGGAATCCTCTGGAAGGTTCTTCATGCACGTGTCTGTTGCATGGACTTGATTGGCTGGGGCCACTAGACCATCTCTTGAGGTGTTCTCTCCATGAGGTCTCTCCAGCATTGTGGCTTAAGGGTAGCCAGACTTGTCACATGGTCGCACAGGTCTTTAAAAGCACATGTCTGAAGAGGTGGAGAAAAGGAGCAAGCCAAGAGGATGCCATTCCACCTTTTCTGACCTGGCCTCAAGAGTAACATGGCAGGGCTTCTGACCACACTCTGTTCACTGAGGCAAGGGCCCATCCAGGTTCAAGGGGAGGGGATATAGACCCCACATCTTGATGGACCAGAAAAATTTGGGAAAAGCATGTGGAATCCTGAAATATTACTATGGCCATTCTTGGAAAATACAAATGCCCACAGCTTGTACCTGCCTAAACCAAAAACCAGGCTGAGGGTATGACAGAGTGTTGGTAGCCCTGTCTGTACAACGGGCCAGTTGGGTCAGGCCAGTGGCTTTAAAATTTATTTATAGTAACTATTATCTAATAAATTGTTTTCTGAAACTCAAAATAAAGAACCAGTAACAATGAGGCTGTTGCCTTGGAATAAAGATGATGCAAAACCCCATCCATTTAGCTTCCTCTTTTCACACTAAGGCTCTAAGCTCCCTTTTGGCTGAACCTTCCCTGCTCTGACAATTGCATACCCTCGAAGGAAAACCCAGGTCCCAGGAAGGATGGGGCTCTCTTCCTGGCTCCTTAGTTTGTGCCTAAAGATCAAACAAGCCCCCTTCTGCTGGCATTCCCATTACTCAGCCTGCAAGCTGATTGATTTAACCCAACGGAGATAGATTGGTGAAATCACCCTCGCAATAGGTGTTTGAGAGTAATGGTACCCGGGAGGGACAGGTAAGCAGAAAGGGAACAAACCCAGGCAATTTTCAGACATCTCCACTGCCCATTACTTTGTTCACTTAAATAAACAAATAACCCCCAGGCAATCAGCAGCCAGAACCTCAGAGGCTGTAGGAATGATTTCCTTTCACTAGACGCCAAGACTAATCAATGCTCCTTAATCGCAACACCACGTGCCCAAACAGCACACACACATCCCTAGCCAGCTTTCCACTTGTGGGCATCTACTGTTCATAGAGTGGGGGTGAAACCCCTCTTTTCCACCCCCTGAAAGTATGGAAGGGTGATAATTAAGGGAGACCAGCCCCACCAACCCCATGGCTGGGGTTCTTCACTAGGTAAGGCAGTGGATACTATACATTGTGCTGAGATTGAGGAAAAAATGAAGCATGAAAGGGATCTTGGGCATTGGATATTCCATGAGAAAGTGCAGGGATCAAATTCTGTCACCACTGGTCAACTGTCTGGAGTCATTGCATGGTATGTGCAGAAATACCAGGTCTACCCAGAAGCAGCCACTACACCAATCTCTAGAATCTATTCTGTGTTCCTTGAATGTGTCCGGGGACAATCGCTAGCAGAGCCCCAGACACAGCCTTCCTTTTCTCAGCGAATGGATCCCAATGGGACAAGAACGATACTGACCCTTGGGCCAAATGACCAGGGAGTGACCCATGGTGAGTGGCCAGAAACCACCTCCTCTCATTTTGGTTTTGCTCCCAACTCCAGCTCCCTTCCCCATGGGCCCATTCTGAAGTTTGTCTCAAGGAAAATTCCAGAAAACACATATTTCCCCTTGACTTACAGGGCATTGGTGTCATCTCTGATTATGAGTTCAGTGAGCACCTCAGCACCATTGTCAGCGTTCCCTCCTGGGGCAGCCAGGAAGAAAGCTCCACAAATAATGCTGTCTTATCTGCCACAAGAGAATGAGATTCAGTAAATCTCAAATTTCTGCCATTTTCATGTTACCTGCATGATATTGGCCATGCCCCCCATTTTATTTATTTATTTTTCTTTAAATCGACTCACTTTTATGGGAAAAGAAAAGCATATTCATTTTTTAAGGAAAACTTTTTATCACTGCCCAAACTGGAAAACCAATACTGCATGCCATAAATAGACTATGACTATAAAAATAAGCACAATGGGAGTTCATGGTGGATTAAACACAAACGTCTTACTCTGCTCATTGCTAAAACCCGAATAAAATGACAGTTAAGGGATAAAAAACCAAAAAGGCATAAATCCATAGGACCAAAAAAAAAACAAAAAAGACCCAGAATAGCAGATAGCAAACAACAGATGTCAACCAAATTTTGGAGAGAAGTGAGAAAATAGATTAATTAGGTCTGTGAGAAAGGGAGCAAGGAGATAAGCTGTTCTGACTTCTGACCAGTAGTGTCTCAGAAAGTCTCCTAGAAAGGTGGGAATTCAAGTAGGGCTAAAGTCAGTAAAATGAATGGAAAGCTGAATTAGAATCTGCCAGAACCCTAGATTCCTTCTCCCACTGACTCCCTGCCAGGGACCCCACTCCCCACCCCAGTGGAAGATAGAGTTTACTATTTGGCAAGGTCAATAATAAAATCAGTCCTGCCACCATTAAAAGACCCTTATGACACATATATTCTAAAAGTTGAAAAGGCAACTAACAACATAAACAAATCCTTGGTGGGTGTTTTGCTACCTGGAGGATACGCTGTCCTTAAGCACTGAGCCAGCTTGTGCTAAAGTGGTAAGACCCACGGGGGATACTGTGGGCACTGCAGCTTCTGCTATACTCAGAGAAAAAAAAGATATTATATCCATGACATAGAAACAGAACTATAAAAAGGAATACTCAGGGGACAAGGAAGAGGTTAAAAAAAAAAAAAAAAGGATGGAGGAAAGCAAATAAAGGATAAGAAAACAAATGAATAGTTCCAGGTCTGCCATTTAAATAATAAACATTCCAGAAGATTAAAAAAAAAAAAAAAAGGAAAGAAAGAAAAGAAAAGCAAAAACAAAACAACAACAACAAAAAAATCCCAGAGGATATAGAGGGGAGGAAATTATCAAAGAAATAATACAAGAAAACCTCTCAGAAACTAAAGACTTTGGCTTTCTTTCTTTCTTTCTTTCTTTCTTTCTTTCTTTCTTTCTTTCTTCTTTCTTTCTTTCCATCTTTTCTTCAAGATTTATTTATTTTTTACAGATTTTAATTTTTTATTCATGAAAGACACACAGAGAGAGGCAGAGACACAGGCAGAGGGAGAAGCAGGCTCCCTGAAGGGAGCCTGATGAAGCACTTGATCCCAGGATTCTGGGATTACAACCTGAGCCTAAGGCAGGTACTCAACCACTGAGCAACCCAGGTGCCCTGTTTATTTATTTTTGAGATAGAGAAAGAGAATGCACAAGTGGGGGCAGGGACAGAGGGAGAGAATCTCAAGCAGACTCCATGCTGAGTAAGGAGTCTGATACAGGGCTTGATCTTAGGATCCTGAGATCATGACCTGAGTTGAAATCAAGAGTCAGGTGCTCAACCAACTGAGCCACCCAGGAGCCCCAAGACTTTGGTTTTCTGATTGAATGGCCCCACTGTGAACCCAACAGAAAGAATGGACAAACAACCTTACCAAAGGATATATCATCATGAAATTGCAGAGCACCAGAAACAGAAGAGCCTAAAATCTTCCAAAGAGAAAATGAAAAAAGAAAATGACAACATAACCAGGTCACGTATATAAAGAAGGAAGAATGGATGAGGCAGTTGTCTTTCTCAGCAACCCTAGAAGCCAGTGGAATTGCACCTTTACAATTCTGGAGGAAAATTAGTTTAATGCTTAAATTTTATACACTGCCAAACTTTCAATCTGGAGGGAGGGTAAATAACAAAAAATAACTGTTTTTTGTTTTTTTGTTTTTTTGTTTGTTTGTTTGTTTTAAAAAGGTACTTCTGGTGTCCAAAATGTGCACCCTTTCTCAGGAACATATCAGAGGATGTGCTCCACCAAAACAAGGGGGTAAATCAAGAAAGATGAAGATGTGAGACCCAGGGTACAGGGGCTCATGCTCAGGACAACAGCAAAGGGAGCCCCTGGTGACAGCTGTGCTGTAGGCCTGGAAAGCCTCAGGATCAGATGGGCCAGGAGGATGGATGACTCCAGGAGGGATGTCTCCAGGAAAAAATGGAATTGACAGAATAACTGACAGGTGTGGCCGGGTGTAAAATTGGATTGAGGGCCTTTGTACGGAGCTACTGGAGGGTGTGGGAAGAGTCATGCAGACATTCAAAGAGCGCCAAGCTAAAGGAAGCAAAGGCAGGGGAGAATGACATCCTAAGACACTACCCAACTAAGCTGTGAATAATATTTACCCATTCATCATAATAAAAACACTAAATCTGGATTCCATTCAAAAAAAATACAACAAACCAATGGCGGGAAGTTGGAAGGAAGAGGAAATCTGTCTGAGTAAAAAGTGGTCCAGGAGACTGCTCATTGTTCATACGTGGAAATTAATCATATCTATCTGATATGTGAGAAAACTCAGGAGACAGTAGCATATGCATGTTTAGAAGTATATAGAGAAAGAATCCCAAAAGAAATTGCAATAAGAATTGACAGCAGTTGCTTCAGGAAATTTGAATTTGGGGGCTGGTGGTAGGGGTGGACCCAAGGCCCTGCTGTTCTTTGTAAGCCTCATGCTCTTCAGTTATATATAATAAGTAATGACTTGATGTATGAGTCTGGTACAACTTTTTAAATGAATCAAAAATGAACACAGCTAAAACAAAACACTTCGTTTACATTTTCGTTAGATTATCAACGCCAAGGCCTATGCTCGATTTTATTTTATTTTATTTTTTTTTATTTTTTATTTATTTATTTATGATAGTCACAGAGAGAGAGAGAGAGAGAGGCAGAGACACAGGCTGAGGAAGAAGCAGGCTCCATGCACCGGGAGCCTGATGTGGGATTCGATCCCGGGTCTCCAGGATCGCGCCCTGGGCCAAAGGCAGGCGCCAAACCGTTGCGCCACCCAGGGATCCCTATGCTCGATTTTAAAAAGGAGATTGGGAAAAATAAAAAAATAAAATAAAATAAAATAAAATAAAATAAAAAGGAGATTGGGAGGGACACCTGGGTGGCTCTCTGCCTTTGGCCCAGGGCATCATCCCAGAATCCCGGGTTTGAATCCCACATCAGACTCCCTGTGAAGATCCTGCTTCTCCCTCTGCCTGTGTCTCTGCCTCTCTCTGTGTGTCTCTCATAAACAAACAAAACAAACAAATCTTTTTTTTTTTTTTTAAGGAGATGGGGAAAAATCTGAGTGGTGGCAGAAATAACCTAGCACTCAGTAGAGGTTCCTCCCAGGCAGGCAATCAGAAAGATAGAAGGATGCTGCACAGTGGCTCCCAAGACATGACCCACACAACCTGTTGCTCAGACAAAGCTGAGTACAGCAAAGAAGATGAGCACTCTGGCAGAGTTCTGGTGGTGTCTCAGAGCATGTAAAGTCAGGCTAGAATTAACTTTGGTTCCAGAATTGGAAGTTTGGTTTCAGGAGGGTCTCTTAATTCAGGACTGGTGGAAATAGCAAGGCAAGGATTTTGAGGGGACAGAGTCAAAGGTATCTTAGGAGCCAACTGTCTGCAGGTGCTTTCACTGGAGCTGATGGGTCTTGAGGGAAGTAATGGACAGTCAGACACCTCGCCTGAGCAGACCAGTCTTGGAACATTGAACAAATGAAGACAGTGAATAGCAAAGTCAGGTTAACGTGGGCGGCGGGGTGTGGCCTGTTCTCAGCGTCAGGCAGACAATCAGGGAAGATGGTTTGAATTCTTAAAGAAAACAAGAAAGGAATAATTGACCAATATTAATGAATGCCACCTTTGTATATCATCTGTACCCAACGTTCCCTGGTCCACATTTTGAGATAAAAAGAGTGTCACGGTAAACAAAGTGTTATGATCAGGAATGCTATTTACACTCTTGGTAATTATTAGACCTCAGAACTTGAGGGCCTCTTTGTCTTCCTTCAGTGATTGAGAAGGAGTAAGATAGAAAGAAAGAGAGGCCTAGCCCCAAGGGCTGTTGGGGGCAAGGCAGTTACCTCACAGATATGGGAGGAGCCAGCTGGGGGCCAGGTCCCTTCTCCTTGTGGCCTGGCTGCAGAACGAGATGTCCTGGGCACTTGTTTCTGTGCCCATTTCAAGCCTCCAGAGTTCTAGGGATTTGAGTATTTGAGGCATTTTATTTTAATATATGCTTGAGAGGATTAATATTGTATTATACTATTATTACAGTACAGTATTTCATATTATTATTGTATTATATTATATTATATTATATTATATTATATTATATTTTTAATCCACTAAAAGATTTTGACTAACACACAAAGGAAGGTAACGACCCACATTTACTGGCTATGCTCTCTACGTTCATGGATGTTTCCCTGTCACCTTAGCTGGCCTCGCACAGATGGGAGTAACTGGGCCCATGAGGGGTACATTGAAACCTCTCAATTGGGGAGTCTGCGTCCAGACAGCCCTGGTTCCCAACTGCGGCCTGCCCACTCACTGCTCACATACCTGCTTCTGAAGATCCCCTCTTCTGGAGAAAGGGTGCTGAGTGATATTCTCTCCCCACATATAAAGATTGTTTTCTGATAAAAACAGGATCAAATCAGGTTCTTTACTTTCAGAAACAAATATGTGAGCAAACGTCTTTACTCTGCGTCTGGGAAGCAAAGTTGGCTCCTTGCACCATCCTGGGAGCATGCCTGCCCCTGAGGCCCACAACTGCCGGGGTGACTTCTCCCTTCCTTACCCATGTGTCATGCATCTAGATAAAGGGATCAGTCTTGGGTGCTTTTAGGCCACGTCTGAAGATCAGGGAGGCAGAAGGCCCTCTCAAAGACAGCCCCGGTGGTCATTCTGCAGCTACTGTTCTCTTGGCCTGCAAATTGCTTCTGCTCTCAGCAGCAGCAATGCCAGGCCCTCAGGTTCGGAGGCAACCCTGAGCTGAAATTTCTTTCAGAAATTCAACTCCAGAGGCTGATGGGGGATATTTTTAAATTAAACCCCCTCACAAAGGCCTTGGGGTTGGGGGGGTTGCCTGTGGCGAGCTTTCTGATGCCACCCGTTATTGCCTAGAAAAAACAACAACAAAAATGCATAAAACCTACCAAACAGCAACAAAAACCACAAAAGAAAAAAAAATAAGCCTGCTTTGTTTACTTTTTTAAAGGCTGGCTTTAAAGTCCAAGTCAGGTTGGCTTTTGACAGGTGGACTGGGGGGCAGAACAGAAGCCCCCCTCTAACCTCCCTTCCCTCCCTCCACTGTGCCGCCCCCTCCCACCCCACACCCCCATGGGCTCTGGGCCACACTGCCAGGACTGCCTCCCCTGGAAGGCCCAGCAGGGCAGGGCCCCGGTGTCTCACTCGCCTCCCCCAGCCGCACCCCTCCTTGCCCATTCCACCCGCCAGACCCAGAACAAGACAGGAGATTTGTGACCGCTGATGTGTGGCTCGTCCGAATGAAGGGGGCTTTTCATTAACAAAGTAGCGGGCGGTGTCATCTTCCCCTGAGTCGGAATCATTCACTATTAGCACAATGTGTTATTATTGTATTTTTAATTGAAATGTAAATTCTGGGGACACTCTGACCCAATTTACTCCCAGGGAAAAAAGGGCAAAATTCTCATTTTCAAGGCTCTAGAAATGCAAGTTAGTGTTATTAATGATTAAGCTCTTTTTTCCTTCCCCCTGCTGCGGGGTGGGGGCCGGAATGGGACCTTCTTATCCGGGCACAATGGTAACGTTACCCTGTCCTCGGAGCACACTTGATCGGCAAGGTAGATCTGGGTGGGAAGCTTGCATGCTCCCCCCGCGGTTGGTCCTGGGGTTCACACCTGGGCCCTGGGCTGGGAAGTGGCCACAGTGCAGAGATGTGGTTTCAGGTTTTAAATGCCGATGATGATTGATGTGTGATTAAATGATTGATTTGGAGAGGAGATCACTGTCTGTCTATTTTAAAGAAACTCGTTTTGTAAAAACAGAACCTCATGGAGACGGGATGATTCGGGGGGTTGGTTCAGACTTTGCCAATGAACATTGTGCACTCACCCCCCGTGGCTGATAATTCTAGAACTGACACTAGAAGTCAAAGGGTGGTGAGCATTTGCAACCCCGAATCTCCTGGCACGGAGGGGAGAGAGCATTCCTTCTATGGACAAGTATCTTCTGAGTACCTACTAAGTGCCAACCACTGGGAGATAGAAGGGAAAGCCAAGATGAATACTCTAGAGAAGTACTCCTGCCCTCCCACTAAGCTCACATGTCTCCTTCCAAGAGAGGTGTCCCTACCACCTGTCGAAGACGCTCTATGCATTCTCTGCCCCTGACCCTTTAAGTATTCTCCTCATAGAGCTCATCATGGCCAGAAATGCTCCTGCTCATTTGTCCATTTATTTATTTGCTCATCTCTACTGACCAGCCTGCTCCTGCTAGGAGGTCAGTGTCGCTGAATGCCCTGCCCTTCACAGTCCCCATTCTTCAGCATATCTCCAGAACAGAGGCACCTGGCATTCACCAGAGATTAGTGACTATCCTAAGAGGACGATGATGGTATAAAAACTACAAGAAGCCCATTGGACCCAGAGACCCTAATGTATCTCCTACCAATGCCACACACCTACCATGTGCCAGAGAAGTGAATACATGCAGGCTTGGCCATGAGTGAGCTCACGGTGAATGCAAAAGACAAATAATAAAATACAGTGCAACGATCATGTGGACCGTGATACTCAACTGGAGGCAACTTTGCAGCCCCGCACTCCTAGATACTGGGCCATGTCTGGAGATCTTTTTGGTTGTCACAAGTAGAGGGAGGTGCCAGCTGGCCACCTAGTGCAGAGACCAAGGATGCTAAGCATCTTATGATGCACAAGAAATTAGGCAAAGAATGAAAAATTATTTGGTTCAAAATGGTTATAGTTCCTGGTTAGGAAGGGGAAGACCATCTAGGCTGACGGGGAGTGTGGGGCATCTCCCCTCTCACTTTCCCCCAAAGTAGAGGACCAGAGTGGACCCATGCTACCTGGACGGGTCACACTCACAAGGTGGAAAGGACCAATTCCAACATCCTCTCTGACTTTACTTCTGCCTCACTGCTGAAAGGCGAAGGGGGGGGGCGGGGTAGAAGAGAGCCTTTAGCTCGGGCTTTTCATGTAACTCTTAAATTATTTGTGGCTTCCTTTAGCACTATGAAAATAAGTACAGATTAAGAGAGAAATGATGGGCAAAAAGCAAGGCTCGGGCAGGGACTCCGGGACTTTGAGACTTTGGGCAGGCAATGCGCCCCAGACATCAGGGAGCAGAGCATTGTTGTTTGTTATTGGACGATCCCCAGGTTAAATCTTCGGGGGTGTGTGATTTTCTTTTTAAAGAAACTTGACATTTTATTACATCTACTTATAGACCATAGATCAAATGCTCAGGAATGTGGTGGGGCGGGAGAGAGTCAAGAATGAAATATGGAAGGTCAGGATGGTTGGGGGAGAGGAGTGGATAAAACCATAAAAGGAGCCAGCCCCTCTGTGGGCTCCGCCTTCTCAGAGCATGGGAGTCCCACGCTGTGTTTACCAACCCGGAGTTGGGGCTGAGCTAAAAATGCATCTGCCTCCGAGAGCCCCTGGGGTGAGGTGAGGGCTCCCCCAAAGCCAATGGCATAGGCCAGCCCAAGCAGATCTCTCGGGGTCCCCTCAGTGGCTCACCTCCCTCATCAGATGTCACTTTGCAGGTGGTCTGGGCAACGTCCCCACTTTCGTGGACACAGAGGACAAAGCAGAAAGTCCCAGAGCTTTCTCTGTGGGCAGAACTCTCTCGTCCGTCAGGGAGCTGGGAACAGACCCCAGCCCTGAGCCAGGCAGGGCTGGGTGGCAGGAAAGGAGATGCCCCACCATCTAGGAGCTTGTAATTTAGCGAGGCAAGGTACATATGTGTCAATCACATAGCAGCAATTATAAAATGACCCCCAAAGAAGAGGTAATGCTGTAAGAATGAAGAGGAGAGAGGTTCTGGCCTGGGAGTGTTCCCAGAAGCTTCTGGGAGGTGGTGGTCATCTGTTCTGGGGTTTCCTTAAGAGATGGACAGGATTCTGTAGACCCTGCCCTGAGGGCCATTCTCTGGAAGCTGCAAAAGAATAAATTATGCCCCAGGCTGTGAGGCTCTTTCAATCCTCTGGAGAGGAGGAAGGTGCCAGGAGTCTAGACCCACCTGTCCAAGAACCTTCCAGACAGTGTCAGTGGTGGGCCATAGCTCCTCAAACCTAACACCTCGAAGTCTGAGCTCTCCATTCCCTTCCAAGGCTGTGGCATTTCCTATAACTGTCCCAAGGGGTGACATCACTGTCTACCCCACCACCAGACCAGAGACCGGGGAGTCCTCGGTCCACTTCTAATCACTGACTGCCAGCGTGACCTCTTTAACATCCCTGCCCCTTAAAACCGGCTCCTCTGCGTCTCCACCCCCTGGGGCAGGGTTAGCTCAGGCTCCGGGCACTTCTGGCCCCAAGGCCCTATCCCTGATCACCTACGCCCCAAGGCCCTATCCCTGATCACCTACGTGGCAGCCTGAATTCTTCATGCATACCCCACCCCAGGGAGCTTTCTAAAATGGAAATCAGACCACGAAAGTAGCAGGAGTTAATTTAGCACTTACTATGTGCCACTCATCCCCACCTCCCACACCTGACTCCAGGCCTCGCAGCTATGGTCTGAGATGGGTGTTACCTGGCCAGGACTGAGTGAAACACACGCTAGCCCGAGGCCACGCAGCTCTTAGGTAGAGGCTTAGAACTTGAACCACATCCCTAGCGCCTGAGGTCAGGCACCTGCTATCCGGGCCTACTTAAAGTCCTTCACGGAGCTCAGTGCCTTCTGGGTAGAAGTTAACCCTTTCTGTCTCATTCCCTAGTGCTCTTCACACGCGTGCGCGTGTGCGCGCACACACACACACCCTCTTTACCTGTCCTCCCACTAGCTCTTACTGCCATGAGCCAACCAACCAATCCCAACTACCAAAAGTAAAACCCACGCTTTCAAAAAAAACCAAGTCTTCCTTGAACGCAGGACTCTTCCAAATGGCTATTTCCACATACTCTTCAAGGCTTAATGCGAGTGCCACCTCCTCCAGGAAGCCCTCCATATGTGGCCCAGGTTAAGGGGCCACCGTAGGGCCTGAAGTACCTTCACAGGACTAATACCACCTTGCAATTGTCTTGATGCATTTGCAGGAATGAATCTGGGTTTCCTGAGAGCAGGGACTGTGTCATTTTCTTTTTCCTAGCATCGCGTTTGGCATCCGGTAGGTTCTTGGTAAATGGTTGTGTGGTGAGGATATGAAACAGGTCTTTAAAGCATGGATAGTTAGGATGCGTATTAAATTGAAAGTCCCAGGCTCTTCAGCTGCAGAGAGATAGAGAGACAGAGGAGGAGGCCGAGACATAAAGAGACAAAGTCGCAGAGAGTAGAGTAAGTGCTCCGACAACGTTGCCAGATGAGGCGTCCATCTGGAATCAGGCTGTCTTGGAGACTTTCCATCCTCGAGGCTGCAGACCGCGGAACCTCAGGGAGACTGTGCTGCCATATTTCCAAGCCTGGCCTCTTAGTCAGATGTCACCCATCGCACACAGTATTTGGTGGCACACATGCATTTTATTACCATTGTGTGGTGGCGAATCGCTCGCGATGTGCCGTCTAACGGGGTGGGCTGGCGCCCTAGCTCTGCTTGCTTGGGGCTTCGGCACATTCCTTAACCTCTCTACACTGCAGTATCCTCATCACAAAATAGGAAGTAAAAATATCCACCTTTCTGGGTTTCCGGAACTATAAAACCAAATAAAGTATGTGAAACAAGCACTCGGGAATTGGTACCTAATATCATCATCACACATAATGGATTGCAAACCGTGGCAAATTTGACTAGGGAAGTTTTTTTTTTTTTTTTTTTTTTTTTTTTTTTGTCTAAGTGTCTCATGGCACTCCTTGTGATGAGCAGAGACCTTCCAAGAAATCACAAAGGTGGGGGGAGAAGTCATGTCATTGTCTGTGCTGGAAGCTGCGTCTGCCCACAGATCCATAAGCCGAGAGTTAAACCCGATCACCCACTGGCGAAGAAGAGCATCGCCTTTTCTTGCAGCGTGAGCTCTGGAGTCACCGGAGACTTGCCATCTTGGGGAGCCAGAAAGCCCAACATTCAGCAAGACGGGATTGAAAGACTCTATCAATAGCCTGTGACAAGCGCTTCCTGAGAAACGCATCCCGGTCAAATAGCAGCAATCATTAAATATATGAGGATCAGTCAATTTAATCTGTTCTTTTCATATGGATTGATTGGGTTAGCCAAGTAACAGCTAGGAGACAATTGACATTTCTGCATCCCTTGCAGACAAGCTGGGGAGGGGGGCGGGCAGGGAGGCTGGGGAGGGGAACTCACCCGCACCCCCTGCAGTTTCCACCTGTGCCTCCATTCCCGCAAGGGGGACAGATCACAGGTCCCCATACCCCGCCCCCCAGGATCGAAGGCACGGGTGGTGAGGCTGATGCATGTGCAGTTCCTCCTTGAGTCCCAAGAATGGTCCTAGGGCAAATTCCCCGCCCCCCCTTGCTCCTCTACCTCCTCAGACCAGCTTGCTTAAAAGCACAGATTACACTTGTGAAGATGCCCCTGGGTCCTGAGAGCCGGGGCCCCAAGAAGCCTCCTCCAGCCAAATGTACAGCAAAGGCAACAGGAAATCAAGGTCAACTTGAAACACACTGTGGAGCTCTGGGAGGGAGGCCAAAGCAGGGTTTCTCCGCCTGGAACATTTCCCAGAAGGCAAGGTGAGGCAGCTTCCTTGAGAAAGGTGGGGAGAGGTGGGAGGGGTTCAAGGCTGGACTCCACCCTCCTCCTCTGCCACCTTCTCCACCACCACCTGGGGGAAAGATACAGAGCATCACCCTTTGGGGTGCATCCTACCAGTGGCTTCCACAGTACCCGCCTTTCTCAGAGCTGGGGAGGACATGGTGAGGCATAGCCTTTCTTGTTCCTGAGCCACATCCCCGCGGCCCAGCTGATCTCAGCGCAGGGGACGCAGACACTTCTCATCAGATGCCCACATGCCTGTGCCACTTCTCCTCTTTCCACCTCGGGTGTCTGGGGAAGTGTGCTCAGCCCTGGTGCAGGCACAGCCTCAGAGTCCAGGGAGTGGTCCTCACACACCCAGGGCTGACCCTCCACCAATGGGGTGGGCAACTGGTGGGTACCTCCAGCTTCATTCTGTGAGCCGGACGATACTGAGTGCGCCCTGCCTGGTCCCCAGACCATCCCGTAGCAGTAACCAGCTTCATCACTTCTGGCTTTTATTCCTTTCTTCTCTTACTTTCCCTGCTCCTTCAACTCTTGCCCTCTGGGACATTTTTCAAATATGCTATCTGTACCCAAGTCCTTTTCTCAGGCTCTGCTTTTGGGAGAATCCAAATATACCAAGCACAAGAAACAAAAGACGGGTTGTGGAGCCCAGGACACATGTTTGAGAAGCACCAGATGCCTAGTTTGCCCCAAACTAAGCCAGGGTGTGTGCTGTGCCCTTGGCCTACCCCACCCAGTGGGCATCGACTTGACTCCCCAGGATGTGTGATTCCAAGGCTATGCCCTTGCTCCCTTCTCGCGGTGGGGGTGGCCTCAAGGAATGATCTAGACATCTTGGCAGACAGTTCGTCAGCACAAGCACAATTCCTGGGTGTCTGGCATTCTCATTTGAGCTGTGACTATACCAGGAGGCAGGGGCAGGATGGGAATCATCCTTGTTTGGCCCAAAATGGCCAAACCGAAAACATTCTCTCCAAGAGTTCTTCGAAATAGGTTTGATCGCGGCTTTGATGAAGTCATTCAACAAACGCATGCCAGCTAGCACTTTGTCATTCTTTTGCTTTGATAAATCAATAAAACAGCCTCTTTGGAACATGTAGAAGTGATACTTTTTTTTTTTCCTAGCCCAGTATTTCCCAAGGCATGGCCTGTTCTAGAAAACACAGGGTCATGCCACTTCAGAACCTTGAATCACACAGCAAGACAATATTTTCTCTTTTCAGTTCTCTTCTAATTCCACACAGACAAGCCGAAAGGCTCGGTTCGGTGCTCTCCAAAATTTAATAATCTCTCTCTCTCTCTCTCTCTCTCTCTCTCTTTCTTTCTCTACCAAAGAGAGAGTAGACTTCAGGCAGGAAACAGTATCTGGCTAACGTTTTATGATTGCTTTTTATCTTCATGGAGTTAATTTTCAGGTTTCCCTTTTTTTTTTAATATATAAGAAAAGGAAGGTCAAAGGTCATGTAGGGAATTGATATAAACTTTCTCTTTTGAATAAATTCATTAAAGCCAAAAAAAGGGAGTTAATTAAAATACGAAGTAACGGACCATGGTGAAATTTACGAGTCCAGTTTGACAATAACTGAAGTTTAGGGAACGCTGTTGGAAGCCATCACTCCGCTTAGGATTTCTGTTCCCTGTTCTCGGTCAGCTCTCTAATTTGGCAGTTAAAGTGGAAAATCCTGGGGCCCCTGGGTGGCTCAGAGGTTGAGCATCTGCCTTCGGCTCAGGGCGTGATCCCAAGGTCCTGGGATCGAGTCCCACATCAGGATCCCTGCATGGACCTGCTTCTCCCTCTGCCTGGGTCTCTGCCTCTCTCTGTGTGTCTCTCATGAATAAGCAAACAAAATCTTAAAAAAAAAAAAAAGGTGGAAAACCATCTGCTGAAAGGAAGTCATCATCTGAAAAGGTTGCAGAGATCTGTTGTGCTCCTAACAAGGTCCCTGCCACCTCCCAACAATGCCCTTTCCGGAGCTCAGTTTCCCCATCTTTGAAATGGGTGGTAGGCTGGGTAAGTCGATCTGCAGCAGCTCTTTCAGCTTTGATGTTCTAGGATTCCTCATGGGGGGTGGCCCCCGAAACCTCACCTGCAGCCCAGACTCCTCTCCTAAGGAGCTCGAGGCCTAGAACATACCACGTCCCAGCCAGACTCGTCCTGTCCCCGTGGGCCCCTACATGTGCTTGCTGTGTGTCCTCCCTGTCCCGCCTCTGCCACCCCTCGGCCGCTCTAGCCCTCCCTGGACTGAAGCCACAGCTTTCTGCCTGGTCTCCTGGCTTCCCAGCTTGTCTTCCTGGAGACAGACGTCACTAACCCCTCGGATCGGAGTCTCAGGGTCAGATCTAGTCATGTCAGGGCAACACAGAAGCCCCTCGGTGCTCTTCACCCTTGGCCTCGTCTGCCTCTCCTCTCCTGGCACTTCCCCCATCTACTTTCTTTCACCCCTGCCCTCACTCTCAGGAGGTCATCTGGCCAAGTCCTCTCTTTGGAGACTCATCTCAAGGGCTACCTCTTCCATGAAGCTTTCCTTGATCAGATTCCCCACCGCCAGTCTGAGACAGGCACCACTCCTTTCTGAGCCCTGTGTTACCCTGTTTTTGCTGTTGCCACGTGGCATCGTGGTTATCTCCGTGAGTGCCCAGGCCCTCATCAGACTGCCAGCTTCCTGGTATGCTCAGTGTCCGTCCCAGGGACCAGCGCAGAGTAAGGTGCCCCATAACTACATGCGAAATGCAGGAATGGTTTATCAGCAGTTGGTCTTCTAACTCTGGGAGCCTTCTACCACTCGCCCACAGAGCTCTTCCGAAGGACGGCGGGGTCATCCTTTTCACACTTTGGCATTTTCTTAGGTATCACCCCATGAGGGCAAGGTGAGGTTATCACCTACATCAATACTGTCTCTCGGGACGCCTGGTTGGCTCACTGGTTGAGCGTCTGCCTTTGGCTCAGGGCGTGATCCTGGGGTCCTGGGATCGAGTCCCACGTCGGGCTCCCTGCAGGGAGCCTGCTTCTCCCTCTGCCTGTGTCTCTACCCCTCTCTCTGTGTCTCTCATGAATAAATAAATAAATAAAATCTAAAAAAAAAATGCTGTCTCTTTCATGAGGCTGGAAGCTTCTGGAAGACAGGATTGCCTCCTACTGCACTCCCTCGCTGGGGCAACAGACGTCATGTGTAACAGTAACTGTCCAGCAAGACTCACACTCTTCATAAACATAAACAGAATATTCTCTAGGCCCCCTGGCTCCCCACTGTTTCTATTTTGTACCCCTCTGGGTCAGACCCATTTCATCTTCCCTAAGCCATTGTCCGGATGCTCTCCATCATGCCGTCGCACCAGATACAATTATATATGGAGGGGAGAAATTTCTATTTTGGTCTCAGGAAAATTATGTGATTTTGCTTAAGTTCAATTTTAAAACATGAAATATGACTGAACTTAATGTTAGTACTTAAGAAAAATGTTCACAGTAATTACAGATGAGGATACATATATGCAATTTATTTCAAATTTAGTAATACAAAAAAATTCTGGATCCTAACGTAACTATTTATAACTTGGCCGGGAGAACTCTGAGAATCCCAGTTATTTCGCCAGAATAGGTTATTCTTCATGTATCTTATTTAAGCAATAATGCATGACAGAGCGTGAATTATGGTATATTAATTCTCACCTAGTGTGCTATTAGGCCTGCATTGATGGCCGAGGGCTGTCAGCGCAACTAGGCATGAATTAATATCTAATAATTCCCCTGCTGAACTGTCTTATTGAGATTATAGCATTTTATTAGTAAAGGTTATTCCTTTAAAAATGTTTTTGTATGCTAATTGGGAGATGGGGGCTCAGCGTAAAAAAGGCTTCCCTGCTTCTCCCCACAAGCATCTCTGAAACTTCTCTTTGACACCCCCAACATGTCATCCTCATTGATACACAGATAGCGCCATTTGGAAGTTTTCTCAGAAGGGTAACACAGAGGAGCCCCACAGCAATTGGAAATCTGAGCATCAGAATTCGCTTTGAGCAGAAATTCTGTTCAATAAGACTTGCCAACATAAGCACGGCCCTATAAGGGGCTAAGGGAGGACAGACTCAACAGTCTGTCTCTTCTGTCTGCAGGCGAAGGCCCCTACGGGCTGTGGGGACCAGGTAGGGTCCAAGTCTAAGGAAGAGGCTTTGAGTCCTGGTTCTCCTGCTTACTAGCTGCAACCCTTGGGTCGAGCAACTCAATGTCTCTGGTCCATGATTTCCTTCTGGTGCAATGGTCACTCTGCTACCCTGCAGGCAGGTGGTGGTGCGTGAGCACCTGCTCCCTGAAGCCCTGCTCCTTACCCATTTGTCCCTCATACTGGAGCCAAAGGGAACACTGCCCCAGGCACCCTCCTCTCCCTGTGGTGTAGACTAAACAGTCTTCCATTGGTGTCTAAGTCCTCACGTGTCCTGTGTGCGTGGGAGCCACGTTCCCCTTGCTCGCCGGGTTCCAGCTACTTCTTTCCGTTGCTCACACAGGCTGTGATTCTTCCTTCTTCGGGGCCTGCACACAGGCTGCTGGCACTTCCCAGCTGCTCCCCCACACTTCCATTATGTTAACATGTCCCTGGTTAACACACACAATGCAGAGCTCCGCTAAAGCTGGAGAAGCAATCCCTAATGCCACGCGGCAGGCATTCTGGATCTCCTTCTGAGCACATGGAGGAGGATGTCCCGCCCACCCTCTGTCAATTCTGTATGGCCATGTGACCGGCATTGGCCAAGGAAATGGGGGCAGATGACTCGGTTGCCTCAAGGAAGAAACACTGAAATGCATTCCTTTCTCCTGTGATTGTGAAAGGTGCCCTGAGATGGAGCCTCTGTGAGTCAGTTCCTGAGTGAGCACAGGAGCAGACCCACATGAGAAACACACGTCTCGTTAGCCCCTCAGATCTGGGGGCTATTTGTTCCACAGCAAAACAGAACCGGACTGGGCTGATACACCCAGTCTCACTCCCACACGTGGTCAGGTCTCTGCACACCACCACCAACTTTTCCCCTTCCAATCACCTATGATGACTGCGATCACTCAGTTATTGTGTAATTATCTGTGGAATGTCTGTTTCCCCCAGGAGACTAAAAGATCCACGAGGGCCCCAACCACATCAGCCTTGTTCACCATCGTATCGCCAGCTCCGATGTGCCTGGCTCATGTGAAATGCTCGATATTTGTTGAATTAAAGAAAGGATGATCTGACTGAAATATATAGGAACATAAACACGAGCACTTGGGAAACATTAGACCAGAAAAAAGAAAGAAAAGTATGATCCTCTTGGCTACCAAGAGTGTGATAGTTCAACGGATCGAAATCTCTGAACTACTGGTCAAAAGATGGCTCCTATCAAACCTGCTGTTGTGACCTTGAGCATGAGTCTTCCCCTCTCTGGGCCTTGACTTTCTCATCTGTCAAATGAAAGTAATCTTTTCTGGGACCTTCCATATGTGGGCTGTGGCTCCATTGACGTACGCATTAATGTATTTATAAAGTACATAAATGACTTATGCTGAACAGACTATTAGAGCGCAATACCATCCGCAGGTATACTTCTCCAGGCTGACAGCAGCCAACAGCTTTGGGCGAGTCTGTCACCAAAGTGGCCTAATGCACCCAAGAAGGCAGTTCCCACTTAGAAATCTCTTTGGTGTGACTTTCACCCATGTTGGCCTGGCCTACAGCGAGGCCAAGGGGGAAAAAGCACATTTTCTTAAAGAAGCTATTGAGCATCTCCCTTCACTTGGGGGTGCTCTGTGCAATCCAGAAATGAGGCAGGTCTACATGACTTTTTGTCCATAGACAGGCTAGTGGTGAGGGAGGGGGCTCCCTGGTGTCTGGGGCCCAAGAAACCTTTCCACTCCCCCATGAAACAAAAGAGGCTCATGAGAGCAGAACAAACAGAGCCGCTCATGTATTACAAAATCAATGCCCATCCGCGCTCAGGGCAGCTACACTGCCCCACGCGTGGACAAATGTGCCAGAGGAGACAGACGCTGCGCACCACGCACATCAACACCACTTTGCCCTTGCACAGTCTTTACAGTCATAATTAAGTTTTGAATGGATCCAGGGGAATCTTCAGGAGGAAACAACCAAGCTAAAATGCTAAGGAACGACTGTCTCCGGAAAGGTGGTCCGAAGGCACCTCTGCCTCCCAGGTGGGGATTATTCTGTGGAGCAGTGGCCTCGGGGGAGGGGTGGCTAGCAAGACAATGGGATCCTCAATACAGCCTTGTTCTAGTATTTCCAGACCATCATTGTTTTGTTTTGAGGATTTTATTTATTTACTCATGAGAGACACAGAGAGAGAGAGAGAGGCAGAGACACGCAGAGGGAGAAGCAGCCTGATGCAGGACTCGATCCCAGGACCCTGGGATCATCCCCAGAGCCAAAGGCAGATGCTCAACAGCTGAGCCACGCAGGCATCCCTCTCTGTCATTGTTTGGGTTTCATATAAAACTTCTGGTTCCCTTCTCTGAAGCTGCCTAGGTCTGTGTCTCCTTTTTCTGGCATATACCAAAGGAATCCAAATCCTCTTCCCGTAAGTCTGGGACCAGACAGGACACTGATGGTCACCCTGTCTCCTTTCTCACCCCTCGCAGAACCCTGACTCCTAGCCTATGACAAAGCTGAGAGCTGCAGCCGATACCTCCCAATGTCTTCTGAACCCTCGGGAGCCTCCAACCCCCACACCAGGGAGGATTTGCCTCTATTTCCAGTCTTGGCCTAAAGCACTCACTTCAGCCTAGGCTGATTCCTCTCAGACATCCGCCCAGAGGGAATAAACAAGCTGCAGGCATCATTTACCCCAAAAACCAGGAGGCCAAGGTTTACTACATGCAAAGTGGGTTACGTCTTGACAACCTTGCCTCTGTCCTTCCAAGGTGCCATCTCCTTAGGAAGAAAAGCACCTGTTAGCCAGCACCGTGGCCTCCCAGGAATACCTGCCCAGGGGCGGGGCCCTGTGTGTCTGTGCTGGGAACCACCTGCCTGTGGAAGCTGAAGTGGGGAAACCCACTATAGAGATCGGATTACTGAGGCAGTGGAACAGCTAGCCTTGATGAAAGGGATTCAAGGCCCCTGGCATCAGGCCCCCCTGATACTTGTTAAATGTATAATCCCAGGCCCGGTGCCAACCTACTACATCAGGATCTCTAGGGCCGGAACCCTGGCACTTAGAGTCCTAGCAATCTGGAAATGGCAAATCTGGTCTCCTGCTTTCTCACACACACTCAGCCAACTTGGTTCTGATGAGCCATGAAGTCCAAGAATCTCTGCAGTAAAACTTAATTCCTCCCTCCCCACTCTGGAGTTACCTTAAAAGGAGGCAGATCTGAAAGCTGACAAAGACAGCACGTTAGCCTGGGCAAGTTCAACTGGCCCGAGCAGAAATGATGCAAGTTTTCAAGATCCTTCTCTTCTGCATGGTGTTTTTCTGGCGATTGGTGTCGCCACTGCTAAAATCCCATCTCTCCTCACTTGTGCAAAGCCCAGGGCGTTGCTGGAGCCTTTCTGGAGGGGTCCACTATGACCGATTGGATATCATCAATTTTAGGTCAGTCTCAGAGGAAGGGGCCCCCTGGGACCATGTCCGTCCCGGTCCCGCCCAGGCTGTGAATCTCAAGTGTTCCCTCCTGGTTGTCCAGAGGTGAGGGTCTCCTGCCCTGGCCTCCTAGGAGGTACACTTCCCCTCTTGGTCAGCAGCTGGGCCCTTCTTGGCAGCTGCTACAGATTAGTAAATTACAAGTTTGAGATTAAAAAAAGAAATGACGAAAGAATAAAACCTTTAGTCTGGCAATTTGAAGTCAGATTGCCACAATGAACACCTGTTGAGAAAGACCATTATTAGAGGCTGGAGGTTCTGGGTGAAAAGATCGCTGTGAATTAATTTTGATTGCCTCACAAAACTCTGCATAACAAATGATCTCCGATGGGGGTGTCAAGGGACTTGCATTTGAAGGAGGTCGGGGTGGGGGGAGATTTGGTTTCCAGCAAGGTAATATAAGCTGCGCCACGATATTAAAATCCACCATTGGCTGCACTTGTCTGTATGCTTCTGTGGAAACAGATTGTACATGCTAGGGTTACCACGTATTATGCTTCTGGGGAAAAAAAGAGAAACAATTGGTATCAAAATCTTTTAAAAAGGTTAGTTGAGAAAGCATGAGGTCAGAGACTCATGACTCCCAAATTGTTAAATCATTTATTTACGTCTGTGTCTATGTAAATGGAGATTTGGGTGTACTCTTTGTGATTTAAACAGCCGTTGTTTTATTTTTTAACCACACACACACACACACACACACACGCACACGCGCGCACGCACACAGACACATTCATAACTCTTTTTTTTTTGCGAGGGAAGAATAGAGTAAAAGATGTGTTAATAAACGGATTCACTTGCAGTTAGATGCCCTTTGTACTTTGTAAATGTCATCAGAAATGAGAAAAAGTTAGGCATTGGAGATCACGGGGCATGCGGAATAGATGGGTGTGGGGGGGTGGCGGGCATACTGAATATTAAGTAGTTTCATTCTTTCCTGAAAAGAAAGAGACTCCAACTAAAATATGCCGGCGTCCTACCTGTCTGTCAGCCCCTGATTAAATCTAAAAGCAGGCATCCCATCTGTTTGCCCAAATGAAAAGTGTAATATTCTACTAACTACTTTCTATTATCGCTCAACTTAAGAGTTTCCTGCAAAATGATCCTCGGTTCATTTGAAGTTTATTTGGCACACAAAAGGAAGCTCTAGAAAGCTTTATGCTTTTAAGCTAATAAGCAATATACCCAGCTGACTCTGTGGCTGAATTTTCAACACTGGGCCATTAATATAACATGAATTTTCATCATCAGAGTCTTCCATTTGTCATGAGACATAAACCCTAAAAATATCCTGAGAGCCATGGACAAATAGGAATATAAGCAAAATGCTAATACTTTGTGCCCCCCTCCCCACCCCCCAGATAGGAGCTTTCTAATAGAGTGTAGAAGTTATGCAAAATTATGTTGGGTTAGGGAATAATATCTTGTCCACCAACCAGATTATTTTAATAAAACTAAAATTTGTTCTTCTAAACGTGCTGGGGCTTCGCCTCCAGTGTCCAAACCCGGACACACGCATGATCCCCTCACCCCCAAACCCCCCGAGTGTCACTCCCACGAAGTTTGAAGATGCTTCTGGTCCTTGTTGCTTTTGTTTCTAGTTTATCAAAAAGATTTGGGAAGCCTTGCTGTGAGCAAAAGCTACTCGGGTCCCTGCAAATGCTTTCTCTCCCGGGGAGCAAAACGCTTTTTAAAAAAAAAAAAGCATTCCAATTCCTGCACGATTTGGGAAGTCTTTGGGGGTTCCTCTGAGATATTAGATAATTGAATATAGCTTTCTCCCATTGGAAAAAAAAAAAAAAAAGGAATGCACACATCCAAGGACAGCCCCCAAACTCCCAAGATCCCTTAGCACACTAGTCAATTTTATGACAAAATTAATCTGGAACGTGACTTATGGAGCCCCAGAGGGAAGTCACTGGGGCCGGTAAATATGTAAACATGGCTTTTTCGGTTTCCGTTTCGCATGAATACAAAATAAACGGCGGCCCTCCGCACGCTGGAAAGTTCTTCCTTAAAGTTAATAAAATCTGTCAACTTCCATAAAGGCTGGGAGGAAGGGAGTCCACAGGTGCAGGCGCCCGGGCTCGGGCTCGGGCAGTCGGGGCAGCTAATAAAAAGCCCTGGACACCGCGCGCCTCCCTCCCCATCAATTCTCATCAAGCGTTATTAGAGTCATCTGCCGCCTCCGAGGTACGTGCCCCGCGCTCGCCCCGCAGAAGCGACAATGACATTTGGCCGCGCTGCAGGTGCGGCTGTGTGTGGCCGCGCGGCCCGAGTGGGGCGGCCTTTGTGGCGCTCGGGCCCTTTGATCTGGGCCACAAAAGGGCCGCAGAGCTGCAGCCCCCTGCTTTCTGCTGGCGGCACCGCCCGGGCAGGGGAGGGGCGGGTGGGGGAGGGCGAGGAGGACGGGGGGGGGGGCAGCAGGAGGAGGAGGAGGAGGAGCAGGAGGAGGAGGAGAGGGGGGCGGGGGGGGGCCTCGGGAGGGGGTGATCCATAATATTTATTTCAACAATAGCTTCAAATCTTTTTAAACATCATAAGAACACGGCTCATTAAGCCCACAACAGCCTTGAAATTGTGTTATAAAACCGCAAAACAGAAATCAATACATTTGCTAGAAAGGAGGTAATGAAATATATTGAGTTGCCTGAGAAGTGGTTTGTATGAATCATAATATTATTATGCGCGCATCAATCCCATTTCCAATACTTAAAGTTAACCAGCTAGCGGAGAGCGCCCCAACCCTCGTTAAACAAGCTCTCCCGGTTACGGTTACGGTTACGGGCCGGCCCGGCCGGCGCATCCTATAAATCACCCGGGGAGGGGCCGATCGATGGCGCCCACCCCCGAGCTTCAGCTGCCGCGGCCGCGTGGCTCCCGGGCCGGATCAATACCCGGCACAATGGCCGGGAGGACGCCGGGGGCCGCGCCAGCGCCGTGGCCAGCTCCCACCCAGCGCCCTGGGCCAGCTGCTCAGTCCTGCCGCCTCCTCCAGGGCCTGCTTCCCTGCTTCCTCCACCCCGGGGCTGTGCCTCTGAGGACCCCGGGCTCTGAAGGATGCCCCCTCCCCCCGCATGGGGGACCCTCGGAGTCTTTTCTCATTACTTTGTTTTTTCTTTCCGGATGGATGATGTATTCTCTCTTCCCCGCTGTCCGTGGATGAAACCGGGATGCATTTTTCTCAGTCTCCATCCGCAGAGGATTTTGAAAAGAGGACCTGAAGTTTCTGTACTTTGAGGGCCCTTGTCAAGAAAAGCTGTGTGAACTTTTTGCCAATTTTATAAAAACAGATAGATGGACGGGGGACCGCATTGCCAAGGCCCCTCCTGCACTCGGAGGAGCTTGAGAGGTGGAAGCCCCTGGCTGGAGCCTCGAAGCTTTTGGAAAAGCCCGACCCAGAGTAAAGCCAGGCCCCCTGAAATCATCTGATCCTCGATTTTCCACATTGCCTCCACCTTCTGGAAAGTAAGCCCCCTGAGGACGATGGCCTTACCTGACTTTCTTCCCTCTGTGTCTCCTGAACACAGAGCCTGTCATATAACAGGTGACCTGTGAATAGGGGGACCTGGGGGACCTGCTCTGCAGGGTGGGCCGTGGAGCTACAGGCTCCAGTCTAAGTCACAGAGGTTGCTCCGTGGCCTTGCACTGTGCGTTTGGAATTTGGACTGACCATTAAAACAAGGGCTGGTTGACTCCCAGAGCATTCTCAAGTGGCCAGTAAGATAGGGACATAGGGACAGCCACACATAAGCATACATGCGTACACAGACGCCAGGCCTCGCACCTGAACACAGAACCATGCGGCCAGATTAACGAAGGCGCAACTCCTCAGATGTTATGAGTTTTGGGGAAAGCCTCTGCCTCAGTAGATACTAGCAGAGCAGAGCATGAGGGCCCCCAAACAGTGATTCTCAACCTGGGGTGATTTTTGCCCCCACCCCTAGCCAGGGAACATGTGGCACTGGCTTGGAAGCATGTTTGGTGGTCACGATCCCGGGGGAGGAGAGGATGAGCAGGGGGAGACGTGGTGCTGTGGCATCTAGTAGGTGGAGGCCAGGGGTGCTGCTAAATACCCTAGGATGCGCGGAACAGCCCCATGACACAGGCTTGAGCACCCCCAAATGACCACAGTGCCTGGATTGAGAAATCCTGGACTAAGTCTGCACCAAGGCTTTTTTTTCTGGCCGGAGTCAACCGTGCTGCTGGCACTGTTTCATCCGCAGTGCCTTTGACACTCTCTAGGAGAGGCGGGCTGGGGAGCAAGAGAGCCCATGGCCCTCTCTGGGTATCACGGCCTGGAAGCAGGGCCTCGTTCCAGCCCTCCGCTTCACAGCCACCGACAGCCATTGTCCCCATCATGCTGCTGCTGCCACGGCGCTGGGCCTTTGCTCCGGGGCCACTCGAGGACAAGCCCTCCTTCTGACTTCTTCTGACACACCGACCAGTCACCCTCTTGCTGTGGGTTGGCTGTCTCAGCTCCTGTCCGGCTTCTACGGTACCTGACCCCAGAAGGGCTTGAACAGAACAAATCAGCAATCTTCAAATCAAGGGCATACTTTCTGCTCTCTACACGTGCCCCAGGCACACCCAACACCCTCCTTACACGCTCCCAACACCTCCAACACCTCTGCACACGCCAACACCTTCCCTGGGCCCCACCGGGGGCCCCACAACACACCTGTCCTCCGAAGCTACTTGGATAACCATTTCAGACTCGAAAGACAGGTCTGAGACACTGAATGTGCCTGCATTTTGGAATCTAACAGATGGGTGACAATAATTTTCCCAGCCCTAGATTCCACGCCACCCCCCACCCCATCTCCTTCTGATTCCCCTGTCCCTGGTTCCCTTTCCCCTCTCTCCCACTGCCTATTGTCTCCCGCTTCTCCCAGAATAGATCATTCATTCCCACCATCTTGGCCATTTGCAGACACAGACTTTATGACGACCCCAATTTTTGCCCTTGCTGGCCAGAAAAGATCAGTGGTCACATGAAACAGCACAAATGTGATTTTCTTTGTTTGGAGAGGGGAGTGTCATCTCTACTACATAATCCCAATTATGCACAATTAGCTGACTCAGGCCAACGCTGGCCACTTATTGACCAGGCAGATGGTCACCCGGGCTATGATTTTTGTCATTGTGGAACCTGAAAACCAGTTTAACGTGGGCCCGGCAAACCATGAAGAGGTCTCATATTTTCTAGTTAGCCTGATAGCTACAGAGAACCTGATCATTTTAAGGACCACACTAAAAAGTAATCTGTTCTTATAGTCTTTAGGGTAAAAAAAACTGTTTTTGAAAATTGAATTGTTTTCACTTCCAGGAGGTGCCTGGCAGACCAAAAGAAAAATCCTGCATAACAAAACTTTCCATGTTGTAGGGCTCAGAAATGCCTAAGAGAAATTAACCCAGATGATTGAATTTTAAAACTTCAGAGAAGGATGAAATTTAGGAAAAACAACAAGAGTAAAAATTGCCCAGTCCTGAACACATTAAACTCACTTAAACAAAATAACCATCTTTCAAGTTCGGATTTGCCATAATTCGGTCATGGTTTATGAAACCAATATTGAGTAAGAAAGTCAAAATGATTTCTTTCTCTGTAAATTTTTTGGGGTTTTGTTTATAAACACAGAGATTCCATCATAAAATGTATTTTTTAAAGCCAAGCACGCAAAACATGAGGAATTTCTCCAAAATGGCAAGCAATTTATTCTCGTTTGCTATGTTTATGATCTACAGGATGTCCATAAAGCCTGGAAACATAGGCGAATATAAATAATGTGGTCAAGAACTAATAATAACTATATTTCCAGACTTTATGGACGTCTTTTATCATCACTGTCTTGTAGACAGTACAAATGAAAAGCTACTTAACATTTCTTAAGCGATGCAAATATGTATTCGAGTTGAGAGTAAGTAGATCTTCCTCCACATAAGAATGTACCCCATTCGTGTACAATTTTTTGGAAGGCAGGTAAAAATTTAACGAATACAATTGAAGATGACTTTGTAAAGTGTGGAATCTTTTTTTTTTAAGTTTATTAATTTAATTGAGAGAAAGAGAGAGAGAGAGAAAAGAGGGAGAGGGAGAAGCAGACTCCGGATGTGGCGCTCGATCCCAGGACCCTGAGATCATGACCCGAGGCGCTGAGCCACCCGGGTGCCGCCGTGCGGAATCTTTTCGAGAAGTGAATTTGCCAGTGTTTGAAGTAGTGGCTGGCATAGAATATGATGATGGGGACCTGGAGGATGATGGTGATGAGGATGGCCATCCGTGTCTTGGGCGCCGTCATGCAGCAGGCATTTTGCCAGGTGCTTTCCAATGTTTATCTTAACAGAATGGTCTTCCATCTCTCCTGCCTGGATCAGAACACATCTTTAGGCACATACACCTAATATGGAGAAGATCCTTTTTTTTTTTTTTTTATTCCTGGGCATGAAAAAAATGTGCTGTCACAGGAAGAACCTAGAAAATGTGGAAAAAAATCTCCAACCCTATATCCCACTCCCAGCTCTTTCAAATAATGAGCTGTAGGCCCCTGGTTACATCACTTGTCCTTTGTAGTCTTTGATTTCTTGTAATATCAGATAAAACTATTCTAGGGCTAAGCATGCTAGAATTATAGTCTTATCAATTCCACTGATAAGAAAGCTCCCCCTTTTTTTTTTGTTTTCTTAAAAGATTTTTATTTATTCATGAGAGACACACGGAGAGAGGCAAAGACATAGGCAGAGGGAGGAGTAGGCTCCCTGTGGGGAGCCGGATGCAGGACTCGATCCCAGGACCCTGGGATCACAACCTGAGCCAAAGGCAGATGCTCAACCTCTGAGCCACCCAGGTGCCCCAGGAAGCTCCTTTTGTTTTAAGGAAGGATCCATCTCACAGGTCCCATCGTCCATAGGTGAGTAAAACAGTGTCAGCCACAGCCTGACCTCCCAGTCCATTGGGAGGCCCACGGCATTGACTGGGACTTCCTTGAAAGAAATCTTAGGTGCCCATTCCAGTATTCTTAGAATGGGAAAGCCAGGGGCTCCTGGCTGGCTCAGTCCATAGAGCATGTGACTCTTGATCTAGGGGTTGTGAGTTCAAGCGCCATATTATGAGTAGAGCCTTACTAAAAAATAATTTAATTTGAAAAAGAGAATAAGAAAAGTCAATTTGAACCAGGGCATGATAACTTACGCCACAACTCTATGTAAGATAGTCTTATACCCACTAGGATTCTAATTCTCGAGGGCAACTCTGGTATCATACTCATGGGCATTGTCTCGGTATCTGGCAGGCAAATAGATGCCACCTAAGTGTTCCTTCACTCAAAGATGAAACTGATGGAAATATCAATCAAGGCCTGACCTTAGGGCTTTTAGTTGAGTAAGAGAATATTGGGAGGGATTGTGCAGTAGGAGGTGAAGTTCATTGCTTTCTATCTCCCATCTGACCACCCTCCCCCTACCTACTGCCCCCCCAGACCCATTCCAGTCCAAAGGATTTGAACCCTGGGTTCAGCTGATGATGAACAAATCCCATGTGCCGCATCGCCTATGCTTAAAGCAGTCTCCACTGAGCACCTGTGTGGATGCGTGTTCTGCGTTGCCACCTGCAAGTTTGGGTACATGTGTGTCCGCAGATGTTTCTATCTCTTGCCGGCAAGGAGTGCCTGTCTACAGCCTGTGAATCTTGATTGAAAATCGGCTGCTTGATTTTCAGCAGTTGAAGCAATATTTTCACCCTCTTTACACGCTCTAGTAGGAAAATTACAAAGAAAATGAGCATTTGGAAACCAAAGGTTGCCGACCAAGAGCAGAGAAACGAAAGACTGTACATCACCTAGAACAGAAGACCCAGGAATTGACTTCCCATCCATCTCTTTTATTCCTGTCCTCCTTTTGGAGGCCGGTTTGCCGGCCAGGGAAGCTCCGCCGGCCCCCTCTCCGCAGCTCCGAGGCTCTGCAGATGAGTCACATAAATTACCGCAGGAGCAAAGTTACCAACAAGCGCAGCGCACACAAACGATCTAGGTCAGAGGCACGAATCGATCTCAAGGCGCGAACCACTGACCTTGGTCCCGCGCGCCCGCTCTAAATTCCGAGTCCGTGTTAACTAAAGATCGCATTTCCATTGCTACGGTGCAGAAAGTGATTCCTGACTCGGCCGCGGTATATCTCTCCCCGAGCACCTGCTCGGGAAGGCTTTCTGTGTAATCTTTTGAATATCCGAAACACAATTCCAAACATTTCCAACTTAGACCTCTCTTCCATTCGCAGTCAACCCCAGAAGGAATGTGGGCCGAAGAAAAAGGAGCAGCACACGTTCCCTTTGTTCTGCATTGGAGCGATGGGATTTGGATCATCTGTGGGGATATATCATAACAAATTGTCTCTACCCCAGTTGTCCCTGCAAAGGTCGGGTAAAGTCCCAAAGATCGCAATAGGGACGAAAGAGATGCACACATTTCTCAAAAGAAGGGACGTGGGGGCGGTTTCGGCGATTTTGCTTACTAAATGTGGAATTCGATAAATAAATAAATAAATAAATGTGCAATTCCTCGAGGAGTTCACTGTTACAAAGACTGCAAAGGAGTAAAACTTCGTTCAAGCAAAGGCGCAGAGAAGAGGCTTCCAAAGATCGGCGTTCAACTAACTGTGCATCCAAACCCCTTTTGGCATTTGGAAACTATTTCCAGATTAGCCAAGTCACTTCTCTGCCTTAGAAAATGTTTTCTACTGAGACTATCTATCAGCCTGGGGCTGTGCACTCTCTGGGCCTCGGTGTCCTCAGGAGAGTATAGACCCACATGAGGACCAACGCCAGCACCATGAAGTTCCTCCTTGGAACTCACTTTGAAAAATAGAAGCTCTAGTTTCATGTTCTTTTATTGCCATTTAAACATTTCTAATAAAATACAAGTTGTGAGAGTAAACTCTCAGCTATCCCAGATTCCAGTAACTGCAGTTCTAATTATTCCACAGCAGAGTTCCAGGGCAAAGTCCTGTACTTTAATGGTAGAGTGCTAATTTCAATTTTAAGTGGTTGTTGAATATTAACCCTGACACTGCCCCGGATGGCAAGTTTTTCACCGTCAGCACTATTGACATTCTGGCTGGACGATTTTTTGTTGTAGGGGACTGTCCCGGGTGCTGTAGCGTGTTTAGCAGTAACTCTGGCTTCCACCCACTACATGCCATCAGCTACCCTCCTCCCTCAGTGGAGACCAACAAAAAATGTCTTCTGACATAGTTGAATGTCCCGCCCCGAGGGGTGTGCAAAATCGTCCCCAGTTGAGAACCACTACTCTCATCAAGGGAAAAAAAAAATCATTTATTAGACATTTCTACTCCACTTAAAAGAGAAGGCAGGGGCACCTGGGTGGCTCAGTGGTTGAGCATCTGCCTTTGGCTCAGCTTGTGCTCCCGGGGTCCTGGGATAAGTCAGGCATCGAACTCCCAATAGGCAGCCTGCTTCTCCCTCTGCCTGTGTCTCTGCCTCTCTCTCAGTCTCTCATGAATAAATAAATACAATCTTTAAAAATAAAATAAAAGAGAGCACAAAGTTATAGTGCTTTTCTGGACAACAGAGTAAAAGAAACAAAGGATCCGAATTAGGTATTTCTATCCGTTTAAGGGAATATTAAGCAGCTACTAAAAATACATGTTTTAAGACACTTTGTAGGCATGAGAATATACTCATCCTATGATGTTAAACAATAAACGAGCACAGTGAGAGAGTATATTGCCATCTACATGCTCTGTAAGACGTGTGTATTTGAAAATGCTAAAAGGAAAACCACAAAAATGAGAACCACTGCTATTTGTGGGTGGTTAGATAAGGCAGTATATATTTTCTTATTTAAATTTTTCTGTTTTCCTCAGTTGTCTGCCATGAACATCTATTTTTACCATTTTAAAGCAGACAGAAAAAGGACAAAGAACTTGGTATTATACAGCATGTGAGCAAAAAGCTGCAAACACACTGCCTGTATTTCTAATTTAATTTTCTTCCACACCCTGAAGGAAGCATAGCGACTCCTTTTGTACTTAGCCGATCCTCTGCTCATTAAACCCTCACATCTGCTTTCCTCTGCTGTCATCAACCGCGAAGACCAGAATTCATGGCATTGTTTATTTTGTTTTATACCTTGCTTCACAACCTGGATATGCTTGTTCACTGATTCCCTCATTCATTTATTCAGTACCCTGGTACTGTGCTAGGTCCCAGAAATTCAGTGGGAAACAAGGCAGGTAGAGTCCTTGCTTTCATGGTAGATGGACACTAAACCAATATATACATACATGGACAACATCATTCCGGATAGCAGTAGGAGCTATTACTCCTATTACCATATGTATGGTAATACAGCCTGGTGATGTGTTAAAGAAAGAAAGAGTATATGGAAGAAAGTATTTTAGACTACTTTAGGCCACCTTACTTTAAGATGGTCAGGAAGGGCCTCTTGGAGGAGGTGACATTTACACTGAGAACCAAAGAACAAGAAGAGAGAGTCCCGTGGAAATTGGGAAGATCCAGGGGCAGTTTTCCAAATATGAATTTAATGCCCAAGACATACAGAATAAACATGGAATATTAAGGAAAAGAAAAAAGGCCATGGAGGTCGGAGCTTTGCAAGCAAGGGGGAAAGTAGCTGGAGACCAGGTTGGAAAGTTGGCAGGGCCCTGATTATATAGCCCTGGTACTGGATTATTCAGCCAGGCTGAGGTTAAGGCGTAGTGAAGAGTAGAGGCAATGAATCAGGATCTTGGGGCCAGAGCCCTGGAATCTGTGATTTAGAGCAAATTATTGAGGTGATTTTGCTGCACTGGAAATTTGAAGAACTGTGGTTCTTGAGTATTCACTTTATCCAACAATTGTGGGACTGATTCTGACAGAGGTGGGGATGAACTCACGGAGAGCCTTGCTACTCAAGAGTGTGGTCCATGGTCCAGCAACACCAGCATCACCGTAGAGCTTTGTAGAAATGCAGATTCTCAGGCCCCTCCTCAGCACTACTGGATCCGAACCTACATTTCAACACCATTCTGAGCTGTCTGAATAAACTAGACAGTTGGAGAAGCACTGACTTATTTTTTACTTTTTAAAGAAGATTTTATTTGAGAGAGAGAGAGAGCATTAGCAGGGGGGAGGAGCAGAGGAAGAGGGAGAAGCAGGCTCCCTGCTGAGCAGGGAGCCCAACCTGGGACTTGATCCCAGGTCTCCGGGATCATGACCTGAGCTGAAAGCAGAAGCTCAACCAACTGAGCCACCCAGGTGCCCTGAGAAGCACTGATATAAGCCAGTGTCTTATATATCATAATAAAGCTCTACAGAGAAAAAGAAGTGGAAACTGTATGATTTTTAGTAATAAGACATAAACAACAAAATACCTGATTATATCATCATTTTTTTCTGGTGTGAGGAAGTCCCCTGTGAAAAAGCAGAGTGAAACTGTGTTTTAGGTTATGCCTGTGTTAAGCTTCCTTGGAGTGAACTGAAGTATCTGAATGGAAATATTGAACTCATTGGCTTTATAGAAGTTCACTGAACTGAGCAGTAGACACTGAAAATTATTCTATCATTTAGATTTATTTATTCTAAAACATTTTAAAAATTATTTAAAAGTTTTTTTTGAGTAATCTCTACACCCAATATGGGGCTCGAACTCAAAACCCCGAGATCAAGTTGCATGCTCTGCCAATTGTACTAGCCGGGTGCCCCTAGCATTTAGGTTTTTTTTTAAGAAGAGGAGAGGTTCTTTATTAAAGCGACTAAGCATTAATATTTATTATGTTGGGCAGCCCAGGTGGCTCAGCGATTTAGCGCCGCCTTCAGCCCAGGGCCTGATCCTGGAGACGGGATCGAGTCCCACGTCGGGCTCCCTGTGTGGAGCCTGCTTCTCCCTCTGCCTGTGTCTCTGCCTCTCTCTCTCTCTCTCTCTCTCTGTATCTCTCATGAATAAATAAATAAAATTTAAAAATATTTATTATGTTATACTAGTATTACATATATTTTTTAAATGTATAAGACAAAGAAATACAAATACTACCATATCAATAGAAACTTCCATCATTAATTTTTGACAATCATCAATCTTTTCTCGTGTTCCCCCTTCCTCAAAATCCCTCTGTCTCTGTCTCTTTTCTAATTAATCTAGTTGTCGTTTTGGTTTGGTTTTGCTTTCTTTAATGCAACAGCTTTCACCGATTCTAAGACAGGTCTTGCTTGTTTTCCTTCGGTGGTCAGGAAAAGACCATGTGTGCATGAGCCCTCTGTTTACTGTGCGCGGTGATGAAGATCAAGCCCATCGGCTCACGAGTGCTTGCAGATTTACCTCAAACTATGAATGAGGGTTCCTAGGGTAAAAACACTATCTTTTAAAATTTTTTCTTTCTTTATTTGGGGGCATCGGCTGCTGCTGTTCTTCTGCCTGAATCAGTCATAAAGATGTTTCTTAAAAAAAGGGGGGCACCGGGGTGGCTCAGTCGGTTACGCATCTGCCTTTGGCTCAGGTCATGATTCCAGGGTCCTGGGATCAACCCCTATATCAGGTTCTCTGCAGGTTCTCTGCTCAGCTGGGAGCCTGCTTCTCCCTCTCTCTCCCTCTCTGTGTTCTCTCTCTCCCTCTAGTAAAAAAAAAAAAAAAAAATGGTAGAAAAGATTTGATCTTTGCCCCTACCCTGGCTGGAGGTAATGGGAACTGGAAGGAGATGAAGACACCTCACCTGGGGAGAGTGGCTCCCCCTGGAACATGGACATGGGCTGTTTGGTTCAGGTGTCTGAGTGCAGCCTGTGACTGTCTTGGTTAACCTCTTATGAAGACCATTGCTCTCACATGGACGATGTCCTTAGCAGGGAGGCTCTCCTGTCCTCCAGACTTCCAGAAGCAGATGCCCCCGGAAATGCAGTCACTCACTTAGGGCATGGCCAATGGCAGTTTGGTCTACCTCTCATCCTTATAATACAGGATGCAAATATCTCTATGGCAGTGGGGGGTGTTCCTGTTAATATTCCACTTGGGTAGTACAACAGCTTTTATAAAAGTAGCTGAATGTAAGCAACCTGAGGGTAGAGATTCATTCTGCTTTTCGTTGCTTTGTGTCCCAGAACCCAGCACAGAGCAGGTGCTCACTAGATGTTTGCCGAATGAACGAACGAATGAACCCAGCAGCTGCACCTCCCTGGGGCCTGGGAAGGCTTCCCTGAGCTCCCCTCCTGCAGTAGCTACACTCTGCTGTCCTGGGTGCCAGTGTCCAGAGCACCCTGAAGTCCCCGTGGGCTTCCACAGCGATGGTCTGCACTGCCCTATGAGTACCACGGGGCAATCCTGGTGCTGCCCAAACTGCCTGGCCACTTAGAGGTGCTTCATAGTTTAATAAGCTTTAATTACCATTTGATGAAGGAAGGAACGAGGGAAGGTGGGAGGGAGGAGAGGAAGGGAGGCTCTGGGTAAGTGGTTAATTAGAGATTGCTCTCTCTACATCCATAACTCCATGTCGATCTGGGTGGGGGGGAAGCTAACCCTTTTTTAGTCTTTGTTGTGGCTGGGTCTGAATTGAACCTTCCAGACTCAAAGGTGGGAGAGCCTTTTGGCCACAGGGCAATTACAACCTCCTGAAATAGCGTTTCATTAGCAAGAGCACTGGGTTAGCCGGGAGAAAAGATGGATTGAAATAGTCCTCTGCCACTTAACGATTCAACTCTGGAAAAGTCCCGTTAAGTTTTCCCATTTTTTTTTTTAAGGTTTTATTTATTTATGCATGAGAGACACAGAAAGAGAGGCAGAGACACAGGCAGAGGGAGAAGCAGGCTCCCTGCGGGGAGCCCGATGCGGGACTCCATCCCAGGACCCCAGGATCACGCCCTAAGCCGAAGGCAGACCTCAACCACTGAGCCACCCCAGCAACCCTCCCCATTTGTTTAAAGGGAACACTCTACCATTCACTCCCTGCTGGGTTGAAGGAGACAGTGAGTGTGGAAGTGGTTTGAAAAGCAAAAAGCCCCTGGCAAACAAAGGATGACCAGGGAAACCTAAAGTCTGGCCTACCCGGACCAGCTTAAAGTCATTTTGTTCTTTTTTCCCCTTCTCTACCGGCAAGAACATCTGCAGGAAATCCAGGGTCCTAAGTCCCAAGATTTGCCTCCTGATGGAGCCCTCCTCCTGAAATGCCCTCTTGCTCTACTTTATAAACCTTCCTGACATCTTCGTCTCCTTGAAAGTATTTGCCTTCTGCCTTTCTACGTTTTCCTGCTGAATTAATCCATGTGGCATTCACCACTAACCCAGGTACTTGTGTCTTCCTTTCTTCACTTGGGCCTTCCTTTCTTCACTTACCAAATGAGCCGGCTGGACCACAGTGAGGCAGAAAAAGTCAAGTATGTGCAGAGGCCAGCAGGCTGGTAGCCACGTGAGATGGGTCGGGTGGGAACTGAAGATGGACAACAGGTTTGCTTCAACCGAACGGGACAGTCACACTTCTGTGCTAGCCAATTGTTGAAATGTGGGAAGGCGAGAACACTAGATCATTTGACATTTCAAAAAAAAAAAAAAAATCTGGAAATTTGAACTTTTATATGAGATCTCCTGACTTTCAAATGCTGGCAATGCTTTCAAATTTGTTAAATATGCCTCGTGAGCCAAATAAAACACATATGCAGGCCGAAGTCAGCCTGTGAGTCTCCACTTTGTGACCCAGGGCCTCTGGGTGCCTTTTTAGCTCTGAGAGCTGTGGTTTTTCTGGGCTGTGAAATCTGCTCAGAAATACCCAAAGCTCCTTCCACCTTCTTTTTTCTGCTCAGCTCCTCTTTGTGTCTCACTTGGGCTTCTGTGATGGCCTCTCTCTAGCCCTGGGTATCTGCCCCAGTGGCCCTATTTGGAAATCGTCTTTGCAGATGTAATCAGGTGCAGAGATGAGGTCATTAGGGCAGGCTCTAATTCCATATGACCAGTGTCCCTATAAGAAGAGAAGACAGGGGATCTCTGGGTGGTGCAGCAGTTTGGCGCCTGCCTTTGGCCCAGGGCGCGATCCTGGAGACCTGGGATCGAATCCCACGTCAGGCTCCCGGTGCATGGAGCCTGCTTCTCCCTCTGCCTGTGTCTCTGCCTCTCTCTCTCTCTCTCTCTATGTATGACTATCATAAATAAATAAATTAATTAATTAAAAAAAAAAAAAAGAAGCGAAGACACATGGAGAAGGTCCTTGCAGAGGAAAGATGATGGGAAGATACATGAGAATATCACCTGCTGCTGGAAGCAAAGGTTGGAAGGATGTGTCTACAAGCTACAGGATGTTTTTACACCAAAAATCACTAGGGATACCAGAAGCTAAGAAAAAGGCATGAAAGATTTTCCCCTAGAGGTGTTTTTTTTTTTTTTTTAGATTTTGTTTATTTATTCATGAGAGACACATAGAGAGAGACAGAGACATAGGCAGATGGAGAAGCAGGAACTCCATCCCTGACCCCGGGATCACACTCAACCACTGAGCCACCCAGGTGCCCCTTCCCTAGAGCCTTCAGAGGGAACATGGCTCTGCCATCATCTTGACTGACTTCCAGCCTCCAAAGCTGTGACAAACTAAGTTTCTGTTGTTTTGGTTGTTGCAACCACCCTAGGAAACAAATATACTGGCTAATCAGGGGGTGGCACCCAGACAGGAAGGAAGGCCAGCAACTCCAACCTTCTCATCCTTCTCCCCCATGGCATGTTCAGATCATGAAAACCTGACCCTCTTCCTAAATTTCAACTATTTCCCTCAGCATTTCCTTCATTTTCCAGGAATTTGCAAATCTAGCTTTGCACACATAAGAAAATGTGAATGTCATCAATATTCTTCACGGGGAGATAAACGTATACAGCTACTCATGCCTGCCAACTATCTCTTCACTGTGATAAATCAGATGAAACATCCCTTCCTCCCCCCCACCCCCACCCACCCCCCGTGAAAGATTGCATGACTTGTAGTGTGTGAAAAAGAAAAGGGAAACCAGTTGATGTGTTTTCCCATGAGAGAAGGAAAGAGGGCGGGAAGTAAAGCCCCACACACTGCTAGGTGGATGGATCATTCCCTCCATGGAAAAGATACAAAAATATTTTGATCTGTAAGTATTAACAAGGTCTTTATAGGGTAGATAATGATTATCACGCGCAGAAAGCATCCAGTGCTCACTGAAGAGAGGTACTGGAATTAGTGTGTGGATCTACAGTTAGTGTGGATCTGCTCTTTCTGTCTACACTCTACGCTGAGCATGAAGGACCCTGGTCAGGAGGGTTCTCATGGCAAGAGCAGGTGTTTGGGGAGCAGAGCACTTGCCTGTGAATCCTGCAGGATCCTACCTCTCTGGAGACTTCTAAATGGAGTAGAAAAAGTGAAAGGTGCGGAGATTTGATTTATTTATTTTATAATTCTGGGCCTGGGGTTTAGTTAGGGAGGGATGGGCAGGTGGTTTCTTAGATTTGTGACAGGGCGGGGCAGCCCCCCGTGGCACAGCGGTTTGGCGCCGCCTGTAGCCGGGGGTGTGATCCTGGAGACCCGGGATCCAGTCCCATGTCTTGTTCCCTGCATGGAGCCTGCTTCTCCCTCTGCCCGTGTCTCTACTCTCTCTCTGTGTGTGTCTCTCATGAATAAATAAGTAAAATCGTTTTAAAAAAATAGATTTGTGACAGGGCAAAAGGATAGCGGAGTGGTTAAAAGCAAAGCATGCTCATTCTGGAGCTGGATTGTCTGGGTTGAGATTCTGTTTACCAGGGGTGTCCTTTTAGACGTTACAGGGAATCTCTCTGTACCTTAGTTTCCCTATTCATAAAATGGGTGTCATGATAGTATCCACCTAATGTGGTCGTTAGAGGAATTTAATGAGTTAGTTCAAATAAAACATTTAAAATGATGTCTGACATTTCATAACCACTATAAACACATCTTATGGAAATGGTTAACAGTGGCCCCAGTGATGTTTAGTAAGACACCACCCACAAGCTCAGTGGGTTAAAGCAACACCCATCTGTGGTTCGGCTCTGCTCAACTGGGCCTGGCTGGGCCTTGGCTGATCTAGGTTGGGCGTGACTAGGGGTGGTTCCATGTTGCCTCTATTCTTTTCCTGAGATCAGTGGGAATGTTCTTCTCATGGTGATGGCAGAGGTACCAGGGCCATGAGTAGACAAGTGCAGGAGTCTTGAGTCCCCAGGAATGAAAGTGGCACAACCATCGCATCTGGACAAAGCAAGCCAAGGGGCCAACAAGGTGGGGAAGTTCAAATGCCCCACGGGGGATGGCACTGCAAGTTACATGCCAAAGCAATGGAGGAGAAACAGCCAGAGACCTGGTGCCGATAACGTGAGCTACCACAGTAACTCTTTTTATTATAATTTACCTAAGAAGTATTGGACTGAAACTGGGAAGGATAAATATAAATAACTCAGGCCCCAGCTCCCTGACTCACATCTATTCAAACAAAGAAGGGTCTTCCTGGCCATTCCTGGCTCTGGAGATTTAGATTAAAGTGTGTGTGCACCCCCATAAGCACACACGTGTTTGTTAAAATGAAATCTTTGCTGAAGGCCACCGACAACCTCCCTTTCTGAGCAGTGTTTCTGAAAGGGACTCTTCTAGGAATGATGGCTCAGGACCACATACTATTTATTGGGCCCCGGAAGCCCCATAGTGAGCACTGTGATTAAGGATGCTCAGAAATGGGACTCAGGAAGGAAGTTATCTTAGGTACCCAAGAGCTGGAGCCCCTTACCAATGGGGCGAGGGACCTTAATGGGACAGTGCAGCTCACTGCACCAAGTAAGCTTTAGCGCTCAGTTTTGTTTTGTTTTTCTCTTTTGCACTCATGTGTGGGTTTACAGAGAAATCCTCTTTATGGCAAAATGCTTTTAAAATCCTCCACGTGGAAGCAGCCCAGGAGAGGAGAACACACAGATGAGCAGCATGAGCCCAGTCGCTAGTCTCTCTTTTCCTGCCTGAGTGGCAGCTAGAAAACTCTGCATCGTGGATGAGTCATTGCAGAGAGCTGGAAGCTGAGGTTATTGGCCTGTGCCTTCACCACCACTCCTCCCATCCCCAAAACTGACTGCCAGTCTCCCCTCTAAAGTCCCTGGTGCTATGATTTCAGAGGAGAAAGAGAGAGGGGTCAGCTGTACTTCTTGGGGCCTTCATAAGTGGCTTTCCAACTTTTTCGATGGCAACCCATGCTAAATACATTTATCGTGTGTCCTGGTGCACCCACGCACATGCACAAATGTGCACACACACATCCCTTGAGATGAGTAAGGACACAACTGACCCTAACTATTGAGTGTGATATATTCTGATCCTTTCTACTCTATTACATTTAAAAGATAACGCTGATGATGACTTCTAGACTGACTTCATAATAATTCCCTGATGGGTCCTGACCCGCAGTTGGAAAAACTCTGGGCCAGCGCCAAGGTGTGCTGACAAGTAGAGGAGTGGGATGGCGACCAGGAAAGAAAACTCTTTAAGAGCACCCAGGCTTCATGCTTGTCTAAAGCAAGAGGCAGTTGGAAAATGAGGAAAGGACAGAGCAGCGGGTGTGTTGGTGTGATGTGGTGGTGTCGTGTTATCTGGAGTTGGGGCACGGCACCCAATGGTTGTGATTGGAAAGACTATTGAAGAGAATCAAATTTGGTGTTTCCTTATTCCTTCTAAAATAAATATACATAGGTTTTTAAAAAGGGAGTAACTTAAATGAAGTCATCCAGTAAGTAAGAATATAGGTGGGACCCCAATGATGTGACGTGGTGAACATGGTAGAGTCTGACAGAAGTTACTGGAAATACCGATGGGAAGCAAACCTTGTGTGGTACAGATGGGGAAGGTGGTCCACGGATCAGGCAAGTTAGGACTGTGCCCTGGGGCTGATGGTCAAGCAAGTGACAACTCCACATCTCCTGGCATCCAGGCGTTCCTTCTCTGCTCTCTGGGACTCAGTTTTGTCATCTGGTAAATGACAGTGGTCCTGTCTGTCTCACAGAACTGTAACAAGATGAGACCTGCAGAAGCACCGCAGATTCTGAATGTAGAAGGAGCTCCACAAGCTCTTATGCCCCTCTCTGTCCCTTACATCAGGAGTGGGGCCTGCGATATGGCACGTTTACCCACGTTTCTAGGTGACTGGGGCTTCATACTGGATGTGGCTGTGATTACAAGAAGATGACATGACCCCTGGTCTCTCTCCGCACCCATGTCCTAACCAACCGACCGCGCTGCATCGGGATTCAGCCGCATTTGGCAAGCTGGATGGGGTTCCACCTTGGGCCTAACAAGGAAGGATGGGTTTGTGTAAGCTCCAACACAGTGCCACTTGTCTTCAAAGCCCTCCGTGGATCACCCTCCGTGATGCTGGGTTTGACCTCCGTGAATGAGTCGCCAAGGGCCCCACACAGAAGATGGCCTGTTCCTGGGGGTGTTTATAAAGGCCCAGCACAGGCCCCACCCCCCTCATCCTGGCTTTAGAGGGGGCCAGAGCCAAGCTGACAGGCAGTCCCTGAGTCTTTGTTAAACTTGAGCTCAGATGGCCGTAGAAACACAAGAGGAGCCAAATCATATGTTTAAACAGTTAAGAGGAAACCCGGCTCAGCAAGGAGCTACAATCCTGGATTTAGCCTGGGTGAATTTTCCTTTACTGGGATTTCCTGTCCCGTTTCTGGATGTTTCTATCTATCAAATGTTCCCTGGCAGTTGGTTTAAGGCCATCAGCTCTGCTGTGAAAGAAAGCTTTACACAGTTACTTGGGCTTCCCTGCTAAAGTATCAAGGGCTGCTGAATAGTATGGACCCAAAGGTTGGCTTCTATGACAGAAGCTCTGGTCTCCGTCTATCCGGCCGCCATGGAAAGAGACCAAACTCAAAGACTGGCCTTAAAGAACCATCCATAACAATAAGGCCAGCATGCTCTCCCCGCAACAACTGCCTGGGGGGCAGGCGACAGTGGGGTTTGTGGGGGGTAGGTCCTTAAGGAATGTAAAGTAAGTGAACCCAAAAGTCGGCCTCCTGCAATGCTTTTAGACCGCAGTTAAAATTTAACAATTTTTTTATGTAAATCATCTGGTATACTCAATTGCAGGGGTTGGTTGGGGGTGGGGGGGTGGGAGTGCGGACAAGAAGGGAACAATGGCCTGGGATTAGATAATTTAGTTAGAGCTAAAATTCCAGGAAGTTTGTGTTGATCTGGGCCTGGATCTTGTTACTTTCTAGCTCAAATCTAAATCTTTATCTTCCTATTATAGTTGAGAGGACATTTTTTTTACTTAGTCATTTTTACAGTTGTGATTTTTAGCCGCTTTCATCCACTAGAGCCAGTTAGATTAGCAGCTCTTAGCGCGGAGATGAAAATATTGGTAGGGCCCAATGGGCCCTGTTTTGTTTATTCTAACGGAGCAGGCTTTGATCTAAACATATTTCCTGGGGTCTGGACGCGATGACCTAATTCCTGTCTTATCCTTCTCCACTTTCCGTGAATCTCAGATTGCGCTTTACTGTGGAACCCTTTGAAATGCACTTTGCATGTTTTCCCACTTTGTTACCCCCTCTGACATTTGTTTCACTTGGGGTAGAGTTGTGTGACTCCTAGTAAAGGTTCCGAGGCTTTATTTTTCTAAGGGGGCTGCTAAGTTTTAACAGAGCAGGAGCTTTTTCTTTCTCCCTCTTCCCTTCAGGTTCTCTCATGCTTGACATTCACAACACGCCAAAAACAATAAGCAAATAATCTACTGCTAGAAGTTTATGTCAACTGCAAATCATTTAGGATTTTCTGTATGAACGCTTTTTCTAATTAAAAAAAAAAAAACTGCCCCCCCCCCCACCCTCCACCCTCCACCCTATCTATAAAAGTTAGTTGAATCAACCTGGCCTCCCTGGGAGGACGGAGATGGGAAAACTCTAAACTCAAAAGTCATTTTCAGGTGTCTCTAACTGGTCGGCGGGAACCTGCTTTCCCCTCCCCCACCCCCGCCCCCAGGGTCATTTTTCGTGGGAGGGGTGTCCCGGGCAGCGCAGGCCGGTCCTGCTCTCTCTTCTCCTTCCCTCCCCGGGTCCTTGGCCATCACTACACCGCCCTTCCACGCATGTTTTCTAGACGAGGGGGTCCGTTACGGGACTCGCTGTGCTTTCCTGTACTTCCACGGTGCACGTTTTAAAAATAGCAACGGGGGTGCATGTCACCCAAATCAGTATTTTTAGTTCAAAAATGTCGTCACCTTCGCCGTCATCGTTGCGGGCAGCAGCAACCCAGGAAATTCGGTTCTTCTCGGTTTCCAAACCACCCCCGTGCAACTCCCACGTTTCGGCGGGGGCGGGGGCGGGGGCGGGGGCGGCCGGGGCGCCGACCTGGGGCGCCGGCCTGGGGCGCGGGGACGGAAGCCTCGTCGCCTCACCAACCTGCACCGTGTCCCTCCCGCGGGCTGAGCCCCAAGGCCGAGGCGGGGCTCGCGCAGGGAGGGGCAGCCCGGGGCCGGGAGTGAAGCGCGAGGCGAGAGGGCAGGTCAGCATCAGTGGCTCGAGCTGGTGCGCGGAGGCTCGCCCCGCGGGGACAAGGGCGCAGGGAGGGGCCGGGAGTCTGCCCGGGCTCCCCTCAACTCCCCTCCAGAAAGCGCTGGAAGGCTGGAGGTTGGAGGGGCGCCGCGAGAGAAACAGTCGCCCGGCTCCCGCCCCGACCGCCCGGCTCGGCTCGCGGAAGCGGACGCGCAGCCCCGGGTGGCGCAGGGCCCTGACCTGGGGGGGCGGCAGGGCCAGGCCCGCCGGGCGCATCCGGAGCGGCGGGGCGGGGGCGGGGGGGGGCAGCGGGCACTGCGAGCCCGCCCCTCCCGGGGGCCTGTCCCCAGGCTCCATCCCTGGGTGCGGGCGCCGCTCCCGGGGAGAGCGCCCCGACCCCGAGGCCACGCGGCCCGGGCGCCCCAGGGGCCACGGACACCTCCCCTTCTGCCTTCCATAGGACGCAAGCTTCTGGCCAGACCCGCGGCCTTCCCTGCGCGTCCCGGCTCTCGAGCAAGGGCGGCTCTCCTGGGGCGCGTGGCCCCGACTGCACAGGGGCAGCCCCCAGTTCTCGTGCACCCAAGCGCACCCCAACGCCGCGCACGGCCCCACCAGCACCCCGTCCCCGCGTCGTCCTGGCCTGGTGCCCCAGGCCGAGCCACGCAGCTGGGGAGGCGAGTCCGGGCGCAGACTCCTGCTGGGAGGCGACCCGATGCTGGTCCCTTACCTGGGTGCAGGGCCACTGGCCACCGGCGGCCTGCTGGCGGCTCACCACCTACCTCCCTGAAAGAAACAAATCGCCGGACCCCTGTAGACACCAACTTCCACCCTGTCCGTGTTTCCTCACCCCAAAATAGTGCTCAGGAGAAAAACATGTTTCCCCTAGAACAAAAGGGAGAGAGGAAGGATCAGATTGAATTTTGGTGACGAAACATTCAAGTTGTAATGGACTTTTTCTTTCAAACATGCATGTGTGTGTCTCAGTGCCTGAAAGACTAATTAACAGCCCGGTTGACCTCTGTGGGTTGAGGCCTAGTTTCAGAGTCAGATGATATAACCCCCACTGCATCGGGCATTCTGCAGCCATGGGGCTTTCTCTGCCTGAAAAAAGCCACTGAATCAAGGGAAGCGGATCCAGCACCCTTGAAATAAACCTGAAATCTAAATGGGCCAAATGCCCCGCTTCAAGGATGACCTGTTCAGATGAAACCTCCAAGAACTGCTTTTTATTTCATTTTTCCTCCTTCTTGGGAGGGGTGGGGGTTGAGTGCCCAGATGAGTCATGGATGACTGGGAAAATATCTAGATCCTCCAAATTAAAAAGAGAAACGACAAAATGAAAGAGAAAGGAAAAAAAAAAAAACCCACAGGCCCATGCAAACCTGTTTCTGTTACGCCTTTTACAATTCCTTATTTAGAGAGAGAGAGATACACACTCACATACACTTTACTGGTGCCTGGGGAAATGTTAAAATACATTTCGGGGCCTGGCTAAATAGAAATGCACTCTAAAAACACAGACACAGTATTTTGTTTTATCTGTTGCAAAAAAAAATGTATTTGATTACTTGAGTAAAATTACAGTATCTCTGTTGTTAGTAAGTATTAAATGTTAAAGAAATTGGACCCCCCATTTCCTTTCAACTTTCCAAGAAAGTGCATGTAACAGTCCAATTTTGTTTTCTTCCATACCTAATACAAAATAAACAAACACTATACCTGCTCTCTTGATCAAGAAGAAGCATTTGCTCTTGTAAGGAACATATGTACATTTTAATGAAAGTGATATTTCTTATCGTATATACAAGAGCATCTACATTTTCTCCACTGACGGTTGTTCAAGATGCCATACTTAGCAGCATTGTGTAATTCCAGCACACATTTTCTATTGTGAATATACCTACAAGGCAAAATGTTACGTCTCAGTTTCAACTACCAAAACAACACTTGTATTTTCTCTAAAGAATTCTGCGTGCTTATTACTGTACAGAAACTTATTAACATTGAGGACGACTCAAGTAAAAAGCACAATACAAATAGCAGTTCAAAACGGAAATGGTTAAATCTACAAAAAAAAAAAAAAAAGCAGGTTGAATTTTCGAATCAAAATCAAAAAACAAAAACAAAAACAAAACCCCAAACCTTTCAAAGAACCACATTGATCAGTCTGTACTTTCAGTCCTTTGCTTAAATTTGTTTTGAAAGATTAGACAATGTGTTTGCTGATAAAATTCTCCAGCAGGATCAAAGTGTACATTTATATACAGACTTTATTAGAGATCTAATGCATCACTGAGGCATTGCATCGACACCAGATTCATATTAAACCGGATATAGAAAATAAGTTAATGCCAGATTAAGACCGCCTAGCAGGGCAACTTGCGATTGCCATAAATGTTACAGCAAGTTTATAGCACTCTAGTCAATTAGTATTTAGTCCAAAATACAGAAGACCAAAGTTAACGCTTGCATTCTGTTTGCAAAGCCAGGTTATATTCACTAATAAATAAGCTTTCTTATAACTCTAGAAGTTGAACAAGGTACAAAAGAATGTCTTCATAATGTTGTAGTTCATAGATCTGGGGGAACCAGAAGGGAAGGGGTGAGGGGTGGGGGGGGAATGGGCAAGGAGGAGGAGGAGGCAACCGTGGGTCTTGTTCTGAATGGGGGTGTTGTGGTGGGGGAGGGGGGATGCTGTTTCTCCAGCCAGAGTTGCTTTAACTTGTGACAATCTCTTTGCTGTCCTCCACGAAGCGGGTGAAACGGAAGTTGGTTCCGTTCTCGCTGCTGGCCATCTTCTCCAGGCCGGCCAGAGGAGCGCTGGGCTCTGAGTTCTGGAGCTTCTCCAGATTTCCCGTCAGCCCACTAATAGGTGAGCTGCTCCCGCTGCCCAGGCTTCCAGGAATTGGAGGGATGCCACCATTCTGAATGACGGAGATCTCATTGGCCTTCATGGCCAGCCCGTTGGAGAGCGCCGCTGCATACTGATTCCAGAAACTGGAAGGATCCCCGCTTCCTGACCTGGCCGCCAAATCCTTCTGGAACATTTCTGGGAACTTGACAGGATTGCCTCCTAGAAATGTCATGGGGCCATCCACAGAGAGCCGCCGACCCCGTCGCGCAGGGGTGCTATTCCACATGTGAGTGCCCATGTGTACCTGAGATGAGGCAGGGGAGTGGGGGGGTTGGAAGGAAAAAAAAAAAAAAGAAGAAGAAGAAAAAGAAAAAGAAAGAAGGGGAGAGAGAGAGAGGAAGGGAGAAGCTTAATAGTTGAATCTGTCTCAGCTCATATCCCAACACTCGACAAAGCCAGTGGCCCACATGTCTATTCTTATTAAAGTGCCAGACCGCGGAGAAGGGAACGGGAACCGTCCACTCCGGCCGCCTGGTAATAACGCGTGTGCTCTCCCCAGCCCTGGGCCGCCTTCCCTCTTCCTGGGCCAAGATGCCTGCCTTACTTACTCTTTTTTTTATCACCCGTATTTAGCTTATAATGGCCTCAAGCAAGCCAGTCAGTCGCAGATAGCTCCTTTCAGGGTTAGAATTGTTATGTCCACTCTCATTGCGATGGTAAGTATTGTATCTGACACCCTTTACCCTATAAATGTCCTTTTCAGATGGGAAGAAAGTACCCCTCACAGATTGCCCATCGGAGGGCCCAAGCACGGCGAGCAAAGCCAGAAAGTAATTATTCATCTCGCATTACTGGCAGCAATCTCTAGAGAAAGACTCTGTCAACAGAAAAAATGTACACAGTAAGAGCGCTCAACTGTTGCTCTAGAACCTAAGCATATTTGCTTTTATTTCCAACACATATCAGCAGGAAATGTTGTATAATCAATTATCATAATGCCCATTAGCAGAGCAGTGTGACGTTATTGTTTTTTTTCGGGACGCAAGCCGTGCTGGACTGCGGAGTTATGAAAAATAGATGCATCCGCCGAGGAGGACGGTAATTATTAAGTGATACGGGCTGCACACAGGCCACGTGGAGGTCTTTAATCAATACCCCATGGCAACGCCGGGCTGTCTTGCTTGGTAGGTAAGGCAATTCATTTGGTGCACTTAGCGAGACAGCGGGGATGGGCTGCTATTTGGCTTAGGCGTACCAAACGATTGCAGGCGCTCTCATGCTCGGCAGGCCGCAGCCTGTCCTGGATCCCCAGGTCCCCGGCATGATCATGACCCGCACGGGCACCCTTGTTTCTCTGCCGTCAGCCACACGTGGCAGGTACCCTCACGAGAACTCTCTCCCTGCATATCCTGCCTGTGGGGGCTGCTGGCTGGGGGTTGGGGGTGGGGAGCATGCATTACAGATAATCAATGGTGACCAGTGACAGGGCCGCTGGGTGGGTGGCTGGGTGAGGGACAGAGAGAGTGAGGTACCTTCAGATTGCCTTTTGTTGTGAAAGCTCTCCCACATATAGTGCAAGCAAAGGGTTTCTCTCCAGTGTGAGTTCGCTCGTGGATCTGCAGGGCGCTCGACGAGGAGAAGGTTTTGCCACACGTGTTGCAGTAGTGCTGCTTGGGAGTTCTCCTGGGCAGGGCTGGGAGCAGAACTGGGGACGTGGCGGAGGAGGACAGAGGCCCAGAGGGGACGTGACTGGTGGAGGTGTCCTTGCTGTCCTGAGGAGTGACATGCACGAAGCCGTTGACCTCTGTCTTGATGAGAGATGACAACGAGTTGGCGGGGATCACCGCCGAGTTCTGATTGGGGCCGAGGTTGGAACTGGGCTCGAAGAGCTGTGATGGTAGGTCCCGCATCTGATGTGTCAACATGTGCTGCTTCAAATTACCCTTTGTGGAAAAGCCGCGATTGCAAACTGTGCAAATAAATGGTCTCTCTTTGGTATGACTTCTGTAGTGAATGTCCAAGGCACTCTGACAAGCAAAGGTTTTGCCACAAATGTCGCAAGCAGTGTTTTTAAATTTACCCCGGTCTCTAAAAGGGAAGAGGATCCCCAAAGAATCTTCTTTGATGATTTTCTCTGCGTGACTGGATGTCAGGTCCAAAGCCCCCCCATTCACGGGGGTGGGGGACAGGCCATTGGCAAACTCGCTTGGTACTGCTCTCTGTGGCTTCTCCTCCACGCTGGGTGACTTGTGCAGCTCCTGGGTGCTGTTGGATGGGGACAGAGCCTGCATGGAAGAGGTAGACTCTGAGATGGCCGGGCTGCCAGCACTTTGGCTCTCCATATCACCACCCACCGAGGACGAATCGTTGGTCAGGACGTCCCCCTCGACGGACCCATTCTCCACGGACTTCAGGCTGGCCTGCAGCTGCTCTGCCAGGCCGGCATTGATCATCTTCATCTGATTTTCCAAAGCAGCGATGCTTGACATCTCCAGGGGCAAAGGCGAAGAAGACAGGCTGTCTTGGGACGCATCCGCGGACTTGGGCGTGTCAGGGATGCTGCCCTCGGGACAGTCCTCCATGTTTTCATCAGAGAAGTTGTCCAGGTCGTCGAAATTCTTCTCGTCAAAGGAGCCCGTGTCTGACTCCATGGACTCGGGGTAGCTGTCGGGGACCGGGGTGTTGGGGATCTGACCGCCCATATGCATTCGAATGTGCTGCTGCAGGACCACAGCGTTGGTGAACTTCTTCTGGCAGATGGGGCAGGAATGCTGGACTCTGAGCGGGGGCATAGCACGATGGACACTATAATGGGTTTTAAGGTTCCCTTTTGTGGTGAAAGCCCGGCCGCAGATCTTACACTTAAAGGGCCTCTCCCCGGTGTGCGTCCGGTAGTGCATCTTCAAGGCGCTCTGACAACTGAGGACCCTGTGGCAGATGATACACTCATTGGGGTCCGTGGCCTTCTTGTCAATGTTCTCTACCAACTGCTGCAGCTTGGATGTCTCTGACGCCTGGGCCGAGTCCAGGAGGCCCCCAAACGGAAACTTCGCCTTGAACTGCTCAGACATGAGCGGCAGCAAGGGGTTGGTGAAGGCGGTGGCACTGCCCGGGCCACCGTCTGCCGCCGGGGAGCTCAGACAGCTGCCACTGGCCGCCGCGGCTGAGCCGGGGGCCAGGCCACTCTCTTCGCTTTTGCCACCGGAGGGTGGCACCGTGGACCCTTCGGCCTCATCCGCGAGCCCACCCAGGTTTCTGGGGGCCGGCTCGGGGGCCCCGGAGTCACTGGTGACTGAGCCTGGGGGGCTGGTGGCAGAATGGCTGATGGGGATGGGGGCTGGCTCTTCGGTCTTGATGAACGGTGTGAGGCTCGGGAGGGTCGGGGGCAACGGCAGGCCGACCGAAGTGGTCAGGGTGGGCAGGACCGGTTTGGTGTCTAGCCAGCTGGTGACCGGCTTTTCCGGAGGAATGGACATGCCGTATGGGATGCCGGTACTCGTGGGGATATTGTCCAGATGCTCAGGCACGGGATAGGGGTTCATCTGGATATGAGGGTATTTCTCTTTGTGGCGCTGGAAGTGGACTTTGAGGTTCCCCTTGGTGGAGAACCTGTTTCCGCAGATGTTGCACTTGAAGGGCCTCTCTCCGGTGTGGGAGCGCAGGTGGATCTGCAAGGCACTGTCGCTCCCGAAGACCTTCGCGCAGAACCTGCACTTGTGTTTGAAGAACGCCTCATCCGAAGTACTCTTCGCTTCGAAGGCAGTGACATTTGGTGGCTTGCTTTTTCTTTGCTGGGCCAAGGCAGACAGGGAGTTTAAATCCTCTGCAGTCGTTCCGATGTTGGGCAAGGGGCTGGGGAAAACCGAGTTAGCGGGGGCCGGCTGAGGTAGAAGTGGATTAGATGCAGGATTCAATAAACTGCTTATTGCAAAAGCTGGTGAGGATGACGCCGAGGCTGCCGGGTGGCCGGCGTGCGAGGCGCCAGCGCTCGAAGCCACTTTTTCCGAGGACGGGGTGGTCACCGCTGCCGCCAAAATGTTAATGTTGGGGGAAGAGCCGCTGTTGGGTGGAACGATGGTGTGGCCGGAACTGCTCTGAGGTAGCTGGATGGGGGGGAGCTGTTTCACGCCGCTGATGCTGGCAGACTGGCTGGCGAGGCTCTGTGCTAATCCAGCTGCCGCCGCCAGCTGCTGAGATAAATGGGAGCTTAGTGTGGACAAGGGGTTGGCAGATGTTCGTAAAGCCCCTTGAGGAGGACTAGGAGACGTTGGCAAGTCTGCGTTCTGAGAAGCCAACAGCAGTATTTGGTGGCGGATCTGTTCGATCAGCTGCAGCTGGTGGATCTGCTGCTGCTGCAGGGCCAGGAGCTGCTCCATGAGGGCCGGGACGGCCAGCTTGCCCCCGGAGGCCCCGCTGCACCTCGCTTCCTGGGAGAACTGGGCCACCGCCACCTTGGTGCTCTGCAGGTTCTCGATGATGACATTGCTGTTGATCACGGAGAAGTTGCCCAGTGTCGTCAGGTCCCCGAGTTGAGGTAGAGAGGTTGTGATCGCTGAGGTACCTGTGGAGGGGCCGCCGCCGCCGCCGCCCGGCGTGGCACCGCTGCTGCTGCCACCGCCGCCGCTGCCACCGCCGCCGCCGCCCGGAGCACCACCGCCACCTTTGTTAGCCCCCGGGGCCTCCACCTCCATGGACTCTTCCCTGTCGCGGCCGCGGTGTTCCGAAAGGTCACTGCAGTCGGCCTGATCTGTTTTGTTAGCGGGGTCATTCATTTGTGGTTCATCGGGATGATGCTCGGGAGGGGGAGTGGGAGAGAAGGTTTCGGGTGGGGTGGCCGGGCTCTCATTGACGATTAAAACTAATTGATTTTTAGTACAGTTCTTCTTGTGGAGCAGAAGATCTGACAATTCAAAGAACTCGGCACAGCACCGGCCACAGACGTGGGCGTCCTTGCTCTTGGTGGTGCGATTTGGTTGACCTTTCTCTGTGTCTCCTGCAAATATCAAAAGGTGCAGGGTTAGAAAGGGGGCCAGGGCACCCCGGGTCACCCGTGACTGCAAAACAAGGAGGTGGAGGCTGACCAATCGTGTTCTGTCTTCCAAACTCAAAACTCTGGCCCCTGAAAACCAGTCGATTGCACCTAAGAACGTTCATAATTAAATTTTGAGGGTGTGGAGGAGTTCCTATCAATCGCGTATCTCAGATAGCCAAGGTCTTCAGATAATCCATCAAAATATAAAATACTACGAACTGAAGACATTGGTGCATAATGAAATTCCATAGCAAAACATTGATTTCCAATATTTTATACACCTTATTGTCTACTCATCCAGAGAGGGTCCGGCAACCATTCTGAGGACTTATTAGCCTCTTGAGTTTCTGTCAACCTTATTCATTTTCAACTGATTCAAAGATATCTGTGACAGTTTGTTCTGTCACTAAACTAATTTGTAGTCATTCAGGTTCCAATCAGTTGTTGACGGGGCGGGGGAGGGGGGGTGGGGGAGGATGCATATCACCAAGCAGAAGACTGACACCTTAAAAATCACCTCCAGCCCCTACCTAGAACCTGAGCCAAGGCTGATTGGTGACAAACACACTTTAGCCACATCAGTAACAAATCCTCCAGACTGCTCAAGACTCTGCTGAATACAAACAAGAAAGCAACACACACACACACACACACACACACACACACGGAAGAGAAACACAATGATCATAATCCGTTACAAGGCCTGCCTGGCACCTATACATCACCCCATGGCATGTTTATTTTTAAAATTAAAGAATGCGGCCCTGGCTACCATTCTGCTCTTCAAGGAATATATGCCACTGTGCTTCAAATGGCAACGCTATGCCTCTAAATATTTCATCAAAAATGCTCTCTATATCTATAAAAACTGGCACAAGATTTACATTTCTGATTGAACAGCAACTTCTAGAAGGATGTGCCGTTAAGGGGAAGGGAAGAAATAATTCTTGGTTTCGAGTTTGGAAAGGCTGTGCAATTCTCCTTGTCTGAATGCCTTTAAAAACAGTTTGCTCTTAACTGTTATCAATTGTTTAACAGATTGTCCTGAACCTTTCATTATAAAAATCCCTTTATTTCATGTTTGTTTCCACTGGTTGCTCAGATTTCTTCTCGCTAAGATCCATTTGTAAATTAAACATAAAAATCTCCAACTCCAAGCTAACATCCTATTCAAAGACAGGATGGAGTCCCATTGTTTGCCCAGCATGGGGAACACCAACTTCTGTTGTACAAATGGTGTGTGGTCATCTCCGAAGGCTGTGAAAAAAAAAAAACTGTTTAATTCAAGGATTACCTCCCTGCATGCTTTTCTGCAGAACTGAATCAGATAATAGTTAGTTTCCATGACTTCCAAATTGAATCTCCCAGAAAACTTGCAGGGAGGAAAAAAAAAAAAAAAAAACCAACTAATTGCAAATATGAATAAATACAGATTCAAAATGTTGCTTTTTCAGTAAACTTCAGAGTCAACTCAAAAGAGTCAGCCATTTGCCTTTTCGTAGTAAACATCCAAAAAAAAAATAAAAATAAAATAAAAAGCTTGAGTATTTTTACATTCCAGAAAACATAATTAATACCTAAATACTAACTTCTGGAAATTCCTTTAACTCTATTTGTCTTGAGTGATGCCCAAGTTGATGAGAAGCCCCGGTGAAGTATGCCAAATGTATGCACACTTTATTCACTGGGAGTGTTATTTGAGTAGCTAAGTTATACTTAACAAGCTAGCTTTTCTAATACCCATCTTTTAATCTCCACAAGGGTATAGAGCAAAATGCATGAACAATACCAAACAAATCTTAGCTGTAGCAGAAAATACCAATAATGATTCAGTTTTAATTTAATGTTTAATCATCCTAATTGGCACCGGATTCCTGTGCACATCCAAGGTGCTGTTTTAAGCACTTTCTGTCTCTCTCCCTGCCTTAAAATAATGTAAACAAAATATTAAACGAAATTCGCTGAAGTTATGTTGCTTAACTTGGGACAAAAATAATGTGACAAAAATTCTGTTTAAAGCTTCTTATTTTGACAACCAATTTTAAATGATGCATCCATTTCAGATGCTTATTTTAAACTAGGAAATGCAATTCCTAATATATTCAACAGAAATGTTATTTCTTTCTCTTTGCACATTTCCATATGTAATGGTTATGTTTCCATCTACTTTTACAGCCAATTATGAAGGAACAAAAGCTATTCTGTTTGTTCACACATTTTCAACAAAATGCATTAAAACTATTATGTCAGCATGTTCTATTAAGCTCTGCATTCAGTGGAAAATACTTTTCAACCAGCTCACATTTATCAAAACATAAAGCCACTTTAAAACACAGTTTTGCTTGGTCAGCTGGGCTTAGACAAATAATGACAGATTCAGAACTAAATAACTAGCAAGGGAAATCAGAAAACTGACTTCATCAATTGTACACATTACAATGTAGTTGCTTCAAATATTTAGCACATCTGTGTTCACGATTAAAGGGCATTTTAATTCTTTATAACTTGCAAACATCTGATATTCTCATAATATATAGACAAAATAAAAAGAAGGTTACTTTATAGGATTTAGCTGATTATTACTTTCCTGCGCTCCACTTCTGGCATTTGTGCTGCTTCAAGACTCACTTGAGAATTTTCAAGTTTTTCAACCTGAACATTTTTATATTTAGGATTGTGCTAACTGGACGGAAAATGTAGATGCTTAAAAATAAATGCCTGCTTGCTTCTAAGAAAGAGACTGTGTTAAAAAGCTGCCCATGTTTTAAGCTTGGATTTTCACAACATTTTAATAAGCTGACATTTGATCTCACCGTAGAGTCGACTAATTTAATCTCCTGATGTTTATGAACGCCCAAAAAAAAAAAAAATCCAGTATCTATTTTGATTTATTTCAAAAGCAGGTGTCGCTATACTGTAATAGCTCTTAACTTTCAATCTATCTGTGTTCTGAACTGAATTGCAATGAAGTAGCTCAACAACAACAAAGACAAAGCATGAGGACTAGTTTGAATCTTTAACTACCAGAGGGAACATTTTAAGTTGTAATAAGACACACACACACACACACTAACGTGTTCTAATTCATTTTTCTGACCGTCTGCTATCTTGTTTCTCAGTAATCTGTTACACAGGATTGCAACTGGTGACCCCATTATAGTAAATACAGTTGCCTCGTTCCCTGTACTATGGTGAAAGTAACATTCCAGGTCCTTTTCTATGGAGCTTGCATACAAATTAATTTTATAATCCTAGTCAGGCAGGAAAATGTGAGAAGTAGTGGTTTGCTAAGTTTGTACACACAAAAAGATATCTGGAATTTTTCTGGGATTTTTTTTTTTAAGTTTCTACTTTTTTTAGAAAAAAAAGGGGAAGGGGCTGACCTTACAGCTCCATCCAATTTATACTAAAATCCCAGATGTTTTAAGTCTTATACTATTTAGGTACTTGACACCCAATTCAAATTTGTCAGTTTCTCATCATCTCAACCTAACATTGCAGAATAGGAGGCAGAAAATTGAAGTGTTCCAGTATATCTGTCTACTGTGAAAACAAAAATAAAACTATGCCCCACACAGCAAGGTTTAGCCAGCCAGGAAAACAAAACAAAACAAAACAAAACAACTCTATTCTACCGCATTTAGTCTTCTTTGCTGGAGCTCTTCAGAAAGATCCTTCACTTTACTTTCCACTGCCTGAAGATCCCATTAACATTTTTAATAGAACCTCTCAGGATTGTGATTTTGGAGCTTATCATTTTTACAGGCTGTCCCTTGCTGTAGACCAATTTAGAAAGGCCATCACCAGCATTTTTGATCGCTGTTTTATCTTTTTCGTAGTGTTATAATAACGTACATACATATTTTAGCCCAGACCTGGGAAAAGCCTGCATCTGAGGGTCAAGCGTAAGAGGCCAAAGAAATTTCAAGCGCTCCAACGTATGCCCTGCACACTCTCTGTGATAGTGTCTTAAGTTTTCCTGTTATATGCAACCAAATGACACATGACTGGCTGGCTTCAATTCCCTCCGCGTTCTGGCCAGGGTTAGGGTCTTGTCTCGTAGAAGAATACAAGCGGTATCTCTGGGAAAAAAAAAAAATAAATAACACCCGGGGCAAGACACTCCTTTGAGAGCTGCGGTACAAGCCCCCCTCATGGACACAATAAACGGAAGGGGGAAAATGTCTTCCCCTTGGATGAATCAAACCGAACACTAGATGGGGTTCCAGTTGCAAGGGTTTGGTGCAAAAACTTTGCGGCTTTCCTATTCCAGTGACGCGTAAAAAGAGAGACTCCTTAAGGCGAGATCTAAACTTTGACTACATAAACATTGGCAAAGGCACAAGAAACTAAATCCCTGTTGTTTGAGGGTAGAACTGAGCTATGGGGACTACCTGTCAATCTTCTCCTTTGGGGGTCTGGCATCTGAGGGTGACGGGGGAAGAAGGTTAGGAAAAGAAGCCAGGCTGATAAGGTGAAACTAAAATAAACTACCAACTTCCTGCTAAGTGACTAGCAAGACTCAATTTGGGGGTCACTGGGAAGATACTGAAGGACATATTATGATCTGGACCTTGTCACCTTTGCATAGGAGGAGGCTAGCAAAGGTTAAAACAGCTCGACACGTTTAGCTTTTCTAAAGCCTGGCACCACACACTTTTTTTCTGTGTGTGTTGGGGGGGAGGGGAGGGGTGCTGGGGCTCCGGGTAATTTACCATCTCCGCTAAGCTGCTACATTCCTCCAGTTTTGGTGAAGCTAAGAGAGTTTTGGGAGATGTGGCGAGCAGTGCACCACGCCATGTCTTAGGAAAACTGAATGAAGACTGCAGGAGGACTTTGTTCTGGTTACTACATACTGGGCTTTGAACCATTTCAAAAAACTTAGCAGACTGGGGACTCTGGCTGGCTGGCTGGCTGGCCTGCTGGAGTTCCCACTAAGATCTCCACCGGGAGAAATGGGGGTTTCTGCCTCCTAAAGGGCTCCTGGTAAAGAGGACTTGCTACCTGCAAACGTAGAAAGAAATGAAATAAAGTCCCCGAAGAGTAACCTATAAATTGGCACTTGTGCCTATAAACCATAGGAGAAACTTGCTGTGCAAGACACTGTGAGACCCTCAGTATCACCAATTCACTTTTGCATACATGCTTTCACGCCCATGTACACTTTGCTTGTTGGTAGGTTTGTTTTTAACATTTTAGAACGTATTTGCAGCCCAAAGCAAATCCCTCCAAAACACTTTGCGTTCTCTCATCCAGAATCTTCCATTATGCCACAAACTTAAAATAGGCCTGATGAAACACGAATTCTTTCCAACTGCCTTATCGTGCAGGTGTCGGTTTTTCAAAAAAAGCAATTAATTATAGTTCTCTCTAACCTTTTAGGCCCAGAAATCAATGTCTTGCCATTAAGCTGCTCACAATGAGTAAATTACTTTGGTAAATAATAGAATTTCATTATTAATATAAATAAGAGGAATGTTTATGATACTTTATACGAGTCGAGTCAATGTTTTATCTTGAGTTCGGGGTGTTTTTATCTTTCTTCCAATATCATCTTTCCTTGCAAGAGCTGATCACCAAAATACTGTAATAAATGAATGGATTCTGAATGGGCCATGCCTGTAGTTACTTGAATCTTAAAAACACCACCCAAGGAAGAAAAACCCAACAGACACACAGACACACAGACACACACATCTCTCTGAAAACTAGAGCTTAGGAAAGAACCAGCACAGAAAATCATTAGATTCTAATATTCCCCTTCCTCAAAATTATTTATCTAGGTAAATTATTTTTCTAAAGGCAGTAATCGTCCTACAAATAATTTGAGACTTGTTGAATACCATTTAAGAGACAAGTAACATGTGTCATAATCTTGGTTTCATAAGAAACAGAAAAATTTCCCAGGTTAATGTAGGGGGTTCCTGGTATTACAGCTGAATTAAAATATGAACACTGGAAGACTGACCAAATAATCTTGTTTTCTTGAACTTGTTCTGAGGGAGTTATCCGTGTGGCTGTTTTGCATGGCTCTGGTTTTCTTTGTATACGCATGAACACACACACACGCACACGCACACACAACACATGCATGACACACAGAGCAGCAGCCCTGGCTGCTCTCAGCCTGAGTCTCTGCTTCTGGGCTCCCATGACTTGGAGCCCACAAACTTTTCTAGGTCCCGCTCTAGGTAGAAATCATCATGTTTGAGGTGCCAGCGTATGTCAAGGACACCAACTGCATTTAACTTTGGTTTGTTCGAGGTTTCACTGACCATATTTTCAGACCATTTCAAGACATGAGAAAAAGGTAACACGTTGAGTGAGGCGCATGTTGATTGAGGCGCCGTCTTCCAAAAAATTTAATAACCTTTATATATGTGAAAAAAAAACCAACCCAAAACAAAACCAAAAAGCACACAAAACCACCCCAAACCCCAACAACTTGGTGAAGTGTGTGTCCTGTGTAGGGAGATGAATAGAGATTGCTGAATTCCTTGCAGAAAAGGTGGTGACTTTTGAAAGGCAACTTTGAGAGATGCCATGTACTCTCAGGGCCCACTATCTCCCCACTATTCCCAAATAAAAAGGCGTAGAGTGTAGAAGGCCCTCCTGTAAGTCAGACGCTGAGGAGGATTAGTTGTGTACTAATATTATTACAACATACTAAATCCTGTAACCCTATTACAAAATCTACCCTCTAGGCAGCTTCCCCCAAACTTATTGTTCAACCATGTAAAAACAGTGATAACCTAAAACCATTACCACCGAAGAAAAAGAGGGGGTGGGGAGAGGTGAGAAAGAGCCTGGAGGGGAGTGCTGGCCACCGGGCCCGAACACTTTACTGCTTCTTAGGACAATGAACTAGCTTTGGGGGAGAAAGAATGGGAAGAAAAAAGAAAGAGGGAGGAAGGAAGAAAGAAAGAAAAAAGAAACTTGATTCAGTTACTTAATTAACTTACCTCAAAGCTCAAATAAACTTAAAAAAAAAAAAGTCCTAATAAATAATAATGGTAAGAGGTAGTGAACTCCTTTTATGCTATCGCTTTATGAGAAGCCTTAACTATTAAAAATTCCGGATTTAGAAGGCGACCGGAGAAAGGCAAGGATCTATCTAGCAGGCATCATTTCTCCACGAAGCACGAGTCTTTCTTCTCCTTTTTTGAAAATGTATGAAATCGATAAAAATGGACCAAAAAAAAAAAAAAACCCAAAACAAACAAACAAACCCAAACCCCAACAAAACAAAACAAAACCCGAAAAACTCTTTCTTCTCCGTTTGGTTTTTCCTACACCAACTGGGAACTTGAACAGTGTTCTGGGGTGGAAGGTCTCACAAGAAACTTTAGGAAAAGACGGGTGTGGGGGCGAGAAGCAGAAGAAACCAGCCGAGAAAACCCGGAAAAATATTCGGAGCTCGTGCTGCGGCCTGGGGTAATTTCACCCCGATTTGCCTCGCGTCCCGGGATTTGCCTGGGGTGGCAAGCGGGATTCGGGGACTCTTCCCAGCAGACTGAGAAATTGCAGCGACTCTGGGGTATGGCTTGAAGCTCGAAAAAGTACTGGGGGGGGGGGGGGCAAATATTGTAAACAGTTTTCTTAATCGGTCTCAGTTCTCCCCGGATTTCTAACAGGGACCCCCACGCCGGGAGTCCCGCTCGCCGACCGCCGGGGTGACGGCAGCGGGAGTCCCCTGGCTTCGGTGCCTGGGCTCTGGCGGCTCCCCGCGCCCCAGGTCTACTGAGAAGCAGGCCTCTTGGGAAGGAGCCCGAGCACCTCGGGGCAGGGCGGCCGCAGAGTTTGGTGGACAGAGGTGCCGACCTAAGGGCACGCCTCTGAGCCCTGTCGGGGTCCACGTCCCTCCTCCACACCCCCAGACGCAGCCCGAGGCTCGCGCATTCCGAGGGGCGCCCGGGGCCGCGGAGACCCCGGCGGGGTAGCCCTGGTCCTCCCGCCGCCGAGAGGCGAGCACCGTGCCGGGGACCGACCCGGGCGCCGCTGCTGCGCCTCGGGCGCTGGGCCTGGCAGCGCGGAGGCCCCGAGAGTGAGCCACGTTCAGGGACGAGGAGGGATTCGAGGTGTGCTCCCTGCGCACCCCAAATCCCCAGCTGGGACCTCTCCTACTCTCGGCCTCGGCGCCCTCAAACAAACTTTGTTCCAGACTTGTTCATTCCCTTCGGGACCACGCAGTTGTCGCCTCCATCCGAGAAAGCGAAGTGCCTCTGTTTCGGGGGGGGGGGGGGGTCCTCCTCTGGCCTGAGAGCCCCCCCACCCCCCACCCCCAGCCCTGGAAAAAGACCCTTAGGGTTCCTGGAAGTACAGGGTACCGCGATCCTCAGCGGGCGCACACTCAATGTAAAGATTTCTCGGGGGCGGGGGTGGGGTGCATGTACTGGGAGAAAAGATGCGGGAATAAACTTGCGTAGCCGGACCCCAACGCCGTTCCCCGTCAGCCTGCACGGTGCCCCGAAGCAACCAGCCGCGAAGAGCCCTCTCCGCCCCTGCCCCGACCCCGGCGTGTCCGGCATCGGCGCCCCGACGCAGGTCCCCGGCCTCCGGCAGCCCTGAGCCCCTAAAGGCACCCCACGCCCCTGCGCGGGCCCAGGTGGGGTGTGAGCGCTTGGGGGGGGGGCGCGGCACAGGGGGCTCCCCGCGCTGGGAGTCAGCCCCGAGCACCCAGTAAACTTCCTTCCCGCAGGCAGCAGGGCCGGGGCGGCGGGGGCCGGCCGGGGGGCCCCCGGGCACCGAGCGGGGAAGCGCCAGGGGCCCCGCGAGGCCGACCTCCGCCCGCCCCTCGCCGACCGGCCGCCCGGGCCCCGGCCGCCGCTCCCCGGAAAAGCCGGGCCGGAGAAGCCGGGCCCGCGTGCCCGCTCTGCTCCCCCCGGGGGGACCCAGCAACTCCGGAAAGGTCCTGCCGGGAGAAGTGTTTGCTCTCCCCGGGCCGGGGGGGGGGGGGGCGGGGGGGAGCCCGGTGCAGGCAAGTTGGAAATTAAAAGAAAAAAAAAAAAAAGAAAGAAAGAAAGAAAAGAAAAGAAAAGAAAGAAAAGAAAAGAAAGGGATGAAGGGAGGAAAGGAGGAACCCGCCGAGGGGGCAAGGCGAGCGGGGACGCGGCGGCGGCGGCCGGGGCGGTGGGCGCGGGGGCCAGCCGCGTGTGCGTGGGTCCGGGTGTGCGTGAGTGTGAGTGCGAGTGCGTGTGTGCGCGCGTGTGTGTCCGCGGCGCGGGCCGGAGCACTCACCATCTCGCCGGGGGAGCGAGGCCACTTCGGGGTCGGATTGGAAATGCTGAGGCTTCGCTTGCTTCCTCCGCGACATGCTGGCTCAAACATCAGCTGGGGCAGAATAAAAAATTACTAAAAAAAAATCTTCTCAAAATTACGGAAATCGAGCGGCGGCGGCGGCGGCGGCTCCCCCCGCCCGCCGGCCCGCCCGCCCCCTCCCCGGCTCCCCGGCCCCGGGCGCAGCGCGCATGTGTCCTGCTATAATTATGATTATCAATAATGCATTGCGATTAATCATAGAGGGGCTCTTTGAAAGGCGATTGGCACCGGGCCAGCGCTATTCAAACCCGCTCGCCTTAATCAATTAGTTCGTGATTTGCTGCAGACCCCTGTCTCTCCGCGCGCTGGCCCAATAAGCCGGCCGCGGGGCTGGCTCTGCGCGCCGCGCCGCCCGACACTGGGTTAACCCTCTTCGCGACCGCCCGGGACTCCGCGGCCCGGCCGCCGCGGGCCTTCCTCCTCGCCTCTGCGCGCCCGGCGCCCCGGCCTGCGCCCCCCCGCCCCCGCCCCCGCCCCCGCCCCCGCCCCCCCCGCAGGCTGGGCCGGCCCGAATTAGCATGCCCTCCCCGGAATTAAGCCTCCCGGGTGGGGGGCGGGGGGTGGGGCCGGCCGGCGGGGGCTGGAGACCCGGGCTGCGGGCGCGCGACGAACTTCCCAACTCCGGCGCTAGGCGCGCCGGCCCGCGGGGGGAGGGAGTCCCGTGGCGGGATTTGGGGCGGGGGGGAGGAAGTCCCGTTCCGTGAGTGTTTCTTCGTTTCTTTAAGAGCTACCAGAAAGCAGCCCACCCCCACCCCATAAAAAAAAAAAATAAGCGAGTGGGGAAGAGCCAGCCCCACGCCGGTCCGCCTCCCGCCCGCGGCCCGGCCTCCCTCCCGCTGGCCGCCTGGCTCGGCGCTCCTTCGCCCCGAGTTCTCCATCCCCTGGATCGCGGGCTCGCGGGGGCGCGGAGAAGAGGATCGAGGAAAGGTTTGGGAACGTGATGGGTTTGCGGCTTTGGGGGGGGGAGGGGCGACTCTCCCGCCACCCGGATCCTTCTCAAAGGGCCCCGATCTCCCAGCCCCTCGGTGCTCCCTCGCTCCCTTTCTCTACCTCGGACATTCCCAGGACAATTAGGGCTGAAGTTTTCGGGAGAAGCAGCCCCGAGCCCGTGGGATAAGGGGCGGCCCGGCTCCGCCCAGGACCCCTCCCGGACCTCCCCCCCGGCTGCCCCGGTTGGCTGCAGGGCGCGTCACTCCGCGGGGAGGCGGCGGCGGCGGTGGCGCCGCGGAGCCCGGGGCGGGCGGAGAGCAGGGACCGGCCTGGGATCCGAGTTCAGCTCCAGCCGGGGGGAGGGGAGGGGCCGCCGCTTGCCCTGGACGCTGCAGCCCGCCCCTGGCCTCGGGAGGCGCGGCCCAGGCCAGCTCGGCCGTGGGCGAAGCCAGTCCCCGGGACCCCGGGCTCCGCACCGTGGGGGGAGGGGACTGCGCCCGAGGCTCCTAGTAACCAGGTGGCCACGCCGAGCCGTGGGAGGGGGGGTGCGTGGGGGGGGCCTCCCGGTCCGCAGCTGTCTGGCCCGATAGAAGCTCGCCTCCATCTCTCGGGCACTTGCCGAGCGCGGCACCCAAACTTTTCGCACTAGCTCCGTCTCCCCAGGCTGAGATGCAGCCTCCCTACCCGCGCCCCGGGGTCCGGAATCGGGAGCGTGGGGCCCGCACCCCCTCCGCCGGGCTCCGGCGCCCGCGAACCTGAGGCTCAGTCCTCGGCTCAGCCTAGCTCTCTGCCCTCGCGCCTCGGGGTCTCCTCGCTCCAAGGCTCCCGAAGTCCTGCGCCCGAAGGACAAACTAAACTTCGCTCGAGTAATGGGGGAGGAGGGGGGTGCAGATACACAATCCCTGCCCTATCTCGCTATCGGGAGAAGAGAGGGCTCATAAGGACGCCCCAATTCGGGAGCGCCCTTGAGTCTGGAGAGCACCACAGTCGGTTCGCGCGAAGTGGGCACCAATCTTTCCAGTAGTTTCGGGTGCTTCGGACCTTACCGCTCTCCCCCAAATGACTCTTCTCTCTTAGCTTCGTTGGTCTTCAGTCTTTTTTTTTTTTTTTTTTAAATTATAAATCTTTGTGTGCGGGTGCGGGTGGATGTTTGTTTTCCTCCCGGCGACTTTTTTTTTTTTTTCGTGTTGTAACTTCTCTCTTTCTTTATTCTCGTTCGCCCTTTCTTCACCTTTTCTCCCTCTTATTTTTCTTCTGTTCTGCCCTCGCTCGGCCCTCCCCCCCGCCACCCCCCCCCCCACACACTCCCTCTCTCCACCTCGCTCGCTCGCTCTCCCTTTCTCCCCAGGTCCTGTTGGTTACAGTAGATTTTGATAAAAAGACGAACGAAGCTATCAGTGGGGCTGATGTTGAAGAATGAAGATAATAATGTTTCCATAGGTGGTGCTTCAAATGCCATTATTTCTCACTGAATATTTAAAGAGATCCCTCGGCAAAGATGGATCTGCGTGCTCCTGGGGTGCGAGCCGCTCGCTTCTCCCAGACCCCCGGGAAAGTGTACAGTTACACGTGCCAATCCCGCACCGCCCCCCCCACCCTTGCAAACTGTGGTCCTCGCGCACAGCAGCCCGCACCATCCCAGGTACACCAACGTGCCCGTACATATATGCACTTGCACACTCGTTTGTCCGACTGTGCCTGCGCTTGGAGCCGCCCGCATCCGTCTCTAACACTCCTGGCTTCTTGAGAGTCCGGGCCTCCGGGTCACCGCGTGCTGTCAGGATCCGAGCCGAGCTGGCGATCCCGCAAACCCCTCTTGGCGGTGCGCGCCGCGTGCGCCCCGGGAAGCTCTCGGAACAGCTTCACACGTGTTCGTTTCTTGCTGCGTTATTAAGATGGGGGGGGGGCAGAAAAGCCTTCCCTCCCCCCAAAACACCAAAACAAACAACCAAACGAAATGCACACGCAAAAGCAGCTTCGCGATGTCTAAATTTAAAATGGGCGAGCGGAGACCAATTAATTGGGGGGATCCAAACTTTAACAACTTTTTTCGTTCTTTTGCGTCCTCGACGGTGGAGAGGCGGGCGTCTCGCTCCGTGCGCGGCGTCCCCCGCTAATTTCTTGTTTGTTTTCTTTCCCTCGGTGGCCGGGAGAAAGGAGAGGGGAGGTGGAGGAGGGGGGATGGGAGGAGGGGGATGGTCGGAATGGCGAGGAGAGGAGAATTGGTCTTTATTGTTGATGGCAATACATCAATTACGGGCCATTGTCTGGGGCCCAAGTTCCGCGGTTCGCTGACGCGGGCCCTGCGATGTCAGGGCGCGGGTGAGGCTTCGCGTGCCGCGAGGCAAAGAAATAATTAAATTAATAAAAACGGAGACAGAGTGGGGGTTGATTTTTACTTTTGAGCGCGGGTCGCAAGAAGGCAGCGAGTGCGAGCGAGGTGCTACAGCGGGAGCCGGTCCCCAAGCCTCGCTCACCCCAGTGACCTGCGCGCTCTGTAGGGGGTCGCGCCGGCCGGGGCCAGGGTGGGGCAGCTGCTGGGGGAGCCCGGCTGACGCGGCTCGGACTTGCCCTTTCCACAAGAGGGCCTGGTACTCAGGGGCTGATCTGAGCGAGGGAATGGGGGTGGCCCGAAGGGAGGCTGCAGCTGCGCCAGGGTCGTGACCTCGTGGGCCAACAAGAACCGCACCCGGGGGAGGTGCTTGGCGAGTTTTGCAAACTCACATTTGGGGGCTTGATGTCTGTGTTTCTACTAATGCGTCTCCTCGGTTTTCCCCAGACCCAGAGGGCCTCGGTGGGTTGGCAGACCGAAGGGCTGTGCCCCAAGGCCGCGGGCCACGACTGAGTTCCCAGCGAACGGGTTTCCGAGCCTCTCTCTGCTTCCTCCCAGATCCTGGGAAGGGGAGAGGGTGTTGGGCCTCCCCTTTCCAAGGCCTGCCTCTCCCACCTGCAAACCTATCTTATGCTGGCCCAGTCTGACCCCAGATTTGGGACGGAGCCTGAAGTGAGGCCTGGCCTGGGCCGGGGACCCTCCTTCTCTTGCCGCTGTCGCTGGTTGGGCACCCCAGAACTGAAGGACGCCCCCACGCGCCCTGGCCGCGCCCCTGCTTCCTCGGCCCCAGGCCCCAGGCCCCGCGGGCTCCCGGCCCCGAGGCTAGGAGGGCAGGAGAGGAGGTTTCGTTTTCTTGTGTCAAGCAAAAAACGGCAAAAAGGCGGCAGCGGTGCCCCCGGGGGTGGGGGTGGAGGCGCATCGATGGTATCAACATTATTGATGGGGAAATGTTTAGGGCAGGGGCCCGGAGATCAGGTTCCCAGTCCCTCCTCTACCCGGAGGTGGGAGGGACGGAGTAGGGGCCGCGCTGCGGCGGCGGAGGCGGCGGTGCTGGTGCTGGTGCTGGTGCTGGTGCTGGTGCTGGTGCTGGTGCTGTGTGTGTTGGGATGGGGACGCTTGGACGCACCCGCATTAACCACTCCTGGGGCTTATCTGTATTTTTCTGGTCTGAAAGTTTGGGAAGGAAGGGGGCCCAGAGAGAGAAAAGGATTGACTCTGCTAGTTACTAGCCCTTAGAACTCTTGGCTAGGGTTGGGGCTGGAGGGGTGGAAGGAGAGAGCCTTAAAACTGACCCAAAGCAAAGACCAAGTTTGGAAACCCCACCGGCGGCTCGGTTACTTTCCACGCCCCGGGGCTTCGCTTCCCCAGGAGTTTCGGAAACTCCTTCCTCGCCCGAACCGCGGGCGCCCAAAGCCTCCACCTCGCCTCGGCCACGGGAGAGGCTTCGAACCTGGGGCCTCGGGGGGAGCGGGCTCGGGGGTGGGTGCCCCGGTCCCCGCGGAGTCGAAGCCGTGCGCGCCGGGCGCGCTCGCTCCCCAGCAGCCAAGTCGCGGCGGCGAAAAGGCGCACTTTCAGGGGGACTCCCGCCGCCCACAGCCAAGGGCTATCTCCAGACCGGCGCCGGGTGCCGCGCGGGGACCAGGCGCCCCGGCGCCGGCTCCGGCGGGAAAGTCAGCCGTGGCGAGCGGAGGGCGGGCTTGGTCACCACCCGCACGCCTCCCGGCCGGAGGTCCCGTGCAGCCTGCCCGCGGCAAACTTCCTCTTCCATCTCTTGCAGGGCCATCCGCACGGCAGCATTTAGAAGCTGACTTCGCTGGCGACTGCAAGTGCCTGCGATTTTTGCTTCCCGTCCACATTCGGCGTCTTGCACTTAAATTCGCTGCGCCCCGCATGCAACAGTGCCTCGCTAAGGGGTCTCTGGGTACAAAATGCCTCCCAAAGGAAATGTCTCGAGGTACAGAAAGTGGAAAAGACTAATCGAATTTATAAAAAAGAAAACTTTTGCTTCCTTTGGGTTAAAATCCCATTGCGGTTTTTCTCAGCGTGGAAAAAAAAAATTATCATCCTGCAACAGAGTGTAGCTAATTCCTGGAACCTAGTAGTAGGATGTTCAGAAAGCCCAGCAGGGCTCACAGATTCTCATCTTTGAGCTCAAGAGGTAGGACCTTTGGATCCAGTGAAAAATGATGAGTTCTTCTGTCATCTGCTGGGATTGGGTGTGAGATCTGTGGAGCCCTGGACTCTGTGTGCTTTTGGGGGTGTGCCTGGGGGGTCTGCCAGGAAACTCATTTTCATTCATATAGGAGATCCTCTCAAATGACCTCCCAGTGGGAACTCCTAGATAAACTCATGGAGCAAATCTCTTACAACCAACCCTAAAGAAAAAAAAAAAAAAAGATACTCCACCACTTTCTCTAGAACAACATCCCTCGTTAAAGAAGAGAACAACAATTTGCAAAGAGATGTGCATCTTGTTTTTATGAAAAGCTTGTGTGCCTGGAGACCTTGCCTGGGGATGGCCAGGGTTCCAGGAGGAAAGCACCTTTTGCTTTCTGTTTGGTAGAAGTCCGATGGCCAGCTCTGGTTGCAGAACCATCCTGGGGTCCTGGCTCTTGCCTGCCTAGCGGCCTTGCTCCCAAGGCCCATCATTCACATTACTGGGAATTTACAAACCGCACAGATGTCAGCTGAGCTCGGACTTCATAGGGGATATTTCTCTGGGTTTCTCTCTGCTGAGAAAGAGCTCTCTGAGAAGGAGAGAAGTGTTCCTTCTCCTCGGAGCTTGCAGCTTGAGTCAGAGTTGTGGCTGTATCTTGGCCCCACAATCAACTTCAGTTCCTCAGTGGTGCGCAGTTGACACCTGCATCCTTTTGGGGCCATATGTGGGATGAGTACAAAGGGGTGGGGCCGGTGAGGCGAGTGGACAGCCCACCCAACTCTTCCTTCCCCTTTTCCAGCTCAGTGAAGTTTCTTAAGTACCCTACTATAATTTCTTTCTCTCACTTTTCCTCCTCCTCTCTCTGGCCACAGCAACAGCACGGTTCTCCCTGACTTAATCCCCAGTTTAAGGTGGGGTTTTAAATTTAAGAGACTCCCGTTTCCCAATTCTAAACCTGTGTCTCCCAGCTTTCTGGTGCCTTCCCCAAACAGGAGCAATTATCTCTTAAATCATAATCCTGAAACCATCAACACCTACCCTCTGGGATCAGGAACTAGCTCCACCTTTTTCTCCCTCTTCCCCACTTATAATTCTCATTCTGCCCTGGCCTCCGCTCTTTCATCCAGAGTACCCCCCCACCCCCACCCCAGACTCTCCGACCTATTTTGTAGTAAAAACTCAGTCCCCGAGAAGCTTTGCTCAGAGAAACTTTGCTTGGGCCCTGCCAGATGCAACTTTTATTTAGAACTTGGCTCAGGACTTGCTGTGGCCTTTGCTTAGGGACCAAAGACAGGAAGATGGTAGCGCATCTCCTTCTCCCACTTAAACAAAATGATTCCCTCATTTCCAGGTTTGTTTTTATTTTCTCTCTCTATCCCGGACCCCACAGCACTTTCCTTTTGGGAGAACAGTGCTGAGAAAGCTGGCCTCTAGTCCCAGCCTCCTTGACAGGTGTCTCTTCTGCTGATCTCAAGTGACTGTCCCTGGCCAGCGTTATTCACACACCCTACCTGGGCCTTAGATACGGGGGTTCACATCCTGGCTGTCCCTGAACCACGTCCTGGGAACACCGTCCGGGGTGTACACCCATGGATTGGGTAGTAGCCTTGGTCAAATTAATATCCCTGCACTCCCGTTTCCTGCTGCGTGAAATGCAGCTGATGGAGAGGGAACACGGTGCTTCAGAGCATCCAGCAAGGAGTCAACTCTGCCTCCTTCGAACAGCGTGACCTCCATATACCTCCGGCAGCTCCTTCATCTGTTCCGTGGAGATAATAATAGTCCTTATTTCATAGGGCTCTTGAGGGTTAAAAGAGTTAATATGTATGAGGAGTTTAGAATAGTGGCTGGCATATAATTAGCATAATATAAGTGTTAACTATTATTGTTATCACCCCACAGGTTGTTAGGATCAAATGCAGGAGGATGGTTAAAATATCATTCCCCGTTCACTCATCCATCCCTCTATCCGTTTATTCATTCACCCTGCAGAGTAACATGCTAGGCGCGGGGGGATACCACGGAAACACTGCTGTTCCTGCCCTTGCTTATGCGCAGTTAATCAAAGGGTTTATTTTCTGGGAGTGTGGTATTGCTTGGCTCAGTGTTGGGGGGTGAGTGGAACAGCCTAGGAGCAAGAGTAAAAACGGTGCTTGGTTTCACGGCATTTCTAACATTTTTAAATTTTTTTGATTTTTCTAACATTTTTGTAGGAAGTCCCGACTAATACAGAAAATTGAAACTAGAGCAGGTTGTGTATGAGCCCAAGCCTAATTGTGCATGTGGGCCAGGGACAGATCATCTGCCTGCTTCTGGAAGGTTCCTGAGCACTGGTGCCATGCAAATGGTCTGTTGCTTAGATGCCAGCCTGTATTCACCTCGTTGTTTTATTTGGCTCACATATGTGTATTTTGACTGTGTGGACTCCTCTGAATTGAGCAGAAAACAAAACAACAATAAAACAGGTGCTGTTTTTCTTTGGGCCCCTTGAAAGGTATAAACCATGCGTAGTGTTTACTTAGGCCTCCTGTTGCTGGCTCTTTTCCTTTCCATTTTTGTCAGATTATAAAAATGGAGCGTGGTCATAGTAACAGAGCACTCTGTCGCCAAATCTATTGGTTGGGGTGGGAAATCCTGTCAGCCTGTCCTGCCCTCCCAGGTGTGTGTCTGTCGGGTCTGGATGCAGACCACCTCCAGGTGGCTGCTGTGCCCACCTTGTGATGAGTATTATGACCAGGTTGTGATCAAAGGTAATTTCCCATTTACCGTCAGAATGCAGAGTGCTCTTGTGAACACCCCTCTCCTCTGCTTTGAGATGAAAACGCTTTGTATGGTTAAGATCTAGAAGAAGAATGAAAGTCTGAGCAAGAAATTCCCCTTTGCGGTGGTGGTATTCTGTTAAATGGGAGACGATCCCACGGATATGTTTGCGGGATCCTAACGGCGTCTTTGGGAAGCTTCTGGTGGCAAATGTGGACAGTCACAGATGTCAGCAAGTGGAGGCCGAGGTTTCTTTTTTCTCTGGCGTGGAGGGAACGGACTCGATTTAATCTGTCACTTGATGTCCTTTACCTCAAAAATAGTGCCTGGGGGCCCTCGGGGGCTTTATTTAGAGGCTCTTAGGAGCTTGGCAGTATGTAAATTATGCGTGAGTGTCCTTCATAGTTCCCGGTGGTCACAATCAGGGATTTAAACATGATTTAGCATTTCAGATGATTTGTAGGCACGATGGAGCCAGCCAGTGCAGTGGGGAGAGCCCAGGCTGGTTTTCTCACCAGTGCATTAAGTAGGTTTCCAAGTCCTGGCTGCTCCTTCCGTTCTCTTTCTGGCCTCTGAGTTGATCTACGAGTAGCTCCCAGTGTTGGTAGGTGGCCTCCCAAAAGTCAGTACTAGATCAAGCAGTTCGGAGATTTGTCACAACAAAAGGTCTTATAACTTTAAAACAATGCAACACAGTCTATAGTGACCTTTTGCCTGTTCATTCACTCATTCATTCATTCATTCATTCCATTAGCCAACACTTACTGAGCACCTACTGTATGCCAGTCAGTATTTTGGGCATGGAGGATATAATTGTGAAAAGATGGAGGTCTCTCTGGTTTTCTGGAGTCTACATTCTATTTTTTTAAGATTTTATTTTTTTTATTTTTTAAGATTTTATTTATTTGGAGAGGGGGGGAAAGAGAGAGCACAAGCAGGGGGAGTGGCAGGCAGAGGGAGAGGGAGAAGCAGACTCCCTGTTGAGCAGGGAGCCTGATGTGGTGTTTGATCCCAGGACCCTGAGACCATGACCTGAGCTGAAGGCAGATGCTTAACCTACTGAGCCACCCGGGTGCCCCCTGTAGTCCACAGTCTAATGAAGGGGAGATATATATATATATATACACATACACAGAGAGAGAGAGAGAGACTCAATACATTCAGAGAATGGTAAGTACTTTAGAGAATGTAACACTGTGTGATGTGATGGAGAATGACTGGGTGGAAACATGGGGGGAACAGGAGGAAAGTTTAGGAAGGCCTGGGGGGAAGTGACCTTCACACTGAGATGAGAATGAGGGGAGGGTGTCAGCCATGCCACAATTTGGGGACACAAGCATTCTGGGCCAAGGGAAGAGCAATTGCAAAGGTCCTGAGGAGGGAGTGGGTTCAGGAAAGTGTGGTCCTTATTCTTCTTCTCCTCTCCTCATTATTCTACTTTCAGGAGGAATTGAGAAATTAAATATCTTTTTTTTTTTTATTTAAGAAAAATTGGTTTTTCTAGTTGAACGGATAAAACAAGTTGTGGCATATGGAATACTACTCGGCCATGAAAAGGAACTAAGTGCTGATAGTTGCGGTGATGTGGATGAATTTCAAAGTATCTTGCTGTGTGAAGGAAAGCAGAAACAAAAGCGCACATAAGGCATTGTTCAATCTATGGAATGTTCTAGAAACTGCAAACTCATCTATGGTGACAGAGAGCAAGTCTGTGGTGTAATGGTTGCCTGGGGACAAAAGGGAAGGGAAGGAGAGATTGTTGAGGGGCCCGGGGAAAGTCATGGTGGTCATAGTTATGTTTGTTATCTTGACTGTAGTGATAGTTTCACAGTGACAGACACATTTCAAAATGGTTCCGACTGTATACCTCACGTGTGTGTGGGGTCAGGATACTTCAATCATAGCTCCACAATGTTGAAAAATTAGGTATCTCGTTTTGGAAAATGTGGGAAGTGGGTGTTAGAGATAAGGAATTCATTCATTCATTCATTCATTCATTCATTTTAGAGATAAGGAATTTAAAGAGAAAATGGAAGATGCCACTATCATATTTAAACACTCCAACCCTAAGTATTCTTTGGGCCTTGGTCACATTTGATCTGGGAACAAGTATCGGCTGGGGTGGGTGTGGGACTAGGGTTGGCACTGAATCACTTACCTTGACCCTGGAAAAAGCATAAAGTTTTCCTCGTGTTTTTGAGTAGTAGTGACTTTTTCTATTATTCTACCCAGAAGCCAAAAGTCTTTTGAATGCCAGGTGCTAGTCTAGTCTTGGAATTAGAGCCCCTATGGGTGTTGAGAGAGAAATTTCCAGCCCCCAGCAGCTGGTGCATCCAGATGGAGTTCAGGGTCTGAAGCTAGACCAATACTGTTCACACCAACTTACAGTTTACTGACAAAGGATTAATTTGAAATGCCATAGACCAGTTGTCATCTGAAGGACCATCTTTAGTGAGGAACAAGGGTTTTTGTTTTTGTTGTTGTTGTTTTCCCAATCTGTCATGGACCAATACTTTTTTCAAAATATCATACTAGAAAATATGAATAATATTCCCAGAAAAAGTTCCAAGGAAAAAAACAGAATAGAAAACAGAATTGCACAAAATAAGCTCAAAATTGTATTGCAGATTCAGTGAACATAAATTATTCTGGTAAACTGTCAAAGTAGTTTCTTTTTGTTTGTTTTTTAAATATTTTTCTTATTTATTTGAGAGGGTGAACAAGTCAGAAGGTGTGAGGGGTAGAGGGAGAGGGAGGAGCAGACTCGCCGCTGAGCAGGGAGCCTGACGACGTGGGGCTCAATCGCAGGAACCTGAGGTCATGACCTGAGCTGAAGGCAGATGCTTAACCTTCTGAGCCACCCAGGACCCTGTCAAAGTAGTTTCTAAATGCTTGCAGTTCTTTAGTTCTGGTGTTGCAGACTGACAGCAAACCAGACCGAGCACTAGCCGGTGGACCACAGTTGGAGTAGCCTTGGGGTAGTTCAGAACCTCACAGCCACAAGGTGGGTGATGGCATGTGACGTATTAGTTCCTCTTATTGCTCAGGGACCCAGGCTGGCCAGAACCCCCCAGGACCACTTACCTCTGGTCATAAGGAGCTTCTCCATTTTATCACCGGGGACACACAGATGTCACAGTCGTCTATGTGGGGAAAGCTAGGCAGTTCCATAGACCAGCAGTTCTCACACTTCAGTGGGCAAAACAGTTGGGAGGGCAAGGATCTGTGAAAAATGCACGCTTGTGAACCGCAGCTCTAAAGATTCTAATTCAGTATCTGCACAGTGAGGGCCAGGAGTCTGCGTTTTCACCAATACCCTAGTTACACCGTAGTTGACTTTAATATGTGTGTTCCAGAGATCTCATTTTGAGAAGCGCTTATGCAGGCAGTGGAGGTGGGTCAGTGGTGGGGATTTCTCTGTCGACACGTGCTTACATCTCTCTACAAGCTGAATCAAGGACCAGAAATTAAGCTGGAAGATGCTTCCATCAGGGTTCTTAGCTTCAGCAAGAGACACTCAGGAGGGCAAGCAAATCAGGCTCAGCCTGTCTAGGTTTGGTCTCCAGGGCAGCTCCTAAGGAGACATGACTATTGCCACTGGAAGCCGTCCCAGTGCTGACCCCATAGAAACCGGGCATCACAGAAGCTTCTGGGCATTGGCTATCGTTCCCACTCCCATGACATCTTCAGAAGCCTGGACTCTTTATGGGCCCTGGCTCCTGAGTCAAAGTCTTTAGCGGGGCATTGGGTGGCTGCTTCAGAGTCACAAGGGAGGCTGGGAACATAGATGTCCAGCATTTTTAGCTTCTGTCTCAGAGAAGTCTAAGGTTCATGTAGTGGGGATTTCCCTGAGCTAGAAGAGCCTGAAGAATGACAGGTGTCTCTGTGACTTGTATAGCTCATCCCCCTTCTGAGACGTTACAGAGATCTCTTAATTTTTCTGAGCATCACTGAAGGCCCACAGGAAAGGTGCCAAGGATGGTGGCAAGCTTACTTCAAGCATCTAGGGCGACAGCTGCCCTTTTGTTGAGCTCCATCCTCTGCATTGGAATGGAGCTCCATCCTCTGCATTGGAATGGAGCTCTGCCTCTTTCATACGCCTAGCAGCTCAACCTAATGTGTTGGAGAATCCCTAAGACTCACCAGGCACCATCAGCCCGTAGCCACCAGCATCCCCCACCTCGCCCCCCTGCCAAACGTTCTCAGAGCAAAGGGATGGAGAAGAGAGCTGCCATTTGTTGCATACTTGCCAGGACTCAGGCTTGGGGCTGAGCACAGTACCCACATTAATGAGCTTCATGAATTCCCCCAGGAACTTTGTAAAGAAGTGTCTATGTTTCCCATTTTATAGATGAGAAAACTGAGGCTCTGGAGTCATTTCCCTGGAATCACAGAGGTTTGGGGCTGCTGGGGACCTGCAACCAGGTCTCAGATAGCTTTATGAGAAGACAAAACAAACTAAGCCAAATGGAACTAAGGGATAAGAAAGTTTTTGAGTTTTAGGAAGGCCAGGTGAGGTGGGGACTCGGGGCAGGAGTTTGGAGTCGGCCCCATGGACACAATCAGAACTTCCTTTTTTGATTTCAGATGACAGGAAGATATAGTTTAAGGGTGCAGATTCATTAAAATCTCCAGAGCTGTGGTTGCTTTGTATTTTTTTATGGATGGTCTTTAAATGCCTTTGATTTAGAACTGATGGAGCTGATGGAGCGCTTTGAGTAAAAAAATTACCCCCATGCATTAAACTGTCTCTAATTCTAGACGGGTTCACGTTGGAAGCCAGCAGTCAGGCTGAGTGACCCCACCCAGACCCTGATCCTGCCTTTAGTATGGTTCAGTAGTTAAAACAGGCAGAAACTTCTGTTTCTTCCTTTTGCCCTGATGATTGTAGTGGAAACGTAGTATGGGTATAGAGGAAAGAGCCAAGATTGAGGAAATGGATGTTGGAATTAAAACCCTCGCCCTGGTTATTAGTAGCAGGATTTCCCTCCAGGCTCTTTTTTTCCCCCCTCCAGGCTCTTAAGCTGGTGGGGCTTTATTATCTTTCTATGTAAATCCAGTGACTTCATCTGTATAGTCACCTGCCTGGGGCAGGGGTGGTGGTGAGAGGCCCTGACTGTTGGCATCACAAGGCCAGGACACATGGTAGGTGTTCAGTAAATACTTGTGGAATGAAAGGATCTAGGGAGAGCCTGGCTGTTGTCTTGCATCTGCGCACGCTCTAAAATGCTGACAGGTGCTAGCAGGCTTATACTCTGGTGCCAGAGTAGCATCTCAAACTTCGGTGCACTCAGAAATAATCAGAGGGAACTTGTGCAGATTTGGAATTGGAAGGTGAGGAGTGGGGCCTGGGAGTCTAGATTTCTCCCAGGCTGTCAGGTGATGCAGATGCTGCTGGTCATGGACCACTTTGTGTATTGAGGGTGTAAATGAAGGACCAGCAAAGGACAAACTCCTGCAAGGTGGGAATGGGGTGACAGAAAGGGGTCCACTGGGCCAGCGAGCTTCCAATAGGAGCATGGCTCAATTTCCCAGTTCCTCCTTTATCCAGAAATGTTCCTGGTTGGGCACCATGCCTGTGAAGGAACAAAAAGTGCATACCCTTTTGCTCCTGCGAGTGATGAGTGTGGCCTGGCCATGGTATCTCATGTTTGCCATATTTGGTGAAAATGTGGCTCTGGCTGCCCGTTACCCTGAGTCACCACGCAGAGTTATTAATGCGTGGCACTAGCATTAATAACTACTAATACTTGTTAGACACGGTGCGCGTTGAGCAGCTGGCACATGCTTGGCACACACTAGGCCGTCCAGGAAAGGTAGCTGGTGATGATGATGATTGTTTTATGAAATGTTTTCACATCTCCCTGCGAGTTCTCTTGCAGCTCGATGACATGGGCATTAGTTGTGTGGATTCTGGAACGTTCATCTCCAGATCCTGGACGTGCAGTATCTGGGCTTATTCACACCTCTGCACCTTTGCTAAGAAGCAGCATTTCCTCCTGGGGGCAATTTAACGACAGCTGGGGACATTTTTGGTTGTCATGGTTAGGGTGTGTTCCTGGCACCTAAGGGGTAGAGACACAGATGCTGCTAAAACAATGCAGAGGACAGTCTCCACAGTAAATAGTCCCAGGGTTCAAGATGTCATAGCACTGAGGTTCAGGAAACCCTAGTTCAAATGGTGCCTCTTCCAGAGAACACTTTCTGTAGTTCCACCTGTGACTATTCTATAGGTTTCTAAGCTGACCATGGAGCAGGAAAAAAAAAAAAACAAAAACAAAAAAACAACTCATGTTATTTTCCTAACTTTCAAGGCTGCTAGCCTCTTAGTGTTGTGGATTCAAATCCAGACCAGGGAGAGCTTCCCTGCCGTCCCCACCCCTAGCCCTATGCCTTACAGTAAGGGTCTTATGGGTTGGGTGATTCAGTTTTCCCATTCTGGTGGAGCAAGGAAGGAAGCAAAGGGCCCCGGTGGGTGGGTGCCTGTGCCATCTACTTCAGAACTGGGCCCTGCAGCTCTTGGGCCACTGCCTGCCTCTCTCTGGTGGAGATAGACAAGAGAAGCCTGCTGGGGAGAGGAAGCCGAATGCAACATCCAGACTTGGCTCCCCCCCTCCCCATACTCCCCAAAGACAGAAGAAGAAGGGGAAGAAAAAAGCATGCTAGACAACTCGTTTGGCAGGATAATGCCTTTTCCTCTCCAAAATGCGAGGAACGCCTAATGAGGTGTGGCCTCTCTGGAGTAACTGAAGTTGGAATGCTTCTCGCCAGTGCGTGGGTCTCTGCAACACCTCCCTTCCAGCCAGGGCTGCCCCCCACCCTCCGGCAGCGATCCCCGGGGGCCTCTGCTCTCCTGACACGACACGAGGGAATAAAACTGGGGGATCCTTGGGGATGGCCCAGCCAGCACCAGAGAACCCTGGGAAAGGCTGCCGCACAGCACAAGGAAATGTCGATTGGAAAGTGAGAGGGCAGGTGCCAGGCCAGCGGCATGTCGCGTCCTGGAAGTGGTTTCCTTGCTGCAAGCTTGTGCTGGGGATGTTTATCAGAGGCGGAGACAGGCCCCACAATGGGACAGGCCTTGATTCTGTCTCTGGCAGCCTTTTACTGCTAGTGATAGGTGCCATCAGTGTCTGGCTTGAGAAATGACCATGCTGCAGGCACCTCCATCCGTGCAGCGTATTGATCGGCTGTGTCCCACCTCCCTGGAGTGAGGGAAGAGAAGTGAAAAAGTCTGAGGGGCTGCAGGACCGCCGGGCAGTGTGGGACTGGGGGCTGCGGCTGCCCCCGTGGTGACAGCGTACATGATGGTCTTCGTGGCTTCTCCCCTGCCATCACCATTCTGTGGTCCCCCGGGGACGAGTCAGATCTGCATGCACAGTGACCTCTCAGAAAGGCACATGCCTCTTTGGATTTGTTTTCTTCATCAAAGTGCTGTGGCTGTGGTTCATTTTTCCACCATTGACACATTGGGCCTGAAAGCAATTAATGTGGGGCGGAACACCTGAGAAACCCATTCGTAAATAATCCTTTCTTGGGGGGCCCCAGCATTGGGGAGCTAGGGGAGATTTCTACACCTGAAGCCTGCAGGCCAAACTCAAGAGAAGGGTGTGTACCCAACCCTCTGACTTTGCATGTGGGACTAAACAGCTTATTGCCGTAAGCCCCAAGGAGACTTTTTTTTTAAGATTTTGTTTATTCATGAGAGACAGAGAGGGAGGCAGAGACAAAGGCAGAGGGGGAGAAGCAGGCTCCCTGTGTGTGGGGGTATAATACGGGACTCGATCCCAGGACCACGGGATCATACCCTGAGCTGAAGGCAGATGCTCAACCACTGAGCCAACCAGGGACCCCCAGAGAGGACATTTTTATGGCATGTTCATTAAGAGTTCATGATATAGAAGAGACAGGATATGCCACCAACCCCAACCAGGGCATGAGACCCATCTTCTGAGTAAACACATGAAGGCACTTGAGCAAAAGTTCTGTCTGTGGCCGTTGAGCCTACAGAGAAAAGGTCTGTTGAGAATAAGGCCGGCTGAAAGGAGTCAGCATGTGGGAGTGTGTGCGGTGGGGAGAGGGGCCTTCCTGGCAGTCTGGCTGGGGTACAGATGAGGCCTAGGCCAAGCCACTCAGTTTCTGTAAGTCTCAGTGTATTAGTGGTAATAACGGGACCTGGCCTCTGAGATTGTTGGATGGGGACAATGGACTAACGTATGTAAAATGTATAGCCCGTCCCAGGGGTTTCATGATGGCCCATAAATGTTAGGAGGAAGAAGATGCTGTTGGTGGTGACATAGATGGCCACGATCACTTGGTGTCTGCAGCGTACCAAATTGCAAAGTGCAGTCTGATGCCCGCGTCTGACCCATAACCCCATCACGTGAGAAGCTGGTTCACCCACTTCCAAGCATGCTTGCCGAGCAGTCGTAGAATGTGGCTGTGGGACGATTGTTTGAACTCCAGATCTGGTCTTGCCCTCTGACTTCAAACCCTGTCCCTTCACTGCCCTGACTTCCTCATGCTGTTTGGTTGGCTGTGGGTCCCGAGACTGTGAAGCAGTTTTCACGTTGCGGCCCGCAAACCCCGGTTAAGGAGAATTTGTTGCCAAAATCGTTACTCGACACTCTTGTCTGCTTGGTGTTGGCTTTTGGAGCCTTCATGCTGTTGTGTTCATCGAGTGTTGCCAATTGGTGGTGAATACGGCAAGCGGGGGACCCCAAGCAGCCAGAGGCTCAGTGTGGAGGGAAGGTTGCCAATTCGGCAACTAGGATTCTGTGTACCCTTTTTGGTCAATTAAAACCTTGTGTTTTACTCAGATCATCCCTTCCTGGGGCCATCTGAGTTCGTAAGAATCTCAATAGCTTACATGCGCTGAGCCAGGCATTCACTGAAATGCTTTACAAGTGCAATCTCAGTTATAGGCTTCACAGCAGACTTACAAAGAAGGCCCTTTTATATGGCAGCGTTCTTGGCTGCAAGCAACCGAGGCCGACTTGCTATTCCAGAAGGACGGAGTTTATGGGAAGGGTGCTGGGGCTTCCAGAGTGGTTGGGAGGCTGGAACGCAAGGCTGTGAGAATGGCCCCGGTGAGCCCCAGAGGGCCAGGCAGCAGAGGAGGGCCATTCCGCGTGCCGGCTCTGCTGTCCAATCAACATGACTTCCAATCCTCTCTGTGCCCTAGAGTCACTCAATCTGGATGTGCTGGGCTTACAGCGAGACCTGCCATGTGGGCTACCTGGCTGGCTCAGTCAGTAGAGCATGTGACTCTTGATCTTGGGGTTGTAAGTTCCAGCCCCACATTGGGCATAGAGTTTTCTTAAAAAACAAAAACAAAAACAAACCCCAAACCTGCCATTTGGCTGGGTCAGGGCAGAAAGAAGTTCTTATCTTTTAAGCACCAGCAATGCCAGGCAGGCTCCATCTTCTGCCAATATGGCACACTACTGGGGATCCCCAAAGGACTTTTGAATGTCGGGTGGGGACTGGATTGTACATGGCCCAAGGTGACAGATAACTGCCACAGTAATGTTAATGGCCCCATTGTACAGATGTATAAACCGAGGCTCCGAGGGTTGGGCCAACTGCCCAGTTTCCACAGGCATCAAGTGGCAGAGCTGGGATTTGCTCCTACAATTTTCATGGTAAGCTTCTGACCACTGAGCAGCTCTGCCTTTCCTCAGGGACTTCCTTTCATCGGTTGGGATGAGCTCTGGGCTGACTGTTAACATAATTCTCTACTCAGACTGATCTAACAATGAGGAAGTTTATTAGCTCCCATGCTCAGAGTTGTTTAATCCAGGGCCTCCATCATGCTATCAGGGACCTGTGCCAGTCCCATTGGAAGGCTGGGTCCCCTCGTGGCTACGGTGGCAATCACAGGCGTCGTGGCTCCTTGCTTCCTTGTTCATGTCCCACTGGGGAAAGTGAGAATAAATGGTCATCTCCTCTCTCTTTAAAGGACAAGAAAGAACTTTCCCAGAAGTCTCTGGCAAACCTCTCCTGGAGTCTCATTGACCAGAACCGGGTCACATGACCACTACTAAAACACATGTTTAGGTGTGGTTAACCTCAGACCTGTCCCTAGAGGTGGAGACAAACCCCAAAGTGCATGACCCTTCCAAGATGACAGCAGGGATTAGGGAGTTGACCATGGTCACTAAAGGAAATAGTAATGCACTTAAGCATCCATAAATACGTACAAATTTAACTTACCTTTTATTTATAACAAGGACCCAGGCTAGCGAATGTGTTTCCCATACTGATATGTGTGATCCAGTTTGTCTCTTTCTCTAGTTAATAAGTGCTTTTACTTACATAGCAGCTGTATGAAAAGAATGAAGATACATTATTTGTTTGTTGTTCTTGCCAGCCTGGGCTTTAGCATCTGACCAGTCTGTGACAGAAACACATGTCTCACAGACACTCTGCCCTGGAGATTTGCTAACCCACCTCCCATCCCCTTTACATGTTCATTTCGTCTTTCAATGTAGTTTTAAAACATAGCTTGCTCCCTAATGGAGTTACCGGTACCATCCATGGGTGACTTTCAGTTTGGGGTAAGGGTGAGTGCAGGGCAGAGAAGAAACTTCACCAAAGGCATGACACTTCCCAGGTGGAGAGACTTCTCAGAGCAGCGCTGTACCATTGGTCAGGATGCTACGGGTTGCAAGCAACAGAAGCTCAAGCTACCACTGCATAAGGAAGAAGGAGACTGAGGAGATCCTGGATAAGGTGCAGAAAGATGCAACAGGACTTCGGGAACTAATGACATGAGGGGGTCACATGACCTCAGAACACTTCATTTCTTTATCTGCTCCTCACAGAGGATCTGCTTTATCCTATCTACTTGCAGACTGGCTTCTTCCACTTTCGAGACTCTTCTGGAAAGAAATGGGGTTGCCTAGGACAGGGTATGCCTCACTCCAAGATATCGGATGCTCTCTTTCAGTTTTCATTTCGAGGACCCCTGAAGGCCTCTCATTGGTTCAGTGTGGCTCAGGTGCTAAGTCATCTGGGGTCAAGAGTCATGCTGTACTTACAGAGTGATTCCCTATGGGGAGTGGGGTGGTTCTAAGAAGGGAAGTCCTGGGAGCACCGTCCCATGGACCCTATCATACACATCTAGAGCCATTGAGGGAGGGTGGCAGGAGAGAGGGAAGAGAATTTCCCTTGTGAGTCCAGGCACTTGGCCCTGCCTAGGGTTTTCCAAGGAGACTAAAGCTCCCTGTGATCTCATCTCTTCCTCTTGAGGATTCTCTGGAAGCTGCTGGACCTTTCAGGCATTGGTGGTTAACAGGGCTGGACAAATGGGTATAACCTAGTCCCCACCTTCCAAAAGACTACAGATGGGCCAGGGAGACAGATGCGCACACAGCTTAGGAGCCTGCGTGGGGACTCCTGAGGACTTCAGCTGGCATACTCATCGTACATCATGGCAGTTTCGCAGGCGTGGGCTTCTGCGGAATCTCTGCCATGCTCCGGACCTGGTGCTGCATAGTGGTGGCAGGTAAGCGATGGAATGAATAGCCTCTCCTCCGTGCAAGGCAAAATCCAAGAGAGGTGCAGGCTGGCTCCTCATGAGAGGAGAGCAGGGGCAGCTGGGGAAGGCATCACAGATGTGCCCTGCATGGAGCTATGCCTGGAGAGGCCAGGAGATGGGTGGAGAGTTAGATGAAAGGAGGAAGGGTGGGAGGTCCGCTCCCTCTGAATGGCTTTGCAGGCTTCTTGATGCTCCTCTGCCTGGTCTGGGCTCTGACAACCCAACATACTCCCTAGAACACCACCTAAGTCATAGTGATTAAACCTGACTTGTCCCTAAAATTCAGCCACTGCCTGGTCTCCACCACGTCTTCCAGGTGCTTTGTGTCTTTCCAACTAGACAGTCTTGCCCATCTTCACGGTGACTACCAGTCTATGGCCCTTGGTCCATTCTTTCTACTGGGCTTCCACAGAGAAACCCTCAAGTTTCTCTGTGGAAACCAGGCTGGTGGTCTGTTTCCGAGTGGGGATTAGATATTCAAAAGCGTGTATATCAGAACTTGCCAGAAGTGAGAAGTAGGGACTGACCCCCAATTTCCCGTGGGGATCTGGAACCACTGCAGCTTAAAGGAGAGAAGAAGGGCCGAATGACAGAGGAACCACTCAACAGATGTGTGTGGAAAACTGCCTGAGCTACAGGCTGAACCAGGTGAGTAGGATTTACATCTTAGGGACTCAACGCTAGTGACCTTCTGCAGAATGGCAGTACTGTGGAGATGGCCCCAGGGCAGGAAAAAGTGGTCCCAGCAGCACAGGAGCCAGGGAGACAAGGGACAGGATGATCCCAGGCTCTGTGCCCAAGTGAGACACAGTATTTTAGAAGATTTGGGAGGATAAATCAAAAGGCCAAGGTGAAGCTGTGAATAAGCCCTATTTCCTATTCCAGATAGATTTTCTTTAATTTATTTTGTTTTTCATTCAGGTATTTGCTGGCCTATTTGTTTTTAGGGATGTCACCAGATTTCCAGCAGAGTTGATTAGAACCTTGAAGGATGATGATTTCTCTTCTAAAGAAGGGTTCTAAATTTCTAATTCAGGGGCTTTCCAACTTCTTAAAATATGACCAACTCTTTGTTTTTTTTTTTAATATGACTCATTCTTTAAAAATACATTTTATATCAGGATCTTAGTATGCATGAACATACATATGGAAACGAGAGTTTCAAAAAATAAAACTTTCCCATAATACAGGTGGTAGATTCTTTTTTTTTTTTTTTTTTTCAGGTGGTAGATTCTTAACACAGTGCTTCTCAGGGATGGTTCTGAACCAGCAGCATTGGCATCACTTGGAGATGCAGACTCTCAGGCCCCATCCCAGATATGCTCTATCAGAAGTTCTTGGGGGCACCTGGGTGGCTCAGTGGGTTAAGCATCTGACTCTTGATTTTGGCTCAGGTCTTGATCTCAGGGTTGTGGGATTGAGTCCCGTGTTGGGCTCTGTGCTGGGCTTAGAACCTGCTTAAGACTCTCTCTCCCTCATTCCTCTCTTTCAAAAAAAAGTTCTGGGCAGCCCTGGTGGCCCAGCGGTTTAGCGCCGCCTTCAGCCCAGGGTGTGATCCTGGAGACCCAGGATCAAGTCCCACGTCAGGCTCCCTGCATGGAGCCTGTTTCTCCCTCTGCCTGTGTCTCTGCCTCTCTCTCTCTCTCTCTCTGTGTGTGTCTCTCATGAATAAAAAAATAAAAATCTTTAAAAAAATAAGAAAGGTTCTTGGAGCTTTACCAAGACTTCCAAGTGATTCTAATACTTTCCCAAGTTTGGGAACCACTGCATGATATATACTATGTTATTCTAATCTATTAATTAAAAAAAACCCCAAAAACCTTCTTTTCAAGCCACAGGTTTGGTGGTAGCTTAAAGGCTACCTAAAAGAAACCTCTGGGGCTCTGCATGGGCTCCCATGCTTCCTTTTCCAAACTCATCTCATACCATCTGCCCTTGACCGCCTTGCTCTAGCCAGCTCCAGCCAGCTCAAACAGCCCTTTCTTGAAGCTCCTGAACCTTGGCCATGGTGCACGCCTGCGGAAGCCTCCCTCCTCAACTCTTGCAGGGCTGGCTCACGGTCCATAGAGAGCCATGGCTCAGATGCTCTTCCTCAGAAAGATTGCCCTCTCTAATGTGGTCTCAGAAGGTCTGTTTTCTTTTGGTTGGAGCCCTTAGCACAATTGATACTTGTCTGCCTCTGGTTGAGTATCAGCTCTGTAGAACAATGCCTGTCATGTATTAGGTTGTCAGTAAATATTTGTTGGGGGAAAGAATGAATTAATGAATACCTCTCAACCAGATGTACCTGGGAACACATTGTAACCACTTGGGGGAACATCTTCAATCCACAAAACCCTTCTCCTCTCTCTCTGGTGTGGCCCTTTTGAGGATGATATTGAGAATTCCCTCTCCTGATTCCTGGTCCACCACGATTCTGCAGGTGCAAAAATAATTTTTTTAAAAGATTTTATTTATTTATTCATGAGAGACACAGAGACACAGGCAGAGGTAGAAGCAGGCTCCCTGCATGGCACCTGATGTGGGACTTGATCCCAGGACTCCAGGATCACACCCTGAGCCGAAGGCAGATGCTCAACCGCTGAGCCACCCAGGCATCCCATGCAGGAGCAGTATTTTAATCAGGGAAATGGAGAGGGAGTAGCACCCAGGCTTTTGAAGGTAGGGCACAAGGGTTAAAGACAGAGGTCTAGTCGCCTGGCCATTTGACTTAGAACAAGTCACCTAATGCCTCTAGGCTCAGTGCAGTTGGGGTCATAACACCTGCTTGTCCAGTTGTTAAGAGCCTACGAGGATAGAACTTAGGAACATGCCATGTGTTACAAAGGACTCACAAACTTACCATCTAAGCTATTGACCCATAAGCCACATTCATAGCATAGAGACACAAGCCCCGCAAGGAAGTCTCCAGAGCAGTGCGCAAGCCCACGGTGGGAGCATGCAAACATGAAAATACCACAAGTCCTCTGAAAGGAGTCCCTGAGTCTCAGGCTTTAAAAGAAGGCTTTGCGGATTTGCATAAGGATTTGCATATCCTTTGCGAGTCATTCCAGGCAGATGAGAAAGCATTAGATCCCTAATACTCTTACCTCCCTCCTGCAACCTTGCCTGGCTTCTCCACCTTCCTGGCCTCCCAGCTGGAGCCCAGCCTGGAAAAATGGTGGGTGGGGCTTCCCCTGGGGGCTCCCACTGTCATCCCCTCCTTCCAGAAGCACGTATGGGGGCGAATCCAGGCTTCAGGAGCACTCCGGAGCCACGCAGCCTGATGGATGGCAGCTCTTAAGCGTGACTGAGCTTTCACAGTTGAAACCATTAAAGGTTATTCTCCTTTTAATTCTTTGTGGTCGTTCTCACTTCTTCCTTAGAGAAACCTCTGATTTTCACTTGCGAGACGCTTGGCTGCGCTTGTCATACTCTAAAAGGTGATTTCGGTTCTCCGATGCCAGGGAACCTTTTCTGCTAATCAAAACACAGCTGCAGAGGCCCGTGTGATCTGCTAATGGGCACCCCAACTCTGGGGTATGTCTGTCTGTACCTGGGAAAATAGATATAATTAGGATAACAGATATCATATGTATATGCAAATGCAGCAGGTAGAAATGACTAGCAGTGAGACAGGGCTTGAGTTTGCCAAATCCCATCAGACCAGCTGCGGGCTTACCCAGAGCCACACCACCAGTACCACGCCCTCCCCAGAACCAGCTCTGGGGCCTCCCTTCATCCCACGTTCTTCCCTACCCTACCCTCCTGCCAAATATGTGTCTTTTAAATATAAAAGCAGATTCCCATAGTTTTCTTAAAAGCCTCTTTATTTTATTATTTTAAAAGATTCTATTTATTTATCTGACAGAGAACACAAGCAGGAGGAGCAGCAGGCAGAGAGAGAAGCGGGCTCCCCACTGAGCAGGATGCCTAATGCGGGGCTCGATCCCAGGACCCTGAGATCATAACTTGAGCCAAAGTCAGACCCTTAATCGACTGAGCCAACCAGACACCCCTGGGATGGTCTTTTAAGAACTTTTCTTCTATGTGTGGCACTGTTTTAGCATGTAGTGGGATAGTTCACGGTGAAACAGGCTAATGTTGCCCACTTTCCTGGGCGGCAGGGAGGGTCACGTAAACGGCGGATGGATGACGGGGCGTTGCAGGACAGAAGACACCACAAGCTAGCTGTATGTGTGGAGTAAGACTACCTTCTGGGAGCCTCAAGCCTGTTGTGATGGTGAGAGTCTCAGTTCTGAAGCTCTGTGTCTGATAGGCGTTGAAGAGGCCCGTCCAGTCTGTCCAAGGTGCTACAAGGCTGTGCAGGCATAGAACATGGCCCTGACTTTTCCCAAGGTGGGTAGGCATTCGGTGAGGGCATCCAGCTTCTAACAAACTGTCAGGGTCTGCATGTGGACATCTCCTTTTCCCTTCTCCTCCTCCTCCCCCCCTTCTTTTTCAAAGATTTTATTTATTAGAGAACACAAGCAGGGGGAGCAGGAGAGGGAGAATCAGGCTCCCCGCTGAGCAGGGAGGCCAACGCAGGACTCGATCCCAGGACCTGAGCCGAAGGGAGCCCTCCTTTTCACTTCTGTATGCTCCGTTCCTAACACAGTGCATCGTAGGTGCTCAACAGATATTCATTGCTTGCTGAATTATATCATAACCTTACTTCTCTGCCCTCAAGATGGAAAAGCAGCCAGAGTCTTGGCCCCTCTAGCAATGGCGAGGACAACACCTGCATGGTGCCCACAGACGGGGTCAGAACCACAAGCGGATCCCCATTCTGCTACACCCTGGTGGTGACTTTGTTTGCCTCATCTGTAAAATGGGGATAAGCAGAATAGCTTCTTTTTAAAGTTATTGTGCAGATTCCTTAACCTTGCACACGTCGGTACCTGGCATGTCCCTAAATGGAAGGCAGCGGCACTGAAGTGGTTCCCCTTCCTCCCCTTCCTGTCCCCTCCTTCCTCTCCTCCTGACACAGATCCTAGGAGATCTCATACCCAGTCGGGTTCCAAGCCCACGAAGTGAATCTGGGGCTCGATCTCAGAGGGCATTGATGTTTCTTATTCTGTTGAAGGCATCAATATTTGTTCAATAGTATAAGTCTTAAATAAGCATCTAAACGACATATTACAGATGATGAAAGTCATTTCCGCACAGAAGATTATCTCACATGATCATGTTTCCATCGTTATCTGGGGCCTCTGTAGTTGGCAAATCTCCACAGCTACTTAAATGATAACATTAGTCCTAATACCGTGTAAAATGACTAGTTCCTCAGGGTAGGTTTATTTTTAATAGTGTATGTCAGCAGCAAATAGCCTGGAAGACCCCAGAGGAAAAAGCACAGCTCACACTCTCACTGAAGCGATGATATGGATATATTTAATATCTATATTAAAAACCTTTTAGGCGCCATGGTGATATTGAACTGGATAGTTAGACATTTGCAGGCAAAAATCCCTGGCTGTTTATAGGGCGTGATGCAGTGTGCATTACAGAAACCGTTTGAGCTTGTTCAAAGTCAAATTTGGACTTCAAAAATCTTTGACAGACATTTGACCCCAGTAGTAAAATACCCTGAAACACAAGCTAGGAGAATAAAATCGCCTCCTTTTTTTTTTTTTTCCTTTTTTTGGGTAAGCCTGTTGATAAGTTCGCTGCACTATTAAAATGTTTAATCACTTCCCTCCAGCAAGAGCTACCTTCCATCTGAAGTTGCAATTTATTAGAGTGCCCTGAACATAACTTGCTGTACACCCAGGAGATGGCCAGGGGATCCTTAGGGGGAAAATAAGCCATGATTTGCAATCGGGCATATGGTGACAAATGAATGGGTTGAGAAAAATATTTTGGAGTTGATGTCAGGGGCCACACTATAAAATTTGCACTAATTTCCTCTTCCAAATGCACAGAGGTGAGAGAATGACCATAGGTCTGTTCCAAACTGTCACTGGCCTAATGGCCCTGGGACAGTTGCTGGAAGGGGCGCCTGGCCTGCATCAGCGAGTGGAGAGGGGCAGCAGGGGACGGGGGCTACTTGCTTCCAGACAGAACCTTCCATGAAGGGGCATTCCTCGCTGCCTCAGGCTCTGGTCAGAGAAGCCCAGCTGGGAAGAGCAATGGACAGATGGATGCCCAGTTTCAGTGGATCGATTGTTACCCTCCAGATCCCTTCCCTCTGGTCTTCGTAGGTGCGAGGCTCACTTCCACCTTCCAGATGTGACTGAGGACAGACTGGGCTCTGGGGCGGTGCCTCCGAGGCAGTGAAGATGATTGCGGGGCCCAGGACTGTGGACCTCCCTCTTGGAGGAAGGGACCTGGAGGCCCCTGGGATGACCGCAAATAGTTTACTCCTTCTGCTAACCTGTCACCCAGGACTGTGCCTGGGAAGGGACCAAAAGATAATGAGACAACTGGGAACTCTCAGGTTACACGTCCCCAAAAATGGATGTATGAAGATACAGGGACTTCTTTATCTATCAATCTGAATCCTTGGCTAGACAAATAGCTACAATTCCTTTTAAAAATGTGATAATCGGGGGTGCCTGGGTGACCCAGTTGATCCTGGGATCGAGTCCCACGTCAGGCTCGCTCCTCAGTGGGGCATCTGCTTCTCCCTCTCCCTCTGCTTGTGATCACTCACTCTCTGTGTTAAATAAATAAATAAATAAATAAATAAATAAATAAATAAATAAATAAATACATACATACATCTTTAAAAAGAAAAAGAAAGAAAGAAAAAAAGAAAGGCAGAAAGAAAAGTGGTGCTGAGCCATAGTCTAAAAAAAATAAATAAAATAAAAAATAAAAATTTGATAATGGATCCTAATGGGGTTATGAGGAATAACAGGTGTTCTGGCAGAGAAGGGTATGATAGGTCAGGATATTTGGGCAAAGTACACGTTGAAGGGTCATGAGACCTGTCAGCGGCCCTGATGTGTCCCCAAGTGAAAGGCTAATGAACAAAAGGCTAGTGATTGATGGGCACTGAGGGGGGCACTTGGTGGGATGAGCACTGGGTGTTATGCTATATGTTGGCAAATTGAACTCCAATTAAAAAAAAGAATAAATAAAAAGGCTAGTGATTTTGCTCTGTTTCCCACTGTGAGGGGACTATGAATCCCTTTCTTCACAGAATGTCATCATTTCACCTTTGCAAAAATGCAGTTTAAGGATCCCCTTGTGCATGGTAGGCAGAGCTCTAAAAATGCATCCCCCCCCCAGCCCCATGCCAAGATTCTCTTCTTTGGATTATTCAATCAAACCCCAACATAGGTACTGCTGGAAGCCCACCCCACCCCGCCCCTGTGGAATGCAAGTCTGGAGTGTGCGACCTTCCAGTGGGGAGAGCATCTGGGGGGGTCTCACCCAATCAGCCGATGCCTTGATGGCAAGACTGAGAAGGCTTTGTTGAAGTCCCCTCGTTGGCTTGGAAGGCTACGGGACCATGGGGGGAGGAGGGTGCACAGCACGGGGAGGGACATAGAGAGCAACCCCAGCGGACAGCCTCTGAAGGAGTGAGACCCCAGGCCGGCCCTTACAAGCCACAGGACGGTGCCGACACCCCAGAGGAGTTTGGAAGCACATTCTTCGGAGCCCCAGCCTCAGAGCCATCAGAGCTAATTGTGGTCCACTGGGCCTTACCCCCATGCTTGTAAGGTGTCCTACACGGAGCCGAGCACCTTGCTCTGATTGGGCGTGGGCGGGAAAGGTGTGTCGGTGTTTACAGGTGAGGGGGGTGGTGCTTGCCACAGATGCTCAGCCAGTGCTCAGAGCAGGCAGCCTGGGTGGGGCTTTTCCTGTGACTTGAGGGGGCGACCTTTGCTTTCCTCTCTCTGGCTCTCAAGTAGGAACAACGTGAGCATCGCGCTGCAAGAGGCACTGCAAGAAGGCGCCTGGAAAAAAGGCATGAGGACCATTCAGAGAAGGACACGTCGGGCAAAGGGTTCCACCGCTGCATCAGGGAGGCCCTTCCTTTCATCTCTTGTGTCTGACCAGAAAAGCTTGTTAGAGAAAGGACTCACAGCTGTGAGCCAGTGACAATGTGTGGGGGCAGGGCGTGGAGGCCGCCGGAAGCAGACTGCTGGGAAGCTTTTTTTGGGTGACTAAGGGCAAAGACACACAGGCCTATAATATCAAGAGGAACAATGTGTGCAGGCTGACCTCCCAGATGGGTGGTTTGCAGAGGTGGGACTGCCCGCATAATGAATCTGCTTTCTTTGCCACAAGTCGCATTTCTCCCTGGGCAGCCGCACCCCTTAAAGGGGTCCCTAACTTAGCATCATGGAGCAGCCAAGTCATCTGGGACCAGCCCTCGTGGGCACAGGTGGACACTGAGGTCCAGAAAAAGGATGAGACTTTTGCAAGGTCATAGGTGCCCTGACTTTCCATTCCAGGATTCCCCAACACACACACACACACACGCACACACACACACACACACACACACACACACACACTTGATGCTATAGTATCACGGCATTTCTTCATGTTAGTTACTAATCACTTCCTGATGCACCAGAGCTCCTTACCAAGCCAATTTAGCGTGTGTGTGTGTGTGTGTGTGTGCTTTGTGTCCAGCATGAGTCAGAACGATGTGTTTACTATTGTCCTAATAATAATAAAGTCTAGCACTGATGGAGTGCAGACCCAGTGCCGGACACTGTCTTGAAAGTCTGTGGATTAACTCACTTCTAAGAGCAAGCCCATCAGATCCAGGGGAAGCCATCCGGGTTCTTAACGAACGTTTCTGCCCAGAGGCAGGTGGAGGTTTTGTAGGGCCTGAAGCTTATACAGGCCCTACAAAATTATGTGTTATGCAGGGCCGGGGTCTTGCAAGGAGCCCAAGGAGAAGAGCTCTGAAGCGTTGCAGTAAATCTGCCTTGGTGTCCGTCTTTCTCCTTCCCACATGTTAGCGTTGCCTGTTCCTGCCCCCTGGGAAGTTAGCCGGGCCACCTGCCTTACGTTGGTCAATGGAACGTGAGTAAACTTCATGTGTCACCTCCAAGAAGAAAATTTAAGACTCAGTGTGTGATTCCCTCCTTTTCTTCCCCATCCTCACGTTCACGGTCCTTGCACTGACGGTGGAAGCACATGCGGAGATGGAACTTCCTTTGCCCAGGGACTCAGAGTCCTTAAAATGATTAGAGCATCTCCTCCTCTCACCCTGCCCTGCGTCAACCCGCAGTAAACACAGAGCATTAAGTGAGAATTGAGCTTTTGTTAATTGACCAAGATTTTGGAGATTTGTTTTTTTGTCTTTTTTTGTTGTTGTTGTTTTAACCACAGCAAACCTAGCAGAACCTAACTGATACAGGTAGGGTACTATCATTGATCCCATTTTCCAAATGACTAATGGGGGCACAGAGAGGTCTAGCAACGTGCTCAAGGCCACACAGCTAGTTAGTGGTAGACCTGGGATAAAGTGTCCTAGTTTCCCAGTGACACACCAGGGGGGTGGGGCTTTACTAACTGAAGATACTTGTCCCATGAAGAGGCTGTTACTCAGCTCCAGCTGATGGCTGTAAAAGAGGAATGTGGGCCAATTGTGGCCAGATCTTCTGATTTTTTTGAAAAAGAGGCCATAAAACCAGAGTTTCAAGGTGAGATCCCAAACATTGTAGATAAGCAAATGATTGAAGTCATTTTCTCTTTTCTTTTCTCTTTTCTTTTTTCTTTCTTTTTTTCTCTTTCTTTCTCTCTCTCCCTTTTCTCTTCCTTCCTTCCTTCCTCCCTCCCTCCCTCCCTCTCTCTCTCTCTCTTTCTTCTCTCTTTCTTTCTTTCTTTCTTTCTTTCTTTCTTTCTTTCTTTCTCTTTCTTTTCTTTCTTTCTTCTTTCTTTCTTTCTTTCTTTCTTTCTTTCTTTCTTTCTTTCTTTCTTTCTTTCTTTCTTTCTTTCTTTCTTTCTTCTTTCTTTCTTTCCCTGATGAAGACATCAGTGAGCTTGCTTTGCTTCACTAGTTTGAGACCTTACAATATCCAACCTCTCATTGAGGAACAAAAACGACTGGAGATTCAGGCTGGTAGCAAGTATGTGCTAAGTGACTGGGCTGTGACACGCAGCGTCTGAGAAGGCTTCAAGGAGGCGGTAGTGCCTGGCATGAAGGATTGTCATCAGGTGTCTGGGGCCTAGGGAGGAGAGGTCTCATGCAGCAAGATGACCCGGGGTTAGGGGTGTTCCTGGGTGTTGAGAGAGGAACACACATTTTCAAACATACAATCGCACAGAACATGTTTTGTCTGAGTCACTCACTCAGACTTTTATATGAGGCTGTCATCCTCACATGCAAATACTCTTCAAGGAAACACAAATTGTTCCATATGATGCATATCTGGAAGCTTGGCTGTCACTGTGAACATGTGGGTGAAGCAGGATGTGGCACGGGGTGTCACTCAGCCAGAGGGACAAGGGCTATCATGGAGCAAGTCTTCCCAGCAATAGGAGATTGGCTTGGACCCCAAAGAAGCTGCTCCCTGATGAGGCCAAGGTATTTAAATCTAACTTGTCTCTCCTTCAGCTATTTGTCTGTGGGGCTCAACTTATTCCCGGAGAATAGGACAATAAAGGGTTAAGAAGGTTATGTCCGTGTAACTCTTGACACTAAGGAAAGTCATGGTCAGATGAGACTCGTGCCTGTCCAAGAACATCTGACCTCCTGCATTAACCCAGAGGTTCCCAAAACATAAAGAGAACACCAAATGCCATAAGAATAAATGGGCTAAGGGCACCTTGCTCGCTCTGTCAGCAGAACATGTGACTCTTGATCTCTTGGTCATGAGTTCAAGCCCCACATTGGATGTAGTGATTACTTTAAAAAAAAAAAAAAAAGGATAAATGGGCCATGCATGGAACTAGAACTGTAAGCAAAGATAGTTGGAAAACTGAATTACACAGGGAAGCAAAACGCTTTGCTGCAGGACTTCTCAGAACCTTTAATATCTCATAAGCACTGGGTATTTCCAAGTACAACATGGCACCCTGCTTTGCCATGGAATCTTTTTGTTTTTTTTCAGAGCTTCTTGAAATGAAATGTCATAGAGAACATTTTCTGAGAGACCCTGTCTACTTTTTCAGTTGTGGCTCCTCTCCTCACCTCTCAGTATCCTTGCCTTTCTTCAAGGGTTTCTTTAAGAATTGCAGTTTTCCCTTTCCAGGATATGGGTTGTTTCTACTTACCCATTACTGTAAAGGACTAGGGGGACCAGTGGAGATCGGGGGAGGTCACAGCATATCTGTCACTGTAACCGCCTGTCCTCGGGCTCTCTGGGGTGACACTGGTGTCTCCCCCTGTCCTCCCCTTAGGAGTGACTTTCGCAGATGGAATTTCCAGCCCAGGGGAGGCACTTCAAGGCACTTGGGAGGTAGCAGCTTTTAAAGGAAACGCTCCTTCTGCCTGGGGAGGCGGAAAGGGAAGAGGAGGAGGGAGAAGGAGCCTCTGAGTGGTTGACCAAACGGGGCCCCTTTTATGGCCTTCCTGTTTATGGCTGAGAAGTAAACAGCTTGGGAGCCAGGTTGTCTCTGACGGCAGCTGGGGCACTAGCTCAGGCTGGCTGGGGACCTTCTCTTTCTGGGTGGCAATGGGCGGGGCATCTGCCAGTCACGCTAGTCTCAGGGGCTAATTTTTTTTTTTTAACCAGCATTTTGGGGCATTTTCCATCACACCATCTGCTTCACCCACATTATTGGTCCTACGGCTATTGAGGGACAGCTGGGGACCTCTGTGCGCAGGGGCTTGGGGTACAGATCCCAGCTGTGCCACTTGGTGGCTGTGTGACCTCGGGCCAGCCCTGAACCTCTCTGTGTAGTGATGAGTAGGAGGGATTTGGGAGGATGTGGAGACTATGCTGAGAGCAGCACTTGCCTCTCGCGGGGTGCAGGGTGAGGGTCAACCCAGGGTTCTTGCTAGAATTCTTATTTCAAGGGTCGCCAGATTGAGCCCCCAGGGTCAGGGCGGAGGTGGGGGGCCAGGGGGGGGACAGGCCTTGGTCGATGCAGCCGCTCTGTCTCTCTCTTTCCGGATTGGAATCCGGAGCATTTTTGTTTCCTGCGAAACACAGGCTGTGATGGACGAGAAGGTGCCCTGGCCGCGATGAAGAACAGGACGCCAGGGGCAGCCCGCACGGCGAGAATCAATAAACTATAATGATCAGGACTGGTGTCTGTGGGGGTGGGGGTCCCGGGGACAGACGGCGACAGGAGGGACGTGCAGCTGCAGCGGGAAGCCTCGCCCGCCTTGTGCAGCACCGACCTCCGTGCTCCTCCCCACGCGGGGCACCGGTTTCCTTAAATCCCCGAAGTCCTCGAGCGCCCACACCTGCCCTTGGAATCCCTAGTAAGACTCTGAGAGCCTCCGTGTCATATCCGCAAAGACACCCCATTAACTCCGCGCGAGGACGGGGTTTGCTCATTGCCCACTTAGGGTACCAGGTCTAGCCACGGGGGAGGGAGTGTAGGGAGTTAGAAACGCTACCTGGATGTCACCGGGGTCTTCATCCCGAAATTTGTAATTCTTTAAAAAAGATTTTATTTATTCATGACACACACACACAGAGAGGCAGAGGCAGAGGCACAGGCAGAGGGAGAAGCAGGCTCCTTGCAGGAGCACGATGCAGGATTCGATCCCAGGACCCCGGGATCATGATCTGTCCCTGGATCATGATCTGAGTCAAAGGCAGAAAGTCAACCCCTGAGCCACCCAGATACCCCCATCATCCCCAAATTTAATGCTCCTTCCCTGAGCCCTTTGCTCTACGCAGTTTCTGGTGTAGCACTTCTGGAATCTCTGTGTGAAGCTGTCACCAGGAGTGGAAGGCAAGCCTCAAGGACCCACTGGCCGTTAGCGAGCTCCTCTATGATGTCACTCGCCTTATACCTTTGTAAAACTCTCCTCTAAAGTCGTCTTTTCTCTGATCCCCAATACCTGCTGTTTTGAGGTGTTCTCCCCCTGAAAGGATGATTAAATCTGTATGTATTTTATTGACTTTCTTTTCTCCTTCTACTCCCCCGCCATTTGATCTCGTAACCTTTACAAGGACACAACTGGCATTGACTGAGGTCATTTGGGATTGCCATGTCTCCTGACTGTATTAGTGAGACCCTCGTAGGAGTAATGCATCTGTGACACTCAAATAGGTTGTGTTCCTCCGCCCCCATCTCTGCCTTTTCTTAAGAATAATATATTTTAAAAAAAGATTTTATTTATTTATTTGAGAGGGAGAGAGAGAGTCAGAGTGGGGGCAGAGACCGAGGGAGAAGGAGAAGTAGGCTTCCCATTGAGCAGGGAGCTGGACATGGGGCTCGATCCCAGGACCCTGGGATCATGACCTGAGCTGAAGGCAGACGCTTAATGACTGAGCCACCCAGGCGCCCCAAGTATAATATTTTTGGAAGCAAACACACATGCAAACACGCTTGTTTTCCTTGGGCTTTGTTGTGTGCTGGGCACTGGGGGCTAAGGTTCTCCAAGCAGGACCTTTTCCTTCAAAAGGAAAGCCTAATCTCAGTGGTGACAATAGGAACTGCTTCTTCCCTCATTTGTGGGTAGAGTGCTGGACAGACTGTCACAGAGCTTGCAGGTGGCCTAGCCTCGAGGATGTCCAGGTGGGTCGTCAGAATCGCACTGTGCAGTGCGTCATCACCGCTTTTCCCAGCAAGGAGACTGACAGGTTAACTCCCAAGGCCTCACAGCTCAGCGTAAGTGGCCAGGCTAGGTTAGATCAGCACCCCGCCACCCCCCACCTGGCCAGACTCCCCTGAGGAGACAATGATTAGGAGAAGATGAAGGGAGGCACAGTAAATCGCATCCTGCTGGGGGGGGCTCCAGGATCTATCTCACATGTCCCCCCCAGCCTCCCACCCGCCACTTCCAAGGATGTATCTACACCTCCTCCCCACCCTCCCCTGCTACCTTCTCTGGCTCTAGCTGACACATTTTACAAGGAGGTCAGCCTCCGAGCCCTCAGCTGGGCAATCACGTGGCTGCCTGGGTTCCGTGGGGCCAAGGGCAGGAGCACCGGGCCTGGTACTGGGCCAGCCTGGCCTCCGCCGTCTGTGCTTGCTCCTTGGGGTTCTGTCCGTCTTCTCTGGGTGGGACCATCCAGAAAGATCCCTGTTATCTGGAAGCAGAAGGAAGAACTTTCTGTGCTCCCACTTGGCTGGGTCAGGGAGCGACTCCTCGGTAAGAAGACTTTGTGGGTTTGAGGTGGTCCGGTTCTGCCCACAGATGCCCCTCAACTGTTCACTTTGGGTGGGAGAGTGACCCGGAGAAAGGGGAGCCCATGTGCCAGAATGGGGTTTGGATTTTTCTCTAATCACTGAGCACAGTCTCTGCCTCTTGGAAGGAGAATGTGATTTCTCTTTCTTTCTCTCTCTCTTTCTTTCTTTCTTTCTTTCTTTCTTTCTTTCTTTCTTTCTTTCTTTCTTTCTTTCTTTTTCTTTCTTTCTTTCTCTCTTTCTTTCTCTCTCTCTTTCTCTCTTTCTTTCTTTCTTTCTTTCTTTCTTTCTTTCTTTCTTCTTTTTTCCCTTCTTTCTTTCCTTTCGTTATTTCAGGTTGACATGGTGACCTTGGGTGAAGTGCGACAGGAAGCTTCCTTTCATTCTTATCTTTTCTTTTTGTTTTGTGTGGGTTTCAAAAGTATAAAACTGTTGGAGAGTTTCATTTGGATACAATGAAGTAGATATCAGAAACATAACTTACCTTCAAGACTCGGAGTTTTGAGAATTTGTAGGATTCTTCCCCTTTCTGGCCTCAATGCAAATTTTTCACTTAGTAACTTATTTCCCTACCTTGATAGGATATCACTAGAGAAAGGACTGTTAAAAAAGAAATGGTGTGTGTGTGTGTGTGTGTGTGTGTGTGTGTGTGCTTTCCACTTTAATTAAAAAGGAAAAGGAAACCATGGAATGATAGTCTGCTGAGAAGCGGGTTTCCAGCTCGGCCACCACCGCCCTCGGGGTTCTTTACACCAGGGCTCTGAATTTGTCTAGTTGCTTCATTTTCCAACCCAAATCATGTTCACTCGTCAATGGCATTCAGGAATACAAATGTGAGATTTTACAGAAGGCTTAAATATATGCAGGATTGGAAGCAGCATTTCTTCAAATTTAAGGGAATTTCGGTTGTGTTAAATGGAGTCAATATTTTCCACAAATTCAGTCTGCTGGTTTTTGTTTCACTCAGGGAGAAGAGCTAACTGTGGAACCCCAAGCAGAGGAATCCTTTTCATTAGATGTTTGCTTTATTCGCTTTATTTACGTGGGGGAGGAAGTCATGAAGCTCTAGAAGAATAAAGATGGCAGGAAAAAAGCAACGCAAGTGATTACTTGTCTCTCTTCTTTTTTTCCAACCTAGATTTTTCTCTTTCTTTCTACGTAGCTCCTCATAAGGCATGGTAAACCTTGGCTCTGCCCCTGCCTATACCCCGCACAGAGCAAGGCAGAGGCCTGCTGGCCTGGACTCCCCGACAGGTGAATGGGGGGCTGCACAGGGAGGGAAGAAAGATTGGGGGAGCAGAGCCATTTCCATAAACAGATTTGGGGGTTGAACTTCAGCCACCAGGCAAGGGAAAGATGGATCTCCTGGAGGACAAGCTGCTTCTTTCTTTTCCTGATAACTGAGTTTCATCCGAAGACCGGTACATCTCCCACTCAGGATGCTTTACAAAATGGTTATATAAACTACCGTGACCGGTGCTGGAGAGTTTTTAAAAAGTAAAGTCTGTACTTTTTTGTCTTTTTTAAAATTAATTTGAAAAAAAATTAATTTGATGCTAGCCTTTCATGGGGGTAGACAGGAAGGATACCAGGGGGATGATATTGTAGTTACTGCCGAGTTATTTACAAACTGTACAAAAGATTTTCGGCTTTGGACTGCTTATTTTTCCTCCTTACAATCCTTTATCCTCTTTCCACACTCAAAGGTGTGCATGAGAAAGATTTTGCTCTCTATTTTTTTAGATTTTGATTTTGCCTTCTTCTTATCTCTCTCTCTCTCTCTTTTTTTTTTTTTTTTTTTTAAATTTTTGCCTTCTGTTTTGTTCCTTTTTCTCCTCCCTGGAGATTTCAAATCTCTGCAAGCGCTGAGAAACATAAATGTATGCACACATGGGGACATGTGCAAGCACGTCTCCGTGGGTGACCCTGACTGCCTCTGTGGTTTCCCCTAAAGGCCTGCCGTGCTCTGTCCCCCTTTGGTTGACATCTGGGTGGCCCTGATCCAAGCTAAAGATTTCAAGCTCATCCCAAGTTCCCCAAATGTCTCCATCCCCCACGCACCCTGGGTGTCTTCCCTGTTGTCTCTATTAGCATGGACCAAATGCCCTGCTTTGTGGGCTGATTTATGGTTGCATTAGGGCAAACTCCACAGAGGGTATAAAATACAGTGTCCCATGCTTGGGTCTGATCTTACATGTTATCGGTGATTGCGAGTGCATTTTATAACCCCGGTGCCAAATCGAAATCAAGGTGATTTGCGCATCAATCTCCTGGATAAAATCAGGGCATGCTCTATTGCGGTTTGACCTTCCTGGTGCCTTTGGCTGGTCCGACTTGTCTAAGTCCCTTGGACAATTACCCAGGGACAGTTGGAAAATGCACAGATAATGGCCAGAGCTGGGATTACCAGCTGTATCAAAAGGCTTAACTGCTCACCCCAGAGACTCTTGAGCGCCAGAGAAAAAGCCCTAGGAGGAGGCTCGCATGGTCTTTAAGAAAGGCAGGCTGCAGGCAGAGAGGGGGAGCACCTGAAACCGCTCCTCCTTCTCGGTGCTCTCGGAGTGAACCCCTGAACTCCGTGGCAAATCTGGAAAACAAAACTCAAATCTTACAAAAAGCCGGCAGATAACTGGGCTCCAGAGGGCCCGCGTAGGCCCTCCCTGCCTTGTTTACAATCCCAAGAGCTCAGCCGACTGTGGGTCAGAGAAGTAATTAAGTTTCTAGAATGACCGGAAGGCAGGCATAGGAATGGAATCGGTGGCAAGCCGTTTTGTCCCACCAACACCCAGAGTGGGCTCTCCTTGCTGATCTTCAGAAAACCTGGTCAGAGGCTTCCAAAAAATCTGTCTCCTTCGAGAAAGTTCAAATCTTAACCCAACATTTTGACGGTGGCGTTTTAAGAGCCTTGCAGGGTTAAAGATATTTTGAACAGGATTCGTGGCAATTGTAGATTTTTAGAATCTGAAGGCTCTTTAGTGATGGTCAGAGGGTGTATTTAGGATAAATATTTTCAAGTCAGGGTTTTATGCCTATAATCTGAGTTTCTCAACTTATATTTAGCTCAGACTTCTTTTTAAAGTAATTTCTTCTCTTTTGAATCTGCACCCTTTCAGAGTCCAGGGGAGGAAGCTCAGATGGCTCTTCAGATGGTAAAGCCTGTTTTACAAATCCCTTTAAGATATGCTAATGTATATGGGCTGATTATTAAGATAAATACCTTGTGTTGGAAACTGGAGTTAATTATAATATATATAATTAGTCACTGGTCAGCCTAGAAGTTATAATTTATTGTTCCCTGATTTGCATTTATTATCAAAGATATTTAATTTAAAGGAATTACAAAAAAAATAGCCTGATTTGAGTGGTTATGGAGATGGTGGGCATTTAGCAAACTTCAAAACTCTCTCTCCCCCCCCCCCCCCTTTTCTAAACCCATTATATTCAATTTCAGGAAATAACACACCAACATTAGGACATGGGTCCTGCTTGTTGATTCAAAAAATGGGAAAGCCATTTTGGAAGAAGAAAGGAAGCTGTTTTTTCTTCTAGATCCTCCCTCATTTTTGGAACACTAGGTAAGCTTGCATGATAAGAGGTTCCAAGTCCAAGTAGAATTATGGAGCTTGGGTGATAAGGATGTCTTTTGTGTCATGTTGGGGGGAGGAGAACAAGTACAATATTAGATGCTTTTTCTTTCGGGTAATCATTTTTCCCGGACAGTGAAAAAGAGGCCAGCCATTTGTTACAGATACAGCTTTTGTGTAAAAGGGGATTCTCGTGCCTTTTCGTAAAGACTGTTTCCATAAAGCCCCCACCTGCCTTTCAAACATATTGTTTCTGCATTCCTTATCCGGGTTCCTGCTCTGTGACAGCTCTGGGCCCCCTCAGTCACACAGGACCGACTTTCTGGTGTCCCTTTGTCTCTGAATTAATGCCGGTGTTAGAGGGGCCCCTTGGCACAGTGTGAGAAGGTGGCCCTCGGCCCTCTCGCCTCTAGAGATCCTTTTGAAAATAAATGCAGCCACAATTTGCAGTGAGTTTCTCTGAAATGCACCCTAGGGGGAGGGACACCCCTGGGATGTCAGACTTTTCCTTCCTAAGATGAAGGAGTCGTCCATCCTTGGGTGACATCTGTAAGAACATACTGTCCAGGGTTCTGTGTCTTTCGATAGAGATCATCCTGGAGCCATTTGCACATTCTTTTTGAACCTGTTGAATGCTGAGATCCTATGACACTCTCTCAACCCCCATGTCTTCAGAGGTCACACATGGGGGTATCTGTTTTATGGTTTTCATAAGCAAGAGTGAAGCAGTCAGATTGGGTGAGACTTGAATTATTCTTCCTGTGGATAGAAATCCTGTTCTCTTATTGGAAGAGAGGGAGGAGGTGAGGATGGGGCAACTCCTTCTGGGCGATGGAAAAAGCCGGAGGCCTAAGTGTCATGAAATACCATGGGACGCCTCTTGGTCATTTCTGCAATGGGTTGCCTGGCTTCTCCTCTGCTTAGGAAGCCTCGGTGTGTAAATGTGCACCAAGGGTGGTGTACACATAATCTGGGAGGCATTGACTGCAGAGAATTTGGAGATGACCACCAGGGGCGCCTGTGTGGCCCAGTCCGTTGAGCAGTGGACTTCTGGTTTTCAGCTGGGGTCATGATCTCCGGGTTGTGGGATCGAGCCCACCTTGGGAGTGCTCAGCACAGAATCTGCTCGTCCCTCTCCCTCTGCCCCTCCCCAGGCTCATGTGCATGCACTTTGTCTCAAATAAATAATCTTTTTAAAAAGAAAGAAAAGAAAATGAATGCCAACTAAAAGTGGTCTCTTTTCAATTATCACTATGGGCCGGTGATTCTAGCATCAGTGATAAAGTACCGATGTGGCTGCCCAGAGGGCCCTTCCGTAATGCACACACACACACAAGCTGTGTGTTCACACGGAGCTGGGTCTCGGTCCTGATCCCCATTTCTCGGTCAGAGCAACCACTCTCCAGCCACGGAGAGTGTTGGTTGCCAATGCCACCTTTTTACCATTTCCTGAAGAGTTAGAGTCAGCCTTCCCTGAGCAGCCCATGGCCCGTGGGTGGCCAGCCCGACGGGGAAACAGTCCCAACAGTCCCAAGGGGCAGTTCACCATTCAGCATCCTCATCTCCACAGACCACGCTTAGACCTTGCTCCAGACCACGGTCTTGCTCAGCCCTTTGATTCCTTTGGCCTGTTTGTCTCCCTCCCTTGGGCACACCAACGCATCCCAGGCATTCAGATTCCTGTCTCAGGCTGTGCTTCTAGGGAACCTCCCTAAGTCATTTGGCTTCCATGCAGGAATGCTCTGCCTGGTGAAGAAAACTTGGCCTCTGCTTCCCCAGGTCCACCTGTGTTTCCCAAAGTGTCTGTGTGTCTCCCTTCTACCTCTTTGTCTATTGATGCAAAATGTGTTCCCACTACGACTTTGGACTTTTCAGGTACCTTTACTGTCATCCAGGGGCCTAGAGAGTTACAGAACCATGTGCAGCCCTGAAGATGTTAGAATTCTTTTCTCAAGGACTCTGTTTGAAGGCCATAACCAGCCTCTGGGAGGCAGGATAACATGAGTTTTGTAGCTTGGCAGACCTGGGTTGAGTCCAGGCTGCCATTTACTTCCTGGGCAATAGTGAGTGAGACTAAGCCCAATGCCATCCTCCCCAGGTGATAAGATGCAGAGCCAGTATTTGAACCCAGGACCTACAACCCAGAGTCCCTGTGTTTAGCCCACATCCTTTGCTTAGCACAGCCCTTGGGTGCTCATCGGTGGTAGCAATGATTATCCCACTGATGGGATGGCAGTGATGTTGGCAACGAGGTAGACAGAACAAAATTCACACATGTTGGTAACAGGGGCCAGTAGACCAACTGAAATCCCACTAATTCTTCCCCACAGACTCCTTCAAATGATAAAAAACAAAAACAAAATGCCCAAAACCCCAAAGACCTAAACCCTTGGGGTCCTGAAATAAGCACTGGTCTTAGAGACTGAAACTCTTAGAGTCAGATACTAGCTTTGGGTGAGTTAGCTTGTCTAAGCCTTGGTGTGCTCCTCTGTAAACTTGGTGGAAACGTCAGGATGAAATGAAAAGAGATCCTAGGTACAAGCTCTTAGCCCTGTGGCTGGAGTGGTAGGTGCCCAGAAGACGTCTGGGGGCTGGAATAAAGTGTGTCTCAGGTGACTCCGGAAAGAAGCAGTGTGTTGCAGGGCCACCACTACCTCGAGTGCCACCAAGGAAGAAGTAAAGGGAACTTATAAGAATTCCTGGGACCCTGGTAGACAAGGCCTTGCTGTTTCCCAGACTTTGCAGTGGCGATTCCCCTGTACTCCTGGGTCCTCTGCTATTGCCAGGTCCTGTTGTCACACCTATGGTCTCATTATTCTGAAAGTAAACTCCCCAACAAATGCACAGGAAGGCAGAGATTGTAGTCTATATTGTTCATCACTGCACTCCTAACACCTAGAATAGTACCTGGCGTATCCTAGGTTTTCAACAATACTGTTGAGAAAATAAACCTTACCAAGAGCCAGAACTGGGGACTCCTTGCTGGCTTGGTCAGAACAGTGTTCAACTCTTGACCTTGGGATCGTGAGCTCAAGCCCCACGTTGGGTGTAGAGATTGCTTAATAATAAAAAATAATATAAAAAAAAAAGAGCCAGGACTGAATGTGGCAGGGACTAGCACTCCACTAGGTGCCAGGAAACCTTAAGGTGTGTCCCTTCTCTGCTCTGTGGCTTTGGGAAAACTACCTATCCCCTATGGACTTCATCTAGCATGCCAGTGACACCAGCTCTGCCTTAGAGTACTGTAAGTACAGTACTACTTACAGTAGATAATATTTCTAGAAAATGTGCTGCAAACTTTCTCTCTTAGAAATGAAAAAACACCTTTCCAAATAAACTCTTTGGTTAAGTAGTCAAAACTGAAACAGTTGAACTTTTTAGAAATTAATGGCACCATGTGAACCTGTGGGATGTAGTTAAACCCTTACTCGGAGAACAATTTATAGCCTTAAAGAGATTTATTGAAATACATGAACTGAATATTCAACTTAAGAAGATGGAAAACAAACACCACACCAATACCAACATGCATCTGCACACACACATACACACACGTGTGTGCACATGCATGCGTGCAAGCACACACACGGGAAGGAAGGAAAGAGTTTCCTCCTGAATTTTTCATGGAAAAGTCTTAGGATAGTGGGGTATGTTTCTACCAGGAGATTTTCTGAAAATGATACATTTTCCTTTAATCAATAGTTTGCTATTATATTGTGCCTTATTCAGAGTGTGAAGCTTTCTAGAGGATATAGCCATTCTGTAATAGACAGTCATGTTTTATCTACATCATCTTTGGAAAAGCACCAGTCAAGGAAGATGAGGGGGACTGTGGGAAGCAGATGAGGGGGACTGTGGGAAGCCCTTGATGAAGAGGCATCTTGCTTGGTGATGCGATTTGTACAAAATGGTCATGGCATCAAGGAGGACCTGGAGACCGGAGTGTAATGTGGAAGGGAGGACCCTCAGCCACCAGCTGGAATTTCCAGGGGAGTAGAGAGAGGTAGAGGGGAACAGTGTGTTGGCTTCCTTTTCTAGTTCCATTTGATAATTAATTTGATGACTAATAGGAAACCAGACTCCTATCTCCCTGAGGATGTCATCCAGACAGAAGACCACCAGGAAGTCCCATCTGGGCTAGAGCAAAGAAGACCTCCAACACCCATTTCTTTAAACAGCACCTGACTCTGGACTCCTGCTCAGAATAGCAACTATAGAATTGGATCAAACACCCCCATCGATGTTTTTTTCTACAGTAGTCTGGGCAGTGCCAGTACTTTCTCTCTTGCCAAGAGGAAGGAACCAAGAAACCAAGAAACCAAGCCTAAGTCTTCAACCCATGCATGGGGCTGCTGGTTCCTGTATGCCACTGATTGGAATTAGGGCCCTGGGGTGTCTGGGAGTCTCCCCTTGACCTATGAGTGTCTCGAACCAGACACATGACAGGGGTGATGGCACCTTTAGACTTGTGTGTGTCCAATGGGATCTCCACTGACTTATTTAACCTCTTGGAGCCTTGTTTTCTTTCACATTGTTGTTTGTGTTCGTCTCTTTTTTTTTTTTAATTCCAGTGTAGTTCACATACAGTGTTGTGTTAGCTACAGGTGTATGACATAGTGATTTGACAATTCCATACATTACTCAGTGCTCATTGTGATGAGTGAGCCTTTAATTCCCATCACCTATTTCCCACCCCCCCTACCCACTTCCCCTCTTGTAACCATCTGTTTTCCATAGTTAAGAGTCTGTTTTTTTGGTTTGTCTCTCTCCCCCCCCCACCCCCTTGTTCATTTGCATTGTTTCTTAAATCCCTCATATGAATGAAATCATATGGTATTTGTCTTTCTCTGACTGGTTTATTTGGCTTAGCATTGTACTCTGGATCCATCCATGTTGTTACAAATGGCGATTTCATTATTTTTTTATGGCTGAATAATATTCTGTTATATATATATAATATATATATTATATCTTCTTGATCCTTTCATCTATTGATGGACATTTCCATAATTTGACTATTGTAAATATTGCTGCAATAAACACAGGGGTACATATATCCCTTTGAATTAGTATTTTCATATTCTTGAGATAAATACTCAGTAGTGCAACTGCTGGATCATATGGTAGTTCTATTGTTTGTGTTTTTCATCTGTAAAATGGGTAAAATCATACTGCCTACCTGTCAGTCTGTTTAGGCTGCTGTAACAGACTCTTATACATTGGGTGGCTAATAAACAGCCATGTATTTCTGAGTTCTGGAGGCTCCAAGTCCAATACCAGGGTGCCAGTGGGGTCAGGTGGGGGTTCTCTAAGGATCTGCTGACTTCTAATTATACCCTCATGTGGTGGAAAGGGGATGGCAGACAGCATTCTCTGGAGCCTGTTTTATAAGGGCACCAAATCCCATTTGTGAGGACTCTACCCTCACAACCTAATCACCTCCCAAATGCTCCACCTCTTAATACCATCACCTTGTGGGTTAGGATTTCAACGTATACATTTTGGGGGGGATGCAAACCTTCAGATCATAGCGCTACATCACAGGCTGTGTGATAAGTTTTTCATGAAGAAATTATAGAAAGCATTTAGATTAATGCCTGGTTTATGCCTACACTCAAACTAAATGGTGGCTCTCTGTGACTTTACCCCTTTTGTGTCAATGTTCTCATTGGGGGAAGAGATGGGGTAAACACTAACCACCATATCCTCCCTCTGAAGGGAATTTAAATATAGAAGGTGGAGCCATATGAAATTGTCAACATTAGATTGCTTTTGACCTGTACAAATAGTAATTTTGTGCGGGTCAATCCGATGAAATGTGGTATGCTAATTCCTATCTGTAGAGACTCATGACCAATTACAAATATGAATTATTACTTTATTCCCCCCTCACTATCCAGCTCCACAGTGAAATGCACCTCAGAGAAATGACAAGACTGGAACTGTGGGGTTTTCTTTCTTTCTTTGTTTCATTTTATATCCTTCCCCCCACATTGCTCATAATTATATTTCCTGGCACTCTGTGGGGGCAAGCTCTGCTAATCAGAACTATCCCATAGAAGCCAGTAGATTTGTTATTTTCAGTGTTAAGTTGTTAATTGATTTGATAATTACCTGGGAGACACACACACATACACATACACAAAACAAATGTCAGGCCACACACTTTTCTCTCGACAGTAAGATGAAGATGTTTTAGTTATTAGGACTCAGATGTCACCTAGAAGAATAAGAGGAGGTGCCGGGGAGGAAAGGGGGGAGTGGGACCAGCCTGGCGGGGGTAGGGGGGAGGCAGGCCATCCCTCTTGGTTATCAAGCGAAATGACTCCCCAAATATGACAATAAATCACTGCAGGAATCAATCAGACGGGAGGCCACTGCTCCACGCTGATAATGCATCAATCAATATTTAATGTTTACACTTTAATTAATCCACACATGGGAAGCATTCTTTCAGTGACAAAAATAAAGGGATGAGAAATAAAACACCTTTTATATCAAGGAGCGGTCAGCCACAGCCTATCTGGGTGGCTTTGATTGGAGCTGTCATTGATCCCCTTGAGCCTCGCCTGCTTCTGAGTCACATTTGGATAGTAAGCTAATGTGGGGGAGGGGCCAGCAGTGTCAGAATCCGGCAGGGAAGACTGTGACTCCCTCAGAACTGCCTTGAAGTATGGATTCCTGCGAAGGCAGAACAAAGCCAGGGCAAATATTGGATTCTGAACGTTGGTGACACCTTCTCCCCAGAAAAGATTTCTGTCTGCAGATAGTGATCTATAACTCAGGGGGAGGCAGGGTGAGCAGGAGAGACATGTTGGCCTCTGTTTTGAAGAGTCTGAGTGTCATGTTGGGCATGAGGATTTCAGTCTCAATCCCAGGATGGGTAAACGTCCATCGTCCAGGAGCATGCTTTTCCGGCTCTGCCCTACTTATCATGAGCTTGAAAATACCCACGTACCCACATTCATTATAATTCATCTGTAACTGCACACGAATCTGTTTGAGGTGTGGTTGACTGGTTGACCTCATTCTACATTTTGTAGACACTTAGTCAAACATACATTACATTTGATTTTACAGATTTCTCTCCATATTTGGGAGCCAGTGCCTTTTGTTTAGGGTTGCAAACATTTTGCAGGCCTTTGAAAAGTCATAGGCTATAAGCCTATGGCTATAAGCCATAATATCTATAACCATAGATATTATGGTTTCTATCTGAGAAGATGACCCAGTAGGCAATGCTTGGCTGGATTTTGACCCTCACAAATGACTAAGCTCTTCTTTTTTGGAGCATAGCAGTGAGGTCACAAGCATAGATGTTAAAAATGCCAGGAGTCTTGATTTGGGTTCTTCCAGAAGTAGATCCCAAGAGAAGAATTTGAGAGCACAGGGTTTATAAACGGGACAGGGAAGAGCAGCCAGTCAAATACAGGAGGAGTTGTCACCACAGATACATGGGACTCCCTCCCACTGAGGACTCGGGAAGTCAGAGCAGAACACTCAATGTAGAGTGAAAGCTTCTGGAAGCCGAGGAAGCCATGTCCATCTACTGACTCCCTGTCTGCTATTAACTAAGGTTTCCAGGGAGTTGGCGAACTACCACTCCCCACTTCCAAGGCCAGAGAAAGAGCCCAAGACAGAGAATCTGCTCTTCATTCAAGCAGCCTTGAGCTTACAGAATTGCATGGTAACAAGACATGAGCACAGATCAACCCTCCCCATTCTACCAGGACAAATAAGGAATAACTGACATAGATCCTGACTGTAAAATATAAAACAAACAAACAAAAAACCCGACAAAGCAAAACCAAACTCCCCCAAACCAAAGGGTTTCAAAGCAAAACATTTCAGTTATTCTTTAACCTTTTCTCAGTAAATCCCAACTTCTTAGAATTTCCTCCAGTGTTGGAAGACAGCACACTCTATCAGTTGAGCATTCAGTTAAGTAGTTTTGGGGCTGTGTGTGAAAAATATAAAGTCACACTGGAGCAAGATGCTCATATAGTGTGGGGCATGAAGACTTGGAGGCTGGCAGGCACTGGATGATCCATGAATCACACTGCACACTACTTCTGGTGTATCCTGTCTTATTTCAATTTCTCTTTTTCTTTCTCCTTCTCTATCTCTACCAAGCTTCCTTAGCTTGATTTGAACGATGTCAATTCTTGTACAATGCAACAATTCTGTGTAAATTTACAAACTCCACTCCTAATATAAGAATCAGACAGACTACACTCAACCACTGTAGAATAATGTCCTTGCGATTCTTTGTATAGGATGCATCTCTTTGTTGTCCAGTGCTGACTATATTGATTTAATTTTTTTTCTTTTGCGTGTATACTACCTGCCTCTCCCCACATCAAGCTCCCTTGAGACTTGATAACTTTACTTCCACAGTATATGTCATTGACCTTAACATATTTCTGATTGGTTGAATAGAATTTAATTTTCCAAAGCTCCTATTATAGCTGGTTCAATCTGTGTCACTCTTTGAGTTTCAAAGACTTAATTGTGGGTCCTTTGGTTGCCAATAGTAGCCTGTGCTTAATTAAAAAGGAGCAAGAACAAGGAATTATGAGATGCCTACCAGCCAGATGCAAAACATCTCTAGTGATCTCAATTATGACCTATTTCTCGAGGGCAACTACCACATGGCCAAACTCCTAACACCTGTTCCTAAGCACCTCTATTCAAGAGCCAAACTCTCAGGAAAGACTCTTTGATTAGCCTTGGTTATTCTATTCTCACCCTGTGGCCAAGACCAAGTGGTGTCTTAAGCTGTCTCTTTCCCAAAGAAAAAGTGAGCACTATATGCAGATGAAGGAGAGGAATACCATACTGACAAAAGCAAAGAAGCTATGATGCCCACCACAGTCCTGTTTTCATAGTATTTTATATAAGAGAAGATTTTTAAAAATTTAAATTCAGTTTGCCAACATATAGTATAACACCAGTGCTCATCTCATCATGTGTCTTCCTTAATGCCCGTCACCCAGTTAAGAGATTTTCCCTTAATTTTCCTGCTCTGGTTTCACTTTCTGATTTTGAAATGAACATATACACTTTCATGATTATTTTTTTTAAAGCTTATGAAAGGAATAGACACGCAAAGACCAGCAGTATGGCAAAGAAATTAAAATATTGAGCACCGGCTGGATGCCAGACTTTTTATACTTATATCCAGAGAGCCCTGTAGCATAAACTCTTGTTTTTCCAATTCGTTTCTTGAGCTCCTGCATCTCCTGGAACCAAGATGTATACAATATTTCCCTCTTGACACTTCCACTACGCGCTCTTTAAATTGTTCAAGAGCCTCTTGGGATTATGTTGGCCCAGTGGTTTTCAACCAGGGATAACACTGCCCCACCTTCCCCTCAGGTCATTGGCCAATGTCTACAGATATTTTTGGACATTACTGGGGGATGGGAAGTGGGCTGCTCCCAGCATCTCCTGGGTAGAGGCCAGAGATGCCTCCACACATCCTATAGTGCTCATGCTCAGTCTTCTACAATAAAGAATATCTGGCTCTGATATTCTGTCCATTGTGCCAAAATTGAGAAAGCATGCTTTAATCCCAGGGGGTCAACTCTAGCCCAAACACCAAGCAAAGAGACCTGATAAGGTAATCAATGGAATACCACAATTGCTTATCTCTACCACGGGGAGTCACTATTAAGATTGGTCCAGGGCAGTCTAGTCATTGTTCTTTCTGCCATGAATCTCTACTGGTAAAAAATGATGCCCCATATTGGCTCTTTTGGTTCACATTCACACATTCGTATATTGTTTCCTAAAGTCCAACAAATGAGCCAGGGAGACTGGACCTGAGATGTTTCTATCTTAGCCATAGATAAATTTTCTGCAAAAGGAAAATGCCCTGAACTTGAGGGTTTAGCTGAGCTAATACCCTTGACTTTGCCTCCCGAAGCAGAATTAATCCTGCAGACAGGTTCCTACCACGGGTTCACTGTTGATCAGATTTTAGACTCTTGAGGGCCTTTGCCTTTTGCTTCTTCTGTCCCATCATTCTGCTTGATGAGAGCCAGACATCATATTTCTTCAGTTGCTCGTGCCTTAGAGTTGGCTGCATGTTCAGCATGAATTTGGCTACCAGCAAGCAAGCAAGTGACCTTGGCCCTAGCCTTGGCTCTCTATTAGTAAAGTGCTGGGTTAGGTTGCTGGGGGTTTTCTGAATGAAAGAATGTGTGTATATCAGTTTTTCCAAGTTTTATCAGATCTATGAACACATATTCTTAGTCATATTGTCAATATTTTTCTCTTAATGGACTCACTAAATTTACATGCTCAATAACATTTTTTTGAAAAGGAAGCTGTATTCACTTTCACAGATGGAAAATCAGTTGGCATAAATAGGAGGTAGGATAAGAAATAAGTTTGATGCAGATAAAACAAAAATCTGTTATTAAATTCTAACTGAACGCTGTGGCTTGCTAAGAGTTCGGAGCCACAGGTCCACCTGTGGTTCTTCAAAACAGTGATGGGCCAGTGTTAGAGAAGACACACTAGGACCCCTGGAGACTTGTTTTTTCTCTATAGCTCATCAGAGGGACAGGATGTGGGCTGACAGGTTGTCTTGTGACGGCCCGATGTGCTCGTACAGCCAATCACTGTGGCTCATGTGTTACAGGTGTCCCTGCTATCTGAAAGTAGAGCATTCCTACGAAAACTTTCTTAAGCCGAAATGGAGTAAAGCGAAGAAGCAATTACTATTAATGTATATGGAAACATTTTTGACTGCAAAACCAACAAATAACCTCTCTGAGGCTCTTCTGAAACCTTAGGACACATTTTGCTGGGATGCACAAAATAGATCAGGATAAAGCACAGATGCTCACAGACACAGTTCAAAGCTCTGGTGGCTAGATGAAGAGACGCTGATTGGAGTTTCCAGGAAGGAGCTTGGCCATGGCCCTTCTGGCTCCTCTGGGTATACACCGCTTCTATGATCATTTATTGGGAAGCAAACACTGAATGCTAATTTTTATTTTTTGCCCTTTTTTGGGGGGGGGTGTAAAAGCAAAAACCCTCTTCAGTTTCTTTTAGGTACTGAAAGCAGGTACTAAAGTAAGTCTTTTGTAAAAGTGAAGTGGTGAATTCGAGCTTTCGAAGAGCAGGGGATACCTGTATATGCATCCTGTACTTTGGGAATTCTGGACTTTATGATCCTTAAGGGCTCTTTAAGCTCTAGCCACTGGCTTCATCTTTGTTGTTTACATTACAAAATGGCCTAGAGGCACTAATAAGAAGGCTTCCTGGGAGTGCTGTACCTCTGGGGGCAGCAGGTGCTCACTTCCTGTGGGTGGGCTAACATCTGGTGGCCCATCCCATCTGATCTGTGAAAATCCCCAGCTCTTCAATCAGAGATAATCCCCTTGGTTTAAGGCTTCTTGTCCTCAGAAAATGTGCAGATTTCCAAGTGGCCACGGGGAGCGCTCTCTCTTGGGGCCATGTGCCATTTACAGCACCCCAGAACTGAGTGTATCAGTCCTTTCCTGGGAGGGAGGACAAGACCCAAGCATGGTTAAGAAGGAAAAGTGTCTGAAGTCAGGCCAAGGTGACCAGCCAAGGAAACAGAGGTAAGCTAAGCCCAGAGTCACAGTTTTGCCAAAGTCCCTACTTGGTTTCTTAGCACTGTCTTCAGCACGGGTAACACTCGGTTTGGTCCCCAGGAAGGGCCACCATGAAAGCATTGGAAAGAGGAACTTACTGTTTGGAACTGATAGCACAGAGGCGCCTGGGTGGCTCAGTTGGTAAAGAGTCTGACTTTTCATTTCTGCTCATCATCTCAGGTTGGTGAGATGGAGCTTGGAGTTGGGTGCTGCTGGGTGTGGAGCTTCCTTGGGATTCTCTCTCTCTCTCTCTCTCTTTCTCCCTCTACCCCCTCACCACCACCCCCCTGTGAAAAAAGTTAAATTAAATTATAATCTATCAAGCACAGAGCCTGGTACAGAGTGAGCAGCTCCCGACTGTTACTATTTATTATTATTACTATTATATTTTCCTTGACTAGTAATCAATTACTAAACTTACACACTCTCTGTTGTCTTTCACAGCACTTGAATGGGGCCTGACCCCAAAAGAATACCAACAACATAATCCAAAATTTAAAAACTCTCATCATTTGTCCTAGGGCCTGTGCCAAGTGCTTTATATGTAGTGTTTTATTCCACCCAACCAACTACCCCATGGAATTAGACGCTATTGGTGGTAGCCTCATTTTAGACTTGAGAAGACTCCCAATGGCTTGGCCAAGTTGTCCCTGTGAGTAGGTAGCTGAGCTTGGGTTCAGTGCTGGCTTCCAACCCAGTCCTTCTCCAGCATTCCCTCAGATGCATTGAAGTTAGAATAGGAAGTGGACCATATTTCCATTTCTCTGGGACAGAAGTCCCTATGGCTTGGTTTTCTTTTGCAGACCCTATAGCAGAGGTTCTCAGACCACCCAAATCAATAAAATTACCCAGGGAAGAAGATGGAAGTAGTCTTGCCTTTAACCTATAGTTAAGATCTTCGGGGTGGGTCCTGGGAATGTGTATTTTTGAAGAGCTCTCCTAGCGATGAAGCTAGACTACAGCCTGTGGGGTATTTCACTCTAGAAATAGTGGAGTATACTAAAAGTTTATTGAAGGGATATGGTCTTCTGTAATTTGCCAAGGATGAAATACAGAGTCTCAAGATAGGAGAAGGTTTATGTTCTTAATCCCATTAGGCAGCAAACCATAGTCTTCAATTCTTTTTATTACTGTTTTCCTTCTTTCCATTTTCTATCATCTATCTATCCATCTATCATCTATCTATCCATTCAACCATCCACCCACCTATCCATCTATCATCTATGTATCTATCACCTCTCTTATTAAGTTTTTTTTTTTTTTTGTACAGAATCTGCTTATCTGCTAGGATTATCTTTTCTATCATGGAACTGGGATGGTATTTGGGTTCTGATGGTAAGAAATTACAGAACCTCTTTGAGAAGCAATGGCATAAATATGAGGGATGCCATCGATGTGTCCTTTCCCTAACTGGGAAGCATAGAAGGATGACTTGTGAGGGGAACTGAAATGACTGTTGAGGGACTGAAGTGTTAGGTATATGGCTAGGCCCCATCCCCTCTACCCTCTGACTCCCAAATCTGCTGAGACCAGGCTCAACTTGTTGTCTTATTTTTTAATTCACTCATGTTACCATTTGCCCATGCCTATAACACGCTAAGGTGCATCCAGAGTTTAGTAGGTGACTCCTCAAAACTGAAAGGATTCTTTTTTGGATCCATCCTTAGGGTTGACAAATGACTTCCTCCCAGAGGAGGAGACTGTCACGAGGGAGGGTGATCGAATAAAACACAGTACAGGGAAAGTATTCCAAGGTTCTATGGAAGGAATGGCAGTGTCACCTGGAGTTCTGGGCCACTGTTCCTTTCCATGGATCTGGGCAATCAAGGCTTGATGGTGCTAAGAAACCCTGTGACTTTTCATTTCCCAGGAAGCCAGACATTCAAATTCCCCTCCTTTAATTTGTACTCAGGCATGCTGTGAGGGCGCTGGTGTATGTAAGGCACTGGGGAGCTCACCTTGCTCTCCAGCTAAATTCTCAGCCCCCTGAGAATGAGATGTATGCTGGATGTATGAGATGTATGCTGGAGTTGAAATTCTGAAAATATATCCCAAGGTCACCAACCAAATACACACAGAGGCATTCTTTCATGGATCTGTATCCTCCAATGAATGCATTTTCATTGATTTCTGATGGCCTCTTGGTGAGCTCCCTTGAAAGTCAGAGAAAGACATCTTTTTTTTTCTCCCTCCGTTTTAGCCTAGTGTCCAGTTTGGTCTTTCTCTGCGAGAAATCAAACTAGGGAAATGGAGGCCAAAATCATAATTTTGCATAAAAATTGTAGGTTTTTAAAAAGAGATTTTATTTATTTATTCATGAGAGACACAGAGGGAGAGGCAGAGACACTGATAGAGGGAGAAGCGGCTCCCTGAAGGGAGTCCGATGGAGGGACTCAATCCCTGACCCAGGGATCACGACCTGAGCCTAAGGCAGACACTCAACTGCTGAGCCACCCTGGTGTCCCTGTAGATGTTTTTAGTAATGCTTAAGGATTTCTGATAGTGACTGAAGGGAAAAACTTTTTGCATAATCACTAAACTGATGCTTTATAAAAAGCAGATTCTAGTTCTACATTTTTTTAAAGATTTATTTATTTATTTATGAGAGAGAGAGAGAGAGAGAGAGAGAGGCAGAGACACAGGCAGAGGGGGAAGCAGGCTCCATGCCTGGAGCCCGATGCGGGACTGATCCCAGGACTCCAGGATCGCACCCTGGGCTAAAGGCAGGCGCCAAACTGCTGAGCCACCCAGGGATCCCCAGTTCTAGATGTTTTTAACCATAACATTTCTAGAACAATGAGTTCTAGTGGAAAATGGCCAACTGTTGGGGCACCTGGGTGGCTGAGCTGGTTAAGTGCTTGCCTTCTGCTCTGGTGATCTGGGGGTCCTAGGATGGAGCCCCAAGTCTGGCTCCCTGCTTAGCAAGGGGAGTATTCCTCCCTCTCTCCCTGCCCCCACCTCCTGCTTGTCCTGTCTCTCTTTTTCAAAGAAATAAAATCTTAAAAAAAAAAAAAAAGAAATTGGCCAACTCTTTTCACTAAAGGATGACTCTTTTTTATTTTATTAACAAGGATTGTCCTTTTTTTTTTTTTTTTTTTCTTTTAGGATGTCAAATGAGGAGAGCTCAGGTCCTCCAGTTTTTCATTCCAGAAAATATTCAGTACAAAACTGAATAGTATTACTGCAAAGGTGGGATAATTAAGTGATTGCAAGAGTTTCTGCCTAAATATTAGATTTAAATCACCACGTTGGCCCAGACAAGGATGGTGAAAATTGAGTCCTGTTCAGATCTCTTGTGGTTGGAGTCAGAATGAGAAATAGAGTGGGTGTCTTGGTCACAATTTAAAAAGAGCTAAAATTCTGCAGTTAGACTGGGCTTGTTTTTTTTGTTTGTTTTTTGTTTTTTTCCTGTGTTAGGAAAATCTCTGAGAAAGAATACATTTTTGAACTAGATTGTCTTTTAAACCAAGAGGCAAAAAAAAAAAAAAAGAAAAAAAAAAGACGGAGCAGTTCTTTCTTTTGCTAAAGCACATCAAAAACAATGTCCAGGTTTTACAGGGGGACTTGTGATTTTAAATATCAAAGGAGACCACCTTTGCCCTTTTCTTTCACTCACATGACTGTCAAGCCACAGGCACCCCATAAAGTCCTATTGCATAGCCCTTTCCATCAGCAACAGAAAATGGAATTTAGGGCGTTTATAGAGTGACATTGTTGTGGCTGACAAATTATCCATGCCAAGAACCTGTTGTGACCGCTGATTGAGGGCCATGTACATTTCCTATAAAAGCAGTGTGAAGGGTACTGAGTTCGAGTTGTGCAAAAAAAGTTTTGAAAGAGATAGAGTATTATAGGTACTCAGCTGCTATGACCACTTTGAAACATTTAATCAGTAAGCCGTTAAATTTAGTTTTTATTTTTATTTATTTGTTGATTGATTTAAAGATTTTATTTATTCATGAGAGACACACACAGAGAGAGAAGCAGAGACACAGGGAGAGGGATAAGCAGGCTCCATGCAGGGAGACCAATGTGGGACTCGATCCCGGACCTGAGATCACGCTCTGAGCCAAAGGCAGGTGCTCAACTGCTGAGCCACCCAGGTGTCCCTAAATTTAGCTTTTAAAGGGTTAATTCCATAAAATGCTAAATGTCCTGGACATGGCTAGAAGAATCTGGTTACCCCTAGGATAATAGAACCTAAATCCAGATGATATTTAGAGATCATCTAGTAAAACTCACACATTTTTCTGGTGAAACAGGGGATCAAAAGAGGAAGTAATTTGATTACAGTCATATAGGGGGTTCGTGGCAGAACTGGAAGTCTCCTGGTTTTCTGATTTAATGTTTCTTCTGTCTTAAACCATCTAAGAAACTACACTGCCTCACCCATGTGTACACAGGTAAAGGATTCCAAAACCATTATCCATCCATCCATCCATCCATCCATCCATCCATCCTTCATCTGTCCATTAAAATAAATAACATTTATTGTCTATCTTCTCTGTTTGGGGCATTCTACTAGATCCTGGGGGTGTAAGAATAAAGGATGCCATCTGCATCTTTGAGAAGCACATCACAAGGGTTCCCTGCTGAAGTGTTGCACAGTTTCCAGCAGGAATGCAGAGGGATTTGATTGGAGGGAATCCAAGAGGGCCACCCAGGAAATCTGAGCCTCACAGGATAGGGAGTGTGGTCCTCCAACATGGTTCTTCTTGAAAATTCTTTTGGTTTTTTGAGTTCCTTTGCCTTTTCATATGTATTTTAGAACCAGTTTGTTAAAACCTACAGAAGCATGGATACAGCACTTTTTCTGCGAGGTAAGTAGTGATGTCCCCTGTTTCCTGCTTGGTTTTAGTGAGAAATCTTCTCACTTTTTTTCTTGGTCATTCTCAATAAAGGTTTGCTAATTTTGTTGACCTTTTCAAAGAAGCGATCTTTCTTTTCACTGATTGTCTCTGATTTTTCTCTTCTCTATTTAATTTTTTTCCACTCTAACCTTCATTATTTCTTTCTTTCTGCTGGCTTTGGGTTTGCTTTTCTTTTTCTAGTGTCTCAAAGAGAAAGTTTAAATTACTGATTTAAAATATGTCTTTCTTTCTTTTTTAAATATAGGCATTTACAGCTATAACTTCCCCTCTGACATTGCTTTCACTGAATCCATCCCACAAGCTTTGATATGTTACGTTTTCATTTTTATTCGCCTCAAAGTATTTTTCAGTTTCTCTTGTGAGTTATTTGTTGACCCGTTGTTTAGTTAGGAGAGTGTTGTTTGCACAGATTTACAAATGTTTCAAATTTCTTTTGATTACTGGTTACTAATTTTATTCCATCATGGCTAGAAAATATATTTTGTATGATTTCCATCCTCTTAAATTCATTGCGCCTTGTGTTATGGTCTAACACATATGGCCCATCTCACAGAGTGTTTTAAGATCACTTGAGAAGAATGTGTATTATTCTGTTGTTTTCGGGTGGAGTATTCCATTAGACATCTGTGAGGTCTAGTGGGTCATAGCATTCCAGTTCCTTCATCTTCTGTCTAATTGTTCCACCCCTTGTATAAAGAGAGGTATTTAAGTCCTTGGCTATTATTACAGAAATATCTATTTTTCCTTCAATTCTGTCCGGTTTTGCATCATAAATTTTGAGGGCTCTGTAAAAGATGCGTATATAGATGGTGCATCTTCATGTTGGACTGACCCTCTTAGCATCATGAAATGTCTTTGTGTCTAGATTCTCTACTTTTTGAATCTTTGAATGATGCTATCATTGGAAATTTTATCCCAATGCATAAGACCTGTTCCTAATCTCCTGCTACCAATAACTTACTATATTGCTTTTTGAATCAATGGTTCAAAACTTGTTTGCAACAACATTCAAAACTTGTTCTTATAAAGTCATACCCTCAGGAAGAATGACTAAATCTGTTTCAAATGTCTTTGCCCTCTTTCTTTATTGATTCTGTCAGGTGACCTCTCTCCGCATCCCCAACCAGCTGGCCGAGGTTATTTCAGGCTAATTTGTTTTCCTGAAATAGTACTGTTTGTTCAAAATAAAATATTTGAGAGAGCCTTTTACAACATGAGAGACTCTAAGCAGATTTAAATATAATCCAACTCTCTCTTATCAATAAATAATTTTAGAGAAAAAAAACAACAACTTTGCCTGATTTTCAGGCACATACAATCTCCAGCTCTACATATTCTTGTTTTTATTCTCCTTCATAAGGAGGTTCAACTGATCACACATCGTGCCCTATCTACTCCTTCTTCTTCTCTGGCTTTCTGGTGCTTTAAAAGTTTCCCCTTCCAGGGCACTGGACCTTCTGATGGCAAAGTCTTCATGAGTAGCATGTGGGTTCTAGCTAAGACTGGAGCTTGATGTCCTGGTCTCAGGAGAGCCTTGGCTGGGCCTCCCAATCTGCTTTCCATCCAGACTCTGTCAGATAACTAGCAGGCTTAGTCTGTTAACAGAAGCATAGCCTTATTTTTCATAAAGATTAATTTTCCCCAGGACACCAGAAAAGTATGGCTCATTCAAGGCCAGCATCCACCATTGTTAGAAACTCAGTGCTTGATGTTCTTCCTAGCATCCTAGAGTTTCAAGGCTGGCAGGTCTCAAGATAATTCTTTCATAGCATGACTGACAGATCCTTCTGTTATATTCACATGGAAATATGACTGGGCCCAAAGACATAGGCTTATTTTCAATGTATATATCCAAATATGACCGAGTAATGCACATTTTAGGGACACCTAGATGGCTCAGTGGTTGAGTGTCTGCCTTTGGCTCAGGTCGTGATCCTGGGTTCCACATCGGGCTCCCCACAGGGAGCCTGCTTCTCCCTCTGCCTGTGTCTCTGCCTCTCTCTGTGTTTCTCATGAATAAATAAGTAAAAATCTTAAAAAAAAGAAATGAGCATTAAAAAAAACTGGATCATCTGGCTTTAAAATGCACATTGAAAACAAGAGTGCCAGGGAGACTGTCAAGTATGCCCTGTATTCAGGACTTCTAGTTTACTGACCTCCAATCCTCTTCCTACCTCTTTTCTAACCCCAACACCTATTATCCCCCTTTAAGAGACCAAACTGCAGAACTGTACAAGTATTGCCTGGATTAAAAGCAAGATTAAAATAGAAATGACACCTGTGTTTAGATATCTAGGAACCCGTGAGTTGGAAGAGAATATAAGCTTAGCTTGTATGACGCCAAGAGATAAAACTGGAGCTAACAGAGATTATGTAGATTCAGATCTATTTTAGAAAAGTTTTCTATTTGGCAAGAGTGTCCAAAGAAATAATTGTCCGCTTTGGGAAGTAATAGCTCCCTATCTCCGGAGACACTGAAATATAACTTTGATGATCGATCATTAATTTATTATTTCACGGTGTGTATTTGGAATTTGCTGCTGTGAAGAACACAGGGTCCCTGACTGCTCTCATGGAGCTTCCATTTTAGTGGGGTGGAGGGCACAGACCATAAACCAAAAAGCATCAGATATTTTAAAAACGTACATTGTGATGCATGCTAGAAAGGTCGAAGACAGGCTGCTATGGTCGGGAATGAGAGGGGTCCCATTTTCCACCATTTCCAGGATGGTTTTGAAGGGAATCAGACACTCCTTTGGGTGTTTGTTTCCTAACAATTCTGGGACCATGATTCTATGACTCAGCAATGGGAATTTCTTGATTGCTTTGCTGCCCAGGAATTCAAGATGACCCAGGAAATTTTGGGTCCAGTTACCTGGAAATTTGATAGAGTTCAATAGAAATCTCTGAAAGTCAACTCTTAACATGAAAGAGCCAATTCCCTGAAATTAGCAGGAATCTTGTTTGCTGCTGGTTTTTGGTCTGGGTTGGACTTTTCTGATTTTGGTCAAAGGTCATTGTGTTGATTTTTTTAGCAGAAAGAGTCTGATGAAAAGAACTGGCTTGCTCTCTAGATTTCTTTTGAAAATCACCTTCCAAGTTCTGTCCTGGACTCAAGCCCTTTTGGTTCAATCATCTATAGCTGGTATTGGAGAGGTGAGGATGCAGTCATATGTACATTATCCTACACATATTCTTAGCTTGGCCCATAAAGGGGTGTTTGTTTGTTTGTTTGTTTGTTTGAGCCAGCATTTAAAATTGGGTGTTTTACTTAAAAATCCAGACTTCTGGTGTTGCTTGGGAAATTGAAGGTCTGTCCAAATATGCCCACATTCCCGTGTGGTCACATCAGCTAGGGACATAGGGCAATGGCATCCTTGGGACGGGGTGTGAGCTCCTCAGTTCCCTTTAGTTCTTATTCAGCCCAGTTCACTCATTTCTGTGACCTGCTTGGCTCCTGGAGGCATTTGAGGTTTTTGATTCCTGATCCGTGCGTTTCTGGGCCTGGAGAGTGGAAATGCTGTTTAATGATGAATCCTTTATGACCCTGTCATATTGTCAATTTGAAAAGAAAGAGTATCATTGAAACGTAGCCTCTCAGAGCTGAAAAGATCTTTAAAGACCCACTTTCCAATCCAGCCCAAATCCCTGGTGAATTCAAGGGGAAACTGAAGCCCAACGAAGAGAATGCTTGCCCACGGTCGCATACTGAGTTGGTGACATCAGTAAGGCTCCACGGGGAGTTGCCCATACACTCAAATCCCATGGTAACCATTAAATTTAATTGAATCCAAACCAATTTAAGAACAGATTTCCATACTGGAAGGATTTTTTTTTTTTTCCTTTCTCGAATGCATTGGCAATGAGTAAAGAAAGGAAAAGAAGGAAATGCTGTGTTCTTTGTCAGGCCCATGTGAATTTTGTTCAAGACCCAGAAAAACAATCTCCCAGATAAAAATGTCTAAATGTCTCATCTTAATCATTATCTTGTTGATTAGTACTTAATATTTAATCTAGAAACCCCAAAACAATCTTAATCTCTGTGGCAAAGGTCTCCGGGGGGGGGGGGGGGCAATGCCATAAAGATATTAAGCTCTCTTTATGTCTTCTCAGGTGTTCGAAAGGAGGAGACTCTCAGTATTTGTTAAAATGAGAAATGTTCTTTGTATCCAGAGGGTGAGCTTAGACTTTGGACTCAGCCTTCATCCTTTGGATTTGGCAACTAAAAGTGAGAGTACGGCTACTCCTGATGCCTCCCTGGGGAAGAGTGAGTTGCTAGGGGGTCTAGGTGAGATTCCAAGAGGCTGAATAATGCTGAATGCCATTAATAATAATGATAGGGGTTCCTGGGTGGCTCAGTTGGTTAAGCGTCTGACTCCTGATTTTGGCTCAGGTCATGATCTCAGGGTTGTGAGTTCGAGCCCTGCATCGGGCTCCGTGCTGGGCATGGAGTCTGCTTATGATTCTCTCTCTCCCCTTCTTTCTGTACTCCCCCACCCTCCTGTGTGCACACACACTCTCTCTAAAAAGAATAAATAAAAATAAATGATGACAAATAATGACAACAAAAAAATCCAGCTACATTTAATGAGTATTTACCAAGTATCAGGCTCTGTTCTGAGACAGTCCCATCCAGTACCTCATTTAGTCCTCATACCAACCCGGTGAGGAAGGTCTGTGATTATCCCCATTTTAGAGATGAGGACACTGAGTCACCAAAAGGCTAAGGAATTTGTCCAGAGCCTCACAACCAGATATGTTAAACCTGGGATGTAGGACCCTGGTTCCAGAGCCCAAGTATTTCACTAATACTTTTTTTCCAGAGGCAAAAATGCCCATTTCTGAAATTTTCTCTCCACATATTATGTGGAACAGACAAAGCCTCTTAAGTCACAACTCTTTAGACCTATGCTTCCCAGAGTGGTAGCCCCTAGTCTCCTGGAGCTATTTACATTTAAAATAATGAAAAATTACATAAAATTAAAAATTCAGTCCTCGGTCATGCTCAGCACATTTCCTAAGCTCAAAGGCATGTATGGCTAATGCCCACCCTGTTGACATGGCAGATGTAGAGCACTTTCTTCGTGGCAGAAAGTTCTCTTGGACAGCACTGTTATAGATGAAAATTTGAAACTCAGAGAGGCAAGGAACTTGTCCAAAGACACACACAGCAAGACCCAGGATTTGAAAATCATGATGCCATGTCTTAGTCTTTTTCTTGGTTCTTTGTTGCCTACCCTCAACTCATGGCCTCTGCATCTCTGCAATGAGATTTTCAGTTCTTCGGGGGCAAACAGCACGTCTTGAATTTTAGTTGGGTACCACATTCCGGCCTCCCAACCCTCACCCCATTCTAGGGCTGCATACACGGGTGAACCTCCACAAAGTGTCTTGCCTTCCTTTTTCTGCTCTTCACGTTCAAATGACGATGGGCGTTCTGGCCAGTATCAAGTCTCAAGTTTTAAGTAAGACGTGTTATTATAATTTTTTAAGGGGCTGGCCAACTTAATTGCATAAGGCATAGAGATAGTTTTTATTTGAAAGCCTCCGAGGGCTAGTATGTTGAGTGAGTAGAGAGGGAGTGAGCAAACCTGTAGTGTTTACCTTTCTCAGGGTGAGAGTGGGGGTAGGGCACATGGAGGCCTGGGCCGTCAGGACCTGGGAACTAACTTGGTCTTGTAAGAATCTTACTAGAGGTTTAGTTAAGTATATAGGCCCTAGAGATGGAGAGGTCTGGGCTGCTGTTCCAATTTCAGTAGGTGACTGCCGTGTAAGCTCAAATTTATGCAGACTTTCTGACCTGCATTTCATAATTGGTAGAGTTTGGCCTACTAGGGTCAGAAAACATTTTTGAGATAACCCTGTAGAAGGACAACAAAGACCCTGGCCTCATACCTGATAGCCAGTTATTTTCATCACCTCGTTGTAAATTCCTTATTATTTTCCCTCTCACTAAATGGCAAGCTCCTTAACGGCAGGGTCCATGTCCACCTCGTTCACTGCTGTATTCTCAGGGTCTAGTTCCCAGCCCCACAGTAGGTGTCCAATAAGTATCTGTTGAAACAATGAAGGGATATCTTAGCCTAAAAAAAGGTCTATGTTATAGGGACACGTAAACGTTTATGATTCAACTTGCCAGATGCATAAATCATCAATTATCACACCTTTGTAAAGCAGTTGTCTGTGCACTGCTTGAATACTTCCAGTGATGGGGAGGTTACTACCTTATGAGAACCTCTTTTTCAATATGGACCTCTCTGTTGGTCTTGAGAGTAATCACATGTCTGGCTGAGTCACAGATAGGAAGGGTTGTGCTCCTCAAATACACCCTGCTATGTTGCCCAGCCACCCAAATCTCTTAGCCTTTGTAGGAATAGGGTAGGACAATAGAAGTCTCCAGCCATCTTTGTCGAGTTTCATGGCTATCACTGGGGGAAGGGAGAGAGGTGGAAAAATGAACCTAGAGAATCTGGCTATAAAACACATTACCTGCATTTATGGTCCTTGTGCCTCAAGGCCTGGGATAAAGTGAAGAAGGAAAAACATTCCACTCTGGCTCTCAGTGACCCCTAAAAGAAACCCCCCGTGGAGTCATTTAGGATAGTAATTTGAGTATAAACTCAAGCATGCGTTCCGAGCCTTCCCTTCATAAACGCAGGAGCCTCACGATGATCGGCACCAAATTGCTTGAAAATGTGGCCCAGAACCCTTCCAGATGAGGGGCCGGGCTCAGAGAAATAAAAAGTAAGGGGGCATGTTGCTATGGCATTAAAATCAAGGGAGTATGCATGAACCTCAAACTGTGCGCAGAAATATGTTCTTTCTATATGCTATGCCCATGAAAAGCTAAGCCAGCAGAAGTCATTAAAGTGTCAGACAGGGAGCTGGGTGGGAAAAACACATGTTTAAAAGTAAACATGTAGCCCTGTGATAACTGTGTTCCCTAAAAAGCTAAAGATGATGGAGAGAAAGAAAAAAGAACTGGGAATAAAGAAAAAGTCAGAGAGAATGGGGCTGCCTGGTTCCTCAGGCACTTCCTTATAGTCTTTATACTTTGAGGACATGCCACCATTATCTGTTCGTTTGTTGGAGCTAAGCACCCGAGATTCACCCCTGATTCTTCCTTTTCATTGGTTCTCTGCATCAAATCAACCCAGCAAGTCCTGAATCCTGACTTATCTCCAAAATATTACGTTGAACCATATGAAGTTGCCAATATTATATCTCCTTTGAACTACACACACGAAAAGTGGTAATTCCATATGATTCAACCTAAGTAATTTCACATCAGCTCTTTTGTCCGTCATTATCGCTACCATTACGGTTCAAACCACCATCGTCATTTGTGTAGGCTATGCTGCAGTCTCCAGAGGTCTTCATGTTCCCACTCTCATCTTCTTCCAGTACCTTAATCCCATGTTAGAAATTAGAGAAGACCACACCAGTTTCCTGTTTAAAATACTTCAGTGTGATAAAAGACCTGTATGCTGAAAACTATAAAGCATTGTTGTAAGAAATTAAAAAGATCTAAATAAATGGAGAGATATACTATATTCATGGGTTAGAAGTCTCAATATTCTTTATTTCAAGTTGATTTATATAGATCTCTAGGTAGATTAGTGCAATCCCAATCAAAACTCCAGCAGGTTTTCATTTTGTAGAAAACAACCAAGTGATTTTCAAATTCATGTGGAAGTGGAAAGGACCTAGATTACCCAAAACAACTATGCAAAAGAACAAACTAAAGGACTGACATTGCTTGATTCCAAGACCGCTTTAAAAAGCTACAGTAATCAAGAGAAACAGTTTTGGTGTAAGATAGAAAAGTAGGTGAATGGAACAGGTTAGAGAGTGCAAAAATAGACCCACCTATACGTGGACAATTGACTTTTGACAAAAGTGCGAAAGCAATTCAGTTGAGAAAGCGTAGTCTTTTCAACAAATGGTGGTAGAACAATTGAACAGCCATCTACAAACTAGAAAAACAACAACCCCAAACAAAAAAACTCTAATCTATTCTTTACAACCTAAAAAAAAAAAAAGAAAGAAAAAATTAACTCAAAATGAATTCCAGACCTATATGTAAAATGTAAAACTATAAAATGTCTAGAGAAAATAAGTTGAAATTTTTTTGACCTTAAGTTCATCAAAGATTTCTTTGATTTGAGATCAAAAACATGATTCATAAAATAACAAACAAGATTTTACCAAAATTTAAGACTTTGGCTCTTCAGAAGATGCTGCTGAGAGAATTAAAAGAGAAGATACAAAAAATAAATAAATAAATAAAAAATAAATAAAAGAGAAGATACACAGTGGGAGAAAAGATTTGGAAATTGCATATCTGATAAAGTACTTGTATCCAGAGTACACACACATACACACACACACTCCTACATTCACATATCCTCAAAACTCACTAATAAGAATAATAAGACAACAACTGCAGTACCTGGGTGGCTCAGTCAGTTGAGTGTTCAACTCTTGGTTTCAGCTCAGGTCATGATCTTGGGGTTGTGAGATGAAGTCCTACATCAGGCTCAATCTACATCAGGGAGTCTACATCAGGGAGTCTGCTTGAGATTCTCTCCCTCTCCCTTTGCCCCTTCCCCTGCTCACATGCTCTCTCTCTCTAAAATAAATAAATAAATCTTTAAAAAAACCTCAAAAATAATAAAAAAGAACAAAAGCAGACACAGGGAAGACAATGTGGAAGGCAAATCAGACACAGGAAGTTGCTCAAAATCACTAGTAATTTGGGAATGCAAGTTAAAATCACAATGAGGTGCCATTACACACTTATTAAAATGGCTAAAATTAAAAAGATTGAATATATAAAATGTCAGTGAGGATTTAGAGGAATTAGAATCCTCTTCCACTGTTGGTGGGAACATAAAATGGTATAAATACTTTGGAAAATAATTTGGCAATTTCTTAAAAAGTTAAATGAGTACCTATCACATGGCCTAGCCAGATCACTCCTGCCTATTTGCCCAGGAGAAATGAAAGCTTATGTCTATATCAAAACTTGTACTATGGTGTTCATTGCAGCTTTATTTGTAATAGTTCAAAACTTGATACAACCCAACTATCTATCAATAGATAGATAAAAAATTGTTGCTTCTGTGTGTAATGGAATACTACTCAGCCAGAAAAAGGAATGATTATTATTACATGCTACAGCATAGATGAATCTCAAAATAATTGTGCTGAGTGAAGGAAGACAGAAAGAATATATACTGTGTGAGTCTATATATATGACATTCTAGAAAATATAAGTGAATCTATCATGAGAGAAAGCAGATCAGTGGTTGCCTGGGGATGCTGGGGGTTGTGGGATGGAAAAAAGATAGAAGGAATTTCAAAGGACCAGGACGAAACTTTAGGATGCAAAGGATGTTTGTTTTCTTCATTGTGGTGTTGCTTTCATAGGTAGATACATGTGTCAAAATGTCACAAGTCAATCATAAGCTCAATAAAACTATTTTAAAAATGCTTCAGTGGTCTACTGAACAGCTCCCTGAGACAAACCAATCCCTCTTGAGTCTTATCCTTGCCCCTCTTCTTTGCTTTGATTTTGGTGCTAACATTCATCTTATTTTATTTTTAGAGAAAGAGCACATACAATTGTGAGTAGGGGGAGGGTCAGAGGGAGAGAGAGAGAGAATCTTAAGCAAGCTCTGTGCCCAGTATGGAGTCCAACATGGGGCTCGGTCTCTTGACCCTGAGATCATGACCTGTGCTGAAATCGAGAGTCCCACACTTAACAGACTGAGCCGTCAGGTGCCCTGCTAACATTCATTTTCATAGATGTTTTATTGAGGCCCAAGCTCAAATAAACTCATTCAGTCTTTCAAGGCTGTGTCTTCCTGAGATGTCTGTGATTTTTTTCAGCAAGGACTGATCCACAAGATCCACAAGAACTTTCTTGTGAAGATGACATAGGCAAAAAGGTAGACTAGGAAGCTCCAAGTCTTTGTTCTCTCTGGAGACATAAAAACAAAGAAACAAAAAACAAGCAAAAAACCCCTCACAGACTTGCGAATATAACCTTGTGGGAGGTTTGGAAAATCATCAAAGATCTATAGCAATCAAAGAAATACCCAATTAAGAAGAAAACATGCACACAACATTAGGAAAGTCTGTGGCATTTTTGCTTGCCCTTGCTCTATCCCTTCCTCAAGAGCAGTGTGGTCTGGATATGAAGGAGACAGCAACTTAGTTCCCAATTCCCTTCCTTAAATTGGAGAGAGCAGAGCCGTCCTCAGTGGTAACATTCTCACCTATCTGGGGACTGCCAAAGAACTCATCTTTGTTTCACCTAACATGGATCTCAGGTGGGAAGAAGCAATGGATGCTACTTGGGGAAGCTGGAGGGAAACTAAGACCATGGATATTTGGATCAAGAGATCATGAGTAGAAACATACAATAGACCACTTAAGACCCCCAGGAGAAGCTGGTGAGAGATTCTAAGGGAAATTAAAGCTTTTAAAGGCAGCTCTGTAGACAGGAGAATCAAAAATGCACACAGGCCCAAGAAAGACTAATGCCCAGAAAAGATCTGAGAAGACCCTAAGCTTTCTCTTCAGGCTCAGAGCATGCCTAGCTAATTAGTTACGGACTTCCCTACTTAGTCTGCAAAGACAGGGAGCAAGAGCTCCTTTTAAAAATGGCCAGTTTGGGGGGCCACCTGGCTAGCTCAGTTGGTTAAATGTCTGACTTTGTTAATTTAAGATTTTATTTATTTATTCAGAGAGAGAGGCAGAGACACAGGCAGAGCAAGAAGCAGGCTCCCCACGGGGAGCATGACATGGGACTCAGTACCAGACCCCCCGGATCACAACCTGAGCCAAAGACAGATGCTCAACCACTGAGTCACCCAGGTGCCCCTAAACATCTGACTCTTGATTTTGGCTCAGGTCATGATCTCAGGGTTGTGAGATTAACCCTGCATCAGGCTCCATGCTGAGTGTTGATCCTGCTTAAGATTCTCTCTTTCTGGGCAGCCCAGGTAGCTCAGCAGTTTAGTGCCACCTTCAGCCCAGGGCATGATCCTAGAGAGCTGGGATCAAGTCCCACGTCGGGCTCCCTGCATGGAACCTGCTTCTCCTTCTGCCTGTGTCTCTGTCTCTCTCTCTCATGAATAAATAAATAAAATCTTAAAAAAAAAATTCTCTCCTGCCCTCTCCTTCTGCCCCACTCCCTCACTCTCTCTTTCTTTCTCTAGAATAAGTAAGTCAATAAATAAAATTAGATAAAAATGGCCAATTTTCAACAACAACAACAAATCACAAGGCACACAATGAAAAGGAAAACACGATCTATTCAGAGAAAGTAAAGTGGTAGAAATAGTTTCTGAAAGGCATTAGGTTTACTAGACAAAGAATTTAAAAGAACTGCTTTAAATATTCTTAAAGAGCTAAAGGACAACAAAGACAAATAGTGAGGAAAATCAGGAAAATGATATATGGACAAAATTAGATTATGAATAAAGAGAAGAAATCATAAAAACAAACCAAACCATAAAAACCAAACCAGAAATTTTGGAGCTGAAAATTATAATAGCTGAATTGAAAAATTTACGAAAGGGTTGAGTAGCATACCCAGGCAGGGAACAGGATGAAAGCAAACCGGAGAGTACGACATTTGAAATTATTGAGTTTGAAGAGCAGAAAAGAATAAAGAATTAAGAGAAGTCAATAGAGCATAAGAGGCCACAAAATGGACCAATATGTGCATTAGGGGAGTCTCAGGAGGTGAAGATAGAGGAAAAGGGCTAAGAGAACTTTCCTGAAGAAATAGTGGCTGAAAACTTCCCAAGCTTGAGTAAAAAAATAGAATACAAGTTGAAAAAGCTCAATGAACTTCATGTAAGATAAACCCAGAGAGATACATATTCAGACACATAATTAAACTATTGAAAGAAAAGGATGAAGAGTGAATGTTGGAAAAAAACAAGAGAAAAGTGACTCATCCTGTACAAGGGATCCTCAAAAGATTATGCCAATTACTCAGCAGAAGGCAGTGGGATGTTCTATTTAATGTGCTGATTGGAAAAAAAAAATCCTGCTAACAAAGACTTCTATATCTGGTAAAATTGTTCTTCAAACATGAAGGGGAGATTAAGACATTCCCAGGTAAACAAAAGCTGAGGGGGTGATTATTGAAAGAGCTGTACTATAAGATATTCTAAAAGGAGTCCTTCAGGTTGAAGATACAAGGATCTCTGGGAAAGGTAAACACACAGGCAAATATAAAAACCCATATTATTGAAATTTTGGTTTATGGGACTACTTTTTAATTTTTATAGTTTTTAAAAGACAAGGCATTAAAAAAATCTATGCCAACAGATACACAATACAGAGAGACATAATTTGTGTGTGACATCAATAACATAAAATAAGTCTGGGATAGAGTTGTAAAGGAGCAGAGTTTTTGTATGCTATGAAGTTAAGATGATATAAATTAAAAATAGATTGCTATAACTTTGGGATACTATATGTAGTCTCCATGAAAACCACAAAGAAAATATAAAATGTACATAAGAGAAAGTGAAAAAAGCATCAAAATGTGCCACTACAAAAAATCAGCAAAAAGGACAGTAATGAAAGAAATGAGGAACAAAAAAAGCTATAAGACACAGGAAACAAATAACACAATGATAAAAGTAAGTCTTTTCTTATCAGTAATCACTTTAAATGTAAATGGATTAATCTTCCCAATCAAAAGGCATAGGTTGGCAGAATGGTTGCAAAAACACAATACAACTAGAAGCTTTCTACCAGAGAGTCATTTTAGGTCCAAAGACATAACTAGGCTAAGGTGAAATTATGAAAAAGATATTCTATGCAAACAGTAACCAAAAGTGGACTGAGGTGGTTATACTTGTATCAGAGAAAATAGAAAAAAGCCAACTAACCCAAAAGTTAGTTTCTGAAAAGATCAATAAAATTGACAAACTTTTAGCTAGATTGACTCTATAAACAGAGGAAAGATTCAAATTACTAAAATAATTGAAAGTGAGCATATTACTATTGATTTTATGAGGAAAAAATAACAGTAAGAGAGTATGATGAAGAATTGTATGCCAGTAAATTAGATAACCTGCATGAAATGCACAGATTCCTAGAAAAATCACAATCCTGCAAGCCTGAATCGTGAATACAGAGCCTGAGTAGACCTATAACTAGTGAGGAGATTGAATCAGTAATCAACAATATTCCAACAAAGGAAAGTTCTGGACCAAATGACTTACCGGTGAATTCTACTGAACACTAAAAACTGAATTAACACCAATCCTTCTCAAACTCTTACAAAAATAGGAAGAGGAGAGAACACTTTCTAATTCATTCAATGAGGCCAGCATTAACTGTATGCCAAAGACAAAGACACTACAAGAAAAGAAGACTTCAAATCAATATTCCTATGAATATTGATGCAAAAATTTTCAAAAAATACTAACAAACAGAATTCATCAATGTATGAAACATGGATGACCACTTATACACCATGACCCAGTGGGATTTATTCCTGGAATGCAAGTATGGTTCAACAGATGACTATTATTGATGTATTACACCACGTTAACAGAATATAGGAAAAAAAATATGATCATCTCAATTGATGCAGAGAAAGCAGTTGACACAATTCAACAGTCACTCACAATAAAAACACTTCAACAAACTAGGACTGGAAGGAGACTATCTCGACCCAGTAAAGGCCATGTATGAAAAATCCACAACAAACATCATACTTACTGGTGAGAGACCCAAAGCATTTCCTCTCAATCAGGAACAAAACAGAAACATTCTCTTTTGCCCCTTCTTTTCAACAATGTACTGAAAGTTCTAGCAGGGTCAGTCATGCAAGAAGAAGAAATACAAGATACCCAAATTGAAAAAGGAAGAGTAAAATGATATCAGTTCACAGATACTCTGATCTTATATATAGAAAACCAAAAAGATCCCATAAAGAAGTTGGTAGAGCTAATAACTGAATTCAGCAACATTGTAGGATACAAGATCAACATGCAAAATTCAGTTTCTTTTTCTATATGCTAACAATGATCAATCTAAAAAGGAAATTAAGAAAACAATTCTAGGGGCATGTGGGTGGCTCAGTTGGTCAAGCATCTCCCTTCTGCTCAGGTCATGATCTCAGGGTCCTGGGATCAAGTCCTGCATTGGGGTCCCTATTCAGTGGGGGATCCTGCTTCTCCCGCTCCCCACTGCTTATGCTCTCTCTTACCCTCTCTCTTTCTCTCAAATAAATAAAATCTGAAAAAAGAGAAAACAACTCCATTTACGTTATAATCAAAAATAAGAAAATACTTCAATAAATTTGACCAAGGAGGTAAAAGATGTACACACCGAAAACTACAAAATATTGCTGAAAGAAGTTAAGGGCATAAATCAAGAGAAGACATCCAGTGTTTGTGGATTGGAAAACTCAGTAGTGTTAAGACATCAATACTACCCAAAGCAATCTCCAGATTTGATTCAATTTGATTCAAAATGCCAACTATGCGTTTGAGAAACATAAGATTCCATCCTAAAACTCTCATGGAATATCAGGGACTCTGAGTAACCAAAACATCTTGAAAGAAAACAAAGTTGGAGGTATTAATTTTCTGATTTTGGAACTTCCTACAAAGCTACAGTAAACAACACAGTGTGGCACTGGCATAGAGTCAGACATGTAAGACCAGCGAAAGAGAACAGAGTCCAGAAAAACCCTCACATGTCTGGTCTGAGGATTTTCTGCAAGGAAGACAATACCATTCAATGGAAAAGAGACTGTCTTTTCAATAAATGGTGATGGGTAACTGGATTTCCACATGCAAAAGAATACAGCTGGACTTTTCTGTTAGGCCATATACAAAAATTAATTCAAAATTGATCAAATTGCTCAGTGTAAGAACAAAAATTATAAAACTCTTAGAAGACAGCATAGAGGAAAAGTGTAAGGACGTTGGACTTGGCAATGATTTCTTTGATATGATATCAAAAACACAGGCCACAAGAAAAAAATAGATAAATGGGGCTTCATCAAAATTTAGAATTTCTATGACATTTCTGAGACATTTCTGAGACATTATCAACAGAGTGAAAAGGAAACCCACAAAACCAGAAAAAAAAATTGTAAAATATATATTTGTGAAGGAACTCAGATCCAGATTACATAAAGAATTCCTACAATTCAAGAACAAAAACACAAAGACCCAGTCAAAAAATAAAAGACGGGACTAAAAGTCTTTGGATAAAAGTTTCTCCAAAGAAGATAGACAAACGGCCAATAAGCTCATGGAAAGATGCTTGGAATCATTAATTGTTATGAAATGCAAATCAAACCCACAATAAGATCCCATCCCACCGCCATCACGATGACTATTTCTGAAAAAACAGAAAGTAGCAAGCATTAGTGATGATGTAGAGAAGTTGGAACACTTGTGCGTTATTGATGGGGATGTAAAATGGCCGAGCTGCTGTGGAAAACATTAGGGCAATTCCTCAAAATTAAACATAGAATCGCCATATGATCCAGCAATTCCACTTCTGGGCATACACCCAAAAGAATCGAAAGCAGGGTCTCAAAGAGATATTTGTACACTCATGTTCATAGCAGCATTACTCACAATAGCCAAAAGGTGGAAACAACCCAAATAGTCATCAACAGATGAGCAGACAGAATGTGATAGATACATACAATAGAATAGTTTTCAGCCTTAAAAGGGAATGACATTCTGACACATGCTATGGTGCTGACGAACCTTGAAGACGTTGATGTGAGATAAGCCAGTCACAAAAAGACAAATATTGTATGACGCCATTTATTCAAGGTATCTAGAATGGTCAAATTTGTAGAGTTGGAAAGTAGAATCGTGGTTACCAGGGGTCGAGGGAAGAGGGACAATGGGCCTTTATAATGGAATGTGTTCTGAGTTCCAATTTAGGGCAATGAGAAAAGTCTGGAGATGGATGGTGGTGTTGATTGTACAAAAAAAGGTGAATGTATTTAGTGCCACTGAGTTGTACACTTAATAATGGCTACAATGCAGGGGTGCCTGGGTGGCACAGTTGGTTAAGTGTCCAGATCTTGTTTTCTGCTCAGGTTGTGGTCTTGTGGCGAGATCAAGCCCTGAGTTGAGCTCTGTGTTCAGCGTGGAGTCTGCTCGTGCCTCTCTCTCTCTCTCTCTCTCTCCCTCTAATAAATACATATTTAAAAGAATAGCTACAATGCTAAGCTTTATGTATGTTTTAATACAATTTAAAAAATCTTAACAAAGAAGTGGCTTTCTATCCACTTAGAATAAAAATCCAATTTCTTTCCATGGCCTGTGAGGTGTTGCAGGACCTGGTTCCTGCTGATTTCTGACCTCACCTGGCATCACTGCCCTTCAGCTACATTGTTTTTTTCCCTATTCCCCCAACACCTGAAGGGTTCCTTCCCTTCTACCAGACCTTTGCATTTGTGGTTTCCCTTGCCTGTAATACTCTTCCTCCAGATGATTCCATGAAAATCTTTTTCTTGCCCTCTAGCACCAGTTCAAATGTCATTAAGAAAAAAAAAATTCCCTGATCATCTAATTCAAAATCTTACACCCCAAGTTATTTTATCTTTTCTTCTCTATAAGTTACATCGCTTTGCGGAACACTGTTTCTTTCCTTTAAGGTATTTTGGGTAATCAAAAACGATCCTTTTGATCCTTTTGTTTACTTTTATTTATTTTACACCCATATTGATGATTACAATGTGCCAAATACTATTCTGTCTAGGGTCTGAGTTACACCAATAAAATCATTATAACAGATCTTATACGCCAGTGGGCAGATGCAGGCACTGGATAAATTAGCAACATAGGTATTATGTTAGATTGTGACTAGTGGTAAGTAGAAACATAAAATAGGGCCAGGACAGAGCATGTTGGGGTGGGGTTTGCAATGTGCTTGCTCATTGGCTGACCTCTGCTAGAATGCAGGTCTCTGAGGCAGGGTCTTCTCTGTGTTGGTTACCTTCGTATTTCCAACACCTAGCAGTGTTGGGAACATGCTGTTAATATTTTTTAAACACATGCTATGTAGATCAGTGATGGTCCGATTTGAATAAGGGGTTTGCAGCAGGGGTGTAGAATGGGAGATCATTTATAGAGGGTGATCTCAACTTGCCCACCCACCCAGGGACTGTGTCTGGTGAGACCTAACAGATCTTCCTTCTTTTCTTATTGTGGTAAATACACATAAAATCCACCATTTTAGCCATTTGTAAGCGTACAGTTCTGTGACACCAAGTACACCCACAATGTTGCGCAATCATCACCACTCTCCACCTCCAGAACTTTATCATCATCCCCAATCGAAGCTCTGTACCCCTTAAACACTCCCCCTCCCCCCTCCCTCCAGGCCCTGGTAATGACTATCCTGTTTTCTGTTTCCATGAATTTGACTACTCCAGGCACTTCCTACAATATTTGTCTTTTTGTGTCCAGGTCCTTTACTTTAGCATAAAGTCTTCAAGGTTCATTTATGTTGTAGTATGCATCAGAATTTTGTTCCTTTTTAAGTAAAAGGGATTTATGTTTTTGTAAAGGCTTACTTTTTTAGGTGTATCATTCTAAGAGCCATCTAAGGCATCTCATTGGGGTTTTAATTTGCCTTTCCCAAGTGAATTTTTAAGGCTGATATAATATTCCTGTTACATGCATACCCAAGGGAACTTCCGGACATGGTCAGGTTTGTGACTGATGAATAAGTACAGCCAGACCATCAGTGCTTTGAGGATGGCAATCATGCTTACCTTGTTCGTTGCCTGGCCCTGGTGTTCTGCATCTGAATACAGTAGGTGCCCAATATGCTGAAATGAGACAGCGTAAGGCTCCCTGACCAACTGTGGACTTTCTAGAATTGTCCACTTCAATGTTGGTAATATTTTTCCTGGTTACAGGATGGGGAGGGTCCCCTGATGGCATTTCATTCCATACACCGGATGACCCTAATGGATTCTGATTTAGTTTCATTCAGTCACAACCCCAAATTGGATGTCACTGGAATCAATGGATCTGTTTGCTCTTATCATAACATAAAAAAAAAAAGATTGATTGATTGATTGATTGATTTGACAGAGAGCGAGAGAGCACACACAAGTAGGCAGAGTGGTAGGCAGAGAGAGAGGGAGAAACCGGCTCCCTTCAGAGCAGGGAGCCCAACCTGAGGCTCGATCCTAGGCCCCTGAGATCATGATCCAAGCCCAAGGCAGATGCTTAACCGACTGAGCCACCCAGGTGCCCTGTCTGCTCTCATTAGAAAGACAACAGGAACATGGGGATAGGATAGAAAAGAAAACTGGACTCCTGTACCCGTGGGTCCTGTGAAATTGACACCACTACCAAAATTTGGGAAACTTTCTGTTCTACATCTTTATTTAGGAACGGCTGTCCTCATTCCTCATTTCCCTCCTTTTCTGTCTCTTGCTTGCAGTTTGGATTTCCTTCTTCCCAGGGCTCAGGCGAGGAAGTGTAACTGTGGCTGCGCTCTCATAGGGACCAGAGAGAACCAGATCAGCAAGCACCGGGAGGCCTTCTTTCCGACCTGGGGAAGCGCTGACTCCAGGCAAGGCCCATTCCTCACCGCCAGGAGTGCTGGGTACTGAACCAGCTCAGAGCGAGTTCCCCAAGTCATGTTTACACTGTCATGCTGTGCAAATTGGAGAGTTTGTTTCCAGGAACATCTGGGAGGACCAGCTGGACACGTGTTTCCCTTCTCATTAATTTAGGCTCCTAATTAATCGCGCAAAACCCAAACCAAATAAGCAGGAACCGGGACTGAAAATAATCATTAAGCCCCCCAAACACGCACACATTTTAATGAAAACTTGGCCCAGGTGATTGGACCTCTCTTGGCTCAGCACTGTGGCTCTAACAGGGGAGTTCACCAGGGAGAAATGCCTGGGGAAGCAGGCAGATTTCTATCCTCTGTTGGGCAGCACAGGACCTAAAGGGCCAGGGGTACTTGGGACCAGCTTCTTATTTGTTCCTAAGGAATGGATTCCCTCCCCCCCATCCCCTGGGGTCAAGCATACTGTGGACATTCCAGGGAGATAGCCAGAGTTCAAACCCTCCAGAGAGTGGGCCTCAGTGTCCACATCTGTAAAATAGGATTAATGATAGTCTCTGCTCCACAAGGCTATTGTGAGGATGGAGTGGGATAATATATTTAAGGTACTTTGTTCCAGACTTGGCACCTTGAGAACTGGATCACTGGTAGCCGTTATTGTCAAAGGCGGCTGTAGATCATTATTCTTACTAATAATCTCCTTCTCTGCCTCTGATGACAATGACTAGTCAGAGATGCCAACTCATGGAAATGAAAATCCATTTCCTGACTTTGTCATGTGTCTTGGTCCAGAAGAGGCCAGCGGAAGGCACAATTTTGGCCGCCACACTCACGATATAGTTTTCTTTTCTGATTCTGATAGCATCTTGAGTTAAGGTTCCCCTCCAGCTTTATAGAATCAGAAGAAAGAGGTTAGCAATGTATCCTCGTGGGTGATGGCCATCGTGGCCAGGATGGAGCAGGACATCTGGTGGGGTTGTGAGCTCCATTATGCCTCCTGAACAGAGTCTAGAAAATGCTGGTTTTGCAACCTAATCACATGCTGAGCACAAGGCTTCCTACTTCGAGGAAAAACAGAGTTAAAAAGATTTATTGAAAGGATTCCAAGGGCATCGTGAACATCAAACAGCTGTGCAAAGGGGGCTGGAGGTGGAAGTGCATGTGCATCTGAAACCCATGGGTCATGCTTCACTTTTACTGCACATGGATTTTATAGGAAGATATGTTTGGGGCTCTATTGGCTTGCCCCCTTTCCCTTTATGCCCCAAAAGTAGACCTTGGAACACTGGTTTAGAGATATATTTGGGACAAAATGTGGGCGAGAGCCCACTGAAAGGCAAATCTGATCAAACAGGCCACTCTGTCTGTTGGAGACCACCCTTGTGATAAACCCTACCCTCTGCCTACCTGACTGAGCCCTGGGAAAGTGGGTTCTTGCCTGTGTCAGGGGCTGCACTTCCCATCTCGCCCTCCCGCTGCCCCCTTTCCTACTTCACAGGCCTCTCCTGTTCCTAGAAATCCCTATGCCCCCTTCTTCTCTGCCCAATGCTCTTACCTCTACATGGAACACATCCCCTCCTGCTCACCCCTCAACTAAAGCTTCTCATCTCTCAGGTGTCAGGGCAATGTCATTTCCTGCAGGAAGTTGTCTCTGAACCTGAATTGAGCTGGTTTGTCTTCTTGCATTCTGCCCATGACATCTCACCCCTCTTCTAGACTGGCGACTGCCATGTTGTGTTACAACTGCTTCATCGTCTGCCTCACTTGAGAGATGCAGGAAGGATTAGCGCAAGGGCCCCATGGAGTGTATGTATCTTTAACTCAATGTCTGGGGCAGTTCTATTTCTCTATACCTTGACATGTAAGAAGTATTGGGAGGATAAATGAATGTCCAGCCCAATATGGCCGCTTCAAGCCTTGGGCTCAGGTGCAGATAACGGCCCCATGTTCAGGAATGACCCAATGCATGTTCTTCACCCATAAGTGTGAGACCACTCCACATATCTGTCCCAAAGCCCTTCCCACCCTCTGCCAGTATGCCTTTCCTTTGCTCTCTGGTTTTATAAGTCAGTGATCATGCTAGCAGTGTCTTTGTTTCCTGTCCATCATGACCTGTAATCTTGAGTCATCTCATGCAACATTCAACCTGACTGGCCCAGATCCCCCTACCAGACTTCTCTACAGGAAGCAGTGCAGACCTTTGGTGAGTATGTCTCTCCCCAGCCCCCACCCATGGATGAAGACAGCTTTCTCAGCTTCTCATTTCCCAGAGATGGGGCTGCCTTTCCCATAGGTAGGCACTGGGATGCCATGTCAAGTCAGCAGGAAAAGCATTGCATAAGCTTTAGAAATGATGTATCAGGCAACCTATAGAGTGGGAGAAAATATATGCAAATCATTTTTCTGATAAGAAGTTAATATCCAAAATATGTAAATAACTCATACCACTCAATAATAATAATAAAAAATAAACGATCTGGTTAAACAATGCACAGAGGAACTGAATAGAGATTTTCCCAAACAAGATATACAGCTGGCCAAGAGGTACATGAAAAAGTGCTCGACCTCGTTCATCATCAGGGAAATGCAAATCAAAACCACAATGAGATTTCACTCCATACCTGTTAGGATGGCCAGTACCAAAAAAGACAAGAGATAACAGGTGTTGGGGAACATGTAGAGAAAAGAGAACCTTCATGCGCTGTTGGTGGGAATGTAAATTGGTGCAGCTGCTATGGAAAACAGTATGGAGGCTCCTGAAGATTTTAAAAATAGAACTACCCTATATGATCCAGCAATCCCATATCAGGGTATATATCAAAAGGAAGTGAAATCACTATCTCGAAAAGATATTTGCCTTCCCATGTTCACTGCATCATTATTTACAATAGTCAAGATATGGAAACAACCTAAGTGTTCGTTGACAGATGAATGGGTAAAGAAAATATGGTGGATACGCACAATGCGATAATATTCAACCATAAAAAAGAAGGAAATCTTGCCATTTGCAACAACATGGGTGAACCTTGAGGGCTAAGTGAAATAAGACAGGGAAAGACAAATACTATATAGTTTTGCTTATATGTGACATCTTAAAAAAACTGAATTCATAGATACAGGGAATAGAGGGGTGGTTGCAAGAGGGGAGGGATGGGGCTGGGAGAAGTGGGTGAAGATGATAAAAATGTACAAGCTTCCAGTTTTCAGATAAATAAGTTCTTACAAACTTGGTTTTAGAGAAATAAGTTCTGGGGATGTAATGTATACGATGGTGACTCTAATTAACAATATTGTATATTTGAAAGTTGCTAGAAGAGTATATGTTAAAAGTTCTCATCACAAGAAAAAATGATTTGTAACTATACGAAGTGATAGATGTTAAACTTATTGTGGTTGTCATTTTGCAATATGTACATATATCAAATCAGAAAACTAAACATTATATGTCAATTATATGTCATTAAGACTGGGGGAAAATGATGTATCAGAACATGAAGACTGCTCATGTCCAGGCAGTGAGGCAGAAATTTCCTGAAAATAATTTGTGCGATTTTCTGTGGCAAGCGAGGATGATAAATTATGGCAAATATTTTTCTCATTGTAAATAACAGAAACCCGAATGTTGGTGGCCCAGACAAAAAAGAGAGTTTATTCGCCCATGTGAGTGGAAAATATAGATTGGCTTTCAGGTAGAGCTTGATCCTGTGGTTCAGTGATGTCATTAAAGACCCACTTTGTCCATTGCACGATGCCTTGTAATGGCTTTTGAGACTTTGGACTTGATCTCTCTCCGGAGGGAAGACAAAGTGCCTTGATTTTGGCATCAGAAAATGTTCAGTTCCAGGAGTGGCTTGAGTGGCTTGGGGCAAGTTCAACTCTCAACCAGTCACCGCAGGCAGGGTGAAGGAAGATAATGATCGCCAAGGTCATGGATTTCAGTCCTGGGAGCAAGAGATGAAGTTGGCTACTTTAGAACACCATGGAATTCCAAGTGGAAGTCAAAAGGAGAAAGAAAGACGGGCGAGGGACCCAACCACAGAAGTGCCACAGTGGTCTGATGGTGGGAATCAGAAGACACCGGCCCAGGCAGCTCCCCTTCCAGCTGCACAGGGGAACCCTTGGCTGTAGTCTTAGTCAACAGAACGGGTGCAGCCCTAGAAGGTGACTTGGTTGGTGGTTTGCAATCTCTCTCTGCCTGAGAAGAGGTGCTTGCAGGTGACACTGGAATGCACTTGGTTGGAGCTCGTGGGACTCCAGAGCCAAGGGCTTGCACCACATTCAGCCTCTCGCGTGCATCCCCCCTCCCCCCATCCAGTTTTACGCTTGAGACAGCGTCTCCTATTACATTTCATTGTGATCTGGACCTTAATCCAAGCTCAGCAAGTGTAATGCTAACCCGCACAGTGGACCCCCAGCACACCCCAGGCCCTCTTGTCGTCACAGGTTACCGCGCACGATCCCGTGGAGGAGCTTGTTTACTTTGATGCAGCACACAGGTTTTACTTGGTTCAGTGTACTGTGTAACAACAACCTAGCAATTTGCATGTTCTTTCTGATTATCTGGTAATTAAACCCAGTAAGTACAAACATACTGTAATTATCGTGTAACCGACCATCTGGATGGAGAGATGGAAATAACTATGTATTTACGCTATAGCTGTATGATAATTATGACGTCATGGAGTGATCCGCCACGAACCAGGAGAAGGCTTTGCAAGAGGCACCACCACGCTGTAACGTGGTTCTACCATTAATTCTAGCCTTCGCTTTCCAGACACAAGTCAGAGGTGTAAGGCGGCGTGGCTGATGCATCCCGGCCGGATGGAGGCGTTGGAAGGCACAGGAGATCCACCAGCGCCCAGCGCACGCCTGCGCAGGAAGTAAATGTGCCCACTCATTTATTCGGATCTTGTTTACACTTCATTGGACAACACTAAGCATTTGTTGATTTGAACTGCTCTCCATTTGCATGGGAGTCATCAGTGCCTGTCGGTAAATGGTAATGTGTTTGAATATGGTTACTATGTTTTGTGTTCCAGATCTTGGATTCATGGAGGAAACCGGGTGTCCCACCGCAGAAAAAGTTTTGATATAATTGCATTTGTACTACTGTAAAATCATTTGTAAGATGCACGTGCTCTTTCACACAGAACCACGAATAGCATCCTTCCCAGCGATCGTGCTAAACGCCCAGCTTCACTCTACTTAGGCTGCAATGTATGCATGGTGGGTGGGGGGGGACAGGGGGAGGGGAGAAAGTAGTGTACAGAGTATTGGAGCCTGGCCCTCAGCAGGAAAGAAAAAATCACTATAACTGGAATAGTAGCTTTGTGGGGCTGCATCTTGTGAGCTTTTACGTTATGAGACTCTGTCAAATCTGGGATGTTGCTACCTGACCATTTCACATGCCACTAAGCAGGAAAAAAGTGCCATCAAGTAAATATGATGCAGTGTTTTCTCATCGTTAGAATTTGGAAAGGAAGTGGATTTAAAGTGCTTTTGTACACGTGTTCAAACACGATTTTAGGGCAGCCCCAGTGGCTCAGTGGTTTAGCACCTATCTTTGGCCCAGGGTGTGATCCTGGAAACCCAGGAGGGAGTCCCGCGTTGGGCCCCCTGCATGGAGCCTGCTCCTCCCTCTGCCTGTGTCTCTGCCTCTCTCTCTCTCTCTCTGTCTCTATGAGTAAATAAATCTTTAAAAAAACAAAAATAAAAACGAAAACACAATTTTAGTCCCATATTCTTCTTGAGCAAACCTAGAGGGGAAGCATAGTGATAAGGCACTGCTAAAGCGTCTTCACGTTAGAAGTCCAACACTTGCAGTTCATTTCTCGACTCTGAGATTTCAGTGTCTGTGTTATTCATACAACATTGTCCTCTGCCACCATGCACATTGGTGATTCAGCATTTCCTAAAACGGTGCATGGCTATTGTTTCTGGCATTTTCTCCCTGGGCAATTACACCCATCCTGCAAATTATACGCCATTATTTATGGCTTACGTTGTTTGTGATGGTTCTGAAATGTTATATGCTATTCTCATCTGGTAAGATTTCGAAAGTTTTCCTCTTTGCAAATATTATATGAACATTATACATATAATATAAGACATCTAGTAAAACAAAAGCCTTTTTTTAAAAAATCAAATGACTCAAACTATGATTTTTCAGTATGAGTCAAGCAACAGAATTTTGATTGAAATGGATTATTATAAGTTAATGAAACATTATGAAAGACGTAGGATTTGCATTTAAAATATTTTCGATTAGTCCTAGTAATTTTACTTAGTATCATTCTATTAAATTTTGTTTATATCTTACTATCGGTCACAATTAAATTTTTATAGAGCTACAGAGCTTGATCAAATCTGACTATCTTTCTATCTCCTTGATGAGTGAGATCTGGCTCCTCTCTCTTCTTGCCTACATAAACTGGGCAAGGGTATCCCAGGAGCTCCTAGGAACAATTTAGAATAAATTAGTTAAAGGAAAAGGTGTGAAGATCACATACACCTAGTTAGCTAGGACTCCTTGGTTAAAAGCTAGAAATTCACTCAGGAGAGATTTTTTATTTTTAATTTTTAAAAAAGATCTTATTTGTATATTTGAGAGAGAGAAGGAGGGGTGGTGAGAGGCAGAGGGAGAGGGAGAATCTTAAGCACACTCCCCAGTGAGTGTGGAGCCTGACACCGGCTGGGCTCAATCTCACAACCCAGGAGATCATGACCTAAGCCAAAATCAAGAGTCAGACCCTCAACCAACTGAGTCACCCAGGCGCTCCAAGAAAGATTTTTTTTTTTTTTTTAAGAATCATTTATTAAGGCTACAAGATATAGTAGGAATGCATTGCTTGTTTTTGTAACATCTCTCCCTTGCCTCCTGTCTCCACCAAAAATGCTCATTTGTTCTTTGGGCAGTTCTTTCCTCCATCTTCAGTGGTGTAGTGTGGAAGGGATAGACCCTCGCCTTAGCTCCAAGACAGAGCTCTCCCTGATTTAATCTAAATGGCATATAGCTTATCTCCTTGTCCATTGGTTCTGAGATGGGCACATGGCCTAGTTTTGGCCAATGACAGGGAATCCAAGGATGTGTTCAGGGTCAACTAGAAGAGATTTTTCTTTCCCTTTTAATAACTTGGGTTATGATGTGAGGTCCGGAACTACTGCAGCCATTTTGCTACCACCACCGAAAAAAAAAAAAAAAAGCCGAGAGCTGCAAATGATCCTATGGTTCCTGAGAATAATTCTTCATCACAAAAGGCAGAAGAGAGAGATAGGGAGAAATTGAGTCCTTGGTCATATCAGTTACCAAATCAGCTCTATCTGAAGTCAGAACTACCTCTGAGTACGAGTGACATTCAGTAATATCTTTATTATACAAGTTTGATATAAGTTTTCTTTCACTTACAACAAAAATAAAGAACTTTACTCTCTACTATGGAATCCAGAGTTAGGAATACAGTGGGATCCCAGGAAGTTACTGGAAACACTCTGAATCTTGTCTCTGTTGCTTTAAAGAGGCATTTATTCCTCTTCCTTCTCACACATCCATCCTCCAGTCAACACACACAGTCAGTGTCTCTTAGTAGAAGTTCTACATTTCCAGGAGGGAGATACTAATTGGACCAGCTTAGGTCAGGGGTCAACCTTTGATCCAACAATTCTGGCCACAGTGTCAGGGTCGCAAAGCATGAAGATGACATCAAATCAAGCCCTGAAGGTGGAAGGTCAGCTCTAAGAAGAGACAGGGCTGGTGAGGAGATGCCCAGGCACCCCAGAAAGTGCCCACTCTTGGTGGCCTCTGGGAAGTCTCTTCATGTCTTGGGGCTACCATTTTCTCCTGTAAAACAAAGATACTCAACCAAAGGGTTTTCTTGAGTGTAAAATGAAAAATCTCAGGGGACAGGCTGCTGATGGGGCGTCAGGGATCATTTCCACACTTCCTGTACTCTGAACGGTCCTGAGCACATTACAGGGTTCAACAGCACGTTCCTTATGACTGCAGAGCCCTACGCTAGCTTGACTCTGGGAACATTTGTTATTGCATTATTACAAACAACTCAGATTTAGACTGTGCAGTTCTACACAGGACTTTCACATCCATGAATGTAATGGACACTTAGGACCATCTCGTGAGGTCAAAATGAGTCACCGTGCCTATTTGATAGATGAAGAAACTGTAAATCACTCATCCTAAGTCAATGGTTCTCAAAGTATGAGCATCACCTGGGAATTTGCTAGAATGCAAAATCTCAGGCCTCCCCCCCAGACCATCAACTCTGAGGTGCTGCCTTGCAATCTGCATTTTAATGGGCCCTTCAGGTAATTCAGGTGCCTGCTGTTGCCTCTGAGGTCAATGAATAAACCCAATTCCCCCAACCCTCACCAGGGCTAATGCCCTGCAGCTGTTTGGTCATCTCAAAGGGAAAGAGGTAACTAGTGACCACAACATGTTGTGACTCAGAAGCTACTGCAGGAAGGAGATTTCAGCTGAGGACATCAGGCTGCTTGATTTTAATTTGCCAGTACCTTAAAAAGCCTCTAGAAACGAGTTGGCTTCCTCTCCAGGGAGCTTTCTCCGGGCAGTGGCCAGGCCATGTTTTTCTGTGCCCTTGAGATCCTTGTATTTGATTCTAGTACAGTAAGCACATGGCTGCCACGAGCTTCTCTGCGTTTCCTCCCCCCTCCACAACTTCCTCTCATCCCCGTCTTCCCTGAGGAGTCCAGGTGGCACCCTAGTGTGGTCAGCAGTGGGCAGAACACACGTTCCAGAGCTCCTGGCGACAGTCTTGGCCGCGTTTGCCTGTTGATAATGCAGGGGTGTCAGTCACTGCCAGCTGCAGGGTCCTAGCACCTAGGCATGCCACTCCGGCTTGGTCATGGTAAGAGGCATCCTTACGAGGTTAGTCATTGAAAAGGATTAAAGCTGAAACCCTACCAGAGCTTTGAGAAATGTCTCTGTCCTGCATTATTGAATCAGGAAGGGTATTTAGTTAAAAGAAGCCGACCCTGGTTGACTTGAGCAGGAGAGAAATGAATTTAGGGATATGGGTGGCTCACCACCCTTGCTAGTAGAGGTGGCTAGCCAGGCTCTGAGGCCACACAGCAGGGAAACACCTGAATGGTGTCACAGAAAGGTCTGGTAAGGGCACGAATGCCACCACTGCAAGGCACCAGAGAGACACAGTTGACCATGCTGGGGGCACCCCGCCAGCTGCTCTTCTAGCTCCTGCCACAGCTGCCCTGGGGACTCTGCATTGCTGTGAGGGTCACCACCACCCCAAGAATACCTCCCAGGCCCAACCTTTTTGTATCACGGGTAATAAATTAATAACCTAGGTGGATGTTTCTGATCGGCAGAACACAGGTGACAGGCCTCCTCTCTGGCTCCGAGGGATGCTGGGAGGATGGACATCTGCCATTTTCATCTTTTGCCTGAGGAAAGTGGGCTCTGCACCTTCCAAGATCCAAAAAGTGGCAAATGTTCCCCAAATAAGAGGTTAATCAGTTGGTTAACCAAAAGAATAACTATGCAAAACTAGCCACTAAAAAATTCATAATCATAGAAGCTAATTAATACTATAGCCTAAGGCGCCTGGGTGGCTCAGTGGGTTAAGCTTCTGACTTAGGCTCAGGTCATGATCTTGGGGTTGTGGGATCGAGCCCTGTGTCTGGCTCCCTGCTCAGTTGGGAGTCTGCTTCTCCCTCTCCCTCTGCTCCTCCCTTCTACTCGACACACACACACACACACACACACTCTCTCAAATTAAAAAAAAAAAATAAAACAAATACTATAGTGTTTACAATGTGTCAGGTGCTTTGATAACTATCATATATCGCATCACTTAATCCTCACAAGGGTTTTGCAAGGTCAGTCCTATTCTTACCCCTCCCATATCAACAGATGAGGAAACCGAGGTCCAGGTTGTTGACTGACTCACCCAAGATCCTGTAGCTCTAATGTGACAGAGTCAGGCTTTGAACCCAGGATGTCTGGCTCTGGGGTCCAGGCTGAGATGCCTCTCAAAGCAAAAAGGTGGGATACCCTGGAACCAGGATTTATTGTTCCCATACCTTTCAGCTGCAGGAGCCAGTAAATTCCTTATTGTTAACTCTTCAATTGATTTGGCCCAGGGCGTGGATGTTGGGTTTCTGTCCCCTGAAGAAGGGTGCTGACCAATGCACTTTTGTCTATGGCTGACTAATACCAAGTTTAAGGAAATATCTGTAAGGACGACTAATCATAAGTGTGCCCTGTTTTCCTTTTTTTCATAAGTAAATCATATGCTTTTGCAGGAACTCAGTGAAATAACAGCAATTTTACCCCTTTTCTCTGATGTAAAAACATAGGCCTGCAGAGTCAAAGTGGCCGGGCCCTGCTATCTTAACTCTTTTCTGGAAGAATCAGGACTGGAGTCCAGATGTGGCCGTCTCTCACCTGCCAAGCCTTTCCTGAGTATCCCCCAGTGCTGGGGTGGGGGCCACATGGTGACCTAGATATGTCCTGCCCCCTAGGCTCTCTACAGTCTACTGCAGGGACACAGTCAAGGTCACAGGCTGATACTGCAACCCCCCCGACAGTCAACCTCTTAGAAACTTTCCAGCAAGGACTCCCTGGTATAGGGATGGAGGTGGGGTGGGTGCTGTGGCTGACACCAGGGGCCCCTGCCTCTGACAGTCTCAGCATTGGGCATGCTTAACTTGAGTCTACCTGCCCAGTGGTGCAACGTGGGCTCTTCTTTTACAGACTGGCCATGGCTGAGTCAAGATGGTGAAAGGTCCAGTGAACTCATTGGATTTCCAGTCCTAGAACAAGAGTCAGCCTTGGGGGAGCCTCGGGAATAGAGCAGTGGGGAGCTAGGGAGAAGGACGCTGATGGGGAGCTGAGCCTCAGCCACAGCCCAAGATCGTGAAGGGTAATGACCTCCCAGAGGGCAGGGCATATGGCAGAGGGCATGAGGCAAGGACATGGTGAGACATGGACCCAAGAGTGACTCTCCCCAAAAAACCTGATAATAATGGCAGTAATAGATAATATTGAATGTCTACTTGTACTTAACAAGGGTCAAGGTAAGCTCTTTACACTTAATCATCCCCTTTGTTCCGTAAGATAGGATCCAAATGTTACTTCCTTTTTACAGATGAGGACCTGAGGCTCAGAGGTTTAGGAACTGACACAGGTGATGCAGCCTGTGAAAAAAATTGAATCCAGGGCTCTTGCCATTGAAGGCTGATGACAATTGGCCAAACAAAATGGGTGCCGCCTACATCTGGTGGCTTCACCTGAGCCTCCGTAGGAGACTGTTAGAAGGGAAGGCACTAATTTCTCCCCTGCCCCTCCTCCCACTATGGGCAAAGGCCTAATTGCTAATGACAGCAGACATCCCTAATCTACCAGCCTGCATTTTCCTACTTAACCTAAGCATGACCTCAGATTCCTTCTTAACACATGTGCTTTTGATATAGCCACTTCCAACTGACCAGAATTGGCACATGAGATGCAAATGATTTCCCCTCCCGTGGGTTCCAACTGGCATGAGCCAGAGGTGCCTTTCTACAGAATCAAAGCAGCGGGCAGGCTGAGCTGGCATCGGGAGTGTGGATATTAAAGACAGGGCCCATTTTGAGTTTAAATCATCTGAGCAGAACAGGAGCAATTAGGGAGGCGGGGAATGGCCGCAACAGAATCTGCAAGGGGTGGAGGAGGATGCGGAGAAGGGGCAACTAGCTCTGATCCTGGGATACCTCCAGCCACGAGGACGTGAACCTCACAACAGCAAACTTTTCATAAGGTATTGTTCTCACAATACTTTTCTTTCCCCTGAGCACCTACAGCACATGGATGCAGAAGAGGGTAGCTGTTCCCCCGCAGTGTAAGTTTGCTAGAATCTATTCCCCATTTAACAGAACTGGAGATCGCTTGTAACAAAAAACACACGTTCTGCAACTGGACATTTAAAGTCACAATAAGCTAGGAGGACCGGAAGAAGAAAGTGGATGACTTTTGCCAATAATTGCAGGATAGTGATGATGCTTTTATTTATTTTTTTAAAGATTTATTAATATATTTATGATAGAGAGAGAGAGAGGCAGAGACACAGGAGGAGGAAGAAACAGGCTCCATGCTGGGAACCTGACGTGGGACTCGATCCTAGGACTCCAGGATCGTGCCCTGGGCCAAATGCAGGCGCCAAACCACTGAGCCACCCAGGGATCCCATGATGATGCTTTTAAAATTAAAGTTCCCGGAACACCTGGATGGCTCAGCAGTTGAGCATCTGCCTTTGGCCCAGGGTGTGATCCTGGAGTCCTGGGATCGAGTCCTGGGATCGAGCCTGCTTTTTCTCTCTGTGTCTCTGCCTCTCTCTCCCTGCATGTCTCTCATGAATAAATAAATAAAATCTTTAAAAAAATAAAATTAAATTAAAGTTCCTGAGTTTCCTGGAAGCAAGAAGAGCAAGAGCAAAGGGCAAGGAGATGTGTTGTATGAGTTCTTCCTCGCTGATGAGTTTCAGGGAGGGTATAAACTGATGGCTTGTCTGGCCTCCAGTTTGCATTGTTTAATTGTAAAAGGTTTAAAATCAGGTGAGTTCACTTAAAAAATGCAGCCTTGCTTGAAAATGACAAGATTTGGCCACTGCGTGCTCCTACCTCTCAGGGTCACTGAGCCACAGGAGTGGTTGCCCTTTTAGACCAGCGTGCAGGCTCCTGTTCCTAGGCTGCCTGCCGTTCTCTAGCATTCATTCCCTTTCGCCCCCGCTTGGCCCCTGTAGGGACCCTGGAGAACGTAGGGCCTTGCTGAGGATACAAGCCGCACACCTGGTCTTTGGTCTGTTCTCTGCATTGCAGTCTGCATGGTCCTGTTGACCTCAGATCATGTCACTCCTGTGCCTACAACCCTTCAGTGGCCCCAGTGCCCTCAGCGTAAACACCAATGGCCTTAAAAGCACCTTGTCTTGAACTTTTTCTTTCTTTCTCTTTCTTTCTCTTTCTTTTCTTTTCTTTTCTTTTCTTTTCTTTTTTTTTCATTCTTTCATTCTTTCATTCCATTCACTTAACAGAGAAACAGAGAGAGAGAGCGCACAAGTGGGGGGAGGTGCAGAGGGAGAAAGAGAAGCAGGCTCCCTCCTGAGCAGGGAGGCCCCCCAACACGGGGTTCAATCCCAGGACCCTGGGATTATGACCTGAGCCAGAGGCAGATGCTTAACAGACTGAGCCACCCAGGTGCCCCTTGAACTTTGTTCCTTTTTATCCTCCAGCCTAATTGGCTCTTTCTGTGCCTCAAACCCACCGAGTATACTCCTGCCTCTGGGCCTTTGCACTTGCTCTGCCTTCTGCCTGCATCACCCTTCCTCAGCCTGGCTGCCAGCTTAGGATTCCACTCAACTGTTTCCTTCTGAGGGAGGAATGCCTGACCACCTCATATAAAATAACACTTCCTCCCAACTCCCTACCTCTGAGACTGCTTCGTTTTTCTCCCTAGTACTATAAGGTGACCTATTTCTTACATTTTATTGTCTATTTTCATACCCAGCAATATAAATTCTATAGGGGGTGGGATGGGGGGCTTTTTGTTTGTTTACCGCTGTGTGCTCGCACTAGAGCAGTGCCTGGCACATAGGGGACACTGAGTGTGTGGTACGAATGGATAAAAGTCTATGATAGCCCAACATTTCTATGGGAGACATACAGACATAATCTTCCTGAATAAAGATATCTTTATATAAATATAAAGCTTAGAGATTCAAAGAGGCATTGTTTTATCGTTGCCTGCAAAGATACAATGCTATAAAGATAGCTATATTTATATCCATAGTGTTTCCAGATTAAAGGCCAAACAATGACCAACAGTCACAGAAGGCAAGAACAATGGGAAAGCTGTTTACAGTTTCCTTGCCAGGCACACTGTTTGCTTCTTTGAGCCTCTCTTCTTTATACGTGCCATTAACCCTTAGGTGATTGCTTGACTCCTAGAAATTGCCAGAGTTGGCCAACTTCCCTCTAATGTGACATGTTGGAATCTAAACACGGGGTGCTCAGATTTCCAAATGGCCCTTACACATGGAGGGGTGGCCAGGACTCCACGCCAGGCAGCCTGGCCCTACTGCACTGGCTGGGTGAGGATGGCCCAGGCGGCACACGCCCAACCAACACGTCCATCAAGAGTCCCTGCGGACAGGCTGTGTATCAGCCTGGAGAGTCTGCAGCACCCAAAGCTTGTGTCCTGTCTTGTCCCTTCAGCTCATACTAATGGAAGCCCTCCTGGACCTGGAGGGGTCCTTTTAAAAATACCATGGAGCCAGAAATGTGCCTTTCCTGCAAGCAGGGTGGAAAAGCCATTGCCTTTTTTCTTTTGTCTGGAGCCCACTTTCCTGATCTGGAGAAGCCTGTGCATTACATGCAGCCCAACGTGGGTATGTTTTGAACACTTGGCTCTCAGCTATACATGACATGAATGACAGAGGGAACCTCATCAGAGCCTGCAGAGCCACACTGGCCCAGCTACCAAGCCCAGGACTGGGGGGTCGGGGTGGGGGGGAGGCCACCATGCAGGCCTCCCTGCCCCCAGAAGCTCACCTCCCTTTCCTCAGGCTCCTGTCCCTTCCCACCTGCTGCTGGAGACCTCCTGGGGGGCCACCTCCCACCTCCCAGCCCCCATCCCTCCCCAGTGAAGGCCAGAGAGGACCAGGGTGGGGCCCACCTTCCCCAGGGCAAGAAGTTTGAGGGGTACTTGGTGGGGGTGGTCATTGCATTCCCAAACCCCATCAGAACCTTCTTCCGGGGGAAAGTTTCTTTTCCTACCTTCTTAAACCACTTCCGGAGGCGAGCTTCACGAGAAAAGGAAAAGCAGATGTCAGCCGGTGACACAGAATAATCACTTCGCTCACTGCTTGTATTTTCCTACCAATTTTGTATTTTTCAAAAAGGACAATAAAACAATTGTACTCTCGGCTAATTAATGACAAGCTGGTAAAAGCATCTCCTCATTGTTCCATTTATTTCTCCATTTCTCCCAGTTAACAGTCCTGTCTCTGAAATGAATCAATGTCGTTTACACAATGCTGTCACCCCATTGTTCCTTTATCATCCTCCATTTTCATAAATCGGGGTGTTAATCCCTTAATGGCTTTTCTCAGTGCTTTAAAAAAAAAAAAAAAGAAAAAAAAAAGGAAAGAACGAAAAAAAAAAAAAGAGCCCAGCCCCTGCTCCTCTTAATCCGCCAGTAGACAATGCATGTTTACACAGGCGGCCCTGCACTGTGTTTACTGAAAAAGCAGGTCCAGTTGGGGATTTGGCTCCTTCTGTTTGTTGGCTAAACAGGAACCCTCAGACCCAGGGATCTGTCCCTTCCCCAGGTAGGGTCCAGTCGGGCCCCAGTCCCAGCTTCTAGGCTGGACTCATTTGAAGCCTCTGACCTTTGCCCTGGTGGCCCAGGAAGGCCCTTCGAGGTGGGGAAGATGGCAGAAGCTGGAGTAGGGAAGTGTGGTCTTTCCTGGGCTCCTGGATCCACAGTCCCAGGCCCTTCTTGCTCATTTTCCACTGGGGCAGTGGTTCTTACTGTGGTCCCTGGATCAGTAGCACCAGCACCACCTGGGAACTTGTTAGAAATTAGCTAATCGGATCCACACCAACCTGCTGAATCTGAAACGTCAGGTGAGGGGCCAGCAATCTGTTTTACAAGCCATCCAGGGTATTTCTAATGCACCCCTGAAATTTGAAGACTACGAGAGGATTTAATTCTAAGGTTAAAAATCCAATAAATGGAAATAAAACTCATTTCAGTTAACAAATATTGGCCGACTTCCGGTTCCTGTTGAGTAAGACACAAGGCTTGGAGCACTGGTTAAATCATGGCTTGGTGCAAGCCTCCAAGGAGTTCCCAGTCTACTGAATGGGAACTCCCTGGGTTGGAACCCTTCCCAGACCTCCTCTTCAATTCTCAGACCCCAGCACAATGACTGGCATGAAGTGATAGATCTCCTCTTCCTCGTCCTCCTCCTCCTCCTCCTCCTCTTCCTCCTCATAGTACTTGGGAGTGAGCCAGGAGCCCTGTCTCAGCCTCTTGCTCAGGAATCTGGGTTTCATCAGAATCTCATGTTCCATCATTCAGTGAAAGTAGCCTGCTTGCCTGGGCAAAGCCATTTGCAAGCTGCTGAAGGCTTAGAGTTAAGTCAAGGGATCCCTGCCTTCAAGAAGCTCCCTGTCTAGTGAGTATACAGTTTGTACAGATAACCTGCAAAGTCCCTGCAAGTGCTGCGATAACCTTTCTGAAAAGGTACAAAGGCTGCATGACTAGTGTAGGACCGGTGGTGGTGATGGTGATTGTGATAGAGAAGGCGGTGGTGGTGGTGATGGTGGTGGTGATAATGATGGTTTAGGTGATGGTGGCTGGGCAGTAAGTAGTCTTTACAGAGATGACTCTTAATTCAGCTTTTCAGTCTGAGGCAAATTTCTCCAGTTGGACTTGGGAGAATGTTCATTCAGGACAGAATGAGAAGCTTATACAAAATACAAAAGTTTGAACAGTATAAACTGCTGCTGAAGGAGGTGAGGGGTGGTCATGAAGGAACTGTGAGTTACTGAGGATTCTCTCTCAACTGTCCTGGCTTAGGTATGAGACTCAAGGTGTTAGAGCAATTGGAAAAATCCTATGGATTTTAGGTTTGTGAGCTAGACTCTGACTTACACTAGTTTAAGCCATATAAGGAATTTATTGACTTCTACACTGCATCGTTCAAAACAGTTCAAAAAGCTTTAGGCAGAGTTGGCTCCAGGGGCTTAGGCACCTTATCAGAATACTGTATATCGGTTATGCTTTCTTCTTTGTGGGTTTCGTTTTCAGACAGACTTTCCCCAGTTGATACCAAAGATGGTCACTGGCAACTTTAAGCTTATTGAATCTTTATGCCTAGAAATTTTGGAGAAAAGTGGACATCTTCCCCGCCCTCCTGCTCTCCCCGTGCTCTCAAAAAAATTTCTAGAAGGACTCTCATAGGCCTGACTTGCATAACATGACTCCCAGAATCAATCACTTTGACTCAAATCCAAGCCAACTCTGAAACAGACAGAGGGTAGGGTAGGTGGTGAACCCCATTTGAATGGCATGGCTGACAGTGGAAGATGCAAGGTGGTTTCCCAAAGAACTTGGCAGTGTTTTCCCAGAAAAAGTGAAAGTGGATTGGAGCCAGCAAGAAAGAAAAACATGACTTGAACAAAGAGCTAGAGACAATTGAGTAGAAATAATTGAACTGTGAGTAAAATTATATACATTCACCTATACACAGAAAAGAACACTCAAATGGCAATCACCAAAATGTCCCAGTTGGTTATTGGTGATGGGATGAAGGGTAATTTTCATCTTCTATTTCTTTAGCTGGGTTTAGTAAAACACAGAGACAGACAGACAGACATACAGACCTGCCTTTGAATCTGGGTTCTCCTGCTTTGAACTGGAGGCTTCAGGATGAGCTTCTTTGCCCTTCTCCACTTCCGAGTTGAACATTTATAAAATGGGTTTCCAAAAAAAAAAAAAAAAAAAAAAAAAAAAAAAATGGGTTTCCTCATACCTTCCTAACACTCACTGGTTGGCATGGAAGGGGAGATGATATTATTATTATTATTATTATTATTATTATTTTATTATTATTACTATTACCTCTTTGGACGGGCTTAGAATAACCAGGTATTACTTCTATGAGAACCAAAGTCATCTACCCCACATGGCTTTAGTATTTACAGTACCATGGCTTTACTAGTCTATTGTCTTCATTAGCATAACGTTCCTATTCTATGACTACTTTTGCCCAGTCAATTAACTTTATTGTTCATTACAGGAATATCCCATAAACACTTTGATAGAAAGCATCCAGCAACGTTTTATACCCTAAGACTCTCTGAAACACCCCCCTCAAAATCACCCTGCTGTTTCCAACAGTTCCAAACTATTATAATGTGGCTGTTACCAAATTCTAACCAACTCTCCCTCCGGCCGCTTTGGAAACTGTTCTTAAGGCAGAGATTCGGAATCCTGGTAAAATCTCACTTCACCTGTCCCTCTTTCAGATGTTATTAAAGCTCTGTTGAGGGATCCCTGGGTGGTGCAGCGGTTTAGCGCCTGCCTTTGGCCCAGGGCGCGATCCTGGAGACCCGGGATCGAATCCCACGTCGGTTCCCGGTGCATGGAGCCTGCTTCTCCCTCTGCCTCTCTCTCTCTCTCTCTCTCTCTCTCTCTCTCTCTGTGTGTGTGTGACTATCATGAATAAATAAATAAATAAATAAATAAAAGCTCTGTTGAGGTGGTTGATGCTTTCCAGTGTGGGGACCAATAGACTCAGCTGTGCCTCATGACAGGTTGTGAGTGATGCTTGGAAGGCAGCATTCGATAGCTATAATAAAAAGCTGTAGGACTATGGAACTGGTATTTTTTGCCTGACTTTATTTGGACGACTCATGGAGGCTTCTGCTGCTATAGGAAATTTCACCCTTGTCCCTTTAGGAGATGGTAACAGCAAAGTTTATGGTGAAACACGCTGCCTGCGAGTCTTAAGACAATGTTATAGTTTTTATTACAGTTTAAGTGATGTTTGTTTGTGATCATTTGTTTCGTGTCCTTTTTCCTGCCCAAACTATAACCCCATGAGGGCACGTACTATATCTTATCCATCATTTGTCTCCAGCATCTAGAAAAGTGCTTTGCACACGATCAGTCCGGTAGTTGTTGAATGGGTGGGTGAATGAATGAGTCAGTGAGGGGAGGGGCCCACAGTCCAGGATAGGCTACTGATTCGTTGTGTGCCTTTGGGCAATTCCATCCTCTTTCTGGGCCTCAGTTTCCCCACATGTACATTACTGGTATGAGCTGACACTTGGATTCTACATCTATGCTTATAAGCAGTTATGGTTCCGAAAAAGGAAGCAGTGTCTCAGGCTTTGAAGGATGCTGGATAAGAAGGCTGATGACTGCCCTTCTGGAGGCCTGGGGTCAGCAGCCCTGGGATTCATGGTAACTAATCCCAAATTCTCAGACCTGATTCCCTTCTCAGTCCCTGAGACTAGGCAGGATGGTGGAGGCTAGGAAGTTTCCTATTAATTAGCTACTGCATTTATATATAGCATCATTCTCTTGTAGGTTGTGTGTGAGTGGGCATCGACTCTGCAAGTGGTCCTTAGTGACATGCAGTAGAGGGAACCCCTGGTCCCCTTTCCTTGTTATATTCTTGTCCTGTCAGTTGTCCCCAATCCCCAGTACAGCCTGCTCTGGAAGGGACTGCTGTCTACCATTTACACTTTCCAGGGGATTTAGATTTCTCATTTCCCTGCCAGAGACATTTATGATTACTTTTTCCTATTATGAAATACAAGGCTGGACCCCGCTCTACCCTTACAGGAGGTTCCTGAACTTACCTACTCTGTGACTTTGGGCAAGCTAGGTAACCTCTCTCCCTGCATGTCTCCCCATCTACAAAACCGACATTGCGCTAGTAGCTGTCCCACCGGGACATAGAGAAGTTAAAGGAATTAATATGGCAAAACACCAGGCCAGAGCTTCCTATCCGTTAGCTGCTATTATCATCCCGTAACGTGCCTGGTACACGTCTGACCCTAAGCAGAGGCTTTGCAATCAAATACTACTCAGGAGAAAAAAAAAAAAAAAAAAAAAAGGAGCAACTGTAGATACAGGCAACTACTTGGATGGGTCTCAAAGGAATAATGCTGTGTGAAAGAAGCCAGTTTCCAAAGGTTACATACTGTATCATTCCATTTAAATGACATTCCTAAAAGAAGTATAATGATGAAGAACAGATCAGTGGTTGACGGGGGTGTAGGGTTAGGGATCGGGAGAGGGTTTGACTTTTTAAAAGACTAGCAGAAGAGAGATTTGGGGTTGATGAGCTGTTCTGCATCCCGATTGTAGTGGTGGTGATAGGGCTGTAGACACATGTTCATAAATTCATAAAACTAGGAACCAAACTAAAATGAATTTGGGCGTGATCATTTCCGAAAATGTTGGGGCTCGATAAATGTTACTGTCTTTCTGCTACCTCCTTTTCCCTGGCAGGGTAAGCAAGAAGATGCCATGTCTTTAGATGCCCCGGGCAAGCAGAAAGTATTATACACAGTGCCTCACAGTAGAGAAGGAAGCCGGGATGTTAGAGACCTGCTCCAGACTGCCCTGGGTCTCTGCGAGAGCTCAGAACCTGGGCGTAGGGGAGCTATTTAGAACTCCAGTAAGCTATTTAAAGAGACTTAAATGTGCAGTTGCCCAGTTATTCTGAGGTGCAGCTATAATTGCTGTTCTTTCCAAATAAATCCTTCAGATTAAATGGATATCGAGTGTGTAAGTTCAATGATTGCTCATGGCACGCGAATCTTGTCAAAGTTCAGGGTGAGTCAGTCTAGATTAGCAGGAGGAAGTTGGCAAACGTTGTTTTAGTCTTAACACTATCATTTGGGACTGGTGTTGAATGTTTACATTTTGGGGAGAGAAAACCGGGGCCAGATAAGGCCGCCTGGGGCAACGTTCGGGAGTCAGGAATCTTGGCTTGGCAACAAAGTGGTACAATTTAGGGGGAGTTCCTTCTCCTCTCCGGGACTCCACTCGCTTTGGCCACCTGCTCTTTGGCAACAGTGTGAGTTGAACTCAATCATGCTTAGGGCCCTTCCCTCCCTGGTTTATGGATGAGACGGGTCTCTACTCTCTGCTCTTCGGGCCGGAGATGCCTCCTCTTTACCCACCAGCATTTGCCCGGGCGCGGCTCTCCGGGCTCCCCAAGGCCATCCTCGGGGCATCTGCAACTGCGTAAGCATCCTTCACCCGTTTGCCCGCCCAAAAGGGATTCTCTGAGCCAACTGGTGCGCAGATGCCCACAGGCTCCGCAGAGCATCCGAGAAACGTGCCCAAAGGTGCCGTTAGGATGTGCGAATTATGAGGTGAGCAGGCAAAAGCCAAAAAACCAAGGAAGCCACTTGAGCAGAGAGTATAAACATAAATATCCCCGGGCAGGCCCCAGCGCTGGGTTTTTTATGTTGATGTGCTAATATGTTATCCACTAAGGGTTTATTTACGCCGTTTTGGTATTCCCTGCAATTCATTTATCTGCATAAGGAAGAGGCGCTAACAGGACAGTTCCTCATGAACAAGCGTCCCTGTGTGATCCCCACTGCTGTTTATAATCCTTCATGCCCAGATCTATAATTCATGAGCTGATGGCCTGGTGGCAGTTTCCATAAAGGCCGTGGCGGGCACCCAGTCGTTAACGCTCGCACTGTCATGCATGGAATCGAAATCAGCCCGCTCTCCTTCTATTCATCATGACGCCACCGACGTGTGGGCAATGATATTATCCAAATATTATTAAAACTTTGAACCCTGTCCCCATAAATTACGGCCGAATGGCTCCATGGCCATTAGGAGAGGGGGATGTATGGGCTTCGGTTGCCGCCGAGTAATTATGTGCTTAAAAGGAAGCGTGGCTGAGCATTCCCCTAGTAAAACAGAGAGAAGCTGGGATCATTTGTTACTGCTGTGGGGTTCGGAGCTGGACGGCTCAGGCAGGTCAAGTCAACCTTACAGCAGGACAATTATCTGCCTAGAGAGACCAAACATCTGTTATTAAGTATGTACAGGCATCAAGGCAACATGCTAGAAATCTTGTCCACTTCAAACACTTGGCGTATGCCGCACAACGCCCCCCTTGCTTTTTGTAACTTCAGCAGTCAGCTTTGAAATATGCCCTATCTTCCCTCCCCCGGCCCCTCGCTTTAATGTACCCTGCAGCTGCTAAAGATGCTGTTGTAACTTTAGAAGGACCTCGCTATCTTTCTCCAGCTCTTTAAGTAATAATAATAATTTTTGTGGTGTTACCCCCTCCCGAATTTCTTTTGCATTTATTAGTTATTCAAGGAGGATGACGGGGGCCACGATATCATAGAATTTGAAAGCGCAAGGTCAGCCCGTGTTTACGTTAGAAGGCCAATCTCTCTTTGATTCCTGCATCTGCGGCAGCTTGCAGGCTGGTACGGTGCATGGGAGCAAGATGGCCCTGGGTTGGGACTGGGAAATGGGAAATTGGTTTTTCAGGCTATCGTGGTTCCCTGGACCATCTGTGCATCTTGGAATCTCGAGGAAGGAAGGAGTGGGGAGCATGCCGGAGAACAAGGCTATTGGAGCCAGAAAGTGGGCAGAGCTAGGGGGTGGGCAAGATGGCAGGATGGGGGCCATATCGATGGGGGTGGCCCAGAGACATGACATTGCAATCACCCCCGCTGAGCATGTCCAGACAAGAATAACTGGAGTGCAATTTTCCTCTCATAAAGATGCACAATATCAAGTAAGGAAGAGTTGGGCCACGTTCGTGGAGGAGGGAGGGCAACACTCGCCTCGCTAAATGACGTAGTAATAACAGACCAGATTCCTTTCTTCTCAAGAAGAATGGAATCTCCAGATCTTCTGGGGCACTTGCAATCTGAGCATCTTAAAGATATATGATGTTTGGATTAGCTTCAAAGTCATCCAGGGTGGAGCGGGGACGGGTGGGACTACACATGAAACAAAAGTAGCCCAGAGTTAATCATTGCTGAAGCCCAGGAATGGGCACGGGAGGGGGTGGTTATTAGACTCTCTACACTTCTGATTGTATCTGAAATTTTTCCATAATTAAAAAAAAAAATCTTAAGGAACAGCACTCCTTTCTGATGTGAGTGACCTACAACACCAACAGAAAACCCATCTCCTCAACAGAGTTCTATGGAGAAAAGCCCAGAGGATAGAAGCCAAGATTGACTAGTTTTCGGAGATCATGGGACTCTCTGCTCTAATCCATCCCATAAACACTTCTCCCAGAAAGATCTACTTAAATACTGTTTCATCACATCCCTACTCCAGAGCCCACAAAGGCTTCTTGGCTCAATGGCACCAGGTTAAATTCCTTCTTGTGATATTCCAGGTCTGCCATACCGGGGTCTCATTCTACTGTCCCATTCCTTTACCTTCTTGCCCCATTGGAGCTTGGCAGGAGAGTCAGGGGGCAGTGATGGTGGAGAAGTAGACACAGGAGTGATGGCCCCAAGACCACTTCTGAGACCTCCCTTCCCCCTGGTTTCTTTCCTCTTGTGTAGGGCTATCAGGTCTAGTGGCATGGCCTTTGACCTTTGGTCTCTCTTCCCGTGGTAAGGGCTGGGAAGAAGGCAGCTCTAGCATAGCTACTTGATGTCACCACAGAGGAAAGAAGGAAAAGCACACAGATGACCAGGATCTAGTCCCCTTCGAAAGCACAGGCTACCTTTTCCTTCTCATGTGGGCTACATTGGCCTTTAAAACAGTTCTAGTAGAAATAGGCCACAGCAGAGAATAGGCCCGAATAGGAGGGACAGCAAAGAACTAAATATATCCATTGAACCAAGGCAAATCCTTGGGAGTCATGGTGGACATCTGACATCCACTAGCCTAGAATCCATTTCCACTTCTTTGGGAAAAATCACCCCACATTTCCTTGGGGGAACCAGTCTTCCACTCTAGATTCACAGAATGTTAGTGGAATTGACCTCTGATCCCAAGAGCCCATCCCATTTCAGTGTCATGTGACCCAGGTCATGTGACCCTTCTGGAACACCCCTTGGACAGAGTCATTGACTTAAGGGTAGTCATGTGACCCAACTCAAGCCAAAGAGACTCAATGCTGAACTTTTGCTGAACGTGTTTGGTGCCATTGGCCGCCATTTCCCCCCCCATCTTGAGCAGGAAAACCTACATGAGGATAAGTTACTATAGAAGAAAACAGAGAGGGTGAGATATCTTCCCTGGAATGGTCCAGTGATGTGAACCAGTTCTTTCCTTTTTTGTATTTTTTTCATACAGAGCTGGGTTTCTGTTACTTGCAACCAGGAAAGTCTTGCCTGACATCATGGCTTCTCAACCTGAGGGTGACCAGAGGAAGATATTCAGTCCAGTTGGGCAAGAGGGCAAAGGACTGTGGGCTGCAGCCATGGGGTTGAGTGAGATGCTAGGCCAGTGACAGAAAACCTGTGTCCTAGGGCCAGGGCGACATCAGCGACCAGGGTACCTTTCCTGGTGAATCCAGATGTGACCCAAGTACTTTCCCACTCAGTGATGTGGGTAACCACAACTGGTCAGCCACACTTGGCCCAAGGACAGATCTATCTGCCATTCTTGCTTGAGGCCCTGGAGAGGAGTTGGGTAGGGCTTTTTCTGGGAGGGCCTGGAGAGAAAGGCTGCCACAGATTCCAGGACACTTGACAGAGTTGGGTCCAGGCTCAGGGAGGGCTCAGTAGTAGTATTAAGGGTGCTTGATGGTGAGGCCCCTAAACAAAGCACCTTGACTCAAAACAGAGGAGGAGGGCAGGACTTGGGCTCTGGACATCCTCTCAGGGGCTACCCATGTGAGCTGACCCCTATAGATGGACGTGACCTTACTAGAGCAGCAGCCTGGCTTCCCAGAGCACAAATGCCTAGGGTCCAAGCCTGGTTTTTCTTCTTTCTCAGTTCTGTGACCACAGACAAGGTTCTTAACTTATCTGTGCTTAGGTTTCTTCTTCTGTAAAATGAGGATAATAATAACACTACCTCCCCGGGGGTTGTAGTGAATATTAAGTGAGCTTAGTTAAGAAAGGGACTGAGAACAACGTCTGACGCATATTAAGTGCCATATGTTTGTTAAGCAAACAAATAACTCCTTTATTTTCTGGGGTTCAGCTGATGGTCTTGCTTAGACTTAAGGCAGTCAGTCCTGCATTAATACTCTTATTTACTCCACATATTCTCTTGCTTTCCTTCCTTTTTTTTTTTTTTTTTTTTTTACGATTTTATTTATTTATTTAACAGAGAGATTGCATGAGACAGAGAGCATAAGTAGGGGGTGGGGGGAGCAGCAGATGTTGGCAGGAGAAGCAAGCTCCCCACTGAGCGGGGAACCCAATGTGATCCCAGGACCCCAGGATCATGACCTGAGCTGAAAGCAGACACTTACCTGACTGAGCCACCCAGGCACCCCTACTTTCTTGCTTTCTCTCTCATTTGTTCAGAAAACATGTGTTACATGCTGATCCTAGGCCCAAAGCATGTGTAATATGTCAAGATTTAGAGAGGAACAGCTTCACTGCCTGATGCTTCTTCAGATTACTTTTAGTTCATGGATGATGCAAACCTCAAAAGGGCTTCTAGATGTCTGCCCCAAAACCTCAGTCCACACACAAGCAGGTTCTGAACCTTTTTTTCCATGTGATTCACACTCTTCCACTTGTTCTTGCCAAACAGATCTTCCCAGAGATGAGGTCCCTACTTTTTAGATCTAAGAAACTGGGACTCCAGGAGGTGAAATGACTTCCTAAGGTCCACCAGGTAAGATGTAGTTAAGCTAAGTTTGCAACCTGCTTATTTTTCCATCATTTTGACATGGGCCACCTTGTCACCAGTTGCCTTGCCTGATACTATGCTGAGTGGTTGATGTTTCTTTCTCCCCACTACATTGGGCAGATCTGGAAATCCAGAGCCATATTTCACTCCTCTCTGCCTCACTGGCCCCAGAGTAAGCCCTCAGAGCAGCTGTAGACTTTCATTGCCAAGGAGTTTATGCAAATGGCCCAAAGTTGCAAATAAAGTTAGCAGCTGGAGAAGTGGTAGAAATATATCCTTTCTTTGAAAATCCCAAGAGCCTACATTATGCACTCATTGTTGGGTTACAAAAGGATGCCCATTTCCCACTGAGATCTTTGTCCCTTTCTCTGTCCTAAAAGGCTCTTCCCTAGGATTGGGCTTCTGGGGATAACTGGATGGAGAAGTCAGTGAAGGACAGCCTCTGAACATCCCCTTGGGCCAGACTACTCCCCTGTGGTTCAAGCAGCTAGGCCAACCTGGCCCCAGTTACCAATATCTCCGCAAAGGGCTGTCGATTGTCATCTCCTCTTTGCTGGGAACGGGCCTCTTCCCTTATGATTTCCTGTTCTCTGGCCTTTCTCTAATTTATTGCTTCTGTTTATGATTTGAGGCTAAATGCTTTCAGCTCCATTTTCTTCAAAACATAGATTTCATTCCCCCTGCCAAGTTATCGACTGCTGGTCCCTGAACAACAGGCTCCAGGAAGGGAGGGGGGGATTCCACTTAATGAGACCTCCTGCTTGCTCCTGTGTGAGCTGGGCAGGCTGGTCTCAGCTCAGCCATTTCCCAACTGCTTCCAGAGAACCTACACATCTCCTGCTTCCAGAAGCTGCAGTGTGAATTATGTGAAGCACACAGTCTTAACATTTTAGACAGACTCTTTTTTTTAAAAATAAATTTATTTTTTATTGGTGTTCAATTTGTCAACATACAGAATACAGATTCTTAAGGCAGGAGGCACTGATAGTGGGTAGAAGGGGAACACATCTGGGCCTAGTCGTGTGGGAGGCCCTGGGAAAATGGGGGAAGGCTGGGGACAGAGCTAGCTTCAGATTGGCACCCAGAGGGATCTCAGACTTCCAAGAAACTACCCCACCTGGAACAGTCATTTCGCAAAAAACAGAGTCTGCTGGGCAAGTGTGCCTGTTTCTGGATCCCTATTTGAAGATTTACCTCTAGCCTTCTGGCCAGGTGTGGCCACTCACCTGTTTTAATGGCACTTGGAAATACCTGGCCCTCTAAAACCACACTGTTCCTGGCCACCTCTCTTTTAGATTCACCTTATGGACTGTTGGACTTCTCTCTAAATTTCTGGTCGGGTTCCCTGGAATTCCTAGATGTCCCCCTGCTTTCCTTGCCTGGACTGTCTTCCCATTCATTCACTCATCTAACAAGCAGATGCTTGGCACCCACTATGGGACCAGGTGCTGGATTAGGCTATGGTGTAGAGAGAGATGAATTAGACACTGCCATTTGCCTGGCATTGGGAAGCCTGGGTGGGAAGGTAATTGTGACAAATGTGACAATTGTGCATTGAAACCATCTCTATAATTTTGTCATTTCTAGAATGCAATAAATGCAATAAGTGGAATAATATAATATGAAACCTTTTGAGATTGCCTTTTTACACATAGCATAATCCCCTTAATCTAAGGTCATAAAGTATAAAATGAGGGCCTAGTGTGGGATAAGAAGCTCTCTTATTTAATACCTTAGAAATAAAAAATCCTGGTTCCTACTTCCTGCTCATACCACAGTTTCATCTGCCTGGGACCTACTTTTTCCTTCCACTGCTCTGGTGCTATGTCAGTCTCTGCACTAGGCAATGGTGAACCAGAGGGCATCATCCCCACCCTCATGGAGCTTATAGTGAATAATAGTAATTGCTACTGTGCAATGCTTTCTATGTACCAGACTGTTCTAGGGACCCATACTTGGGGCAGCATCCCCTAGGAGACAGATGGGGTGCATTTTCTCTGCATGGAGGTATTGATGCTGATGAAGTGATGGGTGTGTGTGTGTGTATGTGTGTGTGTGTGCGTGTGTGTGTGTGTGGAGACGATGCTTTCCCAGAGTGGGGCTTTTCAATGCATCCAAAGGCAACTATAGGTAGTAGGCTCTGTTCAGAGCACAGGTAGAGGCCTTGACCCAAGTTAGGAGGGCACTATAAAAATATATCTTGGGCATTATCCCCAGGAATTTGGCAAATGCTTTTTGAAATGACTCTAGTTGGGATCCCTGGGTGGCGCAGCGGTTTGGCGCCTGCCTTTGGCCCAGGGCACGATCCTGGAGACCCGGGATCGAATCCCACATCGGGCTCCCGGTGCATGGAGCCTGCTTCTCCCTCTGCCTGTGTCTCTGCCTCTCTCTCTCTCTCTCTCTCTGTGACTATCATAAGTAAATAAAAAAAAAAAATTTAAAAAAATGGAAATGACTCTAGTCATGGGAACAATTCCCTGATTCTACTTTCTAATTCCATATTATTAGCTGAAATCACTGTGTCAGTCAGGGGATGTTCTTGGCTCATCCTTCTCCTGGGGTTATAAAGGAGACCACCTCTGGGCAGCCTCTCCAGGGAGACAAGCAGGGACCTGGAGTTGAGTGAGGGGGGAGGACAGGCTGCTCTTGAGTATCCAGTAGTGATCAGCAGGGTTCCTCAACTCCATTCTGTCCTCACTTCTCCAGATCCACTCTAGCCGTAACCCCAGGTTTTATAAATTCCAGGTTGTCCAGTTTGACGAAAGGGCAATACCAGGCCAGACCTCTTCTAGCCATTTGGAATTTCAGAATATTTTGTGCATCACTGTTGGCCCCGTCTTGGGTGATTATTTTTAAAAAAAATCAAATAGTTTCTGAGAAGAGGCCACCAGTGACTAATGGCTGCTATTCACAGTTAACTAATTAGTACGGTCAAGCCCAATTTGGAAGATAATATGTACTTATACTGCATAACAATATTTTCCAGGGCTCATCTCCTGCACTTAGAGTGATGCTTTCAATTTGCTCTAATTCTGGCTTTCAAGCAAAAATATAATATTATGAGTGAGTGTGAATGCCTGTAATATGTCAAGATTTAGAGAGTGTGGAGGAAAAGGGAGATGAGTGAGAGAGGATGTAAATCCAGGTAGATAATCCCAATGGACCAAAGAATCATCAGATGACCCATAAGCTCACTTCATTTCTTTGCAAGCTGTTTTTTTCCCCAGTTATGGGCTGAACTGTGTCTTCCCAAAATTCCTACCCTGAAGTACTAACCCCTAGTAGTTCAGAATGTGACTGTGTTTGGAGACTTAAAGAGGTGATTAAATTAAAAGTAGGTCATGAGAGTGACCCAATCCAATCTGATTGGTGTCCTTAAAAGAGGGAAAATTAGGACACACACAAAGGGAAGGCCATGTGAAGACATGAGGAAGATACCATCTACAAGATAAGGAGAGAGACCTCACAAAAAAATCCCATCTGCTAACACCTTGATCTTGGACTTCCCAGCCTCCAGAACTATGAGAAATAAATTTCTGTTGACTAAGCCACCCCATCTGTGGTATTTGTTATGGCAACCCGAGTAGACTAATACACTTTCCTTGCACTGTGAAGGTGTGATTTGCCCAAGCATCCAGTGGTTAAGACAATTGAAGGTGACTTTGAGAGTGAACCTGGCTTTGGATGGAAAGATTTCAAGAGAGTGAGGAGGGGGATCTGGCCCAGCGTAGGGTGGGCCTGAGGACAGTCCTTAGCTTGTGATGTTCTGGAGGATTGTTGCTCCTTATGTGACCCAATTGCTCACTAATGTCCCCAAGGGAGGAGGGGATGGATGAGTGGATTGTGTTTCCACAGCAGAGTTTTGTTTTTTGCCAGGAAAGCTACTATCTTTCCCTTTTCCCCATCTCTTTCTTCTTCTCCTATGAGTTGGATGCATCCAATTTTACCACTAGAACTGTTTAAGAAATACAACTGAATATATGTAAAGAGCTAATTGTCTTTATTGAACAATTCATGGATTGGACAGCATCTCATACAGCATGTGGAGAGTCATAGAGTCCACCAAATCATAGGAAAGGTTTTTAGTTAAAAAAAATTTTTTTTTTAAATTTTATTTATTTATTTGACACAGTAAGAGTGAGCACAAGCAGGGGGAGTGGCAAGCAGAGGAAGAGGGAGAAGCAGGCTCCCTGCTCTGCAGGGAGCCTGATGCAGGTCTCAATCCCAAAACCCTAGGATCATGACCTGAGTGGAAGGCAGATGCTTAACTGACTGAGCCACCCAGGCACCCAAAGGAAAGGTATTTAAAGGCAGAATGGGGCCTAAAAAGGAAATTATTAGGGAAGAATACATAATTTCAGGCAAGGTTGTCCTTCTAAGTGGATCCGAAGGCCCTACTGGGTAGATTATATCACTAGTGCTGACCAGGTAATTCTGGGTCAACTGGCTAAAGGTCACATTCCTGTGGGGTTGAAATTAAAATTAGCTTAGACGTTAAGTCTTGGTTAGCTGATGTGGAGTTTAGCACAAGTGATTCCATTCTGGAACTACTGTCTCCTTTTTAACAATTTCTCCCTTTTGATCAGGACTCTCAGCTTTTCCTTTTTTTTTTTTTTTTTTTTTCCAATGCAAGTTGATTATTTACATAAGTACACCAAGAATAGCGATTGGTCATATAAACTCTTTTTAAGACTGCTTTGCTGGAACCTTGGAAGCAAAGTGCCAGGCTGAATTCTTCAAGGGCCTTTATTGACTCTGTAAAGTCAACCTTAGTTCCTTAAAACTGCCTGGTCATATATGAGTCTAGGCACATCTCTCTCAAATATGACATTCCAGCCAAAGCCTTGACAACATGGCCAGTATTTTCAACTGTGTTCTTTTACAAGGAAGACAGATTCTTGCTAAACTTATACAAATAACTAGCTGTATTGCCATGGGAAAAAAAAAGTAGTCAAGAGAGTTTCTGGAATCTGGAAGGATCAGGTAAGGGGGAAAAGTAAATGTAGCATCTTAGCTTACAAAGTATACTTTACTAAATTGTTGTAAATCATAGATAGATTAAGAGAAAAAATTTCCTTAAATCTGGAAAAGCAAAACATGAGAAAACCAGTAATGTTTCAAACTAGAAGTCATAAAAAGTTTATAATCATCCTCCTAAGTTTATTTAGTCCCATGTTATTAATTCTTGTTCAGCTTGAGCCTAGTTTTTCATTAGTTTTAGAAATTCTTACCCAGTTCCCAGTTTTATGATCTCAAAATTATCAGAAAACTTATACTTGTCTGAAATCCTTTCCTTGAATCTCCTTGAAGATGAGGTACCTTGCAGGAAGTCTTCTGTAAAATATCAGAGTAAAACAATAATTGTCTGCAAACAACAAACGATTTTAAAAATGTGCATTGTTAGAGAGATGCTGAGAGTTTATTGTAATGGAATTGATAAGGAAATGTGGTTATTTCTATAAAATACAGCATTTTAAGGTAACAACTGGAGTTATGGCTGAAAACATTATACTAGGGATATCAGACTATAGGAATTTCATATATTTTTTAGAACTTCATGTACAAACTACAAGATAAGGAAAGCTTAGTATTCTTATTTGACAATACTTCCCATGTAATTTAACATATCAGATAAGCCTAAATAGTTTATTAGTTTATTTTTTTATAAGGAGAGAGAACAAGTCTTTTGAGACTTGTTCCAGAGACTCTCTGGAAACTCTCAAAGTTAATTTGAGGTTAAAAAGACTTCATTAAGGGGACCTGGGTGGCTCAGTGGTTGAATGCCTGCCTTTGGTTCAGGTCGTGATCCTGGGGTCCCAGGATCGAGTCCCACATCAGGCTCCCTGCAGGAAGTCGTCTTCTTCCTCTGCCTGTCTCTGCCTCTCTCTCTGTCTCTCTCATGAATAAATAAAATCTTAAAGAAAAAATACTTTATTTAGAATTTGATTTTTAGGAAGTTTGGCAAAAAATATGAAAACACTTGTCATATATGATCACAGTTTACTGTGTAACAACACTTACTATTCATTTAAGCATGGTGACAATGAAAGATTTTTCAGGCAAATACAGAAAGTGAAATAGTTGTAAGTAAAACTTAGCTCTTTTAAAGTAAAAGACTCAGTTTTATTAAGTAATCAAAGACTTGATAAAAACAACATGGGAAATTATTTTGACAAAACACAAAATCTTTGCTTTCTAGGCAAATTACTTAGAAGGTAAAGAAAAAAACCTTTATCAAAATTTCTAATTAAGAGCAGACCAATAATCTAAGAAAAGTTTGTCGTTTCAACAAGAAGAAAACCAAATTATATTTTTGTACCAGCCTACTCTTCATATTAAAATGTACTTATTTCATTAAATTCATTCTAATCTTAGCCAGTCCTGACCACACAAAGTTTTTCCCTTTTTTTTTTCCTGTGGATTAGAATTTTTAACCCACAGAAATCCTTAATTTGTAGTGAAAACTAAGAAGTGAACAATTAGGAGCTGTGTTTCATTTTACACACTGTTTAGCCCAAGTGACTCCATTTTGGGCCTAAAGTCTCCTTTTTAACAGAAACTTCCATAGCCTAAGGCAATATGTGCCAAATCTGTAGGTGCATGGTATAGCTTATGAGTGCCTTATAAATGTCCCTATTTGGGTGCGCTCTCTCAGACTCAGAGAGATAGAACATTCACAGGTGTAAAAAGAAGTTTCCAGATCAGATGGTGAAGTGCCCTGGATGTGGAAGGTATAGCGGTGGAAAAGATTTCCTTCTTTCCTTCTAGGTTCTTAGGCTGGTCTAATAATAATCTAATAATGGAAGCTATATAAAATAGATTAACAGGCAAAAAAAAAACAAACCAAAATTTAACAGCATGTATATATATCTTCTGCATACATGGGAGAGACCCAGGAAAACTGAGTAACTCCCTGAAATAGCCCAAGCCATCACCTTAAATACTGTTTTTAGCTAATGATAACCAAAGATGTTGGAGGTGGTTGCAGTCAGGGGAGGTTGACAGGAAAAGTGCAGTCCATAGGGTAAGGTTTTGATGCAGATTTAAGTTCTAGTCTTCTCCGTTGATAAGAGTTTCTAGAGACTGAACCATCACCTTGTTTCTGGTACAGCAAAGGAGATGCCCTTAAAATGGATATTTCTCTTACAAAGGTAACTATCTCTCAGAAAAGGGTAACTTCTGCTCAGTTTCCAGAGCTTCACTTATATCTGCTGGTTGTTTTTTTTTTTTTTTTTAAATAACCAAGTTAGGATCACCTGGGTGGCACAGTCAGTTAAGCATCTGACTCTTGGTCAGATCATGATCTCATGGTCCTGAGATCGAGACCCAAGTCAGGCTTTGCACTCTGCATGGAGTCTGCTTGGGATTCTCTCTACCTTTCCCTCTGCCCCCTGTCCCCTGTACTCTCTCTCTCTCTCTCAAAAATAAATAATCTTTAGAAAAATGACTAACTTAAAATAATCAATATGCCAAAGACATATATTTTGGAATGTTATATTTGGCTCACCTTCAAAGCTATTAGGCATGGGGGTGGGTGTGTGGGTGCTATGTTTCTCATTCCCCAAAGGCCAGCAAGTTGGAGTGGCTGGAGCATGAGGGGGTCCTCAATCCTGCAAGCTTAGGGTTGTTTCTGTGAGAACAAGTTAAGTCTTGCTAGACTTCTACTGTTTTGTAATAGCCATACTCATCTCCAAAGACCCATAAGGTTGTGAAGAGCTTTTGTGTTCTGGAGGAAAGTGTGTGACTCCCCAAGGCTCCTGCTTTAGGGTCTTGCCTGGTCAGAAACAGCTGCCCTGGGACTACCCCTGCCAGGAGTGCTTTGGGAATACGAGGCAGCAGCAGAACCCCTGACCCCCCACTTGTGGAGTGATGCCTGGGTGGGGCTAGAGTTGAGAGGTCCATGGTGCTAGAAAGGAGATGGCGCATTTGTGGGAATCCACTTTGGGAGATCTTGGGTTGGTCACTTATCTCTCCCTGCTTTGGTTTCCTCTGCTGTAACGTGGGGACATTAATAGTGCTTTTCTTGTAAAGCTATTGCCAAGGGTAAATGAAAAAAAATACGGATGAAACTCTTAGCAGAACTCTTGTCGTGGAGTAAGCATTTGATATCAATGATGATGACCATGATAGTGATGATGGTGACAACGGCTGTAGTATTGATTGGGCTTTTTTTTTTCTTTTCTTCTTTTTTTTTTTTAATAGTTCTAGGAGATATATTCATCATCCCTTGCCACTGGCCTGAGTACACAAATCTTCAAGATTACCCTCTCTCCTTGGCTCTTTTCCTAGCCCAGGGGCAATGTCCCCTGTGGCTGCCTGCAGTCCTGCCTCCCCACCCCAATATCAGGCCAGTTTTGAGGGAACTGGTCCATGATCCAATCTCATGTCTAATTCTTCCCTGCAGGGGCTGGGCCAGAGGAACAGGGAGGAGGATGTAAGGCCCACCTTCCCCATGACTCTGATGATGGATAGAACATCTGGTGAGCTGCAGGTGCCCCCTCAGTCTATCTTTTGTCTACTTGATAATAGATGATCTAATCTGTCTCTCTACAGCACTTCTTTCTCTGTGCAGGTGACAGAGATGGAGCGATTGCATCCTTCACCTGGGGGAGACATGACTTGCCAGGGAAGGCACACAGCATTGCAGCAGGCTGCGGGTGGCGTCCTGGGAGGTTGGCCACACTTACTGCTTGCAGGCATCTCCAGGTGTGGCTGTGTGGCTGGCAGGACTGCCACCAATGGCAGGGCGCCTCTGGCCGAGCAATGGGAAATAAGGCCTTCCTCGGTTCACGTTCAGCCAGTCTGGCCACCTCTCACCTCTGACCCAGTGACATTTCTTACAGAAAATCAACTACTCTCCCTCTCCTTCTTTTAAAATTCTATTATGTTGCAATATTTCAGCCAAGCCAAATAGAAGCCACAGAGAATATTTTCATAAATATTGGGGTACCCAGTACTTGGCTTAAGACAGGCAACATCGCAAATGCAGTCGAAGTCTCTTCCCCATGCCATTTCCTTCCTTTCTCCCAGTGCTAACCACTGTTTTAAATTTTCCCTTACATGTTTTGATAATATGTGTGTGTGTGTGTGTGTGTGTGTCCATCTGCTTTTAAACTTAAAAAAAAATATTATAACACTGTTGGTAGTCTGCAGCAGCTGGAGACTCTTTCGTCCCCAGCATTGTTTTGACAATTCTCCATATCATGTCCTGGGGTTCGGGACTTCCGGTGCAGCTTCTCTCCTCCTCAGACTTTCGTGGAATAAGGACCACACTTTTATTTATCTGTTGTCTTGTTAATGGATTCTTAGTTTGATCTGATTTTCTTTTCTTGCATTTTGAGCGCTATAGCAGTGAATATTCCTGTATGTGTCTCCTTATGAAAATGTGCAAAAATTTCTCTAGCATCTACATGTGGGTGAGGGAGGCTTGGGGCATGGGGCCTCTGAGTCTTCAGTTTTTCTAGGTGTCAGCGAATTGTGTTTCTGAATGATTTTTACCGATTTATAAGTTGCACCAGAGAGCTAAGGATGTTCCCACTCTTTTAAAATGTTTTCCAACTGCTCTGATTGGAAATGGGGTACCCTCATTATGGTTTACATGACATCTCTGTCTGTCTGTCTGTCTGTCTGTCTGTCTCTCTCACACACACACACACACACACACACACACACACACAGAAGCCTTTAAATCTGTGGTGCTTGCATTCATCAGTGGAGGGCCCCTCTGCATGCTGGAAGCTCAGAGCTGTAGAATTTGGCAATGGGGTGTGTAATGGTGCTGGGGGAGGATGTGCTTTCCAGTCAGACCTGATCTATATTTGACACCCTGCATGTAAGGTCTTATGACTTTGGTTTAGATGACTTTATCTTTCTGAACCTCAATTTTGTTCCTCTGTAAAATGGAAAACATAATGCTACTTATCTCAGAGTGACTGGAGAATTAAGGGGTGGTGGTGCATAGAGCATTGATCCCGATGACTGGCACACTAACTCCTGGGCAAATGTCAGCTGCAAATCCCTCTCCTTCTCTCCCTCTTCTGCTTCCCTCCTTTTGCACTAATCTACTGGAAAGGTAGTTGTGTTACCCCTAAATGTAGATAGGGAAAAAAAAGAGAGAGAGAAAAAATGTAGATAGAAACTCTAGGAAGGCTGCCAGCATTGCCTAGGGTGGATACCCTTAGGAGTTCCCTACTTCAAAGAATAATGGCTAATGTTTTGTAATTAATATATTAATTGTATGCAAATAGATTCCTCTGTGTTGCTACAGGGCACCTTTGTTTCCCAGATAATTGAACTGCTTCCTTGATATTTCGAGATTTGGTCTCATTTGCTCAGAAGACTATTCTTTGAGGGGGCCTAGAGTACACTGCAGCCTGGCTGAGTTGAGTAATCATGAATTCCAGATGAGTGAAACCGTGGCAGCCAGATTCCTCCTCCCCTCCACCCCTGCGCTCAGGGTGAACGAATGACAGCAGACAGCCATCAGGACAGGATCTGTCTATAAATGAATGGTAGGCATTTCCAAAACTCTACTCTGGGCTATGCCCAAAGCTAATCAGCTAAAAAAGAAGTTGTACCTAGTTGTAGACCTTTGCTTAAGAGATGTTTGCATTTCATAAGTGCTTGAATTCCATGCCTTCCATTTCAAGCCAGGAAACCACTGTTCATCCAGTCTTTCCCTGTGCTTAATATCTCTGGCTACACCAGCAGGATTTCATCAAATAGCCAATTAACTCTCAGAATTAAAGTATACAAGAGCACAATTAATTTTCTAAGTTTTATCTTCATTGGACGTTAACCTGCTGTCAGTCTTTAAGTCTTTAGCTATAACACACACACACACACACACACACACACACACACACACCAATTAATCCAATGAATGCCCATTGGATGCCCATTCTGCTCTAAGCTTCACCAAGTGGCAGACAAAGAGAACCAGTCCCAGCCTCTCAGAGCTCACGATCTAATGGGTGAGACAAACACTAATCAGATAATCTTACAAGTAAAAATATCTCAAATTGTAATAAATGTCATGAGGTATATAGAGTAAGGTGTACTGTGTGAAAACAATACAGTGGACGTGTTTTGAAGAGGACAGTGGGGAAAGCCTCTATGAGGAGCGATGTTTGATCTGAGATGGAGAGGGTGAGAAGAGTTCTCAACCAGATGAAGAATGGAGAAGACCCTCCAGACAAAGGGAGGGGATGAGCCAAGACCCTGATGTGAGGAGGAATGATAGACTCATTAGGGACACACAGAAGATCGTGTGACTTCTATCCAATATTTTCCAAAAAGGTTGCTGAGGCTCCAGCTATCACATCTAGATTCCAGATAAGAAAGGGGAGCTAGAAGGAAATGGAATATTACCCAGATGAATAATCTTTAAAAAATGGTTCAATATATTAAAAAGCAATATAATACAAATGCTGTGGTTAACATGAGAAAGGATCCCAATTTTTCAAGGAATGAATTTTTCTAAAACAAGGTCTACAATGAAGGGAAACTGTCTTAAAACATAAAAGTTTGGGCAGCCTGGGTGGCTCAGCGGTTTAGCGCCGCCTTCAGCCCAGGGCCTGATCCTGGAGACCTGGGATTGAGTCCCACGTCATGCTCCCTGCATGGAACCTGCTTCTCCCTCTCCCCGTGTCTCTGCCTCTCTCTCTCTCTATGTCTCTCATGAATAAATAAATAAAATTAAAAAAAAATAAAAGTTTTGTTAAACAAGATTAAAAAAAATTTTTTTAAGGTTTTATTTATTTATTCATGAGAGACAGAGAGATGGAGAGATGCAGAGATGCAGGCAGAAGGAGAAGCAGGCTCCATGCAGGGAGCCCAATGCAGGACCTGATCCTGAGACTCCAGGATTGCACCCTGGGCCGAAGGCAGGTGCTAAACCACTTAGCCACCTGGTATCTCCCAAAATTTTTAAATCATCACAAAGCATTTGAAACTAAATTCTTTCAAATGTTCAAAGGAAAAGCAACCTGCACAATCTCCATAATACATATGTCTTCGTTCACTCATGTCCTGGGCACCTTGAAAATGTTCAAGTTTTTAACATGTAAGTGATAGAGGCAGTAGGTAAAGCCTTCACCAACCTTTTTCTCCATAAAAGTGAATTTACAGTAAAACTTTTTACCATTTTATCCAACTCTGTAGTAAAGGCCAGAGTTAGTGAGAAGAGACCGGGGTAACAGACAGGACAGATCCTGAGAGCCCAGTGCTGATTCTTGGGGTCACTTCCTGTTGCTCAGTTCTTGTCTCTGCTCTTGTTCATCTCTGGGTGCTCCGGTTCTGTGACCTCCAGGTCCTTACCTGAGCTGCTCTTTCCCACCTGAAATGTATTCTCTACAAGCTTCCTACTTGGCAAAATTGCACCTGCCCATGGAGCTCCTGCTTCCTCCTGAAGCCTCGCCCCCCGCCCCCCTCCCAGCCCCCCTAGGAAAAGAGACTCTCTCTCCACACCTGTCTCATTTCGGCTGTTTGCCAACTCCTGCTCTGGCTTCACCTTCGCAGCCTGTGCTCCTACCTGAATGTGAGCATTCTGGGTGTGAGGAGCACACCCCCCTCTTTTCCTATTTCCTCCCTTCCCTGTCAGGCCCCAGTGGAATGAATGAATGCTTCACATTGTTGTAGGGGTTACTGCCTGGCTTGGGTTCCATTTTTTTTCATCGTCATCCACCCTTTCTGTCAACTTTTTTGAGCTCAGGAGAAATTAGTCTTCAACGATCTGAGCCCACATACTGAAGCAAGTGGCACTGCTTGGCAAGTTATGGGGTTCATAGGGGATATGTGTACAGTTTACAGTGCCCCAGGGTCCTTCTGCAACACCTTGACGAGAGCTCCAGAAAGTCAATGAAGGTTCAATAATAAAAATTGAAAAACCTTGCTTGGAAAAGGAGAACTTTCATTGATTGTCAGACTGTGACACACCCGGCTCTGGTGCACGTGTGCTATGTCACTCAATCTGCAAGCCACACTGTGAGGGGCTCTGTGTTATCCTTGAAACCGAAGTTTAGAGAGGTTAGGTTACTTGTCTGTGGTCACGCAACTAGGAAGTGGTAACATGGGACCTAAACCCTGGACAGCACCACTCTGAAGGCCATACTTTCCATGACACACTCCATGTCACTCAGGGGCCTCTCCTCAGCCTTGGAAGGTCCTCTCTGGGCACATGGGACCCACCAGCAGGAGTCCCCGGATGTATTCATTTCCTAGGGTTGCTATAACAATTTTCCACAAACTGTAGTTTAAAACAAGAGAAATGCCTTCTCTCACACTTCTGGAGGCCAGAGCACCACACTGGTTCTACTGGACCAAAATCAAGGCGTCAGCAGGACCCTGGTCCTTCCAGAGGCTCCAGGGGAGAGCCCGTTCCTTGCCTCTATCGATGTCTGGAGGCTGCCAACATTCCTTGGCCTGTGGCCCTGTCACCCAGACCCCTGCCTTCTCTCCTGTCTCTGCCAGCACTCCCTCTGCCTCTCCCTTGCGAAGATACCTGGGATTGCATTCAGGGCCTCCCTGCATGATCCAGGCTAAGAGCCCTAACTTCATTATATCTACAAGCCTCTTTTTTCCAAATACCATAACGTTTTAGTTTCCAGGAATGAGGATCTAGCCCCTTTGAGGACCGGCATCCAGCCTGGCCCACCTGCTTCTGTGTCCTATGGCCTGAGGGAGGGCCACCTGGGTTCACCATCTCTGCGTTTAGCAGCCAGACCCTAACGGAAGCCTTCTCTGCCCCTCAACCTCCCTCGGGGTCAACCAGAGCCTAGCTGGGCTGAGGATGGGCTCAGCATTTGAACCCAACGTGACATAATGTTTGTCTGAAGGTAAGTCTGCCTCTAAAGTATTCGCGAATGTTCCTCACATTTTTCCCCCTCTCTTTTTAGGATTCAGAGCCAATTTGTAATAAGCAAGAGCAGTTTGACCCAGATTAAAAGATACAATTAGTCTGTCTGCATGGTAAACCTAAAAAAGTACTACTTACAACAAGTTATTGTGTTTTTGACAAAGGGAGATGTCCTAGCAGAACAATAAAGCCCCCACCATGGATAAGAGCCTTGTAATTTACTCAAAACACTATGGTGCAGAGTTAGAACAGCCCCTTAGAACCTGCGAGATCTCAGCATGTCCTGCTCTTGCAGGGATTGAAGGGACCCCCAGGGGACGCCTGGCTGGCTCAGTGGTTGAGAGTCTGCCTTCGGCTCAGGGCGTGATCCCGGGGTCCTGAGATCGAGTCCCGCATCGGGCTCCCTGCATGGAGCCTGCTTCTCCCTCTGCCTGTGTCTCTGCCTCTCTCTCTTTCTGTGTCTCTCATGAATAAATAAATAAAATCTTAAAAAAAAGAAGGGACCCCCAGGAGAAGGGGACTCCATCACCATACAGAAAAGAAGGGATAGCCAGGCAGGGGCTCCCACCCCAGCCCACCCCTCCACCACCGCTAAATTCCACCCTTCACTTGGAACTACTTAAAAGTTGTTTCCCTGGAAGTGCATGCTCACTGGGCTGCCAAGTATGTGGGGGCCACCCTGAATGGCACACAAAAGTCCCACTGACTCGGGCGACCAGCTGTCCCAAACTGGCAGTGGGAGGGGCAATCCCAGGCCTGAGTGCCAGCTAGTGAGCTCTGGAGTCGTGTCTGGCCCTCAGGCTATTGGCTGGAAATCTTGGCTATGGTGCTGGGGATGCTGGATAGCAGCTGAGGTGGCTGCAAGGCAATGGGGCCCTCTGCTCCTTGGCTCCACCTTTTATAAGGCCTCAGCCTCAGTCATAGGAGTGGAGAGCCATGGGAGCCATCCCCCAGAGGGGCTGAGTACTCAGTGCTCACTCTGGGCCAGGGACTGTGGTAGCTCCTGCTGGGGTTACCCCATTTACACCTCACACCGCGGTGTGGGGAGGAACTCTTGCTCTGCTCCCTTCATAGAGCAGGAAGCTGGGTGTTATAGATTGAACTGTGTCCCCTTCAGATTCATGCATTGAAGCCCTTAGCCCCCTGGTACCCCAGAAATTGACTTCATTTTGAGATAGGGTATTTATGGAAGTAATTGATTTATTTCATTTTAGTTTTAAAGATTTTATTTATTTATTCTTAAGAGACACACACAGAGAGAGAGAGAGAGAGAGAGAGAGAGAGAGGCAGGCTCCATGCAGGGACCCCGACGTGGGACTCGATCCCAGGACTCCAGGATCACGCCCTGGGCCAAAGGCAGGCGCTCAACCACTGAGCCACCCAGGTGTCCCAGAAGTAACCAATTTAAAATAAAGTCATCTGGGTGGGTTCCAATCGGATAGGACTGGTGTTCTGGGAAATCTGGAGCCAGACACACACAGGAAGAATGGACATCATGTGTAGACCAAGGGAGAAGTCAAAGTGATGCCAGGGAGTGCCAAAGCTGACCAGCAAGTCACCTGCAGCCAGGGGAGAGGCATGGGCCATGTTGTCCCTCAGCGCTCAGAAGGAACCAGCCCTGTCTACACCATGATCAGGGACTTCTAGCCTCCAGAACTGTGAGACAGCACATTTCTGTGGTTTAAGCCACTCCATTTGTGGTATTTTATTATGGCAGCCCTAGCAAACTAGTACATGGCGCTTACAGAGGGAACTCTCTGGAGTGGTTGTGGCTAATTACCTGACCTACAGGTGCTCCCAACCCTTTGCTTGTTACCTCCCACTATGAAGACCTGAGAAACAAAACGCCTGCTTGGCCAGCCTCTCTTGAATTAGGAGAGGCCACCGAGTGAGATCTGGCCAGGGAGACCTAAGCCTTTGGGCTACTTCTGGAAAAGGTTTGGTCTCCTGATAAAAGAGACAGCCCAGACTTGCCCCAGCCCTGCATCACCTCGTCTGCGGGCAGGTGTGCTTCCTAGTGCCGCAGGAGCCAGCACGCGCAGTGACCAAGAGCCCAAAGAGCCTCATAGTTCCGGGGTCTTTCCTGGCTTAGTCACCACGGCTAGACTTCTTGTTATGAAGGAAAAATAGACCCTGATTTTTCCAATCTGCTGCAATCGTATTTTATGCTGCTTCCTGCTCAGCTCACTCAGAGCTGCTCCAGCAGCCCAGGGTCCCCGGCTGGTGCATATCAGGGCTCTGGTTAGACCCAGTTCACTCTAGTGGCAGTGCCTGTGGTGTGAAGCCTCGGACTGTGGACAGAGGGGAGCCACACATCCTAGAGCTGAGTGTCGTCATCTCCGTGGCCTTGCGGGCACCCAGGGAGGGCGTGGGGGTGCAGCAGCAGCCCAGCACCACAATCAGAAGAGGAGACCCATGCCTGTGGTGCTTGGAAGCAGCGCGGAGTTGAGAGAGCTACAAGATGCTTCAAAGAGCTTCATTCCTTCTCATGCAACTTGGCTCTCAGGCCCTGGAGAGAGCCGCACTGCCTTCCTTCAAACTTCTTGGGGCTGGAAGTGGGGACACCCAGCTGCTTCAGGCCAACCAGAGCTTTCTGAGAGGGAGTTGGTATTTCAGGGGCAGGATATCGCAGAAAAGTGTCCATGCAGCATGGCTAGACAGGATCTAGGTGATTCCTTTTTCTCCTTTCCATTTCCTCAAACTCTACAATCCCTCTAGGTGTATTTCCTTTATCCCTCCTCTGTGCCAAGTACAGCCTCTACGCGAGATTGCATAAAGATATAAAAGTAGAGAGTCTGCCGGTCACGATTATTTTGACCTCTGTTCCTCCTATAGCAGATTTGAACAGAAGGCTAGGACCTAGTTTTGGCACACCCATTCAGCGGCATCTTACCCAGAGGCCACAGTGATTGGTTCAAGGGCAGACACGTGACCCCCATCTGAGCCAATAGGAAGTCTTCTCTGGGATTTTAAAAATCATGGGGAGGGGGGTGTTGGGAGATGTATTCTCTTCTGTGGTCATGAGGCTCTAAGAATGTGAGGCCCTGGCCCCTAGAGCCCCTGGTGCCTGGCATATGAAGAAAGGTTCTGGGTAGTATGATGGCTCCAGGCCAACCTGCCTACCCACCATTCCCCAAATGTGAGTTGAACTAGAGTCACAACGTAGTCATTTTAGTAAGTATCACTTATTGAACACTTAGGGTGAGTAGGCTTCTGCTCAAGATGGCCTCACTTTTGACTTGCAAGTGGATTTGCCCTTCACTGCCTTCCAGGGGTCCGCGCTTGCCCTTCCCTCATTGCAATTACCGCACCTCATTTGCTGAATGTTTGCAGGGATGGAAGACTATAGACAAATGTAACATGATTTCATATTAGATTCAAGTGTAAGTGTGCGTATCACTGTGTTAGCCAAGCTTATGCTGAAAGAACCTGGAGCAAATAACCCAACATTTTTAGAGGGTTATAATCATGCATGTTTGCTTCTTGCTCACATTTCACATCCATGGTGAGAGGTCTAGGGCTCTGGCCAAGGTTGCGGCAATGTGGTGGAAGAAAAAGAGAGCACGACACACTGACTCTTGGATCTTCTACCTGGAAGTGACCCATCCCCAGGCTCATGTTCCAACGGCTAAACAAGCCACATAGCCATGCCTGAGCTCAGCAGGAGAGGAAAAGATGGCCCTTTCGGGGGAGGGATGCCAGTCCTTGTGAGCTGCTTACTGTCTGCCCCGCCCGCCACACCAGCGCTTTGCACCTAGCGCGTGCTCAGGGACCTCTTGCACGCTTTCCTCCCTGCCTATTTATCACAATTGTAACAAATGCTCAGGCATTGTCTGTTTAATGTCTGTTTCACCCACTAGACTATAAATGGCCTTGGGGAGGGTGTGTGTCTGCTTAATTGCTATAACCCAGCACTTAGTCAAGTACCTAATACATACTAGGTACAATGAATGCCCATTCATGAATAAATGAATGAATAAGGAAAGAATCCAGGATGGAATTTACACCTGCTTTATTCAAGTGCTATTGCAGCTCTCAGTGTATGTCAGGCCTTGTGCCAGGGCCAGGGATGGAGAAGTGGATCGCACCCCGCTGCCCTGCCCTCCTCCTGGAGCTGGTGGCCGGAGCAGGATCTCTCCTAGTGCCTGCCCCACCCCCATCTGAACCAGGAGACTGGATCCATCAAATACATTTAACTCCAGAACCCTTCATTCAAGTGATGTAGCTCACGCGAAACACAGATATAAAAAAAAACATCGAGCCATATGAAATTATCAATGTCCTGCTTCTGAGCAACAAAAGTGGCCAAGTTCATACAATGCAACCTAATATGAAAGAGATGAGAGCTCTGTTTGAAGCTGGGCTCCCACCCCTTCAGTGTTTTTCCATCCCTACGACACTCTCTCCCCTCACATTCACAGAGTCCTAGTATAGAGCACTGGGTGTTATTCAGTATGTTGGTAAATTGAACACCAATAAAAAATAAATTTATTAAAAAAAAAAAAAGAAATCTCCGGATAATTTAATGTCCAAGTCCTAAAATTCTGACTCCCTGAATTGAGCTCTAAGGCAGGACTCTCGGCGCCAAAACCCATGGACCAGATACCTATACATCCCCGCTGCAACTGGGAGTCTCAGAGGCAGTTCCAGGGCCTGGGACCTGCTGACGCTGTTGCGTGCAGGGCCTTCTGTGCGGCTTGCATCCCGTGGCATTGATTCCTCCGCTAACTGGATGAGAAATTGCAGCGCGTTTTCCTTGCATGGCTCTTCCATGCATCTCTGTCAATGCTGGTTTACATTCTGGGATTGAACTAATTTGTTTCCCGTTTGCTCCTGGCTGCAAACTTCAGGCAGCTGAGCTTTGCTGCCCTATGTTTGCAACATGGTCACCGCCCGCCCCCCCCCCTTGCCGTCCCCCCATCCCCAGCTAACCACATCTGAGAGCAAGGAGGATTAGCAGGCTCAGTGTGATGTGATGCTGGCAGTTGTAGCCTGGACACTCCTGCTACTGTTGAGAGCTGGGGGAGGGAGAATGAAGGCTCTGATGCTGCATGAAAGGAGACAGTGGGGGGATGGTGATAGAAGGAGGGGGAGCACACCTTTAGTGAGCACCTTGCATGCCACCCCCTGCTCTGACAGCAAGCAAGCTCGAGTCCTCATGGCAAGGCTGCTGACTGCGCTTTACTGAGGATCAAGCACCGATCCAGGGTGCTAACTCCTGTTCGTGCATTCCAGACTCCTCTCTTCACCACCCTAACACCCTGGGAGATACCATTTTTATTCCCATCTTGCAAACGGGAGGACCCGGAACCCAAGGGGACCCCAGCCTCCAACTCTGTGTCTAACTCAAGGATTTATGTCCTTAGTGGCCTCCCCAGATCTTGATGCTTCTAGGTAGCTACTGAAAAATCGGCCTCTCCCAAAGTATACTGAGCACCATAGCCTGACAATGGTGGGGATGAAGTGTGGGTTTCTGGAAACCTGAGCTGAGAGATGCCTTTCGGGGGTGGGGGAGTTTGGAGATACTTGCTGTCCTCCGGATGGACCCACATGGCATGTTTTAATTTTAAAATGACGAACTAGGAAGACACTTCCTCAGGCTTCCCCAACTGGCTGACAACAGGGCCAGTTTTCTCATTGACATTCTTCTCCTCAATAGACTAAGTAGCTTCAGCTGTAAGAATATTTATTTTTAACCCCCCATGGGACTCTTTACAAACTATTTTCATGGTGAGTATGAAAAAAAGTGGAACCTCTAAACGTTTTTACTTTTTTTTCAGGATCGGCCTGCAAAACATCTGGTTAATATTTTCTAAAGCTGAGCATATGCATATTCTATGACCTGACAGTTCGACTCCTGGGTAAACACCGAACAGAAAAGTGCACACGTGTTCATCCCAGACGAACGTTCAGAGCAGTACGTACAGCCCCAAACTGGAGGCAGTGCAAAGGCCCAGAGTTTACAAAGGAAATGATGGTCTGGTCACACAGTACACTGGGACACAGCAGGGAGAGGGGGACAGATTCAGCTGCACCCAGCGAAACGGAAGAGGCTCACACTCATCAGGTTCACTGAGCAGAAGTCAGATAGAGAAAAGTGCATCCTGCATGATTTGAGGCTTACAAAGTTCAAAAGCAGGCGAAACTAACATCCGGAGTTGGAAGTCAAGATCATTTTGTCCTGGGTTGGCGGGAGGGAAGCGCCTGGGAGAGGGGGCAAGGGGGCTTCTGGGTGCTGGCTTCATTGGGGCACTCACAGTGCTCTCTGCACCTTCTCTGCATATGCTGTACTTAAATAAAAAGCTTACCTGGAAAAGAAAAAGGCTGTGACCTTCAGGTGTCCTTGAACCTTATATTTCTGCCCAGCTCCCCAGGGAGACAGTGGGGTGGAACGGGGGCAGGCTTTATTTTCATCCAGAGCTCCTATTTCAGTACCGAATCCCTTATCTGCTAGCTCAGCATTAAATGGAGGGGTGCCAGTTTGTAAGCAGAAAGTGGGTCATAAAAATAATTAGGGGGTCTTGACCAGCATTTTAAAAGACAAAATGTGCTCTCATATGACAGAAAATAACAGCAATATCAGACTGTAAGGTAGGTAGTAAGAGTGAGGATAATGTGAGGACATGAAATATTTTTAAATTCCAGTACAGTTAACATAAGGTGTAATATTAGTTTCAGGCGTACCATACAGTGACTCAGCACTTCGGTACAGCACCCCGTGCTCAGGAAGAGGGGCCTCCTTAAAAAAAAAAAATTAAAATTAAAAAAAAAAAGAAGGGGGGCCTCCTTAATCCCCGTCTGCTATTTCACCTCTACCCCCCACCAACCTCCCCTCTGACAACCACCAGTTTGTTCTCTACAGTTAAGAGTCTGCTCTTTGTCTCCTTTTTCTTTGTTCATTTTTTTGTTGTTGTTTCTTAAATTCCACACGAGATCAAATATTTTTCTAAAGTTATATACATCGATACACGCTGGATAGATATGTTGACATGTAAAAATTCAAAACTTTAATTTAATTAGGGGCATGTGGGTGGCTCAGTGGTTGAGCATCTACCTTGGGCTCAGGTCCTGATCCTGGGGTCCTAGGATCGAGTCCCACATCGGGCTCCCTGCAGGGAGCCTGCTTCTCCCTCTGCCTGTGTCTCTGTCTCTGTCTCTGTGTCTCTCATGAATAAGTAAATAAAATATTTTTAAAAGTTATTTTATTTTATTTCATTTTATTTTACTATGAGTTTAGGTTAAAAAGTTGGAAGTTTTGCCAGTTTCTCCCAGGGACAGCAGGCCTTGGGTTTGCCACTGGGAGTCATACCACCTGGGATCTTATTCTCTCAAGCCCAGGAGTAGGGGGCCTGTCACATGGCTCACCTCTTACCTGTCTGAGGAACCCAGGTGAAGCAAGGTGCTCATCCCTAAGGAGATTAGAGAGGTGTGACCATGTACATGAGCCATCCTGGGGTAATGATTTGCTCCTCTGTGGTGTTCTGGGTCTTGATAATGCCTAGGGCCCACTCTGAAGTCCCAGATGTCTCCCAAAATTCTGAGGCCTTCAGGATAACTTTGGCTGGAGGGAGTCCAGGCATGACCCTGAAGGGTACCCTGCAGGGCCGGCCTCTTGGGTTCTCTACTTTCTTGACTACAGATGTTGTTGAAAAGCAAGTTGTGGTCCTCACAAAGGCATCCTACTGCCCAGGCTGGGGTTGCCTTTCCTCTGCTGGTGGCCCCTGAAGAGGATGGGACATGCAGCTGACCTTGGCGGTCATAGCCCCACCTCAGTATGGTCCTGCTCGGACTTTGGGCTAGTGGCTCGCACCATCGTTTTTCCATACGCACAGGGAGCAGACACTCAATGCTCGTGGCCCACTTGAGTCCCCTGTGGTGTGCACATAACCATGTGGGTCTTTTTTCTTTAGTCTTTAAGGGCTTTCTCTGGCACAGTACTTGCTCTGCCCTGAAAACCGGGGCAGCCAGACATATGGGGAACTTACCAACTTGGAGACAATTCCCAATCAGTGGGGGATGGTTGTCTGCAGATAACTGCCCCAGCCTCCTGTTCCCCAGGGGTTCACATCTGAGGTGGCCCCATGAAAGCTCTCAGAAGGCACCCAGTGGAATGCACCCACCCACCTATCCATGGTGGTAACCTGCTCTTGGATGTACCTTTGTCTTTCTTCTCTTCCTGCTTTGTCTTCTCCTCTTCTCCTCACCTGTGCTTCTTGGGGCCACATCTCAGGTCTACCTCCTCCACCAAGACCTTTTCTCAGAATCTGCTTGTGGGGGCATCCAAACCAACACACTATTTTGCTTCTTTCTTCTGTCAGTGATTCACTCTTTGGCTCCATCTGGTAACTCCGGGAGTTCAGGGATTCACCGATGTGTTCTGAGTGCCTGGAACAGTGCCAGACAGATAGATAGTTGACACGCAGTAAGAACATTTTAGATATTGAAGAAGATATGCAGACATAGACAGGAGTTCAAGATCCACAAAGCATCAAGCTGCTCAGAAGTTGTTTTACCCAGGGATTCCTAGGTGGCTCATTTGGTTAAGCATCCATCCAACTCCTGGCTTTGGCTTCAGCCATGATCTCATGGGTTGTGAGGTCAAGCCCAACGTCAGGCTCTGAGGACAACGGGGGAGTCTGCTTAAAGATTCTTTCCCTCTGCCCCTCCCCCCATCTGCACACATGTTTTCTCTCTCTCTCTCTCTCTTTCAGATAAATAAATAAATCTTAGAAAAAAAGGAGGGATGCCTGGGTGGTTCAGCCATTTAAATGTCTTTCTTCGGCTCAGGTCATGGGTTTCTGGAATTGAACCTCACATCAGGCTTCCTGCTCAGGGAGGAGATTCCTTGTCCCTCTCTCTCTACCCCTCCTTCTACTCTCTCTCACTCTCGCTCTAAAATAAGTAAATAAAATATTTTTTTTAAAGCTGTTTTACCCAGACCAAAGAGAACAGGTGTCATGTCAATGAAGGCCCATGATGTCTGTGCCCAGAGGCTCTGCTCTGACTTCATAGTAGTTCATATAATGGTCACTGTCATAACATCACAGACAGTGCTCAGTTCCCCACAATGGTGAAGCTTCAGAGAAGCAGAGCTTGTCTGTCTTGTCTCTGTGGAGGTCCCAGGACTTGATGCTGAGTCAGATACATAGGAGGTGCTCAATAAATATTTGCTGAATAAATACATAATAAGTGAATTTAAGCGAGTTGCCTAATTTCACAGCTGGGAAGTGTTGGAGCTTTGCATTTGGTTTATTTTTTTTTTAATTTTTTTTTTTTTTTGCATTTGGTTTAATATGACGTGAGAGTCCAACTTCTTTGGCCACACCAGGCTATTGATCCAAATGACACCCACTTCACTTCTACCTTCTTGTCTTTGTCTCCACTGACTACAGGGTTCTTCTCCTCCAGGCCACCAGTTGAAAATGCCTATTATTTTATAATACAAATAAAGCTCTAGATCTTGGAGATATATATATATATATATATATATATATATATATATATATATATATATATATATATATATTTGTTTATGTGGGGTGGCCCTAGCCAGAAGCTGGCCACAAGGTGGATCCCATGACCCTGACTATCTTGCCCTTGTTTTTTTTTGTTTTGTTTTGTTTTAAGATTTTATTTATTTATTCATGAGAGAATGAGAGAGAGAGAGAGAGAGAGAGAGAGAGAGAGACAGGCAGAGGGAGAAGCAGGCTCCATGCAAGGAGCTCGACATGGGACTCAATCCTGGGACCCCAGGATCCTACCCTGGGCCGAAGGCAAGCACTAAACTGCTGAGCCACCCAGGGATTCCCCTGCCCTTGGTTTTTAAAAGCCTTCTTGGAATCAGCCAAATAGTTATAAACTCCATTGAACTCTTACTTGGAATACCAGACAAAGAAAATAGTGTCTCTCCAGGCAATCTAAAGTCTGATTTGTATTCAGCTTTAAGTTTACAGACCTAAACAAATGGGATGTAGGATGGAAATAGGGCAACTATGGGGATCTCACTGGCAAGAGGTCTTAGAACATCTCTCTAAGTCCCATATTAACGGATTCAATTCACAACTCCTTTGATCATTTAAGTAGCTGGGAAATAAAAAATCTAAGTGGATACTGGTCACCAATAGTTTGGCCCCTTCAATGTCAATTGAATACCCCAGATGTAACTGGCTATTGCCAAAGAATATGACATCAACGGGTAAGCAGGGTTATTTGTCTTAAGGCTATGTAAGTTATGTGTAGTCAGAAGTTGAACAACATCTTCTCCAAAATATGGTACCCTGTTCTTGATTTGGTTCTCAGGGACTAATATGGCCAGAGTAATGTCCCTAGGATTGAGACACTTCATGCAGGCAATTAAAAGAAATGTTTGGAGGGAATGCGAGGTTGGAATTGGGGTAAATTGTTAAAGTTAATTAATCAAAAGTGTTTTAAAAATGTGATGAGAAACCAAAGGAGTATGGAAGAGGGAGAAGATAGTCCTTGGAGCAGGTGTAGAGGTGGCCTAGTAGATGAAGGAAGTGATGATATTCCACATACTCACTCCTAGTGCACCAGGGGATGTCCCCACCTCTCAGGTGAATCCTGGATACCAGAAGGTCCCCTCTGGTATGGCTCCAGGAAGACCCTGAGATTGGCTCTTTTCACATCCTTATCACCCTCAAAACTCACCATTCCCTCTGGGTTTTTCCTTCCTGTTCCACAGAGGTAACACATATACTTGGATGGAGCCTAGAGAATTAAATCAGTAGAGAAGCCAGAAAAACATTCATCAACTAGCTGCTTTCCTCCACAGTTCCATTTGAGGAAAGGAATTAGAAACATGGAAAAGAGAGCTCATGCTTCTCCTCTCTCCCCTCTCCTCAAAGGCCATGGATGCACCACAGCCTTGTGCACCCAGTCTCTTACACACACACACACACACACACACACACACACACACACACACACCCAGGACTCCACCTCCCAAGCCCACATGGCATCTTGCACACATGCATGCACTTCCATATTGAGCCAATATCTTCGTTCACACTTTGTTGTCTGTGCTTGGTGGCTAAGCCGTGTGAACTACAGTGGGCACCCTTACCTTCTGGCTTCCAGGTTGGTTTGGCCAATTAGAAACTGACAGGACATCAGATAATTTCTAAGAGTTTCCAAACAAGCAGAAGTAGGGGCCTGGAGCCAGAGGTGACCCTGAAAATCAGAGGACTCTTGAAGAGGGACCTAGACTATCCATAGCCTGACTCCATCTTACCTAGATTGCGAGAAGCGGAGGGACCTTAATGAATATCTGTGATGAAGTTTCAACTGACAATCAATCTAACTATATAGTGAAAATGGCTAAGACCCATTCTGGATGCATCTTCTCTAGGTTTAGGTGTTTTACTCAGAAACAAATGTTTAAAATGATAAAGGATTAGTAGACAGAGAATGGCTACGTTATTTATGGAAACCCGTGTGTGTGTGTGTGTGTGTGTGTGTGTGTGTGTGTGTCTGTCTGTCTGTCTATCTGGGTTGTAATGACCTGGTTGCCTCCTTCCACGGCCTCCCTGAATTATTAGACTATGGTGTCTTTGGGCTGAAACTGGGCCACTGTCTCCCTTTGCACAGAGCTGTCTGGCCAACGGTCCTGTGCTTCTGAGCAACTCCATTGCCAGCAGTACGTCATGCATATTGCTCTACATAATAACAATGGGAGACCCCAAGCATCACAGTACTTTAGGACTATCACCCAGAGGGAATTTTTATGAAGAGCTCCTTGGGAGCAGCCCAGGTGGCTCCATGGTTTAGAGCTGCCTTCAGCCTGGGTCATGGTTCTGGAGTCCCGGGATCGAGTCCCGTGCTGGGCTCCCTGCATGAAGCCTGCTTCTCCCTCTGCCTGTGTTTCTGCCTCTCTCTCTGTGTTTCTTGTGAATAAATAAAATAAAATAAAATAAAAATAAATGGCAGTTTCTTAAAAAAGAAAAAAGAGCTCCTTGGTCATCACAGTGTTGAAAATTGAATCTCACTTGGCACTTAAACATTTTGAAGTGTCTCCATGTCCACAGCCATATTTGTGCAGACACTTACTGCATTGTCTGACCTGGAAGAAACTGGATCAGAGGAGGCAGCTATCCAGAAGGAGAAGAAGTTCATATTTTTGGAGACCTAGTCTATGCCAGAGGCTGTGTGAGGGTTTTCTTTTAATCCTCAAAATGACCCAGTGGGGTGGGCATTGTCCCTGCTCTACAGACAAGAAGCTGAGGTTTGGAGAGGTTATATAACTTACCCCAGGTCACCCACAATAGGCCAGGATCTGAACACAGATCCAACCAGCATCAAAGCCATTGGAGATCTCTGCTGCTGATGCAGGAGTTTGGTGCCAGCAGCTGGTGATGACACCTGGAGTTGCTACAAAAGCTTTGTAACCGAAGTAGGGACACTGTGTCCTTATGACATAGGGAAATAGCGTCCTCCAACCCTGATTGAGAACTTCATTAACATTTCAGTAAAATGTGGCACTTTGATTCCCCCCCCCCAAATAATTGTGAAATAGTGTGGGACCCAGATAAAAATACAAAGCTATTTTTTAAAAACTCTGATTTTGGGAATCCCTGGGTGGCTCAGCAGTTTGGTGCCTGACTTCGGGCCAGGGTGTGATCCTGGGGTCCCGAGATCGAGTCCCGTATCGGGCCCCCTGCATGAAGCCTGCTTCTTCCTCTACCTGTGTCTCTGCCTCTCTCTATATATCTGTGTCTCTCATGAATAAATAAATAAAATCTTTAAAAAAAAAAAGCCACCTCTGATTTTACCATTCCTTTGCTCAAAGCCTTCAGTGGCTTTTCTTTCTTTCTCCTCTCTTTCTTTCTTTCTTTCTTTCTCCTCTCTTTCTTTCTTTCTTTCTTTCTTTCTTTCTTTCTTTCTTTCTCTCTCTCTCTCTCTCTCTCTCTCTCTCTCTCTCTTTCTTTCTTTCTTTCTTTCTTTCTTTCTCTTTCTTCTTTTTTTTAAGAGATTTTATTTATTTATTCATGAGAGACACAGAGAGAGAGAGAGAGAGAGGCAGAGACATAGGCAGAGGGAAGAGCAGGCTCCGTGCAGGGAGCCCAATGTGGGACTTGATCCTGGGACCCCAGGATCATGCCCTGAGCCGAAGGCAGATGCTCAATCTCTGAGCCACCCAGGTGCCCCGGTGGCTTTTCTTAAGTATGCATCAGTTTCCTACTGCTGCTATAACAAATTACCACCAAGGAAGTCTAAACCATACAAATTCATGATTTTATAGTTCTGGAATTGGAAGTCCAACATGGTGTCACTGGGCTAACAAGGTATTGGCAGGGCTGTGTTTCCCTCTGGAGGCTCAGGAGGAGAACCCTCCTTCCTTGCCTTTTCTATCTTCTAGAGGCCACCCTCATCCCTTGGCTCATGGCCCTTGGCTTCATCCTCCAAGCCAGCAAGTTCACATCTCCTTGACCTTTCTTCCGTTGTCACGTTTCTCTGTGCGCAGAGGTAGGAAGTCTTCTTTTAAGGACTTGAATGATTGGACTGGGCTCAACTGAATAATCTAGGATAACATCCCGATATCAAGTTTTCTGCCATTAATCCCATCTGTGCAGTTCCTTCTGCCTTGTAAGGTAACATATTTACAAGTCTGGAGATTAGGGCATGGGCGTTTAGGGAGCCATTATTCTGTCTACCACAAATAAAAGGCTGAAAAGGATGACCTCACCTGTCCCTAACTTAGTTGCACTATCTTTACAGTACTTGCTCCCAGACCCAGAGCCCCCCAAGCTTCACTGAGGTCTTTTGGGCAGGTTCACACTCACACTCCCTCCACCTGCCACCTGCCTTTTCCCTCTCTCTACTCACCTCCCACCTCCAACGTAATTCCAACTCATCCCCCTTCCTTGGAAATGCCATCCCTCACCTTACTACACCCATTGGAAAAAGTTAGGCCCCGTGTGAGATCCTTAAACTTATCCATCATAATGTTAGCTGCAGTTTGTGACAGGTTTTTAGTTTTTCATGTAATTATTCATTGAATTAATAGTGTAATAGTTAAATCTGGTGATTCTGGAGCCTGGGTAAATGTCCTGTCTTCTCGGCTAATTGGTTGCTTGGTATTAGAAGAGTCCTTTAGGTGGCTCACTGCCTCAATTTCCTGATCTGTAGAGTGTATTGATCATATTATATTATTATAAGATTAAAAGAATTCCTATTTGTACTTTCTTACCAGTAGATCTTCATAGAGTAGTGCTTGGCAAATAATAAGCTTTGATACACACATCTATATATAACATATATATATAATTTATTTATATGCAAATACTTACATATTTTATATATTTATTATTAAAGAAAAAATTTAAAAACTAGTCTATCTCCAGTGCCTGTGATATGGTAGTTGCTCAATAAGCCTTTGTGGAAGGAAGGAAGGAAGGAAGGAAGGAAGGAAGGAAGGAAGGAAGGAAAGAAAGAAGAAACAAACAGAGGGAGGGGGGAGGAAGGGAGGAGGGGGAAGAAGGGAAGGAAGATATAGAGATCTCTGATCTCCATAGTAGATTTTTCTGACATTTCCTTTTTTTTTTTTTTTTTTTTTTTTTAAATATTTCTTTTTTTTTTTTAAATTTTTATTTATTTATGATAGTCACAGAGAGAGAGAGAGAGGCAGAGACACAGGCAGAGGGAGAAGCAGGCTCCATGCACCGGGAGCCCGATGTGGGATTCGATCCCAGGTCTCCAGGATCGCGCCCTGGGCCAAAGGCAGGCGCCAAACCGCTGCGCCACCCAGGGATCCCCCTGACATTTCCTTAGTCAATACGATGGCAAAGTAGCTGCAATAACGGCAGAAGTAACATGACACAGATTATTTTGTGAGCTCTGAAGATCTATCTTAATAAACTCAGGCCAGTCCCATTGCTACCAAGCCCATTTGACCGGTAAGCAAAATGTAATTGCTGAGAAAAGTAGAAGATGTAAGCCACCTTGGCAGCATGAGCAAATTCTCATAGGTGTAAGAATGTCGCCACAGAGCCCAACCATTTTTGTTTGAAAGTGGGCTTGGATGAAAAAAAAAATTAGCACAGAAAAAAAAAAATATGTTGAAACATAGCTGCTCTGGGATAGCTAGAGTCACAAAACAGCTCACCAGAGCAGAAGTTCTGCTACTCTGCTTGTGCTAAAGCTAACACACCAGCAGACCTTATTGATGTAGCTGTTGCTGTCGGCAGAAGCATTACAAAATCTGTCCAGACAAAACAAACAAGTATGCCGCTCTGGCAAAAGAGCTAAAGTCCATGTGGAAACTGAGGAACATTAAAGTCAAGGCAGTCATCATCTTGGCAGTAGGAGTGTTGTCCTCTGCACGAACCACACATCTGGGAGGGTGGGGGCAGGCTCGGTTTGGATTTGCATAGGGAATAGTGCTTGCTTTTGCTTATTGTGTCTCCAGTGCTCATTTTGGAAATAGCACCCAATTTTTCATGGAGGGCCGACTCTCTACTACTCACAGTCATTGCTAGGGACAATTGACTCCACCCCTGGCTCTAGGAACTAGCCCATGACCCAAGACCGGTCAATGAAAATTCTGCATCTTCCCGACCACCACCATTTGGTCCAGGAATGGACGTGTGGCATTGTTGGCACCAACGAGGCTCTTTCCCTTGAAATTTCATGGAAACTAATGGGAAAGAGACACTGTCTTTCCAGAAAGTTGCTAAAGTCATAGATGTATGTGACAGAAATGGGGACCCTTTGTTCAATGAAATAGGAAAATAATGAGCTTCCACTGACCCTGCTTAAGAACTTTATTATCAGCTTAGGAAAATGTGACTGATGTCTGACTCACCAAACATGGTGAAATAGAGTGTGACCCAGACAAAAATTTGTAGCTACTTCAAATCTGAGAGTAGCAGTCCTCCGCTCAAAGCCTTCAATGGCTTTTTTAAAGTATGCGTCGGCTTCCTACTGCTGCTGTTGTCAATTATCAAAACTAAATTTAAACTACACAAGCTTATTATTTTATAGTTCTGGCGTCAGAGATATTGATGGCATCTTTGTCATCATCTGGGGAAAATCTACCTAAAAACCAAAGCCAACAAGAAACAAAGACCCAGGAGGTGGAGGAAGCGTCCTGAGGGAAGAGTTGAAATCATGATGCTCCCTGAATTTCATTGGAACATGAACCAATCAACTATTCTTGGGGAGGAAGTGTCATGTGCAACCTATCCAGTACTGATTGGTACCGGAAGTCCCTAAGTGCAGGTGACCTCACAGGGCTCCGAGCCCAGATGCTCTCTCATACTCAGATTGGGAAACTGAGCTTTGGCCCAGGAATTTCCTCGACCACCCACCTTAAGGAACTCTTGTCCCAGGCAGTGTTGAAGCTTGGGCCTCTGCTGGGATGGTCTTCCTTCCCCACCTCCTCCACTTCCTAAATTGTTTCTCAGTCTTTCAGGCCCAATGGGGAGACTTATGCGTGATGTCTTCTCTTCTCCTTGTCCACTAACCAATCATCCCTTTCTCTTGTCACTTGACAGCTCTTACAACCCTCATGAGGAGACCCTACAAATTATTTGATGCCTGCTTGTCTCCATCTCTGTACTGTGAGCTCCTCGAGGACAGGCGCCATGAATGGTTCATCTCTGATCCTGCACTTTGCACGTGGCCTGGCCCAGTGGTCAGGCAGTGGACAGTATGAGGACAGATGCTGAGAAGCAGTCAAAGTCCCATGATGCCTTGAAAAGTTTGACTTAGAGGTTTAAACATTATTGTGAGAGCAATAGGGAGAGCCATTGAGGGGTTAAAGCAGTAGGGAGGTTGGATCTTGCTCCTGGTGAACTTTCTGGCATAATGACATGAGCCCTGGCTCTGCTCTTATGAGGAGGACCCATACCTGAGCCCTATGCTTTGTTCTGTTTCTGACCATCTGAGTTTTCTCCTTAAGATCTGCTGATCCCTCCACTCCATCCTAGGGGGGGCATGGAGTGTGCATCTTCTTACCCAAGCTTGGATTACACAGCGCCAACAGCCTCCTGGACCTCTGGGTCACACCTATGGCTTATACCCCGGCTGGGATCTCCTGCTGTGACATTTTCGACTCCTATTTATAGACTCTTCGCCTGAAAAATATCCAGAGAGTGCCTTAGCCCCCTGACCCTGTGTTTCACTGGATCACTTCTTCTTGCCACCTGGAGGTAGCCAGGCTGCTCTTGATCTCATGCTAGGATGCCTTTGACTTGTCTGTGATTCTGTGGGGTGCCGTTCTCAACTCAAAATGCCTGCTGCCAAGGTGTGATTTTGAAAAGCATGTTCATTTGTAGTTGCCTATTGCTGGGTTAGCTGGTGAGGCTAAACCTAGAGGAGAAGCAGGGATGCTCTGGCGGGGTGGGGGCAGGGTGAGGTTGAGAGGAGGGGAGCTGATGTGACTAAAGGATTCATCTCAACTTGAACTTCTCAGATCCACACATGTCCAATGGTCTGTCTTTTGTTAGCAGGGAAAAATCAGCCAAAGTGGAAAACATGATTTCCTAATGTGTGGCCATTTAGAGATATGTAGACACATTATTTGGACAAATGAATGGATTTCTCCCTTCTTATTCCAGATATGGGCTCTATCTTCTCAGCGGTAACAAAAGGACAGTGGCCAAGGTTCAGTTCCCTGGATGAGAAGTGAGTGTTTCATTCTTCAGGGAAACATCTACTTTCCAAATCGACAGGACTGGAATATCATACCTAACTCTTAGATTAGGTCACACACAATTTTTAAAAATACATCTTTGAATGTCTTTTCTTATCATGCCTGGTTATACTAATAGGCTAACAATGGCACCACAAAATACTTTGATAGGAGGGCAAAGGGAATTATGGACAACTGGGAACCCATATGAATAGAAAACAATCTGTGAGTGTTAATAGTGGTGGGGCATGATGTTGAGGGAGGATAGGATTATTTGTGGGAGTTCATCTACTGAAAGGCAAAGTTAAACCACTCAGGTTGGCTACCTGGAACCCACCATGCACTAGAGTCAAAGGGAAATACAGTGGTTTGGGTTCCTTTTTTTTTTTCTTTTTCTTTTTAAAAAGGATTTTATTTATTTATTCATGAGAGATACACAGAGAGAGGCAGAGACACAGGCAGAGGGAGAAGCAGGCTCCCCACGGGGAGCCGGATGCAGGACTCGATCCCAGGACCCTGGGATCACACCTGGAGCCAAAGGCAGATGCTCAACCACTGAGCCACCCACGCATCCCTGCTTTGGGTTTCTGCTGAATCTGAATCAAGTGCACGGAGCTGACATCAATGGGCGGAAAGTCTGACCGGAGATGGGGGAGGATCCCTTCTGCTGCAAAAGTTGAGAACTGTTGTTACAAAACCCTGAAATTAAAAAGGGCGTAAAGAGACAGACTTTCCCCAATCTTGGAAAGCCCCCCTTTTTAGATCTCAGGAAGAAACGAAACAGAACGCAAAGATAATGCTTGCTTGGTTGTTTGCCTGGGATAACATCGAGGCCTAGGACTCAAACGCTCGCCTGCCTACAGGGACCAGCAAGCTGACATGAAAGAACAAGTAGGGTCTGGTGGGGACCAAAGCAACTGGGGACAGCAAGTCCATCTGAAAGGCGCAGTGGCTCTCAGCCCCAGCTCAGGGCTGCCATGGATGGGTGCCAGCATTTCTGAGTTTTAAAAGAAATGGGAATTGTCTGTATTTAAAATACCCTGAATTTAATATTCTCATTTTGAAAACATTTAGAAAGCAAAACGCCAGGCCATGAAACTGGCATCAATACCACTTACAAGGAGGAACATGGTGGGGAAGTATCTTAGGTTGGGTTCTCCTCGGGAGTGGAGTCCCAGACCAGGACTTGAAAGTGGGGAATTTGTTTGGTCGGTGATCTCAGAAGTTACTGGCCAGGCCCTGGCAGTGATGTGGGGAGGGGAAGCACCTGCCAAGAAGCAGGTAGCCCTGTGCACCCTGGGGCTCAATCCCGTTGGGGGCCTCTGGGGGACCTGGGGGCCGGGTCTCTGAGTCCTGGCATTTGAGGGGAGAGGAGGTGAGGGCATTTATCTGCCTGCCCACTACCTTCCTTGCCCGAGAGCTGCACCCAAGGCTGCACCAAGGGCTGGCATTTCTGTTTGGCTTCATACAAGGGTCGAATACCCTCCTTCTGCCTGAAAATGCCCTTGGGTGCAGTCCCAGGTCCCCGTAGGGGACGGCCGTCTGTGCGGGCAGGAACGGTGGGTGCTGAGGGCCTTTGGGTGGGGCAGGGACTGTGTCCTTATGTCAGGGCTTACACCCAAAGCCTGACTGACCACGATGGTTTGTACACCAGAATAATAACATTTCTCCCCCTGAGGTATTGGAGAAGGACGATCATCTTGAGAGTCCCTTTATTTTTTCTTTTTTTTTTTTTTTAACAATTTATTTATTTATGAGAGAGAGAGAGAGAGGGAGAGAGAGAGAGAGAGAGAGGGAGAGAACAGGAGAAGGGGCAGAGGGAGAGAATCTTCAAGCGGACTCCCCACGAGCGGAGCCTCGCATAGGACTCGATCCCACGACCCATGAGATCATGTCCTGAGCCGAAACCAAGAGTCAGGTGCCCAACCAACTGAGCCACCCAGGCGCCCCGAGAATCCCTTTAAGGAACCACTCACTGTCTTTCACAGTGTTTCTAGCTGGCGATGTGCAGTGGTCGTGGTTGGGGACCCGACGGGAACCATTCCTCCTCTGATATTTGAGCTGAAATTCCATCTCCAGAGGGCAAGATTGTCCCAGGCATCAGTGTTTCTAGAGAGTAGCAGTATGGAGCTGGAGACCTGGCTCGGGGACCAGGGTGTGGCGTGATGTCTGGCCAGTTGCTGTGTGTCTCTGAGCCTCCCTTTCTCTGCCTGTAAACTGGCAGCAGGAGGGCAGCGTCTTTAACTTGAACTCCCGGGAGTTCAGCTTTGGCTCTGCCCAGGGCTGGGGGGTGGGGGGCCAGGAGGATGGGGGGACGCTGGACAGCTCCTAGAGGCCAGTCAGTGAGAGCGCACCCAGCTTCATCCCCAGATCCACCTGCTGGAGGTGGTAGGAACGGGGAAACCAAGTGATTACGAGCAAAGCCACCTCTGGCTTTGCTTATCCAGTCCCTGGAGCTGGGGGGGGCCGAGACCCCGAATGGGAAGAAATGCTTCCTGCCTCCAGGATGAAGCTCACGGTGGGCCTGGACGCTGCTTTGGTTGGAGGTGTCACAGGAGACCAGGGCAGCCTGCGCCCCGCTGCCTGTCACACCTCGGCCTTGAACGAGGGTGTGTGATGGACAAGGGGACCCCTCCCTCGCTTTGATGGGGGGCCGGATGTGAGGACAGCGTGCCCACCCCGCCGGGGTTTCATTTTCCCTTCTGCTTTCCCCGCGCCTTTAATCAAGGCCTCGAAGGTAATTGCTCTGTGGACAAACAGCTCGCGGCCTAGTGTGCAACTAACAATTAGTTTAGAGGCTGTGATCTATAAATTTTGAGGAGAGGGAAAGAGGATTTGGTGCACTTGGGCTATGGTTTCTAATGAAGAAATATAACACACCGGAAGGGATCCCGAGTGTTAGCAAAGCAACTTAATATCATCTGGTGGTGATTTGTAGGCCTCGATAATGCTTTGTGATCTTGGGGAGAGAAAGAAGACCAGGTGGGGGAGGGCCTTGGTGGTGGCCCTGGTGGTGTTTCTAAAAAAGAAAAAAAAAAGAAAAAAAGAGAAAGAAAGAAAGAAAGAAAGAAAGAAAGAAAGAAAGAAAGAAAGAAAGAAAGAAAGAAAAGCCCCTCGCTTCGTGTTTGTGAGATTTATGACACGCGGGCTGCCATCTGTATAAACCCCACCAATCTCCCATCAGTGTCCCCCAGCTCTGTAAGCTAGGCCGGCCGGGGAGGGACACCGTAGGAATGCCGTCCTATTTATTGTTTATAAAAATAAACCGGCCGGCCGGAGATGTATGTGAGGAATTTATATCAAGCAGCTGCACAAGCAAGTGGCCCCAGAGCCCGGGCGCTGAGGAAGTGGGGAGGGGAGGAGCTGTGACCCCCAGCACAGAGCAGGCCCTCTCCCATCAGCCAGGGGAGGACCACTTTGGGAGATGAAAGGGAAAGACCGAGGGAGGAGGCCAGATTCAATATCCAGCCAGGTCACAGCCCTCTTCCCTTCGGTCAGGCCACTGAGCCACCACATTGGGAATCCGGCTTCGAAGGAGCACATGCCCCCCCCCCCAGAGGGAGCACTGACATGAGCCCTGAGGGGCCTCCGTGGGGGTCTTCGGAGGGGAGCCAAGAGCAGGAGAAGAAACTGAACCCTATCAAAGGCTCCCTGATGCATTGCTGTTCTGATAGCCGGGTGCAGGCTGGCTTTTGACTTAAGGAGCAGCATTGAGTGGAAAGAGGGCGAGAGTGGGTTCCAGCAGGTGGGGAGCACGGACCCTGAGCTCTGTCACCTGCACGTGAAGTGGGGCATCTCCGGGCTGCTCCGACCCACAGGGGGCCACCTGCTATCTTTAGATCCGTCTCTGGGCCCGAGTGACAAGAACAAGGCTAAGATGCAGATGGTGATCGAGCGTCACAGTTGAAGGGCTCCTGAACGAGGACCTCATGAGTCCTCTTGCTTTATGAAGGAGGAATCAGAGACCCAGAGGGAGGGAGACTCACGCCTCCTGCCGAGTGCTCAGAGGCTGAGATTAGACCCTAGGTCTCCTGGCTCCCAGGCAGCGATTCCTGTCCGCCAGCCGTGCATCCAGTCCTTCGTTCACATTTCCCGTTCCCTGGTGCTTCTCTGTTCCCTGGAGTCCCTTCTCCAGACCGAAGCCAGGGTACTCTTTTAAAGAAATTAGGCCAGTCCCCTATCTAAAGCCATTCTGTGACTTCCAAGAGTAACTGGAGTAGCTCCCAGACTTTTTATACCATATGACACAGCCCCTGACAGGGTCCCCAAACTTCTCATCTGAACTCTTGCTGGCACCCATGAGCCCTAGATGCAATGGCCTTCTTTCTGCTCCTTGATCAAGCCAAACACTAACCTCAGGGCCTTTGCACTTGCTGTTCTCTCCATCTGGAGTCATCTTGCCCAGAATCCTATCATGGCTATGTTCTTGTCACCATTCAATCTTGGCTTAAATGTCACCTCCTCAGAGAGGTCTTCTCCTGCCTACCTATTTTATTTATTTATTTGCTTCTGACTGCCTATTTTCATATAGCATCTTTTTGCCACAAGTCATGCTCAAGTCCATTAATCAGCCTTACTGCTTTTTTTTTTCTTTAAAGCATTATCACAATCTGAAATGAAATAATTATCTACTTTCTTTCTTCCCCACTTGTCTATCTTAAGAGAGCAAGGCCTTTCTTATCTTGTTATCTTCTGAATTTCCATGTGTAAAATCGTGCCTGGCATGATATTGGCATTCAGTCATTCATTCACTTACTCAGCTACATTTACTGCATTTGCTTGTAACTGATGGTCCCATGCCATTTACTTCCTTGTGAAGAAGGTAAAAGAGTTAATTACTGGTAGGACACCTCTCTCAGGATTGTGGTAAGTACTAAATATTAGGAAATTATAATAGCTTAAGAGTGTAAAGTTCTGAGCCCAGTGCCTGCTCCTTGGTATCTGCCTCATAAACACCAAAGTGTTGTACTAATTCTGTCCTCGAGATTCTTAGGTTCACCCATCTTAATGAATTTATAGTTAAATACAAGAGACTTAATGAGCTTGAAGACAAATTGCTTAAGAAGGAGCTAATATCTCCTCAGAGAGGACAACTGAGGCAATGGGGCCAGTTGATAAGATCGTTGAGCCTGCCAAGGTTGTTGAGAAGGGTTGGCAAGGGTTAGGGGGGATGACCCCTTCAATCCTCCTGCCAGCCCAGCCCTGCTTTCCATGAGCCAATACCCATCTAGCCAGACCTATTTCAATGGTGTAGACCACCAAGGGGAAGAAACGGCATCAGTGACACCAGCAACACTCACCTGCTAACCAAGTGGATTTACAAATGTTTTTTCACAGTCTTTGAAGTAGGGCTTCTCAACGGTGGAGGGGGCGGGGAGAAATCTTAAAACTGTATGCACCATACTTTGTGTATATATAAGGACAGGTTTTTTTTTGTTTGTTTTTTGTTTTGTTTTTGTTTTCCCAGGGGAGAAGGACCTTAGTTTTCAATGCCCAGGGTTGCCAGTGCGTTCCATGTCTCATCACAAGTTAAGGACCATCGAGTTAAGTTATCAACACCTGGAGCTCCTTGGGCTATCTTTCCCCTAATTTCTTGAAAAAAAAAAAAAAAGCCCTTTCCCACTAATTTGGAAAGACATTTCTAATATACTAAATTCCACTACTATTATACTGTTTGCTTATTTAATAATTATCTATTTAGCCTGGCCCTAATAGGGTCAAGAAGTATCCTACTTACAGCCCAGACATCAGGGCCAAGATGAAGAAAGGTCCTGTTCTGAGAAGGTTACCTTCCAGGGGAACAAGGAGAGTAGATCATAAACCAGTAAACAAATATACAAGACAACTCCAGTTGTTGGTGAGTGCTGTGGAGAAAATAAGGCTGATATAATAGAGGAGAAGGAGGGCATTGCTAAGGTGGTGTTTGAGCCAACCGGAATGACAAGATAGAGCAAAGTCCAAGGGAGGAGGAACTCAAGAGGACATTTAAAGCAGAGGGAACTGCTGGTGCTAAGGTCCTGAGGCAGATATCAGGTTTAGTAAGTTCCAAGGTTGGCAAAGAGAAAGTGTGACTCCAGAGCAATGAGTAGAGTGAGAATGATAGGGTGTGAACCAAGGTAAAGATGGAGGTGACACCTTGTAGAGCCTGGTAAAACTTGATTTGGATTTTAGATTTGATTTTAGTGTTAGGAGAAATGATTGAAAGTGATTACCAAGACCACATAGTTTCCCACACAATAGGTGCTTCTGATAATAATTTCTATATATTCACATATCTGGTAAGAGCATAGCAACACCCTATTGTTTCTTTAAGAAGAAAAATGCTGACTTTGACTTTCCAAGTTGAGTTCGCAGCCCACTTAGGAGCCCTACCATTGAAAGACACTGCGTCAAAGGATTCTGAGAAGATGGGAGGCCACATACACTCCAAAAGGATAATCTTTTTTATTACAGTGCAAAACAGTTCAGCTCTTCATTGTTTAAAATCTCTCCATTATTGACGTGGGGGGTTGGTATAATTCTGCATAGGCAAATGATCTCGAAGCATTTTCCTCAAATAAAAATTCCATCTTCCCTCCAGTATTAAATGGACCTACTTTTTTTTTTTTAATTTTGGGGTTTTAAGGTTTTTATTTTAATTCCAGGCAATAAGTTAATATACAGTGTTATATTAACTTCAGGTGTACAATTTAGTGATTCAACAATTTTATGTATCATCCAGTGCTCCTTATTCCCTGTCACCTATTTATCCCTCTGTTTGGGCTGCTTTCATGCTATGGCTATTATAAATAATGCTGCTGTAAACATAGGGGTGCATGTATCCCTCTGAATTTGTGTTCTTGTATTCTTTAGGTAAATACCCAGTGATGCAATTGCTGTATCATAGGGTAATTTTATTTTTAACTCTTTCTTTTCTTTTTTTTTAATTTAAATTCAATTTGCCAACATATAGTATAGTATATCAATGGACCTTCATTTCTAAGAGAAAACAAACGAGTATGTCCAGAGCTCTGTGTTGACATTTATAAAATGTAGTTTATGCACAGACAAAAAAAGCTAGTAGAAAGCATTTTATCCCAGGTTAGGCAGGAAGCAGACTCAGAGAAGGAAATGTGCATGTAGGAAGTTCATGATGGAAGACTCTTGGATCAACGCCTGTCAAGGAAAGGGACTGAGGCAGGGGGTTGGTTGCTGCAGGGCTGTATCAATGGTCTGATGGTCCCATAGGAAGCCTTGAAACTGGGATGGTCCTTAAGAATGGTCCTGCATGGGACTGAAGAAGTCGGGACTTTTTATCACTGCTCCAGACCCACCATTTTACGTAGGCTGCCTCTGTAGGGGGTGAGAACTCAGGTGAGGTGGAGGCATGTCCTGAAGAGTGCTGATAGCTGGGGGCTGTTTTCAGGTGGTACTCCCAACAGCTGGGGCAGCAATCTCCTTCATTCCAAGCGCATTTCCAATATACCTGGTTCTGAAATGAAAAGCAAAGCATCCCCTTCACCTGCTCTCCCAATTCTCATCCCCATCCCACAGAGGTAAACATATGTGTTTGTTTTTAGTTTCCTGAGTTGATTTCAAATGGCCACACAAAATACAATTTTACCTCTCAATCTGTCAATATCTATCAACTTCCTGATAAAAAAGATGAAGATCTGGACCCATTCTGCCCTCCTTCTCCTCTCAGCATTTTTAGTTATATTTTTTCAAATTTTTCTGTTCAGGGGTTTTTAACTACTACATAACATAGTTGTCTTTCTTAATCTGATAACATCACGTTGTATCTCATTTCTTCCCGTTGTAATTTGAAGGAAATTAACACTTCTGCATACTCCTTCCACTTTCTTTCCTTTCTATCAACCATATCATTATTTTTACATTGTCAAGGTTTATAACACACATGTCCTGTAACTGTAATCAATAATCAACTTTTTTCTACTGGTTGAAACCTAATAAACTGCAGTGGTATAGCTCTTAAGAGAATGTTCCTACCATTGGCCTTGTGGCTTCCCCGTTTCTCTATGTGGTAGAGACCTCCTCAAAGGTGTCCACATCCTAATCCCCTAATCTGTGACTATGTCACCATATAAGGAGAAAGACCTCATTTTGAGTTGGGGGATTATCCTGGGTTATCAATTATCTGGCTAGGTCCAATGTAATCACAAGGATCCTTTTAAGATGGAGAGAGAAGTGTCAGAGTGAGAAAAAGGGGTGTGATTAAGGAAGTATGGGGAGGGAAAGATTCGTTTCTTTCCATCCCTCTAAATGCTCCAAATAGAGATTTGTATGTTAAACTAACAAAAGACAAATTAACAAGAGAAAAACCAACAGAAGTTTATTCTCCTGTGCATGGTGCACACACTTGAGAGTGCCCAGAAATAAGTAATTCGAAGGAGTGGTTAGGATTTGGGGTCTATATATCTAACTTAGTAGAGGGAAGGAAGGGAAAGAAAGGGTACTTCCAAAAAGCAAAAACCTTTTTTTTAAAAAAAAATTTTTTAAAAGATTTTATTTATTTATTCATGACAGAGGGGGAGAGAGAGAAAGAGAGAGAGAGAGAGAGAGAGAGAGAGAGAGGCAGAGACACAGGCAGAGGGAGAAGCAGGCTCCATGCAGGGAGCCCGACTGTGGGACTCCATCCCGGGTCTCCAGGATCATACCCCGGGGCTGAAGGCAGCGCCAAACCACTGGGCCATCGGGCTGCCCGCAAAAACCTTTTTGGAAGGAGAAACAGTCCCTTCGGAGAATAGATGGGAGATACGATGGTTTGTGAAGATGTCTATCTGGGTGTGAGTGCCAACTTCTCTCCAAGAGAAGAAGAGTAGAATTGCTTCCAGGGAGGGGATTTATGACAATTGCATTCTTTGGGGAGACTCTTCTTTCAGACAGATAAGGGATTTCAAGCATTCAAATACCTTCAGCCTGAAATAATTTTTATGCCAAAGTGGCGTATTTGGGAATGGCATATCTGAATCCTCTTCAGAAGCAGGGGCAGGATGTCAGGGGGAGATTTGAAGATACTACATTGCTGACTTTGAAAATACTAGATGGGGCCATGAGCCAAGGAGTGTAGGAACCTCCAGGAGCTGGAAAGGCAGGGAAGGGGAGCCTCCCCTAGAGCCTCTAGAAGAAACCAAACCTGATGACACTTTGACTTGCACAGTAAGAGCGATTTGGATTTCTGATCTCCAGAACTGGAAGAGCATTAAGTTTTATTATCTTTTTTAAAAAAAGATTTTATTTATTTATTCATGAGAGGCAGAGAGAGGCAGAGACATAGGCAGAGGGAGAAGCAGGCTCCCTGCGGGGAGCCTGATGCTGGACTGGATCCCAGGATTCTGGAATCACGACCTGAGCCAACAGCAGATGCTCAACCACTGAGCGATCCAGGTGCCCCATGTTTTATTATCTTAAGCCAGTAGGTCTGTAGTCATTTGTTAGAGCATCATAGGAAAGTAACGCACCCCACTCTGGTGCTCTGCTTTATGCCACTTGTGAGTTTGACTTTATTTGTGCCAAGACTTTTTATTATATTTTCCTTCTAAAGCTGCTGGGTTTTTTTCTAGTTGACTAAAATTATATTTTTGTGCCTTGATTAAGATCATGCAGCTACTCCATCACAGTATTTGTAAGAATGAGCCTACTTTCTTCTCGAAAGCTTACAGCCTTGACTTCTAATTCAAATTTGGATATACTCTTTCTTAAATCTGCTCCATGAAACTCATCCAGGAATTGCTCCTTACTTCAGTCTTCAGTCAGACCCCCTGTTGATTGAATCTGTGTATTCTCTTCTTCTGTTTCTGTTTTCTGTATTATATTGTCAAGTATGTTTGGGGAAAAGATATGCAGGAGAAAACCTTTGAATTCTTTGATGTCTGGAAAATATCTTTAGCCCCACCCACCCCTCCCCCACACTCATAATTTTTATAGTTGAGTGGAATATAAAATTCTAGACTCAAAATCATGTCTTTTTATTATGTTTAGATTATTTGTCCATGTTCTTCCAGTATCCCGTATTGTTTGTCATAAGTTAGATGCAGTCCTGAGTCTCATACTTTATAGATGACTGGTTCTTGCTCTCTGTAGATTATAAAAATGGAGTCGAAATATGAAGTTTGTTTTTCAATCCTGCTCAGTATTTGGTATTTCTGTTCAATATGAACTTTTGTGAGTAAAATATTTTCTTCTATAATTTTAAAATTATTTTAACAGCTTTATTGAGGCATGTTCAAATACTACACAATTCAATGTTTTTTTTTTTGTATATTCACAGTTGTGCAAGCATCATCACAATCAATTTTAGAAAATTTTCATCATCTCAACAAAATAAAACAGGTGCCCACTAGCTGTCAAAATAAAACAGGTGCCCACTAGCTGTCATTCCCCTTCCTCTCTTATTATCCCATGCCCATCTCTACTCCTAGGCAACCACTAGTCTAATTTATGTCTCTATAGATATGCCTACTCTAGATATTTCATAGAAATAGAATCATATAGGAGCACCTGTGTGGCTCAGTGGGTTAAGCATCTGCCTTCGGCTCAGGTCATGATCTCACGGTCCTGGAATCCATCCCTGTATTGGGCTCCCTGCTTGGTGGGGGGCCTGCTTCTCCCTCTCCCTCTACTGTTTCCCCTGCTTGTGCTCTCTCATACGTTCTCTCTTTGTCAAATAGGTAATCTTTAAAAAAAATAGATTCATATAATACGGATCTTTTGTGCTTCTTTCTTAGAAGCATAATGCTTCCAAGATTCATTCATGTTCTAGCATGTACCAATGCTTCATTCCTTCTCCTCCCTGGTACATCCCATGGTAGGACTCTACTCTGGTTATTTTACCATGTCTATTTTTGCATGTGTTGGAACTTATATGTTGCTGATTTGAATTTATAGAGTCTTCACTCATTTTGTATCTTTTTCTTTGGGAGAGTTGTCTTTGGCCTCAGTTTTCAATACTTGCATTGATGTGTTTGTAATTTTACTACTTTGAATACATTTTCTGCAACAGAAAGTTGAATTCAAGTAGCTTAAGCAACCAGCTGGTGTAATTTGTAGAACTGTAAGTTCAGAGGTGGGATAGAATAAAGCATTGGTTGATTTACCTATTCCAACATGTCATGAAGGACCCACGTTCTTTCCGTCTTTGTTGTTATCCCCAGTGCTAACTTTATCCTAAAGCTGGTTCACTTCATGGCTGTAGGATGGCTTCCAGGAGGAACCAGCTATATCTGCTTCTTTATTAATGTTTTTCCAGACAAGAAATCCTCTGAAGACCTCTGAAGACTAGACAAACTAAATTCTCTTTATATCTCCTTGGACTGAATTTTGTCACGTGCCCATTTCTGACTCAACAACCAGCAAAGGGGAAGGGGTATTTCTGAGTAGCATCCAGTGTTTCTCAATTAGGAGATGGTTGTCATTTGATCAACATAATTCTTCATTGTAAGCAACTGTTCATGAATTTCAGAACATTTAGCATCCATGGTATCTGCCCACTAAATGTCAATAAACCCCCCCATATTAGTTTTCTATTGCTGCTATAACAAATAAACACCAACTTAATGACTTAAAACAACACAAATTTATTTTCTTAGAGTTCTGGAGGCTGGAACTCTAAACTCAAGACATCAGCAGGGCTATATTTCTTTCTCAGGCTTCAAGGGAAACTCCATTCCCTTGCCTTTCTCAGCTCCCAGAAGCCAGCTATATTCCTTGGCTTGTGATCGATCCCATCTTCCTATAAATCCAACATCTTGCTTCCGTTGTTACATCTTCTACTGCTACTCTGATCCTCCTGCCTCCCTCTAGTAGGACTTGTGATTATTTTGGGCTCACCTCAGATAATTTGGGACAATCTCTCCATCTTAAAATTCTTAACTTAATCCCATCTGCAAAGTCCCTTTATCATATAAGGTAACAGACTCACAGGCTCCTAATCAGGAAGCTGGCATCTTTGAGGAGCCATTCCTCAGCCTAAATCTCCATACTCTTTGCCCTACATCTTCTTCTTGTAATAAACAAACAAACAAACAAACAAACAAAAAATGAGTTGTGTGGCTCCCTGGGATGATTGGACACCTCAACAAAATGGGTGTTCTTTTGGGAAGGAGTAAGGGAGGGATGGGTGCTAAGTAGGGAAGCAAAAACACCTACAAGATTATCAAATGTTTCTTTTCAAAGCACTTTCTCTTATGCTCTGATTGCTTTGTCTTCTGAGTGGCCTGTTCTTTCTTTTAGATGTCATATTACCTACGTCTCTTTGAATTTTATTTTGATATCCTTTTTATTTTCTGAATTTTCTGTTTTCTCCAGGATCTTTTTTTGTTTGTTGTTGGGGTCGTAAGTAATCCTCAACAGGTTCTCCATCTTCTCCTGATCATTGGCTGTTCATTCATATGAGCAGTCAATCATGGACTTGGTTGATTTATACAACAGCAATTGGTTTCCATTTCAGTTGTATAGTTCTACTTCCCCAACACAACTTTCCTTGAGTGGCATGGCAAGATGACTTGAACCTTGACAAATAGGTTGGGAGATTAGGAAGGGCAGACCAGCTAGCAAGCTGTTCCTTCCTCGTTGTTGAAAGAGGCACTAACAGCCATATCAGGAGCTGTAGGCCAGACCTTGGGTGTAAGCCATCATTCACTCAGTATGAGAAGAATGGAGAATGGGGGAGGGGAGCTGAAAGAACTTCAAGTCATCACCTTGATTTCCACCCTTGCTTCACATTTCTGTTCTGCCTACCTACAGGCATATCACATGCAGTGTCTCTAGGGCTCTGCCCAGAAGAATGCCCTATTTTTCCAGATGCCTTCCATGAGTGTTCTGGACTCCCACTTCCACTCCCATGACTTATGCTCAGTTAGGATCCCATTCACTTCTCATATTCCAGAAGCTGCTCAGATCCTTTGTTCTACCAATGGATTCCCTTCTGTTCTCAGCACTCTGAATTTATTACAATTATTTTATTCAATTTATTAGTATTTGATGAGAAAAGGAAAAGTATTTGATCCTTCTACTCCCTTGTGGGTTTTTTTTTTTTTTTTGAGAGAGAGAGTGTGTGTGTATGTGTGGGGGTGTGCAAGGGGGCAGAAGGACAGCAAATTCCAAGCTGAGCTTGGACCCTAATGGGGCTTGATCTCACAACCCTGAGATCATGACCCGAGCCAAAATCAAGAGTCAGAAGCTTAACCAACTGAGCCACTCAGGTACCCCCCTCAATACCCTACTGCTTTGAACTAGAAATCTATTAGCAGCTTTAAAATAACATTATGTCCTTGGTTCTCAATTATCAAGATTTCAGGAGTCTAGTCTCAGCTCAAGTACCCTGGTCTACTTGTATACAAAAGATAATGGAGTGGCTAAAACTAGGGCAGGCTAAGAGTGAAATAAGCTTTTGGGCATGAATTTGGGGTGAATGACGCACTACAGCCCCCTTGGCTAGCTGAGGATGGCTTCCTGGTAGAGGCGGACTCATTTCTTTCCCTCAAGACACCCCATGGCTACTAGAAAACAGGATGTCAATGTAGAGCAAAAAGAACTGGCAAGCAGCAGAGAGCAGATCCTCAGAGAGTGACTCTAAGGGCCATACTACAATTTTCCTACCACCTTCACAACAAGCCCAGAAGCTGGCTGCCCTTTCAAGTTCTGGAAACTCATGGAGTTGGATCCATCCAATTGCCCTGGGGAAGTTCACTCACATTCCATCTGAGAGCAGCAGTCTTTCAGTGTCTTTAGGGGTGATGTGGCTGAGGGAGAATTTCCTGTCCTCATGTACCCCTTTGTCCACTTGCCTTGTCTATGGCCCCAGCGGAAGGCAGGCTCTGGGACATCAGGCCTCCACAGTAGCCATATGCCCACCCTTTCTCTGGATTTCAGAAGGAGAAGATACTGTGGGCCCAAGGATCCAGGGAGGGTGAGGAGGAAATGGTGAAGGTATAAGAGTGAGTGAATCTCAAATGGGAGATAGGGGACCCCCATTGACTCCTTAACACTTTATATTTTTTCTGTCTGATAATTATCCTTTATAGTAGGTTTTATTTCAAATCTGTTAAAATTGTACAAGCAAGTAATTCACATAGACTTCCTACATCCTCTCCTCCATTTATTCAAACCCCTCACATTTTGGTCAAGATATAATATCATTTTCAGGAAAGCACTTGCTTTATTTGGTATGTATTGCTATAAGCAGTAGTAATATTAACTGCTCAGAAAGTAATGTTCTTATTCATCAGTGCTTTCATCAAGTTGTCCAGCATCATATCCAAATGACCCTTCTGGCCTTTATTGTCTTTAGGTAGCAGTTGTCACCCTGTTTGGGAGCCAGTGCAGGAATTTATCATCTACTGAAGTAAAATTTGGAGTCTTTTGGCTTTTATTTTTGGCTCTGATTTTTCCTCATCATCTTCCCAAAAGAGATGTGGTTTTCTCAACCATTGTATGCATGATGTCAGAGGAGATGGCCCAATTATCTGGGGAGGTGGGGTGGCTACTGGATGAAGGAAGCATGCAATACGGAGCATGGTAGAGACTGGGTGGTGTTGGCTTTCTGCGGGCATGTGCTGAAATAGTGCTCTCTTTGAGTTTATGTTTCTGCAGTAAAATCTTGATGATACCAAAAAAGAGTTGATAGCATACCATTTTAATACCTACACTTTCTGGGCCACTACTCTAATCATGAGATGATATGGAAGATTATGAAAAAAGACCACAAGTTCCTCCTTTGCCTATATGCATACCCCTTTGAAAGTGATTTTGCCACTCCTGCAATAAAGAGGTGGAATCTATTTTTCTACTCCCTTGAGTCTGAATTAGTAACTCTCACTGATCAGTAGAGAAGGGGAGCTCTTCTCCTTGGACTCAAGAGGTGTTACAGCTCTGGCTCTTGCTTTTGCAGAGGTATATAGATGACAGAACCTCAGATGAGCTACTGAAGAGTGAGAATAAATGGGACAGAGATGGGCCATCTTAGCTGAGGATCTCTAGACAGATAAGCTCCCTCCCAACTGACCCATGGAGGTGCAGCAAGAGGAATGACTCAGTAAAATAAGCAGAAGAACCACTTAGCTGAACCCAATCCAAGTTGTTGGCCCACAGAGTCATAAGCAAAAGTGGTTGTTATAAGGGATGCTTGGGTGGCCTGGTTGCTTAAGTGGCTGGCTATTGATTTCCACTTAGGTCATGATGTCAGAGTCTTGGGATTGAGCTTCATGATGAGCCCAGCACTGAACACCACCCTAGGCACTATACTCACCAGGGAGCCTGCTTGAAGATCCTCTCTCTCCCTCTGCCCCTCCCCCTTCTTTCTCTCTCTCCCTCTCTCCCAAATAAATAAATAACTTTTTAAAAATCATTTTTTAAGCCACTAGGTTTCAATAGAATAGGCAATAGTTAAATTGTTGCAGATGTTCTTTATCTTTCTAATTTGCCTTAGACTTTTTAAAAAAAGATTTTATTTATTTATTTATTTGAGAAAGAGAGAGAGCACAAGCAGGGTTAAGGACAGAGGGAGAGGAAGAGGCAAAAGCTGACTTCCACTGAGCAGGGGGCCCCAAGTGGGGCTCAATCCCAGGACCCTGAGATCATGACCTGAGCAGAAGACCTGCTTAACTGACTGAACCACCCAGGCACCCCAAATTTGCCTTAGTTTTGACAGGCTAGGCTATATTGCAGTCACAAACAATTCTCTAGTCTCAGCAGCTTAAAACCTCAAAATTAATGTCTTGCACTTGTCCATTTGGGGTCAGCTGGGGGCTTTGTTCCATTTCTCCATACTCTGGGATGTAGGCTGATACCTCAAATATTGCTGGATGTTGCATCAGAGAAAAAAGATACGTGAAGATACTTTTATTAGCAATTCAATTCTCTAGATGGAAGAGACGCATCATTTGTCCTCACAACTTACTGGTGAGAACTAATCATAAGGCTTCACTCAACCTCAGGAGGCCAAGAAACACAATCCTATGAAGTGGATAAGAGGTGGAGAATCAGACATATTTAGTGAGCCCCACTAATGACTACTTATAAGTCAACCCAGTAAGAGGAGGAAAATGGTGGAAAGTTTCATTACCCAAAAGGAATGGGAGAAGCCAGAGGCAGTGTACTCTCAATGGTATGTGGTCAATATATTGAACATAGCTTGATCTTTTATCCATTTGAGAGTCTCTAACCAGAGGCTCAATTTTTGTTTCCTTTCTCAGTTTGTGTCCAAGCTGGGTGATCTAATACTGAGCAATGTTGTCTTATAGGTAAATTGAGTCTCGTTGGAACCAGTTAGTATTTCAAGGTTGAAGGTGATACCCTTCTGGAGGAAAAGTCATGGAATCCTCTTCATTGTTCATAAAGAGAGATGATCCCCTTGAAGCTTTCACTTCAAAAACTGGGTGTTCATACCCTATGAAAGCAATCAGAATGTGCAGTAAGATGGACTCATACTTTATGAAAGCACTTTTATAGCTTCTAACTAACTTCATGGCATCTAAGCAGACAGAGTAACATTCTCAAGGAGGCTTCTTCTGCTTGATAGAAATTCTAACATTTCTAACTTTTGTTCCTCCCCAAATTATTGTTCCTCTTAACCCTTATGCCAACTCAAGAAAAAGAGCCCATACAGGTAATATAATTATCTGGGAAGGGCAGGAGTTCTTAGTCACACAAATTGCAATTGCACAGATATAACTTATACCCAGATCTCGAAGCTTACTATTATGCTCTACTTATAGAAGACCCAGTTGCCTTAATGCCATTCTTCTCAAGGGGCAAGTAAACATTTGTTCCCAAATTGTTTTCTGTAATTAGAGGGAAGAGTTCTGAGGACTTCTTTTGCAGGTTTTATATCATGCTGATAGATTTATCTCATTGCTCACTTGTCCAGGATTTGACAGAAAGAGCATTGTACAGAGATGAATTCATTTCATCATTAATCTATTTATTGAGCACCTAGTAGGTGCTAGACAATCCACAGTGTTATATTAGAAAGACATGGACTTTATCGCTCTTTCATGAAGCTTACTATCATATTGTGCATGTAGGGGGTATGGGTGGTATGCTCAGATGTTTGTGTTTTAGGGAAGTAAGACTGAAATTAGTAGCAAATCCGTGCATATGTGTATGTAGTAAATACATACTGGGATTATAGTCTGTGATGAAGAGCTATTAAAATTTCTGCTTTCTGGTCCTAGATGACCAGCTGACTTGCTGTGGACCAGGAGCAAATCATCCTTCTCTCTCTCTCTCTCTCTCTCTCTCTCTCTCTCTCTCTCTAATCTGTTTTCTCAACTGGAAGGAAGGGGCTGTCTTTTACAGGTTGCATTAGACATCTCTGAAATGTTTGCACTGAGCATGCATTGTTCTATTAATCATGAAAACAGGCAATAAAGACTAAAGAAGACAAAGAAGAAAGAAGTGGAGTGGGAGAATGTAGCTTTCCACTGTGGATTTTCTGTGATTGGTATGTCTGATGTTCTGCTAATATGCCCGTCATTCGGCTGGACTTTTGTGTGTCATTTGAGTCGTTCTTTGGAGATTCAGGTAATTAAGAGTATGTTCTCTTTTCTAATGAGTTTAATTTTTATACACAACAAATGGCTATCCCCATATCTGTTCAGGCAACTGAGTCAGAGAGAGATGCAAGTACTCATACCTCAATATGTGAGTGATGGCTTGGATGCTGAGCTCAGTTCCTGGCTTGGAATCTCCTTTAGCCCTTTCTTCTGCTTCCCCAGAATGGTTTTTATCCTGGCATTAACCCCCTTGCGTTCAAATATCTTATTTGGATTTTCTTGGCTTTTGTGTTTCAGGCAAGTTGGTTGAACATCTTTTTTTGGTTTAAAATTCTTTAAAAATGCCATGTGATTTCACTGATCTTACTAGAAACCAATAAAAACACATTACTTTAAAAATAACTCCCATAAAACCTCTTACTTGTGAAAAGCTTTCATTCTAATAAAATTGGAGCTAACCAAAACCTTTTAAAACTGCTCGCAGGCATACATGAGACTTGGCATGTCCAGATTGTCCTACCTCTACTGGTGATGAAGATACCAGATCTCTACTCTGTAAGAATGTGGGTCCAAAAGAAATTAATTCACCTACTTTAGAAAAGAAAAATCCAATATGAGAATGGTAACACCCCACAGAAGGCCACTCATTCTGCCTTTTGCCAACATAGCCACTGGGAATCTACAATCTTTTCCATCGTGTGTGAGGTTGTGGTTGTTTTTTTTTTTTTTTCCCCTTTCCTTTTACTTGCCTAAATATAGAATTAATGGGTTTTAGGGAAAGTCAATGATTGCTCTTACTTGAGTCTGGAGAGGGGAAAGAAAATATCCCTTTTTTTCTGCAGGCCTCAAAATTCTCTTGGGATTGGAGCCATCATATGCCAGTTCCACTTTTAGATAAGACTTGTGCCAACAGCTGGGGCCTCTGTGATGACAGGGGATGGAAGGTGGTGTCATGGACACAGGGTAGAGGTGTGACCCCCTGCGTGTCAGGCTTTGGTTGCTGTGCCAGGTTGGCCATCTCCAAAATCTCCAGTGGAAAATTTTTAAAGTGCAGAGTCATGAGCTGCTTACTCTGGGGATCTGGAGTGGGGCTTCAGAATTAGAAAAGTTTTTTTCTTTGAAAGATGCCTGGATGACTCAGATCCCAGTTTGAGAACCAGAGATATAAAACCAAAACAACAACAACAACAAAAGATAATTAAATTAAATTTTTCCTTTCCTGAACCAGGAAGGAGAAACAATTGGCTGATGGACAACGTTGCTTGTATCAGCCTTCTCCAAGGTGGATTCTTGGGATCATGTGGTTCTTCACAAAGGTTACAACAAAAGGGATCTGAGAGGAAGTAAATATAGGAAAAGCTCTGCCTTCCTCTCTGCAAGATTCCCAGGTTTTGTAAAGAGTATCTGAAACATCCTAGAATGATCTCTACTAAGGAAACAAGTTTCATGGGCACCCAGGTGGCTCAGTCGGTTAAGTGTCTTCCTTCAGCTCCAGGGCCCTGGGATGGAGCCCTGGAGCCTGCTATACCTCTGCCTCCCTCTCCCTCTCCTCCCCTCCCTCTGCCTGACGCTCCCCCCTCCGTGTGTGCCCTCTCTCTGTCAAATAAATAAATAAAATCTTAAAAAAAAAGAAACAAGTTTCATAATGTTTAACAGAGTGTTTCTCAAACAAACTTGTCTACAGAACTTCTTTTTTAAATTAATTATCAACATCTCTAAAGACCTAAGGAACAGATCTTAAGAAATGTAGCTGTAGAAGATGCACTGAATAAATCGCCTGTAATAGTCCAGCTTTGATTGCTGACAGACGTTTCCAGACATGTGAGGCCTTGACTTTCTCCACTGCTTTTCTGGGGGAAGAAGCATCGCATGCCTCATGCCTTCTTGGTGGGCTGGGCAATGCCATTTCCGTAAGGAAGGACCTCCTGGGTGGCTCCTCAGGGGCTCTCCTCTGTGACTCCTGAAGTGCATCTTGAGACTCATTTTCATTTCTGGCAAAGCCAGCCCAATCCTTTGTGTGTTTCAGGTGGGTGATCTAGAGGAGGGTTCTCGATATTTCTTCATAAGACCGAGGTTACTTTATTTTATTTTATTTTTATGGCTGAAGGTGTCAATCAAAGCGTTTCAGAAATGTCACTCCACCTCCACAGAGCTGGTGCTGTGCAGGAAGCCCACACGCTCTGCTGCGACTCCAGGAACACTCAGCTTGTCCTGTGCTTGTCCTGCTCTGCAGGCAGATGAGAATGAAATGCATTGCTTCTGGGTAGCTGCGCGCCACCTTCTCAGAGTCCCCCATCTACCGTTAATAAGTACTAATCATCTACCCTGTGCAGCTGTATCACCTGTGTCATTTCTAATCTTTGCAATGCCCTGCCAACCTGCCCCCATTTTACACGAGAGAAAACCGAGGCTCAGGAAAGCTAAGTAGCTGGTTCACCTGGTAAGTGATAGAATGAACTGCCTGCCCCTCAGATGGAGACTCTTCTCTTTCAAAAGAAGCCTCAACAAGGCCATTTTTCTTTTCCTTTTCTTTGATTATCTTGAGCTCAGAGAGGATGTGGGGGCAAAGCCATTTCTTCTCTCTGTGTTTTTAGGTATGACCAGAGGTTTTATTTTCTAAGAAAATTCTGGACATCGAGGGGAACTGCAACAACTTGGACTCCAAAACCATATTCTTTGAACCTCTCCATTCACAACCATAAGTTTGTTATAGTCTTGGTAAAGGAGAGCAGTCAGCAAAAAAAGTCAAAGACCTGCCTCCATGTTGCTCAGGGTGGGGCTGGGGTGGGGGTGGGGTCTCCCTTTAGGAGCTTGCTCTTCTTTTGTTCTCTGTGTCCAGCCCTGGCCCAGCTCCACAACCGGAAAACCCAATATGTATTCATCCAAAGTGGTGTCTATTCCTAGACCTGGCTTCCTGGCTTCCTTGTGGCCCATCGTAGAAAACAGAGTGGAGTCAACGGTGGCCATGAAGTCACCTGGTCTCCCTGCAGGCCACCATTAGGAAGGCTGGAGATGGGAGGGGAAGAGGCTCCAGGTAGTAATTAAAGAGCCTTTTGTTGTTTCCCTAGAGTAGTGGGTATCCTGGGCTCATACCCATGATAAACAATTTCAAGAGCCACTGTGCGTGTTTACTCGTCCATCTAGACCTGGTCTCATTGGTGATAGTTCTGGACCTTAGGAAGCTCTTTAGAAGTCAGTTCTAGACAGTGGTGCTGCCTTTTTTTTTTTTTTTTAAGTAAATATTTCCCAATATTTCCATTTTTCTCTTACCTAGAAATTACTTTGGTCAAAAATAAAAATAGAACTCTGGTCATTGTCTCTGAGAGTGTGAATGGAAAGCATCCCTGCTTCCAACTGATAAGACGATGGGGAGGTACCCCAAACCCTGTGCATATGAAGAGAATTAATGCTTCTGGCAAGTTCTTTACAGTAAGTCCTGCTCTGCCTTCCAGGGAAGCCTCTGGCTGGCTTGCTGCTCCACTGGCAACAGGGAGTTTTGGCCTCTGTGGTCCTTCCTTGTTGACACATGTCATTTTTACCACCCAGAAGCTGGCAATGGCTGACTTGAGTCCCTCTGGCTTGTGTATTCTGCTGACCTCTGGAATCCCTGTGTATCTTCCTTGTTTCTTGCTCCTACAGATTTTGAAGGACCTTAAAACACACCCCCCCCCCCGATATATTTTGTGTTCTCAACGAACAGCTTTTCAAATGACTGTATTATTTATTCATTAGTATTGCACTACGAGTGCAGTGCCTTGTGTTGCTTGGAGAAGTAAATGAAAGAAAAGCAGGATGGCTCTAAATTCCCAATTAGAAGCTCTCAGGGAGCCCAGACTAGCTCTGTTGCAAAGCTCTGTGCTGGGCTGGCCCAGCATGTGTCCCTCCACTGTTCCTGTTCATCTGTCTCTCTAGCACTCCATAGGCCTAGGATGGACCAACCTAGTCATTTTGTGGGCTCGACACATATCTTGATCCATTTTGTGAATGTTTTCAGTTTGGCTAAAACTTAAAACACATTTTTCCCGAAGCACTTTTTCCTCTTCATTTTTAAACTCGTATATTTTAAGGAAAATTTAGCCCATGTGTTCCTCATTATTCCTAATTCATTTGCACTTAACTCATCAAAATGTTGCTTTGCAAAAACTGCTTGCTTTCCAAGACTCCTGAAGTCCTTTTTCGTACATTCAGCCTCCCCCCACCTCTTTTCCTCTCCCTTCCTCTCTTTTTGTTTCTTCAAAGGCACACTTTTCTTAGAAACAGGAATTTTCGCCCCCAGCAGCAGATCTGTTGGCCTGCTGTGGGAAGAGCCCACCCGAGGGTGTGGAGTCAAGCTTCCAGGCCCAGATACACCTTGCGGTCCTTGTCAGAACATTGCCTCCAGGAGAAATGTGAGGTGCTGCAGTGTGAAAGTCATTTTCTATTTTCTTGACTTGGTAAATACATGTCAGGCACTAGAGAAGAGCAGTTTAGGGTACAAACTCTGGAGTCAGCCATTTGGCGTTTAATCCCCTATTGGCCTTTGGCTCGTTTTTCTTGTCTGTATAAAGGGGCCAGGAGGAGTGCCTGCTGCATGCACAGTTATAGGGAGGATTGGTTGATATTTTGTCCACGAGACAGAGCAGTGTGTACCAATACACAGTAAATGTTCAATTCTTACTAGGTTGATTTAGCACATAAGACACTTCCTGCCCAGGATCACATGTGTCTTCTCACTCAGGTGCTTGGGATCTGCCTTACATAGGTTACCTCAGAGATAGAATCCTGAGACCAGGATTCAAGTACAAGTAATTTGTTTGGGAGGTTATCCTAAGCCATTCCAGTGGAGAAGTCTACTATTCAGGCTTCCAGAGAAATAGAACCAATGGGAGATGCATAGATACAGAGGAAGAGATTTATCTTAAAGAATTAACACCCATGGTTGTGGAAACTTGGCCAGTGCACAATCTGATGAGCAAGACCAGAGGCTAGACTTGGGAAAGAGTTGAGGAGACTCCAGAAAATGCAAAGGGCTTCTGCTAGGGGAGAAGGGCTGATGTTGTAGCTGAAGTCTAAGGGCAGTCTGCTGGAGACTCCTCCTTCTTGCTCATAGGAGGCTGGCCTTCTGTTCTGTTCAGGCCTTCCACTGATTGGATGAGACCTGCCCACATTATAGAGGGCAATTTGCTTTACTCAAAGTCCACTGCCTTAAATGTAAATCGCCAAACACATTTCTCACAGAAACATCCAGAATGATGTTTGGCCAAATATGTGTGGCCCAGCCAAGTTGACACATAAAATTAACCATCACAGGAAGTAAGAAGAGAAAGAAAATAAGCAGTTAAAGATGTGGGATTAAGCAGATTACCTGGGAGGGCAACTGGAGCTTCATCCCACAGGGGAGCTGAGAAGGTGCTGGCTGTACCCCAGAGTTACCCGACATGGAGGCATTGGCCGAGGGCTGCTCCCACATTTGTGGCACAAACAGGAGAGTGGCTCTGGCAGCCAGAGAAAGCCTTCAGGGAGAGAAGGCAGGTGCTAGTGGTAGAAAGTCAGGCAGGTGTGCAAGGAAATGGTATGAGAACAGAAAATCACTTGGGGCATCAACAGCAACTAACACAGGGTCCCTTCATCTGAAAAGATATGGCTCTCAATGATATAGCCAGGCCTCCCTTTCTGTCTCCCACCTGTGCTTCTCAGAACTTCAACGTATGAAAATAAGTTCAGTTTTAGCAGCAAGAGATTGAGAAATAGGCCTAAAATTCTTTGGGTCTGCTGTGGGTACATTAAATGAATGCAGAGAGAACAGATACAAGTCCTAGTTTAGGCAGTTGGTGTTGGCTGTAAGTGTACTTTACACTTCTGTATGTACTGGGCATAGACAAGCACTGACATTAGTCCTTTCCAAATTGGCAGGAAGAGCTCATCATCCAGGAATAAAGAATCGTTTTATTCAACTGTCAAAAATAATGAAATCTATCCTCAACACTAATTTCACTATCTCTGAAGCAACTCAAAGCAAAAATAAATACGTAAATAAATAAGAAATAGAAAACTTACCTTTCCCATAAGAAGAGTATATGACTAATTAGTTCTTTAAAACTCAAAGTTAAATAATGTAATTTAAAAATACTGTATCTCTATTTCATTCCTAGCTTAGCAAAATCTTTGATTCAGTTCAGGGGTCATATTTTTGTTTATTTGGTTAGTTTTTAACAGCTTTATTGAGGTGTAATTCACATACCATGCAAATCACTCATTTAAAATGTACAATTCAATGTCTTTGAGTATGTTTACAGGGTTGTACAACCTCCAACACAATCAGTTTGAGAACATTTCTATCACCCTAAAAAGAAAGCCTTAGCTTTCATTCCTTACCCAAACCTTCATCCCATCCAGCCCTAGGCAGTCAGTAATCTACTCTCCATAGATTTGCCTTTTCTGGATATTTCACACAAGTGAAATCATGTAGTATATGGTTCTCCGTGACTGGCTTTTTTGACTTTGCATATTCATCAATATTGTAGCATGTCTCAGTATTTTATTTCTTTTTGTTGCCAACTGATATTCTGTTCTATGGGTATACCACATTTTCTTTATCTCTTTATCAGTTGATGGTTACTTGGATTGTTTCCACTTTTTTGGCTATTATGAATCATGCTGCTATGAACATTGGCATACAAATGTAATTAGCTTTTATATGAACTATTGGGGCTTCATCAAGATAAAAAGCTTCTGCACAGTGAAGGAAACAATCGACAAAACTAAAAGGCAGCCCACAGAATGGGAGAAGAAAATTGCAAACAACCTATCTGATAAAGGGTTAGTATCCAAAATTATAAAGAACTTACCAAAGTCAAAACCCCAAAAACAAATAATCCAGTTAAGAAATGGGCAGAAGCCATGAATAGACACTTTTCCAAAGAAGACATCCAGATGGCTAATGGACAGATGGAAAGATTCTCAACATCCCTCACCATCAGGGAAATACAAATCAAAACCATGGTAAGATACCACCTTGCACCTGTCAGAATGGCTAAAATTAACAATACAGGAAACAATGGGTGTTGGTGAGGATGTGGAGAAAGGGGAACCCTCTTGTACTGTTGGTGGGAATGCAAACTGGTACAGCCACCTGGAGAACAGTCTGGGTTCCTCAAAAAGTTAAAAATAGAACTACCCTATGATCCAGCAATTGCACTACTAGGTATTTCCCCAGAGGATGCAAAAACACAGATTCAAAGGGGGCACACGCACCCCAATGTTTATAGCAGCATTATCAACAACAGCCACACTATGGAAAGAGCCCACATGTACATTGACTGTTAAATGGGTAAAGAAGATGTGTATATGTACAATGGAATATTATTCAGCATCAAAAAATGAAATCTTGTCATTCACAACGATGTGGATAGAACTAGATTGTATTGCACTAAGTGAAATAAATCAGAGAAAGGCAAAAACCAAATGATCTCACTCATATGCGGAATTTAAGAAAGATAACAGATGAACATATGGGAAAAGGGAAAAGAAAAAAGGAGAGAGGGAAACAAACCATAAGTGACTCTTAATGATAGAGAACAAACTGAGGGTTAATGGAGGGAAAGGGTGTGGGGGATGAGCTAGATGGGTGATGGACAGTTAAAGAACCCACTCGTGATGAGCACTGGGTGTTGTAGGTAAGTGAGGAATCTACTCCAGAAACCAATATTGCACTGTATGTTAACTAACACAGTTTTAGATAAATCAATCAATTAATTAATAAATGTGTTTAGCTTCTGTGAAAAAAAAAATAATTTGCTTTTGAAGTAACTTCAGAACTAATTTTAAAAATTCATGTAATTTTTAAAAAATTTATATATTCTCCCCTCAGCCATGAATAGATACTATTAACCAAGAAGTTTCTAAATGGTTTGGTTTTGTAGTGACTTTAAAGTCCATCTAAATTCATAGAATATTTGCATAGTGGTTGTGATAAATACAGGAGAACTTGGGAGCTAAGTTTCCTTGAGTCACGTGATATTGGATTCATTCACTTATTCATTAAGTCATCAAATATTTATAATGCACCTACTATGTGCATCATTCTAGGTACTAATATAATGCAGAACAAGACAGACCAGGTCTTTCTTTCCTTTCAGTGCTTACAGTCTGAGGCAGGAAGTAACAATTATAAAGGAGTGAATATTTAGCTAATTTTTTTCATGAAGGCTATGGAAAAAAAATGGATTAATGAGATAACAAGTAAGTAGTTGGAAATAAGTAACTAGCATAGATAGAGGTTAAAAAAGCTTCTTTTTGAGAGGGTGACATCTTTATTGATATTCAAATGATAAGAAAATAAATGAATCACGGAGAGAGTGTGGAGGGAACCACAATTACAAAGGCAGACAGTCTATGCCAGCATTGGGGGTTGATCCAAACAGCAAGAGAGGAAATGGTGGGAATTTCCTGACAGGATTATCTATGGCATATGGTGCCAAATGGGTCTTGCGGTATGTAGCCTTCAAACATGACTTCCAATGACTCCTGTCTTGTGTAATTCCCTCCCCCTTGGTGTGTGCTGGATCTGGAGACTTTTTTCTAATGTATAGAACACAGCAAGTATGATGTGAAGCCACATCTGAGATTAGGTTATAAAAGATTGTCACTTGCATCTTCCTGGCTCTTTCTGTCAGCTTGCCTGGATGGAGAAGGCTATCTGACAAGGAAATGAGGGCAGCCTTTGGTCAACAGCCTACAGGAATTGAATCCTGCTGACAAATACACGAGTGAGCTTGGAAGTGGATCCTTCTCCTGTCAAGCCTTCAGATGAGACCTCAGCCCTGCCTGACACCTTGATTGTAGCCTTATGAGACCCCAAGACCAAAGACTCAGCTACACTGTGCCCAGGTTCCTGATTCACTGTGAGATAATAAATGGTTCTGTCTTAAGTCACTACATTTTGGAGTAATTTGTTATACAGCAATAGAAAACTAATTCAGCTCTAATGAAGCATTGACAAGATGCACGTGAGATTTACTGAACTCTGAAGCAGGCAAGATCTGCCCAGGCAGGCTGTACAAGTGATCTCTCTTCATCTATCAGGGACTGTAATTGGTACTTGGAAGTGCCTGAAATCTAGGGACCAGGGCATTTACTTCCAAACAGCTAGCAACCTCACTTGGGAGTCACTCTTAACATCTGCACCTCTGCATTTTAGTGCTTGTAAGTCAGTTAAGAAGAGAGACCTATGAGATCTCTCCTCCCCTCAAAAAAGTGAAATAACAAGGAAATACCATGTGGATATATCCCTTCAAAGCACTAGAGAACATCATAAGAGGAAAATGTAGAAACAGAAGGTCCTGCATACATGTGTGTGTGCATGCCCATTTCTGTGAGGCATGTGTGTGTATGCCTGTGGATCTGCGTGTGTCTGAGAAGAAGAAATGGTGAGTCTGTGCACGTCTATATTTTTCACTGTTCTCCAAACACATTTGGTCTGCCTTTCCAACCACCCTCCCTGCCAGATGTTGACATGTAAATTCTGGCTTCAGAAATGAGAAGATCCAATGTGGTACAAACAAATTTAGCTCAACAAGGCAGAGTCAAATCACCCCAAAGTAAGAAGTGACCCTTTTACCCAAAGATCCAAGCAGCACACTACCATTTGCTGCAGGGCTGCCCAGGGAGCTAGTTTAGCTCGACATCTAACATGCATTTCTGGCTTTCGTATTGTTTCAATTACTAGACCATTCACATCTCAGCTGACACATGCAATGAAGCTTGCTCCTTGCCTGGTACATAATTTAAGGTAAAAAAGAAAAGAGGGTGTGTTTCATCATGGTCTATCATATCTTTGTCTTTTGTTCTGGGAGGTATTTGCATACCTAAAGGGAAATGGTCTCTTTAATTTCTTTCCTTTCTCCTAATCAGCTGAGGCCTATTAAGAAGCGCTCTGTATCCTGTAATCAGACAATTTATACAGCATGCACCCTTAGGCAACAGCTATTATAAACAAGCTGGAGAAATCCTTTACAATAAATGATTAGCATGGGAAGACACCATTCATAATTAATTTTTTTTCTGTTTTTGTTGGCAGATGGTCTGAGGCATCCAAGCATGGCCTATTGCCCGCGTCTTTATTCTGAATAGAGTAGGGCAGCCTTGGGAAAATGCTGGCTGCTCAGCTAGCTCACTTGAAAAAATAATATAGCCCCTCCTCCTATCGGTGTTCAAGGCTTGTAAAAAGCTTTAGGAAAGGGTGTCTAATGGATCACAGGACTGTACCTATTGATCCTTTCCCTGCCTTGTTAATTACAAGTTGTTATAACCCTCATGGTAGATGGGTTGCATTAAGGGGCCCAGTTTTCCTTTCCATTTGCCATGTAACTTTGTCATGCTCCCTCACTCTGAGTCTGGAATCTGCCATGTGAGTTGCTTTGGCCAATGGGATGTTAGCAAATATGATGCACACAGAGGCTTGAATACCACTTTGTGTGACTAGACTTGTTACCTCTTGCCTTTCACTGTGGCCATGTGAACATACGTGTTCATGATGGATGGTGGCAGACATGTGGAATAGAGCAATCCATTCACTCATCTCAGCTGAGACCTTTCCTGGATGGGTCACAGGAAGTCACCACCAGACATGTGAGTGAGCCCACCCAAATCAGCTGAGCCCGATCCAGATCAATTCAACCCTGCAGTTTTGTTAGCTCAGTAAAGGCTTATTGCTGTATGCTACAGCGGTTTTATGGTTTTTAACCTCACAGTATCATTGTGGCAATAGATAATCAATACAGTCCCCAAATTGATAGGTAATCTCTTTGGATATGGAAAAATAGGACTTGGAGACCCATATGTCTAAGCCTTCACGTATTGGTGAAAATTGTGTTGTTCACACCAGACCCTAACTTCAACTGATAGAAAAGTTAAAGTGGTTTTGGACTAGAGATACATCGACTGTACAGAGAAGTATGTGTATTCACACAGACTCCTCAAGAAGTCAGTGAAGAGGGCTGCTACAATGTCACCCATAGGGTATAGGGGTAGAGAGTTTTCTCATGTTCATCTAACTCCTTACTATTCTTCAAGATAAGTTTCCTAAATTCTCAACATCCAGGTGCTCTTTTTACCATTTCTTTATATTTTTGAGCTGTTTTTTTCAAGCTTTATTGAGGTATAACTGACAAATTGCAAAGTATTGAAAGTGTATAATGTGATGATTTGATATCCCTATATGTTGTGAAAGGACTCCATCCCACATTGAGTTAATAATCCATCACCTCACATACGTACTTACTTTTTGTATATTGGTGAAAACATCTGAATTCTACTCTTAGTAAATTTCAATCATACACTACAGTGGCATCAACTAAAGTCACCGTGTTATACATTAGATATTCAGGTCTTAATTATTTTATAATGACAGGTTGGACCCTTTTACCAAGCTCTCTCTATTCTCTCCCTCCCCAGCTCCTTGAAACCACTTTTCTAAGGTTTCTATAAGTACAACTTTTTTTTTTTTTTTAAGATTCCATTTATAAGTGATACCACACAGTATTTGTCTTTCTCTGTCTGGTTTATTTCACTTAGCATAATGTCTTCCAGATTCATCCACATTGTCATGAATGATAGGATTTCCTTCTTTTTTAATGCTGAATAATATTTCACTATATATGAAACATATGTATATATCACAATCCCTTGATACATTCATTGATTTATGGGCACTTTAGGTGTGCCTTGGCTATTGTGAAAAATACTGCAATAAACATTAGAGTATAGATATCTCTTCAAGATAGTGATTTTGTTTCCTTTGGCTTTATACCTAGAAGTGGGATTCCTGAGTCACACAGTAGTTTTATTTTTAGTTTCTTAAGGAACTTCTGTAGTGTTTTCCATAGGGACTGTAACAGTTTACAGCCCCAGCAGTGTACAAAGGTTCTCCTTTCTCCACATCCTTGCCAACATTTGTTGTTTCTTTTGTCTTTTTGATAATAGACCTTTTAACAGATGTAAGATGACAACTTATCATGGTTTTGATTTACATTTTCCTGAGGGTTAGTGACATTGAGTCCCTTTATATGTATCTGTTGGTCATTTTTATGTGTTTGGAAAAATGTCTATTCATTCACTTTGCCCATTTCTTTTTTTAAGATTTTATTTGTATTTATTTGAGGGAGAGAGAGAGAGAATGAGGAGGGAGAGAGGCAGAGGGAGAGGGAAAGAAAGAATCCAAGCAGACTCCATGCTGAGCTCAGAGTTGGACTGAGCCAAGAGCTCAACACTGGGCTTGATCTCACAACCATGAGGTCATGATGTGAGGTGAAATCAATGTCGGATGCTTAACTGACTGAGATACCCAGGTGCCCCTTGTCAATTTCTTAATTGTTTTGGTATTGAGTTATAGAAGTTCATTGTGTGTTTTGGAAATTAATTCCTCATCATATATGTGGTGTGCAAATATTTTCTCCCATTCCATAGGTTTTCTTTTCACTTGGGTAATTGTTTCCTTTGCTGTTCAGAAGCCTTTTAGTTTGATGTAGTTCCATTTGTTGCATTTCGCTTTTGTTTTGCATTTGCTTTTGGTATCAGATCCAAAAAAATCATTGCCGAGATCAATGTCAAAGAGCTTGTCCCCTATGTTTTCTTCTTAGAGTTTTAGGTTTCAAGTCTTACCTTCCTGTCTAATCCATTTGGAGTTGATTTGTGTGAGTGTTTTAAGATAGAGGTCCAGTTTCATTCTTTTGTTTGATTAAAAAAACTATCTTTGGGATCCCTGGGTGGCGCAGCAGTTTAGCACCTGCCTTTGGCCCAGGGCGCAATCCTGGAGACCCGGGATCAAATCCCACATTGGGCTCCTGGTGCATGGAGCCTGCTTCTCCCTCTGCCTATGTCTCTGCCTCTCTCTCTGTGTGTGTGTGTGTGTGTGTGTGGCTATCATAAATAAATAAAAAATTTTAAAAAAACTTTAAACAATTCTTTAAAAAAAAAAAATAAATAAACTATCTTAAAAAAAAAAACAACTATCTTTTTCCTGTTGTGTATTCTGGCTTTTTTGTTGTAAATTAATTGACCATATATGTGTGGATTTATTTCTGTTTTCTTTTCTTTTTATTTATTTATTTTTTAAATTTATTTCTGTGTTTTCTATTCTGTTCCATTTATCTATGTGTCTCTTTGTATACCAATACAAAGATACCATAGTATCTTTATTACTATAGCGTTTAATATGGTTTGAAATTAGAAACTATGTTGCCTTGAGCTTTTTCTCAAGATTGCTTTGGCTATTCAGAGTCTTTTGTGGTTTCAGATTTTAAGATTGTTTTTCTATTTTTGTGAAAAAGTGTTATTTGCATTCTGATTAGTATTGCATTAGTATTGCATCTGTAGATTACTGTGGGTGGTATGGGCATTTTAACAACACAAATATGTTCAATCCATGAACATGGAACATCTTTTCATTTGTGTCTTCTTTAATTTCTTTCCTCAATGCCTTATAGTTTCCAGTGTATAGATCTTTCATCTCCTGGGTAAAATTTGTTTTTAATTATTTTATTTTTTTCTGATGTCATTATAAATGGAATTGTTTTATTATTTTCTATTCCTGATGGTTTATTGATGGTATATAGAAATGCAACTGATTTTTGTATGTTGATTTTGTAACTTTACTGCAACTTTACTGAAATTGTTTATTAGTTCTAGCACTGTTTTGGTGGGGTCTTTAAGGTTTTCTATATATATCATGTCACCTGAAAATAGAAACTATTGTGCTCCTTCCTTTTTGATTTGAATGCTTTGTACTTCCTTTTTCTTCTCTGACTATGAAGCTAATTATGGGCTTGTCATACATGGCTTTTATTATGTTGAGTTTTGTTCCTTCAATACCCAGTGTTGTGTTTTTGTCATGAAAGAACAATGAATTTTGTCAAATGCTTTTTCTGCATCTGAAATGATTATATGATTTTTATCCTTCATTTTGTCAATATGATATATCACATTGACTGATTTACATGTTGAGCCATCCTTGTACCCTTGGAATAAATCCTGCTTGATATTTTAAACAATACATTTTAATGTATTGTCGAATTTGGTTTGCCAATATTTTGTTGAGGATTTTTACATCTACATTCATCAAGGGTATTGGCCTGTAATTTTCTTTTTTTCTTTTCTTTTCTTTTCTTTTCTTTTCTTTTCTTTTCTTTTCTTCTCTTCTCTTTCTTTCTTTCTTTCTTTCTTTTTCTTTCTTTCTTTTTCTTCTTCTTCTTCTTCTTCTTCTTCTTCTTCTTCTTCTTCTTCTTCTTCTTCTTTTCTTCTTCCTTCTTTTTTTTTTGTAGTGTCCTTATCTGGTTTTGATGTCAGTGTAATACTAGCCTCATAAAATGAATCCGGAAGTGTTTCCTCCTGTTCTATTTTTTGGAAGAGTTTGAGGTGAATTGGTATTAGTTCCTCTTTAAATATTTGGTGTAATTCACTGATGAAGCCATCTGGTCCTGGAATTTTGTTTGGTGGAAGGTTTTTGATTGCTGATTCAATCTCCAGGCTAGTAATTGGCCTATTCAGATTTTATATTTCTTTATGATTCATCTTGGTAGATTGTATATTTCTAGGAATTTATCCATTTCTTCTAGATTGTCCAATTTGTTAGCCTATAATTGTTCATAATAGCTTCTTACAATCCTTTGTAGTTCTGTAATATCAATTGTAATGTGCCCATTTTTATTTACAGTTTTCTTTAAGTCCTCTCTCTTTTTTTTTCTTGGTTAAGTCTAGCTAAAAGTTTGTCTATTTTGTTTATCTTTTTTTTTAAAAAAAACTATCTCTTAGTTTCATTGATATTATCTATTGTCTTTTATTCTCTATTTCATTTAAATCCATTCTGATCTTTGATAGTTCTTTTCTTTTTTAAAATATTTATTTATCGTTAGAGGGAGAGAGACCGAGACAGAGAAGGAGGGGCGAGAGGGAGAGGGAACAAGGAAGCAGACTCTCCACTGAGCATGGAGCCCAGAAGCTGGGCTTCATCTCATTACTTTGAGATCATGACTAGAGCCAAAATCAAGAATCAGATGCTTAACTGACTAAGCCACCCAGGCATCTCTGATTTTTGTTATTTCTTTCTATCTGCTAATTGTGCATTTAGTTTACTTTCCTTATTCTAGTCTCAAGATATAAAGTTGAGTTGTTTATTTGAGATTTTTTATTTTTCTTAATGCAGGCTTTTATTGCTATAAACTTCCCTCTTAGAACTGCATTTGCTGCATCCCATAAGTTTTGGCATGCTGTGTTTTCATTTTCATTTGTCTCAAGATTTTTTTAAAATTTTTATTTTGATTTCTTCTTTGACCCATTGGTTATTCAAAAGCATGTTTAATTTGAGACATTATGAATTTTGTAGTTTTCTTCTCATAATTGATTTCTTGTTTCATGCCATCATGGCCAGAAAAGATGCTTGATATAATTTCAATTTTTAAATTTATTAAGACTTGATTTTTTGGCCTATTATATGATCTGTGTTTAAGATGTTCCATTTGTGTTTGAGAAGAATTATATTCTGCTGCTACTGAATGGAATATTCTGTGTATGTCTGTTAGGTCCAGCTGGTCTACCTAGAGTTTAAGTCTGATGTTTTCATATTGATTTTCTCTCTGGGTAATCTATGTATTGTTGAAAGTGGAATGTTAATCACTGCTGTTATTGTATTGCTGTCAATTTCTCCCTTTAGATTTGTTAATATTTGTTTTATGTATTTAGGTGCTCCTCTATTGGGCAAATAGATATTCACAAATGTTGTATTCGCTGGATGAATTAACTCCTTTATCATTACATAATGATTTTATTTGTCTCTTGTTACAGACTTTAAGTTAAAGTCTGTTTTCTCTGATATAAGCATAGTTACCACTGCTTTCTTTGGTTTCCATGTTCATGGAATTTCTATTTCCATCTTTTTTCTTTCACTCTATGTGCTTCATTAGAGCTGCAGTGAGCCTCTTGTAGACAGCATATTGTTGTTTTCTTAAATCCATTCAGCCACCGTGTGCCTTTTGAATGGAGATTTAGTCCATTTTCATTTAAAGTAACTATGGATAGGCATGGACTTACTATTGCCATTTCGTTAATTGTTTTCTGGTTGTTTTGTGATTCCTTTATTCCTCTATTTCTCTCTCTTTCGCTTTTGTGGTGTGATGATTTTCTGTAGTGGTCTACTTGTTATATATTCCTTTATCTTTTATATATTTATTATAGGCTTTTGCTTTGTGGTTATTATGAGGCTCACAGAAAACATATTTATAAAGTTATTTTAAAGCTGATAACAACTAAACTTTGAATGCTACAAAAGCCTTCTATCTGTATACTCCCTTGCCATATTTCTGTTTTTAATGTCACAATTTGCGTCTTTCTACTTTGCATATTCATTAACAAATTTTGTAGTTATAGCTATTTTAATACATTGTCTTTTAACCTTCATAGTAGAGTCAGAAATCATTTTCTCAGCACCATTACATCGAAGTGTCTGAATTTAACTATATATTGACCATTATCAGTGAGTTTTATGCTTTCTTCTTTTCTTGTTATTAATTAACATCATTTTGTTTCAGGTTAAATAATTCCCTTAATATTTCTTATAAGACCAATTGGTTGTCAATGAACTTTTTCAATCTTTGTCTTCTTATCTTTAGTTCTGAAGGATGATTAAGCTGGGTAGAGTATTCTTGGTTGGCAGATTTTTCTTCTAGCATTTTTGAATATAGCATCCCAATTCCTCATGGTCTGCAAGATTTCTGTTGAAAAAATTTGCTGATAGTCTTATGGGGATCCTCCCATACAACATAACATATTTCTTTTCTTTTGCTGCTTTTAAGATTCTCCTTGTCTTCTACTTTTGACAATTCTTAAATAATTTGTCTCAGTGTGGCTTTCTTTGGATTAAACTTATTTGGTAACTTATGGGATTCCTGGATCTGGATGTCTGGTTCTTTCCCCAGAACAGGGGAGTTTTTAATCATTATTTCTCTGAATAAGCCTTCTGTCCCCTTCTTGCTCTTCTCCTCCTGGGACTCCTATTATAAGTACTTTAGCCCATTTGATGGTGTCTGATTAGTCCTTAAAGCTATCTTAACTTCTTTTCATTCCTTTTTTCTTTTTGCTCTTTAGATTATTGAATGAATTCCACTGCTTTGTCTTTAAGTTTGCTGTGCTTATCTCTTAAAAAATGGAAAAAATAATTATTTTGTCTTACATTTAGAACAATGTCAGTTGAATACAATAATTTGCTAACTCTTAGAATGAACAAGTATTGAACCTATGGGACAGAATTTTTGCCATAATTTTTTTCAATAACATATTTTTTCTAACCTTTTAGTTGTAATGAAATATCATAGGGGTGCCAGGCTGGCTCAGTTGGTGGAGCATGTGACTTAATCTTGGGGTCATGAGGTTGAGCCCCATGTTAAGTATAGAGATTACTTACATAAACAAACTTTTAAAAAGTCATAAAAAGTCATTTTCGGGAGTGAAAATATTTGAAAACTGATCCTTTTTTTATCCTTGATGCAGTTGGTAGTTAAACCTCTCTATGGAGTTTTTCAATTCAATTATTGTATGCTTCAGCTCTGCAGTTTCTGTTTGGTACTTTTTAAAAATTTTCTATCTCTTTGTTGAAATTCTCACTTACTCAATCAGTTTCTCCGAAGACTTCTATTAATTTTTTTGGAGCACTTCTTTATTCTTAATAACAATTCTATGACAAATGTAGGAAATGGTTAGTTTTCATTTGGTTGTAATTGACGTAAAATCTGACTCAAAATAGCTTAGGCAAAAATGTGAATTTGTAGATTTCCTACCACGTTCTTTACCAAGTGATGTGCAAATAGCATGGAAGTATCACTGGTAAATGATGGAGTATTCCTCTGCCTGTGTTTCTCCACTAACATTGAACTCAGACCAGCTTCCCCTCCCCTTTCTTATTTTTCTGCAAGTTCTCTGTCCAGGGTAGATTTAGATATATATGTCCTCCTTCTAAGAGACAATCTGATTTAGCAAATCTGTTTGGAAAGGGAAAAAAGTAGGCACTGGGACTGGTCTCCAAGAGTGAAGTGAATGTTGTATTCTGGGAAGAACCAGTTTGTTCCTAGGAAATGTAATTTTTAAAATGAAATTGGCATTGGATTTGCCTTTGGTAGCTGAGTTCCAAAGCTCTCTTCTATTAAGTTATTCTTGACCATGAAGTGAACATTGTTGGCAGGGATGTAAAATTTGCTGCACTATGTGGCCACTCATCATTTCTTACCCTAGCAGACATTGTTTATCAGTTTGGACACTGATACAGATCAGAAGTGGACTGAGGCTTCTTGAGTTGATTCTCTAGGCAACCACTACTAACTGATCATGATGATAAAACCTGTTCCAACTTCTTTTCCTTTTATGATCTGTACTTTACAATTATCTTTTGATATGTTTACTAACATTTGAATTTCTGTAGCATTTGATAACATAGCACTTGGGAATATTGTTATATTATCCCTTTTCTTGATTCATATGAGTAAAACACTATTTCTCCCAAACAGTTTAAGTTTCCAGGGTGCTTGAACTGTGTTTTGCACCACTTTGTAATCTTTCTAACACCAAGATGGGTACAGACTAGGTGCTCAATAAATACTTGGTTGATTAATTACCTTAGGAATTAGGATTAATCACCTAAGGGAATCCTTGGTTGATTAACCTAAGGAATCCAATACAATGGAGGGCTAGCAACACTTTTGCTTGCCTGGAACTATCAAAGTAAAGCTTTGGACTATAATTTAAGTCAACTTGCAAACCTTTATTACCTGCTCAGGGTTTATGAAAACCTTTACTGCACACACTAGTATGTATTGATAATTAATGTGGTCTTTACCCTGTGGGAGTTTGTGATTCAGTATCAGAGACAAGAAGAATATGCATCATCATCAGAAATGTAGAAATACAAAAGTGCCTTGAAAGGAAAGGATTAAGATTGATGGAGTGGGCTGGCTAGCATAACAGCAAAACACTTGAAATGGAAAGTGGTAGTGAGATGGGAAGTCATCCCATGACGCTTCCCTCCAAGATATCAAAAAGAAATGTAATGCCAATGGAATAGGAACTATTCTTTTGGAATTACCATGCCATATTTAATGGACCTTTGACTTTACAAAAAAAAATTACTAATGCATGAGTAAAGTAACATTTCATCTTGGGTATTCTTTTCTTATTCACTCATCCAAACTTACCATAAATGTTTCCTTGGGCTTTCATATTTTTTTTCATATTTGTTGGTACTGATTTTTCAGCAATGGAGCATCTTGGGCCAAATGTGTTGTTAAACTATGGTCTCCTAAACCTGACCCACTTGATAGCCTGCAGTTTGCAAAGCACTTCACCTCCCCTACTCTATCCAGATGCCCTCCTCCCACCTGCCCTGCTTCACCAAGATTCTCTCTCATGAAAACCATCCTCAGGCCGCAGAGCTGTTTTGCCTCAAAATACAGAGAGCTGGAGGTACCTGGGTATTTGCATCCCTTGTGGGTCAGCTTTAGCTGATTGGGACAAATGTTTGGAAGCCTAGATCCTTTGACTCCTATATGAACACACTTCCAGTCATTACTCTGTAGGATTAGACTAAAGTTGGGACTTTACCTGAAGTCATACCAAGTATATGTTTTTTCTCCTTCCTGTCCTGCTCTCTCCACTTTCTTCACAATTTCTAAAGGGAGAAATTACTTAATCAAATATTTATATACAAACTTCATGCCAGAGGCTGCCTCTGGATGCCCTAGCCTGACACACACAGTGTTTCTCAAAATGCCATCTATAGGTAAGAGGCTTCTTGCATAGCATATTCCCAGTTCTCATGCTACTCATTTTAAAACAGAATTTTGTGTTTTTTTCTCAAATATAAAATACTGATTAATGGATATTAAACAACACTGTAATTATAGAGTTTATTATTATATGGTTGATGATTTTAAACAGTTACACCTTGGTCAAATATTTTGGGATGGAGACTAATAAGATGGAATATAAATATCCCTTAACCAGCCTCGTGTTGAAGTATATTAAATGATTGAATGATCTGACTCCAGAATTGATGTTCTTAACTGACAGTATTTTTATTTTGTGCATACAAATCTCAGAAATACTATTTTTCCCTTTCCAGTATCATTACTGTTTGCATAGAATTCACTTTGGAAGCCACTAAGTTCAGTGATTTTCAACTTTATTTTACTTTTAAACCTATTTTAATCAATGAAACCTTTTTATGGAAAGAATAGGCAAAATCTCAACATGTAACATATATAAGCCCAGAGCTGTCCTGTTTGATGCAGGTGGAGAGACAGGGTCCTCTGCCTGCTTCTGTTCCTTCACGTTGCCCCAGGGCTGCAGGAAACACAGCTGGAAAATGATTGGCCAAGTCCCAAATTTCACTTTACGGGTGGAGAAATCAAAGCCTTGAGAGGTTGAGGACTTGCTCAAGGCCACATGAGCAGTATTGGGCAGCACCCGGTGCTAAATGTGATTTTTTACATTCTCTGATCAGAGCTGCTTCCACCAACTTCTATTAGTTATTGAAAGGAGATTAATTATCCTGTTATCTCAGGGGTCTCCTAGACTTCTGTGTGAGCAGAAGAGAAAAAGATAGATGGGTTTTCTTTTTCTTCACTAGGTCATTTGCTTGGCACTCCTGTGGATTCCACTTTTTGGGAATAGAAAGTGGTTTCAGCTTGTCTACTCTGCTTACAAAAGTACTGCACTACTCTAAAAGTGTCTGCATGAAATGTTTTTTCCCTGGTGCAGTAGAAGATATAGTATGAGCCCAGCCTTTACAATTGTGTGAGAAGAGTTAACTGGGATTAGGACAGAACAAAGAGTCAAATTCAACAGTGGGAATAACCAAGAAAGACTTTACTTCTTTGTCAAAGCAACTCATCTTAGTCCCTGAGCCCACTGCTCCCTGTCAGTTAGCTGTTCTTCCAAATGTCCTAGTGGGATATGTCTCCATCCATTCTCATTCTTTACCCTGCCTTCTGCTGCAGGGAGGAGTCACACTGGGTCAGCCCCAAAGAGAGTGGCCCTGCTGATCCACTGTGGCTTTCTCTGATCGTTAGCCAAACGAGAGGACTTCTCCCTTGCCATAAGCTGCTGGAGGTTTGGATGGGCTGAATTTTACACAATGGCTTCATTCCTGAAACAAACAAATAATGCAACTAGGCACTTGGGGATAAAGGAACAGTGTCTCCCTTGGCTGATTTGGGAATGAGAGCTATTGTCGCTAGGGGAGATGGCAATCAGGTGAGGCTGTGGGAAGCAGGAACTGAGTCCAAGCTGGCTCTCTGGATCTCAGTAGAAGGATTGTGGGGCAAGGGGATCTGTCTTCAGATCCTCAGCTGTGCTGCCCACTGAGAGGCTTTTTCTGGCCTCTCCCCACTATCCCTGCTTGCTGCTTCTCATGTGTGTCCTTGCTCTGCTTCATGCCTTCTGCTTACTCAGTCTTCACATCCTCATCACTTTATCTTGCACAGGGCTCTTCAGGGTACAGCCTCTGCTTGCAGCATTGACCTTCAATCCCACTTTCTGGAAACAAAGTTCTATTTAAACACTGAAGAAGTTGTTCTTCAAAGAAGCCCCTGACAAAGTAAAATGAAGAATCCTTTTGGAAACCAAACATTACCTGTCTGTGGAGTTAATCGTTTTGATGTGGCTCCAAGTAGCACACATATATTCTAAAGAGGGCTTGGAGAGGTCCAGATGATGGCTGTGAAAGTGTCTGAGCACTTGGGGTACAGAAGAGACAGCTGAAGAGAGTCTTCAATAAGAGAAGTAAGGGCTCAAGTATAAAAAGTCCTGGATAAAGAGTTGGGGGACCTGGGTCCTAAAATCAACTCATCTGGGCTTTCTAAACCATGAACATGTTACTAGGTCTTCTGGAAGAATTTTGTGCAAGGAATGAGGGGTGGTCTCCTTACTCTCATCTTTCTCTTTCCCCCATGCAGTTCTGTAATGATGAACATTTTGGTCCATCACATCATGAGAGCAGATCTGACATTCCTAACTCTACCGAATTAAAAAGATTTTCCACCTGATTACCTGTCGGGTACCAAGTGCCAATCACTCAAGAAGTCTCAGACGAGACATCTATTAGAGCAGACAGAGGCTGATTCATGGCTCTTAAAAGAGTGTCCACCCACACAAGCAAGCTTTTTCTTTGGAAGGCATTAAAAAAAAATACACATATGCATATACCCCACGGGGTGTAGCTCCTCCATTGGCCAGACCTTCAGTCTTATCATTTCTATGGAGGCAAAAGTACAATCTAAGGTACAGGAGGTCTAGAGATCAGGGGTCTCCCTGGTCTCTCAGCTCCTGAGTTTTGGTGGAAGCCTGACTTTTTGCTTCCTGACTCTGGAAGAACTTTGGTCACTGGGTCCAGGTTTGAGCCCTGATTTTATTCACCCTGTGATCAAGTGAAGGTTGTATGAAAGAAAGTTGCTTGAGCATCCTTAAGTGATGGGGGCTGATGCTCTAAGTGGGTTATTCTAGAAGAGGTTTAAGCCTAATGATAGGAGTGAGTAAAAACAGTGTGGGAACCATATAACAGAGAAATGAATTTCCTCTTCATGAGACAAAAGAACAACAGGCCCCTGTGGGGAGGCTAAGGCTTCTGGAAGGCTAAGCAGGGAAGCATTCTGTAGTTTGCAAACTCCTCCCGCCATTAGAGAAAGACCAGATCCCTTGGCCTGAGGAAGTGCCAAGACAGAGGGAAGAGGTCAACCTGGAACCTCAACTGTGTCCAGGTCTCTGCAAAAACAGTCAAGAACCTTCACTGCTGTAAGGGCCCTTGGAAGCCACCATCTCCACTCCCTTCTTTGACAGAAACACAGGGAAGGAAATGGACACCTCCAAAGACATGTACACATCCAGGGTGAAGCCAGGGTCAGAACCCTACAAGATGCTTCTTACCAAAAATGAGTTTTTACTTTCGATCTGAGAAGGACAGATCTCTGATTTAAGAGCCCAGAAAAAGAATGAATCCCTCTTGGTTGAATCATTATTAAATATTGGGGAAGGAAGCAACTGCCACAGGAACCCCAAAGCCATTGAATCATATTTTCTTCTAACCCTCCATCTGACATGGTGCTGTGGAGGCAGCCCAGGGCCTTGCTAAAGCACATTTTGTTAGTCACGCAAGTATCTTTTAGAGCCATGTGAATGCCAGAAACACTGAGTAAAACCATTTTATCAATTTTCTATGGCTCTAATTACAATGTAAATTAGTTGGAGCTCAAATTAGTATTGCCAAAAAGGGGATTTCTTTGGCACATGTGCCCGCACCAAGATAAAGATTAGAGGCCCTATAGAGCTTCAGAGATGACTGAATACTGGAAATCGCATAGGTCAGGATGCTTTCAAGTCCCTCTGCATGATGGTTTTATTTTATCAGGGTAGTTTTCCCATATTTTTTGACTTCTTCTAATGTCCCAACTCAGGGCTTCATTCCTGAAGAAAAGTTGGATTTCTACTATTGGCTCCAGATAGAAAAATCTCGGGTATAGTCACGTACTATGGGTCACTTGCCTATGTCGCTCCTTTGATGAGCCCTTCTCTGGACCAGCTTCAGCAGAGGAAGGATGGTGATCAAGGGAGCATCGATGTTTTCCTCCCACCTCGTCTCATGTTCTTGTGCTTGCAAAGCCCTTCCTGCATGAAGAAGGCTGCACATTTAGGCATTAGAACAGAGGTGTGGAAAAGGTTTCATTTTTCATGTCATCTCTGATCAGTTGCTAGTGGCTACCCTCAGGTCTGTCTTGAAGAATTCTATGACCAGCAAGAGACCCAGTAGAGTGATTGATTCGTAATGTCTTTCACAGTATAGGAAGGTGGCGCAGTAGTACGCATGCCGCACATTTATCATTCTTGGGCAAGGGGTCTTAAAGGTGCCTAACCCAAAGCAGGGGTACAAGATGCATCAGATAGGGTCTCTGCTTTCAGAGTCAAACAAAAGCAACAGATCATTAAGAGATTAATTACAACAAAGTGACAAGAACCAATGCTATTGACATGAGTACAGAAGAGAGCTAACGCAGGAGAAAGAGCAGTGTTTCTTGTGGCCTAGTCATGTTTCAATTTATGCTGCTTTGAGAGAGGGATGGAGAAATAATTACATTATTTCTCCCTTTTTTTCCCCCTCCAACACATTTACATGTCTAATTATGCTTTTCTCAGATTAGTACTGAAATGATAGTGCATTGTCCAAATACACAAACCAGATAAGAGATTATCTAGAAGTGCTCTCTAAGAGATGATGGGGTGCCATCCCCCGTGATTATTTTCTGTAAATGAACCATTTGGAGTTACTGAGGGCTGTTGCACACATTTTAAATTTACATTTTAAATAATACTCTAATGAAGTGGTTAAAGATACTAGGACTGTGTCATTATAACATGACAAATTGGCTTCTGCTCCCTTTACTCTTCCCCCATCAGAAATCAGACATACGACCTTGGAGAAGTCACTGATAGCCTCCTGCGATAACTGCTTCAATGTGGTAGCTGATGTGGGTCAAGGCCAAGCCCTGGCACATACTGGTGCTCAAAAAAGGTATTTGGCAAAGGATGGTTATAAAATGTCAAGACATCCATAAGCTTGTGTGGATGAGAGTAGGCTCTTTAAAATCTGTCAGATGGGCAGAGCAGAAGCCCAGAAGTCCAGCCTCATACTACCTATCTGCAGGCAGTAAATCTATTGCTGAACTGGAGTTCAATGTCTTCCTGGCTCACAATCTATTTTTGGTAAGCTCTGGGAAGCGAGCAAGTTACTACTTTTGATTTTTATCTACACTGGAAAACCAAGAGTCTGTCCTGGCCAGATCTGCCCCTTTCTGCACTTTGACCAAGTTATAAAAACTCATGAGTTCTGGTTGGTTGGTAGCAAGGTACAAGAGCCATTGTGGGGTCCCATGGTTCCCAGTACCAACCATACCACCCAAGCTGGGTGCAGGTTTCCCAAGTGGAGTGCAGGGGGCAAAGGGCAGGTGGGCAGTGTGGTGGTTGAGCAGGGACATGGAGACCCCATCGTGTGGTGCACACACAGGACTGAGCACATCCCCCTGGGCTTGGCCAAAACCACAATGCATTTAGCCCTGGGTCTGTTTTCCCCTTAAAATTTTAAGCCAAGTGTTTTCAGGGGAATTTAATCCACATGTTTTTTATTCACTTTTATTCATTTTGCATTTAGCTCATAAAAATGCTATTTCTAAATAGGTGGTAGTTGGCCAAGAACCATTTTTTTTTCTTGATTCTTCTTCTCCTTCCTTTTCCTCCTCCTTCTGAGTCTTCTTTCTTAGGAAAAGAAATGGTTTGTTACTTTTTTATTTGCCTAAATATCTAAGACCAAATGTCTGAGTTTGCTCGGACATTAGTATCCATTGATCTGAATAAATGCTGAGTTCTTCCAGGACAGAACCTGAAGTGTATTTCTATTTCAATGTTCGCTCTGTTAATGCCACCACAGGGTACACTTAGGATAATGCCATTTATCACAGTATAATATTAGTCATCTTGATGACTCACACGAGGATGGGGGTAGAGCAGGTGGCTGGAAGGATGTTCTTTAACATAGAGTTTCTGGAAATTTAGGGCTAGAGTGCTTGTCTTCCAACTCTTGGGGTCCAAATGCATCTTCTACTGATATCATAGCCTTGAACTCTGAATCCAGATCAGTACATCATATTGTCTCCTGGACAACTAGCTGGCATGGGGACCTGCAAAATGAGCAGAACACTCCAGAATGCATGTAAGGGACAGAAGAGGCAATTGTCCCCTGTCTATTGCAGGGAGTGGAAGCAAAGGCTGGGCAAGGTCCAGGGCTTTTGTAACGCGGTGACCATGCCCTCCAACGGATGTCATCCTTCATTGCCTTACAAAGCAACTTCTCTTCTCTCCACTGGGGAATGGCTAGGAAGGGAAAGACTGAGAACTGGGCTGGAGGATGCCCATGATTCTGACAAAAGGTGTAGGGAGAGCTCTCACTTCCCTTGTGTTCAACATTCTAGAGTGATTTTTTCCAGTGAAGACAAGACCATACTTTTTTCTTCTTTTCTATTCCTCAGGGTACATAGACCAGGGTTCCATAAACAAGAGGAGCCAAGTTGAAATTTGTTTATATTAAATATCGCTTTTAGCCTGTCTTTTGAAGGATACAGGGAAGCACATGGGTTTAAAGTTTGTGTCACAATTGTAAGCCTGGGACTTGAGGTTTTTTGTTTTTTGTTTTTTCATGAAGTGGTTTCATTTCCCATGGGATGTTTTTTTTTATGTTTAAAAAGCTTTTATTTATTAATTCATGAGAGACACAGAGAGGGAGAGAGGCAGAGACACAGGCAGAGGGAGAAGCAGGCTCCACACAGGGAGCCCGAAGTGGGACTCGATCCTGGGTCTCCAGGATCACGCCCTGGGATGAAGGTGGTGCTAAACCGCTGGGCCACCCAGGAATCCCCGCCCATGGGATGTTTTAGAGGCAAACTCCTGCCTTAGCTTGTTCTACTGTGAAGCTAGGAGGAATTCTGCACCATGCTTCAGGAGGCCTGGGTTGGAGAACTGGCTCTGCCTGACTCCGTAGCTGATGATGGCAGCAGGATACTTAATTTCTCTTGGCCCCCTTCCCACCATCTTTAGAATGGAGACCCATAGAACTTTAAAAATCACCTAGCTCAGTTTACCTCATTTCTTAGATTAATATTTCGATGAATAGAAACAGATACTTAGATCTTTAAGAAGTCAGTAGGCATAGCAGGTAGAGCCTGTCTGGGTTCAAATCCCCCATCAGTCAACTACTGGCTGTGTGATGCTGGACAAGCTACTGTATCTCTCTGAGCCTCAGCTTCTTCATCTGAGAAACAGGATAACATATGAGAAACAATAACAGAACCTACCACACAGACTAAGAAGAATCAATATGTGCAAAGAGTGTGGAAAAGCACTTATCCATGGCAAGGGGCAAGTAAGCACTAGCTTTTATCATCAACCCAAGTTCATGCCAACTCTATTGACTGGAATTAGAACCCCATCTTCCAAGGGCCACTATTCCCATGTTTGTAGTCAGGATGGCAGGTTAGATTCATCTGGAACACTTTAAAAAAAATAATACTGTGCTGGACCCCAGGCCACGTCAATTAAATTAGAATGAGGATAAGGGTCCTGGGAATCTGTATTTTTAGAGAGTCTCCCCGCCAAGCGATTCCAGTACATGGCTCGGACTAAGAACCACTGTATTGTGTTGTCCTCAACTATTTCGGAGGATTTTTTTGAAGCTAGAGCATACTTTGAAATCTTTATGTGTAAATGGTATCATTAACTATTTGTCAAGATCTTATTCTCCTACAAGGGGCATAAGTTGTTTTTCATTGTTACTCTCACTTCGCGGATGGGAAAAATACATTTTTTCTCCTGTCTTCCTTTCTTGAAAGCCCCTGGTGGGGGCTGAGCACAGGCACACTGGGACTTATTTCAGAAGAACCAGGACAGCCCCCCACCCACTGTCTCCCCCTCACTACCTCACCCCCCTTGGGAGAGACACATCTGATCCCCCCCAGTCATTATCATTTTAATGCACGAAATGACATTATGCCGAAAAGAAGGGGTTCATAAATTATATCTGATTTTAGAAAGTTTTCCAGCCATTGTATAAATGACAGATCTATAAAAGAAGACTGAAAATGAATTTCAAATAAAAAAAATAATTCCATGTTTTTATGGCAAGCTTAAAAAAAAAATCTGGGAACAAAATGTTTCTGAGGAGGGTGATTCAGGAGCCTGTGCAAGGGGCCCTGCCTGGCAGGAAGCAGGCAACTCAGAACCTGAGGGAAATTCGGGGACAGTTACCGGGCTGATGTGCCTGGAAGCCAGAACACGGTTCCCAGGGGCATGAGGAAGAGTCATTTCATGGTCTGATTTGAGGAAAGCAAACATCGCAAGTGTTCAGGGAAAGACTGTTCACAGGCCCTCTGACAGGCCTGGAGGCCTCACTGCAGTTGATGGATGGAGCCAGGCCTTGAACTTCTCAAAGCTTACATCGTCGGTTGGGGTTTGGATACAGCAAAGTAGAACTGGACAAGTTTCCTCTTCTCTTAGTACCGCTGCAATTTACAGAAGGCCAGAGAGCCTCTCGGAAGAATGTTCCCCAAACCATGCCCCTCCCTGGGTAAGACACAGTTTCTCACCCCACCTGCAACTCAACCCAATGTTGGAAGTGATCGAGTCTGGCAGGTGGCTGCTGTTGGGAAGGAAAGGGGTGCAGTGGTTGTGGGGCCTAGTGTGGAGACACCCAACAGAATTGTCATGCCTCCTCCAAGCGACATGGGGACGGATCTGGGTGCATGGAAATGCTCCTGGGTGACTTAACAGTACTAGGAAACGGGCCTGGAATTCCTGCTCTCAGAGTGGGACCGTGGAGGGAAGAAGAATGGGCTGCAAATTAGCCATTGGGGAATCTCAAACCGTGTGTCACCCCACCGTGTTCCATAAACTGGTTAAGTTTGATGCTACCTACCTAATTTCCTTCTCTAATTCATTAACCCTCTTCGTTCATTCAACAAATATTAAACCCAAATCTGGGATAGGCACAGAAAGAAGGAACAGAAAAGAGATTGAGACAAGCATTTCCCCTTGGGTAAAATGGTCCCATATGGTGGCAGAGCGGCTGGGAAGAAGCTCATAGCTGGTCACCCTCTCCCCTCCTCTCCTTCCATCTCTGATAGCTGCGTGGCTTCTCCGCACCTGTGTTCCACACCAGCCCGAGCTCTGGATCATCACGCCAACACTTCCCTGCCTGGCTTTCAGTTTCTTTGAGTCAATTTCCCGTGGTGGGTGGACATCCTTTGCCCACAGGAGTCTTCCTTAAACACATCCCCAAAGACAACATGCTCCTTGGAGAAGTCCTATGAGAAGAAGGCTGGGAAGCCAAATACATTTAGGAAACACTGCATGTTTCTTTCCTTTCTTGGAGCCTCCTCATAAACTCTGGCAAACAGAAAACTTCTAGATGTTCTGGGCATGGTGGGGTCTTTTTAGGTTTGATTAACCCAGTACCTCCCAAGCCTGTGCAGCCACGGGGCAATTTCCCCACAATGTTTAAGAATATTTCTATTCCTTCCTCTCTCTCCATTATGATCCTCATCTTCTATTCCTGCTTTATTTTTCTCCTTAGTACTGAGCACTTTCTGAAACTCATTTTTTTGTACGTATGTATGTATTTCTGGACTCTTCTATTGCCTGTCCTCCCCCATTTGAATTCAAGCTTTATGTGGGTAGGGACCTATACACACATGCATACACAATGGTTGAGAGAGATGCACACATACACACAGAGCCTGTGATGGGGTGGATCCTAACTTAGTAAATATTTATTGTGAGAACATGAGCCAGTGGGCTTCCCACCGCGTCTGCCAAGCATTACTGGGCTCAGGTGAAAAAACCTTAGCTTCTAGCTCCAGGAAAGCCCTGCTCCTGCAACTCCACTAAAATACTATTTGTTGAGTCTCACAGCTTGCTCATCAAAGTTGCCTTCAAAACCTTACTCTACCCACCAATCCAAACTATTTTGAAACAAATTTTGCTTGGTTCCAACCAGTTTCCCACCTTGTGAAACTCACCTTGAAATCACCCAACCCTGACCCTAAAAGCCTGGAAATACCTTCCTGATTCTCCTCAGATTGAGATTCTATGAAGGTGGTGTTGTCTGTTACAAGAGTAGGTCTGAGAAACTCAGCTCTGTGCCATCAACAGGTTTTCTGATGGTCCCTTGCAAGGCTGGTGATGGACAATTCAAATAATGCAGTTAATTGATTGTTAATTAGCTGTTTACTGCTAATTCTCAAGACCAACTTTGGTAAACATAGTTTTTGCGGGCCAGGAAATAAGTTTTTTGTTTTTTGTTTCTTTGTTTGTTTGTTTGTTTGTTTGTTTTTTCTGGTCAATGTCCTTCCATTTGCTGGGTCCTGGCTACTTCACATACTCTTTTAGTACTTGGCTTGTACTACTACTAAAGGATTGCTGGGTTCACGTAGCCTGTGCTTTACTGAGAACTTATTTGAAAGCAGGACCTTTCTTTTCTCATTGGTCCCAGTGGAATTAGAGCCCCTTCTCTGCTCTTCTCAAAGCATTTCCATTATAATCTAAAGTTTACTAGAGCTTCCAGAACAAACTACTACAAACTTGGGGCTTTGATAACAACAGAAAAGGGGTGCCTGGTGGCTTAGTCAGTGAAGCATGTGCCTGTATAATCCAGCATGATCTATTGCAAGCGCCTTAATTTAATTATATCTGCAAAGATCGTTTTATTCCCTATAAGGTCACATTTATGGGTTCCTGGAATTAGGATGTAGACCTATCATTTTGGGGGCCACCATTCAACCCATCACAGGGCTAGAATTAAATATAATAGTTCATGAAACCTTGTTTTCAAAGGAAATGAAATGCTTTGGAGAGGTAAGGGACCACCATTGTTTCCACAGGAAAGAAATGGACCGGCCTTTCTAGCATACTCTTCCTTGCTTGCAGCATCCCATGGGAGATAATTTGGATTTTTTTTTTTCTCTCCGGCTTTGGATTTCCACCTCTGGAATCCTCTCATTGAGAACTTCTAACGATCTTCAAGAGAAAGCATCTGAGGTGTCCACAGTCCAGGGGATCCATATCTTAGCAGTCTTGTCTTCCCCTGCACCCCACCTGCCGAGCCAGCTGTGACTCCTCTCCATGCCATACACACAGACTGTGCAGTCCAGGGCTTTTGCTCAGACCACTCCTCTCAGCTAGAGCGCCTTCCCTGCCCATCTCTGCCAGTCCAATGTGTCTGCTGATCAAGGACTCCAAACATAATCACCTGTTCTCCTCACCCCTGACCACGGCCTCTCAACTCTAGAATAAATAATTTCTTTCTGTAAAGCATCTCAGACTTTTCTATCCCCCTCTAGCCACCGACGATTCCCTTGTAATTGGTGTGTATGTCAGTCTTGCACACCATATCTGGAGGCCAGTCACACAAGATCTCCTTTTTTCCCTCTACCCTCTTCCTTCTTTGTCCCAACTTTGTAAATCCTCTGCCCCCCACCATCTGCTCTTCTTCTTCTTCTTCTTCTTCTTCTTCTTCTTCTTCCTCCCTCCTCTCTTCTAAACCTTCCCTTCTCCTTCTCCTTGACCGGCTCCTTCTTTATAATAAGTGGCCCTTTGCACCTGTTAGACGTTTGACTTCTATTACTTAAGTCCAACAACTTATGACACACAGTGGCATTATCTCCATTCTCTGTGATGCATGAGTCAGCCCAGGTCTGTGACATTTGCATCTATGCGCTGAGTCCTGAGGCCAAAACTCAAATCCCAACTTGTGGGGCGCCACAGAGCCTCTGTGCCTCACAAAGTACCGCCCTTGCAGGGTCCCCCCACGGCCCTGATCGACTGCCTCACACACAGTGGGTATTATGCAAATGTGTGCAGAATGAATGAACAGATGTTGAATCATTGGGGCCATTTAAAATATTTTTAAAATAGCAGAGGAGGGTAAGAAAATCAGATCGTTTGAGCCCAAGCTATTTGCGCATCTGCCAATTGCAGCCAAAGCATCTAAACAGCATGTTTGTTAGTGGTCTGTGGGTTAATTAGTAGGTGCCTGCTTGCTTCTGTGGAAATGAGACCTCATTATCCTGTCTTTTTTATTTCAAGTCTGACATTTATGAAAGGTGAACAGATATGTGTAAGAGCAGCCAGCCACTGCGGGGCTCCTGCCTCGACAAAAATACTTCTAGTGTTTGTTTTCCTGGGAGCCTACACTGTTGGCTTCTTTGGCAAGACTTTTTTAAAACATGAAACTTGGGTTTGCAGATGGGAGGCAGAGATCTGGCGGGTCCATCAAAGCAGGAGAATGACCGGGGTCGCTCTCTCGGTAGTGACCTCTCTGGCCCTGTCCCAGGCGGCTGCTTTCCCTCTCTGAGACCCTTGGCTGCCCAAGGAACAGGCTCCTGCTGCCAATCCTGCTGGTCACCTTTCAAGTGTACATCTGCCTCTCAGAAAGGGTCAAGTTCAGAGATCTTTGGGGCTTAAAACGGGGCAGATCAGACCATGCATGGCATTCACCATGCCTGGCTGGACCACACTAGGAAGAGATGGGAGCTTCACTTTTTGCTCTGAGGTTTTAGGTTAACTCTCCCCAATGGGCAACTTTTTGTAGTCAACGATAATGGTAAAGAATAGCTCACACCTATTGAGTATTTATTACGTGCCCAGCACTGTTCTGAAGGCCACACGTTTCCACAACAATGCATGAGGTGGATAGAATTGCACTAAAGATAAAGCAATAGTTGGCTCTCGGTGCAGCAGGACTCCTTCCTGTGAATGCAACTGCCAAAGCCCGTCCAACCGCACAGCTGAAATGCATGCAATTTCGCGCACATAAATTATACTTCCATAAAGTTGGTTTAAAAGTTACATGAATACTCATAATGTAGTGTTTACCACCTGGCCACACATGATTTCCAGTGCTTCCTGTGCACCAAATCCTGAGAACATCCCTATGATGTCGCTGTTGTCATTATCCCCGTGAGGAGACCAAGGCACAGGAAGGCTGACAAGTTGCCCAAAGCCACATTACTACAAAATGGGACAGCAGGGATTTGAACTCAGCCAGACTCCACTGCATTTATGAGCTCTTTGCGGTCATGAAGCCCTTCGAGAAAGTACTGGAAGCTGTGGCTCCTAGGAATCCCACATTAGAAACTTCTGTCCTCAATGAAATGCTCTAATGAAAGAAGCAACTAATGGTTTGTCTTGTCTATCTGTCTTTGTCAACACATCCCCAGGGCCTGATGTTTAATAGTGGCTCAATAACCCGTGTTCAGTGAAATAAATGGACAGTGCCTCAGGTGACAGGGTAGGTATGATGGCTCATTTTAGGTCCACTTCATGGGGTTAAGGGATGCCCCGATATCTGATTCTTTCTGGAGGTATTTGGGAGGGTGTTTCAGAAAGAGATTGGCATTTGAATCGGTGAGCAGAGTAAGGGGGAGACCCTCCCTGGGGAGGATGGGCATCATCCGATTACTGAGAACCCAGATAGGACAAATAAGTGGAGGATAGGTAAATCTGCTCAAGGGGTTGGAGTTGTAGTTTTTTATTTAGATAAGCCATTTAATCTTTCCAAAATTTTTTTATTTATCATCACCTTTGCGATGGGGTAATAGCACCTGCCATAACTCCATTGTGGGTGCCTGATATACTTATGGGGACTCTGTGGGTTTTTTAAAGTGCATTTAGACTCTGGAAGTGTGGGGGGGACTGCAGATGTGGCTTACACAACTACACTTCACTAACCATACATCTTAAGAATGCCTTAGTCTTCTTACCTGTAAAATGGGGTATCACAAGTATTGACCTCACAGGGTTGATGTGAGGATGAAATGAGTTGATATATGTGAAATTCTTAGAATGGTGCCTGGGACATGGCAAGTACTGTATAAGTGTGTTGCTGTTATAATAATTCATATTGTGATTACTCAGTTTAATCTTAAAAACCTACATTTTTTTTTTTTTTTTTTTTTAGGCAGGCAAACGCTGATGCCCTTGCTTTGCTGGTAAGGAAGCAAAGGATTCTCTGTATTATTTCTGCAACTTTTATATGAGTCTAAAATGATTATAAAACCAAAAAATTAAAAAACAGTATAGAAACTTGTGGTAGTTCCTTATGGACTCCAACCTAGAGTCTGAACCTCCTCACATGGCAGGCAGATGGGAATCCCATGAGCTGGCCACAGCCTGCCTACCTTCCAGCATATAGCTCTGCCCACCCGGTCCCCCTCACCCTGCTCCCGCAGAATCAGGCTGCTGGGCATCCCCCAAATAGGTCTTAGAATTCCTACCTTTGGGTATACTGTGCTCCCAGCTGGAATGTCCTCCCTCTCACCTGCTGAGCTTCTATTTATCTTTTAAGCCCAAAGCGAAGCATTTCTTGTTCTATGAAGTCTTCCTCAACTTTGTGTGTGTGTCTGGTCTGCTCCTTCTGTCCCTGCTCAGTATTCTGAGCTTCTTTCTAGTCTCTCACCGCCCCCACACCCCAACTGTGTTGTGATGTGTGTTATAAGTCCGTGTTTGTCCATAACCTGTGGATGTCTGGCAAGCAACACCAGGCACTGGCCACTTGGTCATCTGAGCACACTCTGCCTGTGACACAGGGTCCAAAGCACAGATGCTTGTGACAACTTTGACTTGCTACTGTGAGCATTTCCTTCTCACTAATTGGTCCTATCGTTCATCGGAGTGAATCAGGAATCTGGGAGTCAGCAGTCAGCCATGCCTCTTCCCTTTCCCTGGTCCAGTCAATCCAGGCCAGTCCCATCCACTCTACTCCAGAGGAGCCCTTGATCCAAGCCCAAGCCACCACCAACTTTCCCTTAGAGGACTTTCCTACCTGGTCTCAGCACTCTATTTCCAATCAATCCCCTGCAGAGCACAACCAGAATAATGTCTTCATAAGTAACTCCTTTCTTGCAATGACCTTGTTTCAACCTCTTCAAAGCTTCCTGATAAAGCACATGTTCCTCCATGGAGTTTGTAAAGTCCTCCTTACTCACCTCTGCAATGTCATCTCGCTTGGTTTTCTCGGTACTCCTTCCAGTTCCTCCAGCCTTCGGGATAAGCAGTGTCCCTGCTTGTACACTTGACTTGCTTCCCCTCCCCATCACATCCTTTGTGCATCTACTAATCTGTCTGGTCTTCACTGAATGGTGTTTCCTTTGGTGAGCCACCTCTGACACCTGAGATAGGTCAGGTCTCCAGTTGGAAGCATTCACGGCAATTTATCCTTTCATCACATTTATAAATTAGGGTGATCAACCCTCCCTGTTTGCCAGGACAGAGGACACAGTCTCAGGATGCAGGACTTCAGTGCTAAAACTAGAAAAGTCCTGGTCAAACGGAGACAGGTTGGTTGCCCTACTTGTAGTGTATCATTCTATTGTTCAATGCCTGCTCAGAAGATTAAACACCATGAGAGCCAAGGTCTGTGGGTTTTGTTTGTGCCTCTATGCCAAGGTTAGAGCAGTGATTGACATGTAGTGGATATTTAGTAAATATTTGTTGGATAGGCAGATGGACAGATGGATGGACAGAGAGACGGATGGGTGAACGGATGGATGGATAGATGGATGGATGAATGAATGGGATGAATGACTGGTAGAATAAATGGATGGATCGATCTTAAAGGAACCTTCCAATCCTTGAGTCTGAGGCTCAATTAAGGAAAAACAAATAAAAGAATAGTAAAAAGACCAGTCCTTTCAAATATCCTGGGGACAACTAGTGATTGAACTCTGCCTGTGGGAAGGAAGAAATAAGAACAGAGTTGTTTCTAAACAGAATGCCTATTTCCAGGCATGAAAAAGAGGCAAGAAACAATGGCTTCCAGTAAAACAAGGTCCCCAAAACACTGTGCTGAACACTTCATGCATTCATTCCTCACAATTGCCTATTAAGTAAGTACTGTTTTTCATTTCTCTTTGGCTGATGAGGAGAGTGAGGGATGATAAGGAAAGGTAACAAGTCCCAGGTGACACACACACTGGAGTTAGTGGGGGGGGAGGTCCTGTGATTAACTTGCCTCTTTCCCCATGTTGCCGAGTGCTTTGAGCTTTTCAGTCTCTGGGTGCTAATGAGAGAAAAAAGGGGTCACAGGGTAAAAAAGGGAAATGCATGGAAAGAAAGAGGGGCCAGAACTGGACAAGGAAGCAGAGGCACTCCCTGAAGTCACCTGAGGCCCTGGGAAGAATCTGAGTAACAGAGAAATCATAAGAGAAATGGAATCTGAGTAGTCTTAGGGAATGAAAGCTAAATGACCATTTGCGAGGATTCACACTTGGAAATTATCTTTCTCCATAGAGGAGGAGGATTGAGGTATTGATTGCATTTATTTTCTCATGACACAAAAGGTAAATTAATCCTTTTAGAGCAGAAAACATGTTTTTATTACATTCTGAGTAATTTCTTTTGAAAAAGAAAAACATTTTTTAAAGCCACTGGCAGTAAAACTAGATTTCCTCCCCCCCCCCACATCTTAGATGAGAATGTGTGTCATTATTCATGCATAATCTGATTCCAAATGATTCCTTGTTTACAGTTTGTGTTTTTTGTATTTCCTTATGTAAGCAAGAATTAATACACTCCGACATCAAAGAAATAAGCTAAATTATTTTTACTGCTTCTCTTTAGGACATACAATATGTCTTCTTTAACTCTCAATGACATGCAAAATAGTCGGAGGAAAACACAAATAAATACCTATGGAAACAAAGACAAATATCCTCGGTGGAAGGAGAGAATGCGTGCTGTTGGCGGGCTTGCCTGGCTTTCCTTCTCCACAGAGCCTGCTGGGGACCAGGCTGGTCTGGGACTCACCGGGAGCTGGTCTGTCCCTTCCCTGTGCCCATATCAGATGCCAGCTCAGCCTGGCATGTGGTCTCATCAAGCCTTCCAGCTGAGCTGAAAGCAAGAGGAGCATCCAGATGTGCAGGCTTTTTGCACATCTGGGGAGGGTAGCTCCTTGTGGGGGGAAAAGCCCTCGCTATTCCTAGCCTTTCCATTCCAACAGAGAGAGCTGCCAGCAAATTCTGGCGTGTGCAAATAATCTGAAGATTGTATCTGCGTTAATTTGTCCAAGAATTGACTGTGATTTCAAAGCCTACTCAAGCGCTTTTAGAAAGCCTTGGTTGGGCAGCCCCGGTGGCTCAGTGGTTTAGCGCCGCCTTTGGCCCAGGGTGTGACCCTGGAGACCGAGGATCCAGTCCCACTTCAGGCTCCCTGCAAGGAGCCTGCTTCTCCCTCTGCCTGTGTCTCTGCCCCTCTCTCTCTCTCTCTCTCTCTGTCTCTCATGAATAAATAAATAAAATCTTAAAAAAAAAAAATAGAAAGCCTTGGTTAACACACAGGATGCTTCAAAGCCAGAATCAAGAGTGAGATAAGGAGCCCAGTGCTTCTCCAGTGCCCATCCTGCACTCACACAACCCCCGAGAAGGTGTGTGTCCTTAAGTCTGCACTCTGGCCACCTGTCTGGGCTCACCCACAGTCTCAGCCCCGAGATGTCTCTCTGAGTGAAGTATGTTGCACACTCCTTTCCTGGTGCTCTTGACAATCTGAGTACCTTGCATTTCACTAACTCACGTTTCAGTAGACAACTCTGGATGTGTGGTACCTGTTTAAAAATATGTTTCTCCTTTTTAATTCCTGTGTCCCATAATGCTCTTTTGTAGTGTCATTATAAGAAAAACACAGAAGCCTTCCTTTTTTTTTTTATTTAATGCAGAGATGAAATAGCATATCTTTGATAGGGATCCTTGAGAGTGGCAGTAACAAGGCTGTAAAGTTTGACCTTATGAATCCAGAATACGATGGCCGCTGGGAACTTCAGATCCCCTGTATCCCTGAGCCTGCCTCTTCTTATCCCATCATTCCTTGCACTCTTTGAAGAGATAAACTGGCTTTATTTTCACTCCAACTCAAATAAAGTTTATTCTCAGTCATCTGTTAGTAAGTCTTAAACTCCGAGGACGATTGGACCTTATACAGCTAGATACCACAGTGACACTGAATTGAAATATGCCAGTGATTTACTGGACCTTAACCAGATGTCAGCCCCTGTCCTAAGCTGTCAGCTATTCGTCTTTCCCCCACCCCCAGAACCTACCTTCTTGGATCTAGCAAGAGGGGCCCCTACCCTGTGTTCTGCATAGGTGTGTGAGTACGTGCATGTTCCATGAGCTCTGTGCTGGCCCTTTGCTGACCTGTGCCTCTCCCCACCTGTGAGGAGACTGGGGCTAAGGGGATGCCCACCTGGAACTATTGTACCCTCTTCTAGACCACATCCTGGATGCCCAGAGCCTCACAATTTTCTGCCTGCAGGCTGCACACACCTCTGTCCTGGGTCTGTCCTTTCAAAGGGAGATGGTTCAACCAATGAGTGTCCCCCAGGTCTCGAGGTGACTGTTAAATAGTACAGGGTAAATACCTACCTGAGGGACCTTCCTGTGTTATTTCTTTAGCCCAGAAATGTTAGGAATGGGCTCATTCACCGCAGCCTTATGGCATTTTCTTAGGATTATCTCTCTTTTGTAGTAAAGGGAGCTGAGATCCAGGAAAAGCCAAGTAACTTCTCCAAATGTACACCTTGAGTGGATGGTAGGGCCCAGATTTTACCATGGACATTTGGCTTCAGTGTCCCCAACTTTATCCACTGTTCCTATGTCCTGAAGATCTATGAGCCCGCTCCTGAGATCATCACCACTCAGCAATGCAGTATCACAGTCTAACAGGGAGACCATGACAGCTACCTTAGAAGCAGCATCAGGGCTTCCAGGGACTGGGCTGTCTGTGTGTGTATTTGTGTGCATTTATACATGTACATATGTAAATAACAATGTGTATGTGTTAATATAAGAAAAAATTTATTATATGATATTGGCTCATGCAATTACAGAGGCTGAGAAGTCCCACAATATACCCTCTGCAAGCTAGGGACTCAGGAAAACTGGTGGTGTAGTTCAAATGTACTAGAAGCAAAGCCACTGGTGAGCTTCTGCACTGCAGGCATGAGAGCCAGGAGTGCCACAGGCAGGGGATGATCAATATCATAGTCTAGCAATCAAGTTGTCTAATTCAACCCTTTTCTACCTTTTGGCCCTCAATGGATAGGATAATGCACACCCACACTGGGAAAGGCCATCTTCCTTACTTAGTTCACCAATTGAAGTGTTAATCTCTTCTAAAAACAACCTGATACACCCAGAAATAGTGCATAACCAGCCATTTGGCCTCGTGTGTCCCAGTCAAATTGACAGATAAAATTAACTGTCACCACTAGTCAGAACAACCTTAGTTTTGAGGTAGGGTCCTAGAAGTTTCTTAACTGGCCAGAAGCTACTCACTTGGTTGCCTGATTGTGGGTTGACCCTACAGGTCAATGGGGTGGGTCAGTAGCTGAGCAGATGAGAGGATATTAGGGGCCTAGTGACATCACCAAGTGTGGGATCTTATTTATTTTTTTTAAAGATTTTATTTGTCAGAGAGAGAGAGAGTAAGCAGAAGCGGTGGGGAGGGGCAGAGGGAGAGGGGGAAGACTCCCCACTGAGCAGGGAGCCCAACATGGGGCTTCATCTAGATCTCCAGGATTGTGACCTAAGCCAAAGACAGACACTTAACCAACTGAGCCACCCAGGTGCCCCTCCAAGAGTGGGGCCATTAATCAATGATAAGCACTGAGCTGAACAAAGTGCATGTTTCTAGACCTGCTCCATCTTATATGGCTGCCACTAGATATAGCCATTTAAATTTGAATTGATTAAAATTAAATAAATTAAAATTTCAGCTTCCCAGTAACACTGGCTATATATAAAGTGCTCAATAACTTCATGTTGCTGGCAGCTGTCATATTAGACAGTACAGAACATTTCCCACTGTAGAAACTTCTATCGGACAACACTTCCCTGGAAAATCTTCGAGTGATCTTTGGTAATACTGCTGACATTGAAAGGACATACTCTCAACCTTTTTGCCTTATTTCCAAACGCCAGATAAATTTTCTAACAGACTGGAATGCGTGGGTGGCTCAGCGGTTGAGCATCTACCTTCGCTCAGGGCATGATCCTGGGGTCTGGGGATTGAGTTCCTCATGGGGCTCCATGCAGGGAGCCTGCTTCTCTCTCTGCATATGTCTCTGCCTCTCTCTCTCTGTGTGTCTCTCATAAATAAATTAAAAATCTAAATAAATAAATAAATAAATTTTCTAATATACCAAAGTAGGGTTAGGGCTCCATAGTCAATATTTGGGAAACTCCTGATAGTAAATTCGGTTCTTGATTTTTAAGATCTAAATATGCTAATATGCATTTTGACCATCAAAAAGGGAGTTTGAGAAGGTAAGGTTTTCCGACTTATTTGGGCCACATCTTCCTTTTTTATTTCTATTTTTTAAATAAATTTCTTGAGTTTGGCATTCCATCCATGAATCTAAGCAATTAGAAAAATACTTCTCTAGAAAATAAATATGAAGGCAAACTTCTTGGGGCTCTTGTTCTTAGGAAAGTCAGTTGCCATATAAGAAGTCAATTACCCTGAGACCTGCATGCTAGACAGGCCACCTGTGCTCCAAATGACACCCCAACTGAACATGTGGCTGATGGTGACCCTGACAAAGCACCAGACATGTGGTAGTGTTGCCTTAGACCCTTAAGACCAGACTGATCATTCCCTAAGTGCTTCTGTGTGACATCAATTGATGCTCAGAAGAATTGCCCAGCCACATGTTGCCCAAATTTCTGACTTAAAGAATCCATGAGATATAATAAGCTGGTGTTGTGTTAAGTCTCTAAGTGCTGGGTAGTTAGTTTTTCCAGAAGGGAAGTAGCAGAGTTAACAAATCAGTCACCTATCCCTAGCTCAGAGTTTTTTTTCAGTCTTTAAAAGAGAAACACAAACCAGGGGTGGCTCAGTCAGTTAAGCATCTGCTTTCGGCTCAAGTCGTGATCCCAGGGTCCTATGATCGAGCCTTGTGTTGGGCTCCCTGCTCAGCAGAGAGTCTGCTTCTCCCTTTCCCTCTGTCCTTCCTTCCAACTGTGCTCTTTCTTTCACTCTGTCTCTCTCTTTCAAATAAATGAATAAAATCTTAATAGAAAGAAAGAAAGAAAGAGAAAGAAAGAAAGAAAGAAAGAAAGAAAGACCAATTCAAATAAAATGTGCCAAACAGTGATTGTTACAGAGGGAGCGGGACTAAGGCATAAGGAGAAAGCCAAACTAGGAGGCAAATTCTAACTCTACTAGTTACCCACCACTGCATAACAAATTACCTTACAATTTATTGGCCCAAATGAAAGAAATCTTTATTATCTTACAGTTTCTGGAGGTTGGGAAAGTGGGTGCAGCTTAGCTGGTCCTCGGGCTCATGAGAAGCTGTTATTAAGGTATCAGCTGGGGCTATGGTCATCTCAACCCTCAACTGGGAAAGGATCTGCTTCCCAGCTCACTCATGTGGCTGTTGGCAGGATTCATTCAGTTCCTCACTGATTGTTGGTCGGAGATTCCCCTAGGCTCCTAGCCATGTGGACCTCTCTACAGGGCAGTTCACGGCATGACAGCTGGCTTTAAGAGAACAAGCAAACAAAAGGCCACGAGAAAGTGAACAAGATGGAAATTGCAATCTTTTGTAAGCAGGTCTCAGAAGGGATGCTTCATCATTTTTGCCATATTTTGTGGATTACAAGTAAGCCACTCGGTCCAGCCCACACTCATAGGGAGGGGATTACACAAGGGTGTGAATGAGCAGGAGGTGGGGATTATGGGAGGCCATCTTTAAAGTTGCCCACAGCATTGACCTTCCAGTGGGATCGGGCTGCAGCTTTACCTGATGGGTAGCAGTGTTCTTGCAGTGGACATGCAGGAAGCAGTGACACCGTTGTTATTAAATAGGGTGTGACAATTACAAAGGCAAAATAACAGACTACAATTTCTGCCTTCCCACTCCTTGCCCCCATTACACTTCCTGTTTGTAGATCATTTTTGCCAAGTTCACATAACATTTTTCTCTAAGGCAATGACATCTCAAGCTAGACTTTCCATGTGTGAGTTTCTGCTAGCTCTACTTTCATGGCCAACCTCATGTATTCTTGGGTTCCTTCTGCTGACTGCTGATATTGATGGACTTGAAAAGATCATGGGAACCTACCAACCTGTGCCATGGTCATTACTGATGTGTCTAAGGAGCCTAAACTTCAATATAGCTTGTCTAAGCTACTGTTATATTATTCCTCCTGAATCGTGGGAAGCAGAGTGAGATAATCCTTCCCGTCCAGCAAGAGGAAAAGACCCAGCATGTACAATAATGTATGTAGGAGCTGTGGATGTAAGATTCTTGGTATCATGAGGATAGCTTCTTATATTTTAAAGTGAGAGTAATGAGGTGAAAAGTTAGTCAGATAGTCAAAATTAGCCCTTGAGTAAATCCTCTTAAATTCCACAGAAAGCACAGAACACATGGTTTTTATACAGGCTCTCAGAAATTCCATCTCATTGAGTTTTCTATGTTCTGCATTGGAAAACATCATCGTTTCTTCCGATTGAACCCCAGATGAAGAGGTTGGCTTCACTGATGGGGCTTGTTCCACCAAGCAAGCAAACTTATTTAGTTTATGTCTAGCATGTTTACTAGAGCTCATATAAGTAAAATGGGTATATAATATGGTTTTACTGTTTATGGTTTTTATTTTTTTGGTAGGACAAAGACAACAAAGAAAAGAAAGGACAAACCATATAGGAACTCCTACAATCTAGTAACAGTGAAGCCCAAGAGTTGGTAAACTTATTCTGTAAAGGGCCAGATAGTAAATAATTTAGACTGGACATCTTCAGCTCTGCCTTGCTATGCCAGCTATGCTATCAGGATAGCATAGAGTGCACACAAATGAAGGGTCATAGCAACATCTCAACAAAACCTTAGTTCCAAAAACAGGTGTCTGGTTAAACCTGAATTGCAAGTCATGGTTTGTCCACCCCTGGTGTAGCTGAGCTATTGCTTTCCTAGGCTACCTTGTGTTGAATCTCTACAATCATCCATCTGTGCATCCATCCATCCATCCATCTGTCCAACCTCTCAGCCTGCCAGCTAACCACTTACTGATTCAATGCATGTTATTGAGGGTCTCCCACTGTAAATGGAGAACAAACATCTACAGATGTAGGGCATCATTGCTTTTGTTTTACACTGAGGCAAGAAATAATTGTGCCTGTTCCTACAGCTCTGACTGTCACTGAGATCAGTGAAGCTGAAGCAAGTCCCCGAAGTCAGGACATCTTCTCTTTTGCATCTAATTGCCTCCTACACCCACCTTTATTCCAAGCTGTCTCTTTTACTTCTTGATTCCTCCTTCAGCTGCAAGGAAGAAAAACAAACAAATAAGCAAATCTTAAAATTGGGGCAGCAGCTAAAAGACCCTTTGCCCAGGCACAAGGTGTGGAGTGGTGAGATAAACAGGCTTTGGAGCTGTGGCCCTACACCTCCTTTACAACTTGCACAGCTCCTCTTGCTTTCTGGAAGATTCTCTTCTTGCTTCCTACTGTGTTCTTTTGTGTTTTTTTTTTTTTTTAAGATTTTATTTATTTATTCATGAAAGACCCAGAGAAAGAGGCAGAGACACAGGCAGAGGGAGAAACAGGCTCCCTGCGGGGGACCCGATACAGGACTTGATCTCAGGACCCCAGGATCATGACCTGAGCCAAAGGCAGATGCTCAACCCCTGAGCCACTCAGGAGCCCCTTCCTACTGTGTTCTTAGCCACATTTGTAAGACCTTCTGGTTGATCCCAAGCCTCCTAAGTGTTGTCACTAGTTCTTTTTGGGAAAATATAAAGAATCTTCACTCCCCCCAGGGTGCTATCCTCCATCATTCAATTCAGAAGACTTTCCAAAGTCAACCACAAACCTGCAGAAATTATACAAATGGCAAATAATTGGAGCCCAGTGTTGTACCAAGACCATGGGCTTGCCCTAAAAAATGTAGAATAAAATGATAGAGGGATGCCTGTGGACTTTCAGGGTTAATTTTTTATATGGGAGAGGCAAAATGACAGATACATATGATGGGTTATTCTGCATGAAGATGATGGGTCATTCTGTACAATCTGGGAGTTAAGGGTCATTGCAGGAAGGCCCTTGGGTTTGCCACTGAATCACAGGTTGGCTCTAGCCGCGAAGCAGCCTCTCTCCAGTTGCTGGCTGGGCTTTCTGATGTGCGCACAGCGCTCGGAAGGCTCTTTGGTTTGAACAGGTGTTGAAAGCTGGGGAAAGCCAAAATATTTTGTTCTTTCTGGGTCACGAACTGTTTGCTGTTGGAAACATCTGTATGGACGGGTGTGCGGGCTAAACATAACAGAAGCGCAGCGAACGATGATAGCAGTCTTTGGTAGGGAGCCCCCTGAGGACCCCAATAAAGTCGATCTCTTAAGCACAAGCCCCTTGCTTCAGGCCACAGTGGCAGGCAATGAATTATCTGTGTTGGTTAAAAGGGCAAGGTCACCTCATAACAACATTGCCCATATGCTGCAGCTAAATCAAGCCTGTCCCCAAATATCATTTGGGGAAGATGTGTGCGTGTGTGTGTTTGGAGCGAGGTGATGATGTAGGCCAGCTTTCAAAAGCAAAAATCACCATAATTAGAGGAAATGCTACAAGTTCATTTCCTCAAAAAAGAGCAAGTGAGAGAGAAGGAGTTTAAAGACTAGATGTTTAGACAGGCCCGCAAGCCCCCTTGTGACCTTGCTCTGATATTTAACAAAACATTAATCTTCTTGCCAGCAATTATAAAGGATACAGTGATGTCGCTGGCTCTCGGAGAGTGAGTAATAGTAATTCCATTGTTCTCCTTTATTTATGCCTTGGCTGTACCAGGCAGATGAGGTAAGTTGGGGCTTTCATATGTTATTATTCCGCACTGGCAATACATAAAGGGTGCTTACACAAATATCTGTCTGTTTCGGAGGCACTGTTTCACACCTCCTTACAACTTGCGATCAAAGCGTTTCAACATTTTATTATGAAATCATGAAAATCCTCCTCTAGTTTACATATGAATTATAGCCTTTTTTTAAACCACCAGTGTGCCCCTGTGACAGTGGCTTTTGAACCTCGAAAGGGAACAAGGTGTTAGATATTTATTTCTTGAAGGCTGTGACTTGCCCGATAACCTTGCTGAATGCTGTGTGCCAGGGGACTGTCCAAGCTCTCCAGCAAACACAAAAGCTTGGGGGTAGGGGGGGGGGTGCCTGGGTACCAAGAGGGGACCAGTGATTTCTCCTTTTCTTGTCGGGGAAACAAAATTTGGTGTGAAAGCCTCCATTTGGGAGCAGAGGAGAAAGAAAAGGTTGCACACCTCGTAATTTCAACCTAAACAAAAAAGCCACCTTGGCCTTCCTAAAATAAAACAAAATCCTTATCCAGAGGTTGTGGGGCAGTGACTGTTTCCCTTAGGTGTTGACTTCTAAGTTGTCACACAGACTTCCTGCTCCCTTGGTCTGGCAAGTCGGAGAAGAAGCAATTGCTTCTGTTGTGAGATTTGCATATCAACTGGGGATCTTCCTTTTCAGCTGGCCTCCTCTTCTGGGGACAATTAATAATCTCCTTTGGAATGTGGAGAGTAGGAGGGAAGCTGCCTGACCAGCTCGGTGTCTCCAGGATATATAGGCGCCTGGGTGTGTTGATTCTTTCATTCAGGGTTTTTGTTTTGTAGGTGAATCTGTGGGGAGGTAGACCCGCAAGAAATCAAAGAGATTATATTTTAGTGAGGGAAGCTCTGGATGGGGAAAGAGCCATCTGCAGTTACAGAGGATAACTTTAAGCCTGGACAAAATTTTACTGCCGTAAGCCCGGTCTGTGCCTTTCTTTCATCGGCGCCTGTGGGCTGGGGGCATCTCAGTGACCTTGACAGTGTCTTGTTTAATCAAGCACGGGGGATGAGGAGGTGCTGCATGGAAAAGGGAAAGGAAGAAAGAACTGGAAGGAGTTTTCTTGTCTCATATGGTCAAGCCAAGTGAGATTCTCCATTGGATTCCAAGCCTCAGCCTGTGCCCTGGGGTGTGCCCAGAGCCCCGAGCAGCTACCCAGTAAAGATAGAACTGGACTCCACCATGGAAAACTCATCCTCCTGTTTTTGTAGAGGAGGAATGGGCAGATGAATGCGGGGCTGACCCAAAGTTGCCAAATTATCTTCCAAAGGAAGGTCTACGTACACAGTCCTACGGCAGCATGCTCGTCTTCTCCTTAAGAATCAGGATAAATGCTTATGGGTTTGAGCAATTAAATTAATACACGTCCTTTCTGGCCTCTGCGTGCCTCTTGGTGGCTTTGCTTGGAGGATATAACGAATGCAGTTGGCTTGTGACGTAACATTCTTACAGCAAAACATGTGACCTCATCTCAGTAGCACCCTGAAAGGGATGCCGTTACACCGAGTGACTTACAGTTAGCCCCATTTCACTTTAAAGATCGATTTTATTTATTTATATATTTATTTATTTATTTATTTATTTATTTATTTATTTATTTATCTGAGACAGAGAGCAGGGGGAGGGGCAGAGGGAGACGGAGAGAATCTTAAGCAGACTTCCCACTGAGTGCAGAGCCCAACATGGGGCTCCATCTCATGATCCCGAAATCATGACTTGAGTCGAAATCAAGAGTCTGACACTTAACCAACAGAACCACTATGGCATCTCTGCATTTCACTTTAAACATGCAATGATTTGTCAGAAATACAGGCAATAACTTCTAGTTCTGCTCCCACCACCTCCTCTTTATTTAGAGATAATGTGGCAGTTAAGGCCCTACTTATTTTGTACTATCCTACCACGTCTCTGGGACTCCTGGCCAGCAGGAGACCTTCGCTCAAGACCTGAGTTTCTCAAGTACCCTTATATCCTCTGAGGCCACTGTGATTACTCATCTCCCTTCCTCTCCCTCAGAAAGTTTGGGGCACCTGGGTTGCACAGCTGGTTAAGCATCCAACTCTTGAGTTTGGCCCAGGTCATGACCTCAGGGTTATGATATTGAGCCTTGCTTCTGGCCCCATCCTGGGCATGGAGTCTGCTTAATATTCTCTCTGTCCTTCTCCTTCTGCCCCTCTCCCTACAAAAATGGATGGAAAATTCTATTTGATGAACTAACTCTGAACAATTGGTAATGTCTCTCCAGAATGCTGTGTTGAGAAGGATCCTGAAACCTAGACGGGATGGTGGGGGATGTGGCTTGGTGATTAATGATGACTACCTTTGTATGGATGGGAGAAGCATCAACTGTGTGGAGTTGTCTCAATATCTGTGCTTCCTGGGCTGCCCACCTTTCCCCCTTTTTCCCCTCCAAGTCCTACTGTCCTCCTGGATCCAAGCAGAGTCCCACTTCTTCCTTGTAGTCTTCAATACCAGTGACCACCCTCCTCTTTCTTTGCTGAGCATGTTTGTGGTCCCAGTCTTCACTGGGAACTGGATCATTGCCTCAAATGACTACTGAGCTTTTCCCCAGGTGCCTGGCTTGATATCCAAGTGAGATGAGCCTCTCTCCAGATCGGGACCTACATTCTTTTCCCTTATGAAAGAGCCTGACACAGGACTCATCGACACTGCTCAGTAACCACACAGAAAGTGAGTTACAGAGTTCCCATAATTCCATAGTAGGACATAAAATGAGCTGTGGGAGGGGTGCCTGGGTGGCTCAGTGGCTGAAGCATCAGACTCTTGATTTCAGCTTAGGTCATGATCTCATGGGTGATGAGATCGAGTCCTGGGTTGGGGTCTGCACTCAGCATGGAGTATGCGTGAGATTCTCTTTCTCCCTCGGCCCCTCTCCCCACTCGTGCACATGCTCAATCTCTCTCTCTCTCAAATAAATAAGTAAATATTTTTTAAAAATGAGCTGTATTTCCTTTGCCAGTCCCCACTGTGTTCTCAGTTCAGTCTCTCGAGGTGCACAACTTCCTGAGATACCCCTACTGGCTACGTTTCAAAAGTTGAAAACACAACACTCCAGGTAGATGCTCAGGATCTCACCAGGAAAGGAAGTGTAATTGCCCAAACCCACAAGTGTGCATCCTGATCCTTAAGGAGAAGACAGCGTGCTGCCACTTTACTGTGACTACCGCTAATTTAAAGTATGATGTGTCACTTCCCTCTATTTAGTCTACTATTAAAAAGGGAGTCTTCTCCAGCTTCCTAACTTCTAGTACAAGAGGTAGTGCCAAGCCTTGATGCTTTCTCCCCCTTTCATTTCCCTAAGGTTGGTGAAAATTTGGCAAATTGGTGATGAGTTCTGTCTTGATCATAGTTGTGGTATGACAGCACTTCATGTCTCTTAACCAAAGGAGAGAAGAATAGAGATCTCTAGAGTTAAGAATCTGATAAGAATCGTACAGAAACCACCATTGGCCAAAGAGAAAGAGAGAGAGAGAGAAGCTCAGGGCTTAGGGTCCAGGAAAGGGGCCATCCTTAGGAGTTTCCATCTAGGACCCTAAAATGATTAATGGTGTGTTTCCCAAATGGCCTGCATGAAGGATGCTTCTTGTTGTCCCGAGAAAACATGGTCTGAATCTCCTAACACAGCTCAGAAAGCTAACTTGAGAGAAGCTTGTCAGTTTATACAGCTTCCTGTCGAGGAAGCTTATCCTAGCATCAGTGATGGAGAGACTTCTTTTGCAGGTCATCTAGCGGCAGTTAGGAAGTCACCGAGAATCTCTGTGCCCTGCCTCTTGCCAGGCACTCTGGAACCCGGAGGAAGCCTCAGGGCTGGCCCTTCTTGGAGAGAACCTGCAGAGAGGTGAAGACGCCAAAGGATAGGAAGAGAGTGGGACGCCTGGGTGGCTCAGGGGTTGAGCATCTGCCTTCAGCTCAGGGCGTGGTCCCGGGGTCCCAGGATCGAGTCCTGCATCGGGCTCCCTGCGAGGAGCCTGCTTCTCCCTCTGCCTGTGTCTCTGCCTCTCTCTCTGTGTCTCTCATGAATAAGTAAATAAAATCTTTAAAAAAAAAAAAAAAGGATAGGAAGAGAGTGGTCAAAGTGGTCAGATGCTCCTACTGCTGTAAATAATCCTAGTAACAACGACTCACACTTGCAGGATTGTCTATGCACCAGACACTGCCCTAAGTCCTTTAGGGAAATCTCATAAGGTGGAGTCTGTTCACTGTCCCCTTTCCTTACAGACGCGGAAACAGGCAGCGGGAGATGAAGAACAGATAGACTCTTCGAGACTAGGAAGTGTTAGCAGCAAGAGCAATGGGCCGCATCACTGGAGATCTCCTGCCTTTGGCTGTTGGCAGAACGGACTCTCAAAATTTGCTCTGCTCTTTTGTCTCCTTTAGCAAGGGTAATAGTGATCGACTATTTAAATCTAAAAGAAAAAGGTAAGGTCAGAATAATTTTCTTTTCCCTTGCAATCTGAGAGAGCGAGAGTGAGAGCGAGAGAGGTGGAATGCCCCTGTGCGAGCCGGGCAGGGGCAGTGTTCCCAAGTGTGAACGGCCTTCCAGAGCTGGGCTGGCCTCCTGCTGCTGGGATGTCCCCCACCCCCGTGTCCCCCGCCCGGCCCCGCAGCCCAGCTGACACGTGATGGAAGCTCACAAAAGGAAAGAATTCCGCAGGCTCGGCTCTGAGCTTGTTCATAATTTGTCACATTGTTCCCCCACTTTGCTGCACATATGAGATATATAAGACCCCCGACGGCTCTGAGACCACTGCTGTGGCTGGGCACAATGCAGGAGAGCGGAGCCTGAATTGTGGCCGTAACCTGGAGTTCCTTTGCCTTTGTGGCTGCCAATGGGATGCTTCAAGTCGTTGGGGTGGGCCTTTTGTGAGCACAATCGAACACCGGGAGAGGGAGGGTGAGGAAGCAAAGGCCGTGTGTGCGCACACATGCAACAGTTGCTGCACAAGGGGGGGCGGTTTCTGGGGAGGCGGGAAGAGGAGCAGGGTATGCATGACATAATCATGCTCATTTGTAGAACCCTCCGTAAGCAACGCTGACAACCTGCTCCGGGCAGGGCTTTGTTTCACAGACTTGCACAGGGCCCGGCTCTCCACCTGCTCACACCGCTGGAGATAGGCTCCCAGGATCACGGCCAGGCTCGGGGGATTCGGTCTTATGTCCAGAGAACAAGCAGAAATGGAGTCGTCCCACTTGGGGACAGCACTCCCATAGGAGGCTGCAGTTGCCACGCGTCCTGACAGCCTTGGTCAATGTGGCATAGGCCATGCATGTTCCAAAGGACCCTTTTCTGAGACCACTCTGTGCCCTAAGGTTCCTGGGCCCCTGCCCCTCCTTGCTTTTCTTCACCTCCCATCTGTGCTCTTGACCCTTTGATAGGAGCCTGCAGCTATGCTGCATTAGGCGTGTGGCCATTCTGAGACTTGGTCTTCTAGTCTACAGAATGGGTAGAGAGGACCTATAGCTGTCTAAAGTTCAAGAGGAGAGGGCTGAGCCAATCATCTCACCCTAATTCACCTGTCCTGCCCCGGAGTAGCCGTCCCCCAAAGTTGTTAGAAACCTACCTACCCAGCAAGGCCCTGTTCACATGGCTTCCTCCTCCCAGCAGACTCTTCCTGACACTGGGTGGAATAAATCTCTTCCTGAGTAAATCCTGACTGACTATTGTCACAGTCAAAGTAATCAGCATTTGCCAATAAGCATGCACTTGGTTCTAGATGATGTTTTATGCGGGCTATAAAAAGAAAAAAAAAAAAGGCAGAAGTTTGAAACTGTAGATTAATATTCTTAGTTCCACTGCCTACTTTGTTTAGATTCTCCTCAAATGTCTATTTGGGAACTTTCCTGGGTTTGATCATATGTGTGACCATAGACTTGCTTACTATTTGTTTCCTCGACCATGGTAGCTGAAACCATGTCAGTCTGTGGAGGCCTGGATCTGTCCACCTGGGTGTGTGCCGTTCAAGTAACCTTGTCATTAGCTTGACTTGACAAATGGCCTGATGACTAGTTACAAATTATCTAATCCTTTTTGTGTTATTGTTGCAGGCTGATTTAACTTGATGGGTTCCGGAGATGCCAGGCAAGAGGCATGACATCTCCTCCTTGCCTAGATCCCAAACGGACATTGAACAGCTTGGATGCCAGCCTTTGCAGAGGTATGGCTGCTGGCTGCTATACCCGGATGGTCTAAGATGCCACAGAAAATGGTACACGTCCTTCTTTTCCTCTCTGTATGGGTCACTGGGGGTCGTAGAATGTCTTTCTTAAGTTCAGTATTTCTTGGGCATCTGCTTGGCACTGGCTTTCTTAGAGACACAAGCTATGATCTCTGCCCTCAGGAGCTTCCAAGAGTGAGGGTATTGGCCCTGTGCCCAGAAAACTCAGAGCCCAACTTGGCAAGTGCTACAGGAGACATGTATCCAGAATGTTGAATCAACACACACAGCTCTGCGGGTCTTAAAGGATGGGTAGACGTTGGTCAAATGGAAAGTGCATTCCAAGGAAGTGGAAATGCATATATAAACATGGGCACATGAAGGATGTTTCATACGAAGCAAGCAGTTCAGTGAGCCTAAAAGTGCGAGGTGTGTTTAAGATGGAAAGGTGTCTAGAAGTGAGGGGTGATGCTTAGATTTGAATCCTAACCAGTGGGCAGAAGGAGCCAAGCCAAGATTTCCAGGCAGAGGTCGAGGGCTGACTTCTGAGAGATGCTGGGTAGGGTGGTCCCCAAGGAGGCCTCCTGGGAAAGTTTAGATCAGAAAAGACTAACACATTGGGGATAAAATGAAAGGGAACAATTTGAGAGATATTTAAGGGAGAAAGTAAACAAGGTTCTGTGACCACCCAGACGAAGAGAGAGGGCCCTAGGTTTCTAGGTTGGGCAACTGGGTGACTAGGGGATGCCAGCTAAGACAGTGATCCTGCTGAAAACCTCCAGTGGCTTCCCACAGGCCTGTGACCAAAGCCACATCCCTCACTGTGGCCGGCAAGTTCCAGCCTGATGTGGCCCTGCTTTCAGATCTCATCTCCTGCCACTGGCTCCTTATTCATTATTTCCAACCACAAGGCTCTCCATTCTGTTTCTCGAATGCCTGGGCTTGTTGCCACCTTCTGGGTATTGCACTTGTTGATCTCTGTGTGCGAAACGCCCTGCCCCAGTGTCTCATGGTTTCCTCCTTGCCATAATCCGATCTCCATGTATGTCATTTCCACAAGGATGTCTTCCTGGTACCCCTTCCTGTGTGTCCCAGAGCAACCCAGCTCTTTCATTCATGATCTTTTGGTGATATCACCAAAACAGGCAGGACGGTATAGGTGGAGATCAAAAGGAAACATTGTGCTTTTAGGAACTACAGATCCATAACACCGCCACTCTTCTGTCCTCTGTCCAGGCAGATACCACTAATCAATCCCAGGATTATTTGTTTGTTTGTTTGTTTTAAAAAAGAGCTAATTACAATAGCCAGATTATGGAAATAGCCCAGTGTCCATCAATAGACAAATGGATAAAAAAACAGGTGGTATATATCTATGCAATGGAATATTATTCGGCCATAAAAAGGAATGAAATCTTGCCATTTGCAACAGCATTGATGGAGCTGGAGAGTACCATCCTTAGTGAATTAAGTCAGAGGAAGACAAATGTCATATGATTTTACTCATATGAGGAACTTCAGAAACAAAGCAAATGAACAAAGGGGAGAAAAGAGAAAGAGACAAACCAAGAAGGAGACTCTTAACTCTATAGAACAAATTGCTGGTGACCAGAGGGGATGGGGTGAGGGGATGGGTGCAAGAGGCAATGGGGACTAAGGAGGGCACTTGTCGTGATGAGCACTGAGTGATGTATAGAACTGTTGAATCACTGTATTGTGAACCTGAAACTAATATAATACTGTAGATCAGCTATCCTGGAATTAATTTTTTTTTTTTTGAAAAAAAGAGCTCATAACACACTAAAATTCCGCAGCACAGCACTTCTAGAAGACACCAGTAACCTGGACTTGAAACCTACTTGTTGTACTTGCCATAGAATAAGACTTTGTTCTGGTTTCTACTGGGCAAAGCAGAGAAATATGAAGTTCAGAAATTAAACTTCCTGTCTGACATCTGGTGGGTCTGGTACCACTCGGTACCTATATCAACAAACATTTAAAAGGGGGGGCTCTCCGTCAGAAATGACTCAGGTAGAGTGGGGTCTACAGGCAGGAAAATGGACCCCTTAGAGTCTTTCCCAGTCCTGGGATTTGTTGCTACTTTATTAGAAGAATGGGGGGCGCTAGAGCAGCAAATGAAGAAATCAGGTAAGAAGGGCTACTGCTCTTACTTAGTAAATATTTTCTGAGAACTTGCTATGGGCCAGACACTGCGCCAGGCAACGGGGGTACAGTGGTGAACAAAGCAAGAATCAGGGCACCACATATATGAAATTGGATGTTTAGTCTGGGCAAAAAATACACATAGATACATGTATGTGTACATATGTGTGTGTATCCATGGAAATATATGCCGGTGCTCCTAATCATTAAACATATTGCCTAGATAGAAATGTCAGAATCCTGGTTCTCCTTTCCATTATGCCTCTAACTAGCTACAAGCCTAGGGAGGACCTTGATTCTGAAATCTCTCAAGTGGGAACGATACCACCCGTCCTGTCTTTCAAGGGTTCCCCAAGTGCAGAGCAACTTGGTTATAGAGAAAGCCCTTTGAAAAGGTATCAACTTATGCATATTTAAAGGCATTGTTATTAGTAACCCTTCTGGAATGAGCTACACCCATGTTTCCTACGAGCCTCAGCAGAAGCCCAGGCTTCTGAAAAGTGAGAAATTACAATATTTGGTAGAACCATCACTTTGGTCTCCAGCTTTCCTGCTCCAGGTATCTCGATAAAAAGCATGACACTGTAATGTTCAGTCAAGGAGCCCATCATATAAAATGTATAGACACATTTCAAATGTTTTGGAGAAGTGGGTATGGGCAGAGGATTGAATGGTGTCTAGATGCTGGGCAGGCAGGATATACCAGCTAAAGTGAAGTTAGGAGACTTCTAGATACTTCGGTTATTGGAGTAAATAGCTTTGGGTTTTGTTTTTTTTTTTTAAGCCAGTTTGAGGACCCAGATAGTCCTCTGCAATGAAAGCAAGTCTTCTTAGGTCTGCTGGTGTCCACTACTGGATTCTAGCAACGCCTCTCCTCCTCCTTGGACAACTGTCCCAAGACTTGTCTCTTCCCCTGTCCTCTCCAAAGGGTAGCTACTCACCACCACCTGGCTTCAGCCATTGCCTTATCTGGAAACTTCAAAACCAGAGCCAAAAGAAATGGTAACTTCGGGATCAGTGGGTGGCTTTCCCCAAGCTTGACTTTACCAACTCCCCTTGGTCTCTGCCCATGGTCACTAACCCTTGCCTCCTTCGTGTATGCAGATGAGACTGTGTGATGCGTGTCAGAGCCCGGCACGCATGCAGTTCTGTGTGGCTTCTCTCCTTCAGCCCCCTACCCCCACCCTGCCCCCAACCACGTTTGTCCACGTTCCTTTCTTCCTCTCTGCTGCTCCTTTTATTGGTGATTTTTGAAAACTACCAAAATTGTGGTTAAGAAATGAAAATAATACCCATCATGCGGTCCAGACGTGGCACATATTAAGCGTTGGTGTATATCCTTCTAGATCTTTTTCTATGGACATACACATGCATGCTTATGGGCATCATTTCACATAACCAGCCACTTAGTCATTTCCCAGTCTTTCTTTACTTTTATATCCTCCTGTCTTTATTTTTCCTTCAGTCCTTATACCTAAGTTCTCCTGAATACATCCATAAAGACAACACTTTTATCTAACACTGGATCCACTGGATGCCATTGTACACTGCACAACTCCTGGAGGGTGTCACACACTTAGATTCCTTGTGACTGCCTCTTCTTGGAGTTATTCCAAAATAACATGCTGCAGTATTAGTCAGTCTTGCATAGGGCCTTTTACAGATTTCATTGTACAAAACGTTTTTATTTTCCCTCTACAGCCTTCGGGGATGGCAGATCAAGAAAAAAAATGACTTATTTTCTCACAAACCAGTGAGCCAAGCAGAAAGCCAATCTCTTCCTAGACTACTCCCCAGTGGGGAGAAAGGTATCCATGTGGGTGGAGGGTGTTCAGTCTAAAGCTAGTCTGGAGAGAGGCTAAAAAGACATGACCAGAGACGGGGGAGCAAAAAGAAGATGTAAGCTAAAAAGCCACAGATCCTCCAGGAATGTGAAAACTTTAAACTGCAGGTAAGGGAGGTGGGTTTATAAAGGATGGGAAGTGGCTTATAAAGGGCAAATACATTAATGTAGGACATTTGGGGGCAGTCCAATGCCCAGGACTCGTCTTGCTTAGTCCAGGTGGACTCTGACCCTTAGGCAGAAGCTGTTGGTCAAAGAATGCTACTGGCTGATGTTTCCATTTTTCTAACTCTCCAAACTCAGTTCCTCCCAGCCAGCCCCCTTGGTAATCTTGCCTGATTCAAGCAAATGGGAATCTCTGCCTCTTTCTGCCAACCGTGGAGTGCATTTGGTTCTCAAGGGCAGGGGATCATGTTATATTTTGAAATAAAAATTGTAATTGGATTATGCTCAATTGGAGCTGTAATAGGATTGGCTCTTGCTATGGAATATGAATGAAGTCAACCTAAAGGAAGTAATTCATTCCTCAAATGACAACATCTTGGTCTATGAAATGAAGAAGAGATCAAAGCTCATTCAAAAATCAGTGTATTTAATGGAACAGTAGTTAAAGAAGTCTGGAGAATTCATTTTATTTTCATTATATAATATCTGTTTCACATAGAGTTGGCTTGTTCTTCGGTACTTTTTATTCTTACGGCTGTGCATGGGTTTGATTAGCTTAATTAGAGTTAATGTCTTGGGAGCAGAATGTGGGACTGTGAAAGTTTGGGTTCTGGAAGACTTTGAAAAAAGAGAACTGTTGGCCTCACTCTACATAAATTCGGAATCAAAAAAGTCTGATGATTATCATCATCTTAAAATAATTGAAGCACTGCTAAAAATAAAAACCAGAAGGAGAAAAACTCAACCAGAAGAAAAGGAATGGAGTTATCCCAGATTTGGATACAATTCTTGCAGCAAATTGAGCTTAAATCTGAAGTCTTAGGTAATTTAAGATGAATGCCCCAAAATTATTTTTTTTAGCCTCCGAGCTGTTAACAAGGGTGGCCTCCCTGGTTTCACAATATTCCCTTCTATTTTTCTCCTGTTATCTGTGGCTCCATTTAAGATTGAGGGGAGCCTGCGAGGGGAAATGCCACTTCAGATTAAAGTATTGTCAGATCTCATTTATTAGCTGGCACAGGGTCTCACGTCAGGGAGCTAGGAGGTCTCTGAGAACCCACATGCTTCGGGCCCAGCTCAGAGGCACTAAAGGGACCAGGCTGCCCTCCCTTCCCCCTTCCCTTGTCCCCCCATCCCTCCCCACTGCGTTCCCCCCCCCCTCCCAGTTAAACCATGGTCTAGCCTTAGGCTGAGTTTGGGGCTCCAGACATCCTGGGCATCCTCCCCTGTTAGGGAAGGGGGAGGTTCCACAAAACTAAGACCCCGCAGAGGATCATAAGTATTTTGTTCTTAGAAAAGAAAAGTGTTGAGGGAGGGGATGGGAAGGGGAGCATTTATAAGTTTTGCTTTGAGGACCCCGCCTTTAAATTCTTTGCATTAAGTAAAAACAGACTTTAATCAATTGGCCATCTGTCAGATATCAATTCAATCATTCAACAAATATATTTGTTTGTATACCCACAGTGTGGTGGGCCTGTGCTCAGGGCTAGAGAAAAGTGGGGCATAAAACCAATCACATTGTTGCCCTTATGGGTTTACATTCAGTATGGTGCATGTTTGTGTGTGTGTGTGCTTGTGTGTATGTGCGTATATGTCTGTGTGTTTATGTGTATACATGTGTGTACCTGTATGCATGTACACATATGTCTGCGTGCACATGTTTGCATGTTGTTCATATGTATGTTTATGTGTTTGTGTATACATGTATGTTTTATGTGTGCACATATGTGTTTGCGTGTATGTGTGCATGTATGCCTTGTGTATACATATGTATTTTATGTGTGTGCATATGTGTTTGAGTGTACAAATGTGTGTTTACATGTTTGTGTGTATGTGTGTACATGTGTGTATGTGTGCACACATGTGATTTGTGTGTATGTGTAATTATACATGTACAACTGTGTGTGTGTATGGTGGGGTGACAGAAACGAACAATGAAATAAACAACAAAACGATCTCACAAGTGGTCGGCCCTAGAAAAGAAGCAGGGTAATGACATATAGTAGGAGGTAGCAGCACTGTGCTCCGCTGAGTGCTAGGTACTGGGTGCTGTCCCCAGGTACCTGTGTGAGAGCCACTCCTATGGTAATCCTGATGTATTCCAGAATTGTGTAGTTTTACCAAGACTGTAGATAACAAAGAATCTACTCATTTACACTATTTGCCTACCAAATTCTTTTCCAAGACCAGATTTAAAATTAGCATTCAGCTCAGTCCAGTGACTGCCAATTATTTTTAATGAAACTTTTTACCATTTGATTTCGGCTCCAGACAAGTCAGGGCCACCTGTGGGAAGGCATGGATGAGGAGAGTCCCCCAGAATTGCCAGGAGCTCTACCGTCCCCTCATCCCTGGAGTGGGCCACTTAGGAGAGTAAAACATTCTCTCTAAAGCAAAAGGAAAAAAAAATAAAGCAAAAGGGAAGATGAAGGATGATAAACTCTGGGGGAGAGAGCTAGGGTTAAGGGTGACTTTAAACACATGGTTGGGGACAATTCTAAATCTTTTAGTGCAATCAAGAAAATCCTTCCAGCCATAAAGGAGAAATGTAACAGAAAAGCTCAGAGGGTGCCCCATCCCTGCCTGGGACTCTGTAAACCTTTTCTGGGGATGGAAGGGGGAGCCACAACCAACTGCACAGGGGCTGCTCTGGGTACTTGGATGGAGACCCAGGAGAGTGAGGACACATAGACTCTAGCTCTTCCCCCTTGAAGATGGGCATTTGTAGAATTTTATGAGGATCCTAAAGTGTCTAATTTATCCCAAAGGGTAAATTCATGCACATTCTTATTGGTCAGTTTCTCCTTTGCAGCTTATGTTAAGAGTCTGTATTCATTATCTACTGGCGCCTAACAAATGACCCCCACATTTAGTGGCTTCAAATGATAAACATTTATAATCTCACAATTTTGTAGGAGCTGTAGAGGGTCAAGAATCTGGGCACAGCTTAGCTAGGCCCCTCTGATTCAGGGTGTCTCACAAGGCTGCAATGGAGGAATCAGCTGGGGCTGCTGTCATTCCCAAAGTTGGCTTGGGGAAGATTCCATGTTAGCAGGCTGTGAGTCTTCCCCGATGGTTGGACACTGGGACTTGGGTCTGTTGATTGAGCTCCTTACAACATGGCGGCCGTTTTCTTCAGGGAGAGGGAGATATATCTATATACACCCACCCACTACCCCCTTCCCACACACACATACGCAGATAAGTGGCAGCCAGAGTTGATGGGAAGAGATACACAGTATCAGTGATCACTGGAAAATCAGTTAAGAGCTGATGCGTAACACACCCCGTTGCTCAAGACTCTGTCAGGTCAGCGGCTCCTCTTTTGAGGGAAAACACAGAGAAGCCTTCATCCATTTCCACAGTCTAGAGAACTGGTTTGAAATGTGTTGGGGATTTCCTCAAAAGTTCCTAAAGATGGTGTTTAAAAATGCACAGACTAGGGGCACCTGGGTGGCTCAGTCGTTTAGGAATCTGCCTTTGGCTCCGGTCATGATCTTGGGGTCCTGGGATCGAGCACCAAGTTGGGCTCCCTACTCGGTGAGGAGTCTGCTTCTCCCTCTGCCCCCCCACCTCATGTGCGCTGTCTCTCTCTCTCCCTCTCAAATAAATAAATAAAAATCTTGGAGGAAAAAATGCACAGGTTAAACTTCTGACTGGTGGAGAGCATGGGAATGGGAGGGTGGTCTTTGTCCAGACAACAATATCAACAGACAACAGGATGGTGAATGGTAGAAACCTTGGGAAATTTGCAATAATTTTCAGAGAAATGTGTAGCATCAGATGCTTCAAGGGGTATCAAAAGTGTTGAATCAGAATAAATTTATAAAGCCAATATATGTTGATTGGTCTTAATTGTGAGGATTTAACTTTCTTTCTTTCTTTCTTTCTTTCTTTCTTTCTTTCTTTCTTTTTCTTTTTTATATTCCTTGGTTTTTTTTTAAGAGTTCTTTTTTTAAAAATTTTTATTTATTTATGATAGTCACAGAGAGAGAGAGAGAGAGAGAGGCAGAGACATAGGCAGAGGGAGAAGCAGGCTCCATGCACCGGGAGCCCGACGTGGGATTCGATCCCAGGTCTCCAGGATGGCGCCCTGGGCCAAAGGCAGGCACCAAACCACTGCGCCACCCAGGGATCCCTATATTCCTTGGTTTATAGGAAGCACAGCAATGACATTGGTGATGGTAACAATAGTGATGGAGAAGGATCATCTTTCCAGGGTTTTGCCTCTTCTTGGATAAGTTGCATACTTTCATAGAATTCACCTGGCAGTGTCCTTTTTTTTTTTGTTTGTTTCCTTATAAGTTTCCTGCACCACACTGTGGAGGGTTGTATGGTGCCTTACATACTCTGTTTTTCCAATGCGTTCCACTCTCCTGGGCACATAGTGTTCAACTACAATTTGCAGAATTGAATGCCAGGGGAATGAGTTATTAAATATGTAAAGAAGAGATGGCAGTATCAACCTTTTGAGATCCTGGTGTGACCCTCCACCAGAATTGTCCTGGTGGGCAGAAAGGGTGTCTACATTTCTCCACCAGAATGAAAGCTCCACCAAGAGGGTTTTCAGAGTGTTTGTGTGTTTTGTGTTAGGAAAGCCAAACTGCTCTCCTGCCCCCATAGACAATTGCAACGATGAATATTCTTTTAAACACCCACTTCTCCAGGTTCTGATTTGCAGCTCTCTTCCCCTCCCCCTGATTTGAGAATTACAGCTCTGGTTAATCTCCCAACCCTTTTACAACTCAAAATTCTGTGAGCCCATTCGTTGCCAACATTTGGTCAGGAGATGAGTAGGAGACGAGAGGGATTTAAAAAATATATTGGGCAGCTTTGTTCTTAAGCTGGTATTGGTGCCATTGTGTATCTGGAGAGGTTTTGTGGTCAGATTTTGATTATTTGCTAGTTTTGGCAACTGTTGAGATGTTAGATCTCATATTGTTTCTATCATTTTTTACAGTTTCTTGTTTAACTCTTTGGTGCCAGAATGTTTTAGAGACACATCAAGATCAGACGTGATATAAAACAGAAATGGCAGTCCTGCCTCCTGCGGACTTCAGGCTCACCTGGTAGGACCTGACTTTAGGTTGTTATATGACGTTCAACCTCCATGGTGTGTTAGTGGCCAGGAGTGGGCTGGTGTGATCTCATCAACACAAAGAAGGGCTTCATTGCATCTAAAGAAGATAGAAAATTAAAATGCCTGCAGGTAGGACCAATGAGCACACAATTATTCTCTCTCTCTCTCTCTCTTTCAGGATTTCATCTATTTATTTGACACACAGAGAGAGCACAAGCAGGAAGAGCAGCAGGGAGAGGGAGAAGCAGGCTCCCCACTGAGCAGGGAGCCCAATGAGGGGCTAGATTCCAGGACCCCAAATTCATGACCTGAGCCAAAGGCAGACACTTACCAACTAAGCCACCCAGGTGCCCTTATAAATGTATTCTCACTCAACATTTTTGATAGTTCTCCTTGAAACACTTGACCCTCCACATTTCTCTCCAAGATTTCCCAAGATTTTTTTTTCCTACTGTTCAGCATCCTGTTGTCTGTTGATACTGTCCTCTGGCCAAAGATAGTCCCTCACCCCCACCCCACCTAATAGGAGTTTAATTTATACATGTGTAAATACCATCTTTATAAATTTCTGAGGAAACCCTCATTCCATACTATCCTCTCCCCCCATATATTTCACCTCTGGTCATTGGGACTGTGGAAATGGCTGAAGGCTTCTCTGTCTTTGCCCTAAAAAAGAAGAGCTGCTGACCTGACAGAGTCTTGAGCAACAGGCTTGTTACCTATCAGCTCTTAACTGTGGGCCAACACTGACATTTTTATAGCCACTTATTACACTATTGGTTTTTCACTGTATAGCTTAAAATCATATCAATAAGAATATGACATCCAGGCATTGGAAAATCAATCCCAGGTCCTGGAGTCTTTGCATGACAGTACCATAAGTCACATGGCCAAAGTGCTGTGTTCGGCACATTACAAAAACCACGCAGGTTCTAAGTTGAATTGATCTGTATTTTGTAATGCATAAAAATGTGTGATGACACAGCCGGGAATTTGGGCAGCAGTGCCACATGACTTTAGTAGCTGTTTGCCTCAGAGATGTTTGGAGGTAAGTGTGGTAGGTGTTTGTCAGCTGTGATACCAGCAAACATTCTCTGTCCCCCTTCCCATCAGCCCTTGTGTGAGTCACATCAGTACTGTTTGCCATGTCAGAGAAAGAGCAACATCCCAGAGGCTTACCATAAGAGAAGTACATTTCTCACTCACGTAAAGTCCAATGAGAGGTGGAAGTTGGAGAGAGGTTCCATTCCATGTAGGCAGTCAGGGGCTAAAGTTTAGTCCTTCCGTGATCCTCTCGTCTAGGGCTTTAGAATGCCCTCCATTGGATCAGTGAATGGGAGAAGAGAGCCCAAAGATTGCATGGGAAGCATTTTTGGGTCAAATCTCCAAGTAGCTTACAGTTGCTGGCCATAAGTTAATAAAATGGCCCAAAGAGGCTGGGAAATGCGGTCTAACTATATGTATGCCCAGAAAGAAAAGGACCAGCACACAAAGGACTTAGACTCAGGCACAAAGGGCTCCTCCCCAGAGCCCCGAGCTGTAGAGTTCGACATATCACAAACAGACACACAGGATACCCCTCTTAAAGAATATGTGGTTGCCTCTGCAGCCCTGCAGAGAGTTGGGTGGGTTGGGTGCTTAGCCCTGGCAGAGCTTGACTTCCAACCCTAGCATCTGCTATGGTGACTAAGTCATTCAGGCCCTAGGGAAATGCTTCTCCACCTGTCCAGCCTTTTCCCTGCAAACAGAAGGCAGTTGGGGCTTGAATGCCACCAAGGGATGTGGGTTGACTGCTGAGGTCGGACATGGAAGGAAGAAAAGTGAAAAGAACTTCATGTCGGAGGTGTTGGGTAAGAAAAGAAGGCTAATTGGTATATCAACAGCTTCTTCTCAAAGAGGGAGTCAATTAAAATGTTTTCCCTCCATTCCCACTTCTCTTTATGTTCTCATCTGTGACATGAAGTGACTCACAAGGGTAACTTCACACACGTTCTTCAGTTTTGTCATTATCGAAGGTACATCAGTCAAGGTAGAAGTGGGGTTGCCAGACTTAGCAAATAAAAATTAGGACTTTTTTATTGAAGCCAGTGACTCCTGGGAGGAGTGACATATTTTTATTTAGCAGTTTGTTAGCTCAATTTATGACTCCTAAATATTTATACATAGGGATTGTGGGGCTCCATTTATACTCTTGCCCTTGGGGCCTGTGAATTTAGGGCTGAGCCCAACCCCAGTTTTGTTTGGGATCTCTTCTGGGGTTTGGATAGTATTACTCCCTATCCTGACCCAGGACTGGACCATGTGACTTATGCTTAACTAACCAATAACTTGCCAACTTCCTGGTCCAGAAGTTAGCGAGAGACCAGGCTGGTCTAATCAGAGTGCTTCTTTGGATTTCTTCTGGGACATCGGAACAAAGTCAATTTTGATTTTTCTGCTGGATTCAGACAAGGAACACATGGACCAAAGAGCTATTAGCAATCACCTTAAACCAGCAGAAGAGCTACTGACAAATACAGTTTCTTTGACCAAAGTTTAGACAGGTCCTTATGAACCCTCTTTTCAGCTAGCACCTCTTCCCACCTTCTGGTCGTTGGTCTGCCCAGCTCAGTTTTGGCAAGAATCTTGCTATGCCATCCCTCCCATTCTATGTGATATGTGATCATACTTGATATCTGACCAAGTACCTCATCTCCTTTGTCTTACCCTTAGAAGGATCCTGTTAGATCAGTTTATAGAGAACCCCACACCCCTTGGTGTCTCCTCTTGGTAATTTCTATTCACAGCCGCCTTATCCCACTCCTTGGCTATAAATCCCCACTTGTCTTTGCTGTATTTGGAGTTAAGCTCATTCTGTCTCCCATATTGCAATACTTCAATTGCAATAGTCTTCCTCACTGTTTTAACAAGGGTCTGCATACTTCCCCCCCCCCTTTAACACGACCCCTTAAGGTTAAATTGACAACATGGAAGGGAGAGCAGAAAAAACACAAAACAAAAAAACCTATTTTGGGACTTAAGGTTGACTGGTGGATCAAGTCTCCTGTGAAACCAGTCTCAGATATTGATGCTTCAGTTACAAAGCCAGTAACTACCAATATTGATTGAGCAAATTTGAATTATGTATTATAATACTGGCCATCAAAATATTCTTGACAATGGGAATGATTCGTGAGGGATACATGTGAGGATCCATATACACAGAACCCTGCAGAATGCAAAAAGGATTTTAAAAAAAGAAAGAAGAGGGATCTCATCCTTCAGGGAGTCTGCTTCTCCGTCTGCCTGTGTCTCTGCCTCTCTCTGTGTCCTTCATGAATAAATAAATCAATCTTTAAAAAAAAAAAAAAGAGGAGGGATCCTGAGACTTCCTCTCACTAAGGAGACTGTTTGCTCACAAAACAACAGTAAACAAGGCGTATTACCTGTCCTGGGCAACCTCAGCATAAAAGAGCCATGGATGCGGGAGGGCAGCAGGAGCAGTAATTGCTGACTAATGTCTGTTGAGAGTTGATTTTGCATCTGGCACTTTTCAAAACATGTTCCATACCTTATTTTACATATCTTCTCAATAACCCTATGTGGTACATATTATCATTCCTGTTTTAGAGCGAAGACATCTGAGACACAGAGGGGTTAGGCAACTTGCCCAAACAGCTAGTCACAATGGAGTTGAGCTTTGAACCCAAATCTCAGATGCTAGAGAGTGTGTTTTTAATTATCCTATCCTATCCTATCCTATCCTATCCTATCCTATCCTATTCTACAAGAGGTGAGCCTGAATGAGTCTCAAAAATAGGACATGGAACATAGAAAAGATGGAGGACATTTCTTCTGAAAACCAGACATCGTGAAAGGCAAATTAAAGTAATTTTCAGAAAATGTACCCATATGACACCATCCCCCCAGGGGTTGTCTTCCCAACCTCCTTCTGTTTCTAGTAGCTTCACTCTCTCATGCATGTGGGCAGGATTAATTACCTCCATGTATATATTTCTCTGTCTCACCAGAGTTGAGATGTTCCAGAGGATGGAGTCTGTCTCCTGCACTTTCCCGACAGCACAGAGCCAAGGGGATGTCAGTGTTCTGACACTATTCAATAGATTGGGAATAGACTATGATGAGTATCTGCTCACCTGCACGGGAAAGGGGCTGACAAACAAGATGGGCTGGGGGAAGTAGGTAAGGGTCCTGAAAGCTAGGCACTGTCTCCTGTGGCTATCCCCTTTGGAAAGACAAGAACCAGAGTTGGAGCAAGGTGGGTTTAGGGAACTATGAGCTGATGGACAATGGTGATCTCACCAGTAAAAACGCAGAAAACAAAAGGCATTCTTGACTTTTCCCAAGTTTATGCTCATATTTGTGACACTGTGTTGACTTTGTTGACTCTTCCAAGACTGGTGGGATGGAAGTAAGTGCAAGGCAGCAAAGGGTAATGAAGTTTATAGTTGAGCAGGTCTGGGTTCAAACTCTCTCACTCAATGTGTAGTGTTGGCAATTTGCTTCACTCTGGCTCTGGGTTTCCCCTTCTATAAAATAAAGTCAATAACATCAAATTGTACAGGCTAATCATGAAGATTATATGAAAATGCATATATCAACTGCCTCTGATAATGCTTGGTTCATACAGTTACCAAATGAAACTTGATTCCCTATGGCTTGATCTCAGGTTTTCTCTTGGGGCAGAACTCTTTAGGTTTTAAGTGAGAGATATCCAGAGTAAAAAAGTTTTAGAAAACATAATTCATGCTGTTGAAAAGTCTAGGGTTATGTGGCATCAGGTATGGCTGGATCTAGGGGTTTACATGCTCTCTCTCTTCTCTTTCTCTGATTCTTGGGTCTATTTTTTTCTTTTTTTGTATTAGATTTATCCTTGTTTTGGCTTTAACTGTAGAAGGAAATGTATAGTAATAAATGTCTATTTTAGAAAAGAAAAATGGTCTCAAATCAATGACTTTGGTTTTTACCCTAAGACATCAGAAAAAGAAAATCAAATTAGATCTAGTTCTTTGGCAAGACCAATAAAATTGATAAATATTTAGGCTAACTAACCAGGAAAAAGAGAGCTAAGACACAAATTACCAATATCAAGAATAAGAGTGCTGGCATCACTAGTGATTCTACAGAAGATAAACTAATAACAAGGAAATATCATGGAGACCTTGATTCCAATATATTTGACAACTTAGCTGCAATGGACAAAGTTCTTGAAACATACAGACTATCAGTGCTCAGTCAATGAGAAATAAATAAGCTGAAAATTTTGTTTTTTTTCAAGCTGTTTAAAAATTTGAATCTTTAGTTACAATTCTTCCCGCAAAGGAAACAACAAGGGCAGCCCCGGTGGCCCAGTGGCTTAGCCTGCCTTCAACCCAAGGCATGATCCAGGAGACCTGGGATTGAGTCCCACATCGGGCTCCCTGCACGGAGCCTGTTTCTCCCTCTGCCTGGGTCTCTGTCTCTCTCCCTCCCTCCCTCTCTCTCTCTCTCTCTCTCTCTCTGTGTCTCTCATGAATAAATAAACAACATCTTTAAAAAAAAAAAAACAAAGAAAACAACAAGCTAAATAATGGTTTCATTGGTGAATTATACCAAATATTTAAGGAAAAAATAATACTAGCTCTACACAAACTTCTGGACAGTTGAAAAAATAGAAAGCCTATATCTAGATTTTATAAATAACTCTCAAAAGTCTAGAATAGAACAACAATCTTAAAAATGGATAAAAGATTTGAGTAGATACTTTACACACATACACACAATGAGTGTGATATTACACCCACTAGAATGGCTAAAACTTTAAAAATTAATGACTCCAAGTGTTGGTGAGAATGTTGAACAAGAGGCATCTGGTGGGCTCAGTCAGTGGAGCATACAACTCTGGATCTCAGGGTTCTGAGCTGGAGCCCCACGTTGGGTAGAGAGATTACTTACAAATAAAACTTAGAAAAAAAAAAGAAAAAAAAAAGAAAAGAAAAAAAGAGAAAAAAAAGAGAAAAAAAAAAAGAAGAAAAAAAAGAAAAAAAAAAAAGAAAAAAAAAGAGAAAAAAGAAGAAAAAAAAAAAAGAGAAAAAAAAAAAAAAAGAAAAAAAAAAGAATGTTGAATAACTGGAACTTTCCTATGATATTACTGGGTATGTGAAATGGTGCAACTACTTTGGAAAATCATTTATAGTTCCTTAAAAAGTGAAATGTACACCCATCTTATGATTCAGCCACCTTCTGGATATTGGATCTATCTGTCTGTACAAACTCTTTCTCATACATTTGCATAATAATTTTTTTATGATAGGCAAAAAGCTGGAAACAACTCAAATGTTTATCAACAGGTGAATTGATGAATCAGTTGTTGTGAATCCATACAGTGGAATACGGCTCAGTCATTTAAAAAAAAAAAACAGGAAAACTATTGATATACATGAGCACATTGATGCATTTTGAAATATCTATACCGAGTGATAGAAGCCAGGTCCATAAGAGTACATAGTCTGTTTGTAGAAAATTCTGAGAAATGCAAATTTCTCTACAGTAGCAGAATGCAGAAATGTGGCTGCTTGGGATCCAGAGGAGCAGCAAGGGCTAGGAGGATGTGACTACAAGGGATCAGAATAAATCTTTTTTAAAAGATTTTATTTATTTATTTTAGAAAGCTTAGGGGAGGAGCAGAGGGAGAGGGACAAGCAGATTCTGTGCTGAGTGCAGAGCTTGACATGGGGCCCAATTTAGATCATGACCTCAGACAAAACCAAGAATTGGACATGTAAACCACTGAGCCATCCAGGTACCCCTAGAGAATTTTTTTTAAATGATTTTTAAAATTTATTTATTTTGAGAGAGAGAGAGAGTGAGTGAGGAAGGGGAGGAGCAGAGGGAGAGGGAAAGAGAGAAACTCAAGCAGACTCTTCAAGGAGCCCAATACTGGGCTCAATCACATGACCCTGAGATCATGACCTGAGTAGAAGCTAAGAGTCAGATGCTTAACCAACTGAGCCACCCTAGATCAAAAGAAATTTTGATGATTATACTGATTCATGGTTTCATGGGTGCAAACTCATATCATAACTTACCCAGTTGTATACTTTGAACACATGCAGTTAATCATATGTCATTTATACCAAAACATAGCTGAGGGAACAAAGACCATTCTGTAGTAGCTTAGAACGTGGATGGGCAAGACTCAAAAGTACCTACAAAGAAATAACTCAGGAGAAGAGTATAGGATACAAGAGCTAATGAAAGCTTAGACCTGAATGGAAAGAAGTAGATGTGAGAGAATTTTAGAAGGGAGAATCAACAGAAGACATTTAAAATGGCCTCAAGAGTTTTGGCTCAAGGGAGTGAGTAGACGGTGTGCGGTGTGCCATCCGGGGAGAGGTCAGAGAAGCAGGTTGAAGGAGTGGGGAGGTAATGAATTCACATTTAAATGAGCTGTGTTGAGGAGCCACAAACAAGCAATTCAATTTGACACCACACTAAAATATTCTTTGAGGTCAGGGCCCACCTCTCTGTGTTATGCCCCTGTACTATGCCCATGTGAAACAATGCGCCTGCAGTGTCATCTTTAAAAATTCCCAATATGGGCAGCCCGGGTGGCTCAGAGGTTTAGCGCCGCCTTCAGTCCACGGGGTGATCTTGGAGACCCAGGATCGAGTCCCACATCAGGCTCCCTGAATAGAGCCTGCTTCTCCCTCTGCCTGTGTCTCTGCCTTTCTCTCTGTGTGTGTCTCTCATGAGTAAATAAATAAAAATCTTAAAAAAAAAATTCCCAATAAATGGGTAAGAAGCTAGAAGATGAGGTTCTGAAGTTTCCTGATCCCTGTTGTATTTAATCCAAGAGTTCGTTTCTTTGATTTTCTCTGTAGCTGCTCTATTCTGAGTACCACAGACACAGACATAGATCCACACCCTTTGTTTGCTCCAATTCCCCTGGAAGCTCCCCCTGACTACCCACAAAGCTAAAGGAATACCACCTAGGATTCATTTTCCAGCAGAGTCCCCATGTAGATGTGTCAGAATGAGGATCTGCTGTTAGGAAATCTTAGAGAATCTGAGTATTTTAAGATTGGAAGATATATCATCCAGCCTGACTCCCCACTTGATGCTTGGAGTCCTTTGTGCCATATTTCAGCAGGAAGACCTGCCATGCTCACTGGGAGTGGGGGCACAGGCCCCATTCTGCAAGCCGGTGGGTTCCTAAATGCTTTTGCTTTTGACTTCCTAGAGCTCTCAGCCTTGCTTGTGGTAGAGACAACTGGCTCACCTTGCCTTCCACAGGTCTAGAAGATTTCGATTTCAAAGTTTTATTCTGTAAAAATGAATGTCCTTCCCTCTACACTACAGTATAAAGAGGCTTCAGCTTTTAAAGTTAAGACTCATGAAAAAAAAAAAAAAGACTCATGGCACATATCAGCCCTAGAAGGCAGGTAAATACTAAGGTACATACCATGTGATCCCCCATAGCTGATCAGACCAGGGAAAACACTTACACTTACTTTAGGTGGCTCCAAGCCATTGGCCTATCAAAGCTCTGTGACTTGTATGTTACAACAGAGGAGCCTGTGACCAGGGAAGGGGGAGATTTGAAAACAACCAACCCAGAATTTCCATCCCTTATACATGCTTCTATCTTTATGCTACTTCTTTCTCACTCACCGTCTTCAGCCTGTCATGCTTACATTTCCTAAGATAGCCCAGAGAGAGGCTCTTATCCTGCTCGAACGTCTTGATTGGCCGCACTTAGGTGGAACACCCATGCCTGTATTATGTAAGCATGGCACGGCCTGGAGTTCTTGTAGGAAATCTGCGAACCAGGCACAGGTGACTCAGAAATAGACAATACAAGGATCAATGGAGGACACTGGGCTTAAGTGGAGTAACCATGGGGAAAGTGTCCAGATGTGGGCAAAAAATGACGGCAGAATGACAAGGATGAGATGAGGAAGAACTGAGGCAGGAAATGAGTTGAAAGGAAAGAGTGAATTATTCAGGGTGTGAATGGAATAGGAATGCAGTTGGCAGGGGAGGGCAAGGCATGTCCAAGGCAAGCTTGAGATCCGGGGGCTTATGTTTATGGGCAGTGGGTGTATGTATAAGAATGGAGCACTGGGGCGCCTGGGTGGCTCAGCGGTTGAGTGTCTTCCTTGGGCCCAGGGCATGATCCTGGGGTCCTGGGATCAAGTCCCACGCTGGGATCCCGGCAGGGAGCCTGCTTCTCCCTCTGCCTGTGTCTCTGCCTCTCTCTGAGTGTCTCTCATGAATAAATGAATAAAATCTTAAAAAAAAAAGAAAGAACAGATCACTATCAGGACAGAAAACTGGAAAGGTATGATTGCAGAAAGCTTGCCATGCTGGGATAAGCGGTCTGGATTTTATCCAGCAACTGAGGGAGTCATTGAGAGGTTTTGGACAGACTTGCCGTTAATGGAAGAAACCTTGCTTTCTTAGGTCTGTCAAAGAGTGGTCTGTTGGATTCCAGTCAGAAGAGCCTAGAAAAAGCCCTAAAGGAGGAATCTAAAGTTCTGGGCTTGAATTCTAGCTCTGCTGGTTATGGACAAGCCGCTGTGGGCAAACTATCTGAACTTGTGTCATCTTTTGTCAAATGGGATCCTAATATCTGTTCTTCCTACTTGACAAAGCAGTTTTGAGGGTCACATGATAGGATAGGGTACATGAAAGGACTTAGCACAGCCCCAAGCACTATGTAAACCGTGATTTGTACTATTGTGCTACTTCTGCATCCAGCTGGCCTGCCAACCCCATGGCACTTGGTGAAATGCAGATGTTCTCCTGTCATGAAAAGGAGTGCCATAAAACATCCAGAGGGAAGAGGACATTATTTACCCGAGGCCGGGATGCCCCTTATTTGAGAATGTTAGCCCATTTTAGATTTCTACGCTATAGAAAATAAAATTTCAGTGGTGGATTTGTTCACTCACCTCCGAAGTGAGTGGCCAGGGAATAAAAAAGCTAACTACGACAAGTTTCCCACAATCTAGGAGCTTGGCATCTCCTAGTAGAAGCAGACTGATAGATAAACATATAAGTGCCCTAGAATGTTATGGGGTCTGTGAAGGGTCTCCGTAAGGTGGTCTCAGGACCAGCAAGAAAGTGGTCGGGGCTCAGAGGGTGTTTCAGGGAGGGGATGCCTACCTGGGCTCCCTGCCCTCCTTCACACAATCGAGAAATAGTGAGCACTTATCTTGTACTCAGCCCTGGGTAATGGAAATAAGACAGCAGATTAGTAGGCAGAGCTCTGTCCCCAGGGACCTTACATTCCGGTAGAAAAAAACAGAAACGTGGGCTCCCACAAATATGTAAATAAGAGAATTGCAAATGGTGTGACAAGTGCCAAGGAGAGAGGAACAGGAGATGATGAATCAGAGCAAGATTGAGACAAATAGGAAAGCCTTTGAGGGAAGCCACATTCACATAAGCAAAAAGAAATACACAGCTGGGATGATTTTCTTTAAAAGTTATTTATTTGTGAGAGAGAGAGAAAGAGAGACAGCACGCGTGTGCATGTGCATGAGTGGTGGGTGGAGGGGCAGAGGAAGAGGGAAGAGCAGACTCATTGCTGAGCAGAGAACCTGAGGTGGGGCTTGATCCCAGGACCTTGTAAGGGGAACCATGTAAGGGGACCATGTAAGGGGAACCTTGTAAGGGGACCATGAAAGGATCCTTACATGAGCCAAAGGCAGACACGACGCACCGGAGCCACCCAGGTGCCACTGAAGCCTATCATTACTAATCATCCCACCTGTGGGGGCCCCTGGGTGGCTCAGCCACTGAAGCATCTGCCTTTGGCTCAGGTCATGATCTCGGGGTCCTGGGATGAGCCCCGTGCCCAGTTCCTGCTCAGTGGGGTGCCTGCTTCTCCCTCTTCCTCTGCCCTTCCCTCCACTCCTACTCGGGCTCTCTTTCAAGTAAATAAATATGATCATTTAAAAAAATAATAGTAATAGGCTTCATTTAAGCTAATACCTCCCAAATACTATCATTTCAGCATATAATCAATATAGAAAATAGTAATGAGACATTTATACTTGGTTTTTTTTTTTTTCATACTCAGTCTTTGAAATCTGGTGTGTATTTTACACTCAGAGCTTCTCACCGTGTGCCCCTGCCATGTTACAAGTGCTCAGCAGCCACTTGTAACAGGGTATTTAGGAGCCCCTGTACCCAATAGCACAGCTCTCTAGGCTTCTCTTTCTTTTATTGTATGCGTGTGTTGATTCTCTTCTTAAACCCCCAGAAAAGAGATTTTTAAACTTCAATGTAATCTCAAATGCTGAAATTGCCAGCATGGTGCTCTCATTCATTCCTGTAAGGAATGTCCTAGCACTGACCCGGGCATGTTGGGAAGGGCTGAGTCATGGTGCTGATAAGCCATCCCTCACGGACTGGTCAGCGGGGCTGGCCTGGCCAGGATGGGACGAGACTTTGGAACAGGCCCTGGGGGCCAGCTGCAGTGATGGGCTTGGTGGTTTCTCTGCGAAGACCTCTCCTGGGCTGAGACAGGAAACAAGAGGAGCTCATTTTTGTCCTGCAGTGGTTCTCACCCTGGCAAAGGGGGAAATGAAAATGAACACTTTGAAATGCTAATTATTTAATCTCTGCCAACTGTCGGCTGCTTCCAGGGGAGCCTGTGTTCATTTGTAAAATGAAACCATTTTAGAAAATGATCCAGGTTGTGAAAGTGTGGCCCGGAAGGAGGGCTAAGGGGGCTCTCCTGGAACCCATCAGCCCTCCAGAAGGTTCCAAAGTCCTCTTAGCTGTGAGGGTCCACCGTTCCCCAGGATCCTTCTAGGAAACCCCCATAGAGCCCCTTGAGTTTAGAAACTTCTACCAGCAGACTACCACGGAGGTTGAGAACACTGGTTTTAGAGGCAGAAAGACCTGAACTCAGTATATTTTCTGCACTTGCCTCCTGAGGGCCCTTGGCAGATCATCAGCAATTTTCTTATCTCCAGAATTTTCTTTCTGGATTTGTCCTGTGGATTGAGTGGTATCATTCACATGATGTGTATGGCCCTGACGGTGTCCAGCCCACTTGGGACTCGGTACATTTTAGCCATTCTGGGTTGTGTAATTATCACTGATGCACACTTCTTTCTCTCTACTTTTTTCTAAAGTTCATATTCTCTAAATATAGAAAGAAGGCCCTTGCTCTTCCCTTCCCCCATGTGAGCCTATGAGTCAGCTCAGGCCTCCATAACAGGAGACCACAGAAATTTAGCTGATAGCTCTGGAAGCTGGAAATCCAAGAGCCAGGGACCCAAGTTTGGTTTCTCCTGTGGCGTCTTCCCTATGGTCTGCAGATGACCACATTTTCTCTGTGTCCTCACCTGAACCTTTTTCTCTGTGCTTCTCTACCTTTTCTTATAAAATCTTATTGAGTTAGGGCTACACTTTGCTAACCTCACTCAACCTTAATTACCTCCTTAAAGACTCTGTTTCCAAATACAGTCACACTGCGGGGGTTTGGGCTTCAACATCTGGATGAGGGGGCGGTGCTAATGAAGAACTCAAGCATCCTATGGTCTTTAGAATAGACATCTGAGAATGTGCCCCAAATCTAATCACTTACAATAGTGTTTTTCAAACTCTAGTCATTTCTTTTTTTTTTTTTTTTTTTTAAGATTTTATTTATTTATTCATGAGACACACAAAAAGAGACAGAGACATAGGCAGAAGGAGAAGCAGGCTCTCCTGCAGGGAGCCCAATATGGGACTCCATCCCGAGACCCCACGCCCTAAGCCAAAGGCAGATGCTCAACTACTGAGCCACCCAGCTGCCCCACTTTAGTCATTTCTTTATCATCTTTTTGTTTTTACCACATCCGCCTTCCCCATGTACTATATTTAGTATCTTTTAAAAACTTGTAGTAATTTTATTTTATCTTATTTAAATTCAGTTAATTAAAATATCTATCTTGAAGTTGACTCCATATATTACTTAAATAAATAGGTTTTGAAAGAAAATCTGAGATCACTACCAAGAGATTTCAACTGCCTGCTTAGAAATAAGAAGTGATCAGGAAATAAGTCAATGAATAAATTCAAAGGGATGTTATTGAATTCTTTCCAGATGGTGCTTGATTTGACAAACACACAGCACCTACCATATATGCCAGATGCTATCAGCACTTAATGAACATTATCTTGGGTATCCTTCATGACGTAGGAGTGAATAGGTAACTTTATCATTTTTATTTTGAAGAGGAAGAAATACAGGCCCAGAGAGGTTAAATAAGTTGCCAAAGGTCACACCGCTAGGAATGCTGGCAGTCAGATCCTACAGCCTTTAATGATTAAACTGTATTTGCTGAAAGGCTAAGTTTTACAAATTTCATGGTAAAAACTCCTGTAGGGTAGCTCCCCCCATTCTCAAGATAAAAGTTTTAAAAGTCACAGCAAATAAACTAAAAATGACATTTTTAAAAGATTGTATGTATTTATTTGAGAGAGAGAGAAAGAGAGCAAGCACGCGAGAGAAAGCATGAATGAAGGGAAAGGCAAATGGAGAGGAAGAAGCAGGCTCCCCTCTGAGCAGTGAGCCCCATGCAGGGCTCTATCCCAGGACGCTGGGATCATGACCTGAGCCAAAGGCAGAGGCTTCACTGACTGAGTCTGAGTCACCCAGGTGCCCCTAAACGTGACTTCTGATTCCAAGAACAGGTCTCAGACTTTGGCTAACAGCTGGGTGTCCAGGCTTCAAGAACACCTTTCTGCAAAGGCCCTTCTGAGTAGGAAACCCCACACTGATCACAAGGCAGCAGTTTGCTTGTGAGGAAAGCCTCTATGAGCCCTGACAGCGTAGGCCAGGCCGCCACACCAGGCCTCCTGGAGGACCCTTCATGCTCCGGTGTCCTCCCTTTGCAGGCGGGGTGGGTGGGGAGGCTCAGTCCCAACCTTGTCCTGGCTGCCACACAGCATAACCTGCTGGCTTCCAGGTACCAGGAAGACACGGTGACTGAAGGGTGCCACTGCAGGGTACAGGCTGGTGAGCGCATAATCAGGATCCTCCCGGGCGCTCCCCTAACCTTCCCAAGGCTGCCGGCAGAACTTGGCTTCCAGAACGGGGTTAGCACCACACAGCTAATATTGCTGATGAGCAGAATCGGATGGAGATGCGTACAGGCAGATACGGGATTGAATTATTTTATATAGGGGGTCGAATTAGATCTGGACATGCCAGTTCTCCTCCCCAGAGTGCGGAGAGATTGTCGACACCTGTGTATCGACCTGTACCCAGGTACAGAGGTAATCCCTTGGCTTGGGCACCGTGTGCACCTTGGTATTGGCGGTTACTGCAGGGTCGGGGTCACACAGCTGGTAACTCCGCACGGTGCGAGGACCCCGAGGCATTGCTGCCCCTCTCCTCCGGACCTCTGACTCCCTTCCTGCAGACACAGGGGGACCCGGGCCCCCTCTACCTTCCTTCTCGGAGCCCCAGCCCCCAAGGTAGAAGGGGGCAGGGCCTGGAAGGTGAAGGGAAGAGGCAGGCCCTGCAGGGCCGCAGCAGCCCGGCCCCCACCTGCCCGGGGAGGGCGCCCAGGCCCCGTCCCGCCCACAGGCAGCCCAGCTAACAAGAGGTCGCGGGTGCCTGACCCCTGGGCACAGCGGACTCTTTCGAACCCCGGGTTCCACTTTGCCAGTGTGTCCCCGAGGGCCGCCCTGGGGGCCGCCTGGCGTGCACGGGGCTGCCCCAGGCCCAGCCGGCGGTGGAGGGGGGTGGGGGTGGGGGTGGGGGGCAGGGCCTGGCCGGTTCAGGCCTTAAAAGTAGTTTTGTGCAAATCCGCTCCTCCAGCCCCCTCCCCCTTTGCTTTGGAGCCCCCGTGGCCCGCAGGATTTCCAGGGCCCGGAGAAAAGGAGCTCGTTTGATTTAAGCACACAGAGGGGCTGGGAGCTGGGGGGGGGGGGGTGTTTATATTTTCTCGGCCTCCATTAGGACGGGTGGCTGAAGGGTAAGGGGGGCGGAGGGGAGCGGAGGAGGGAGAAACTTCATTTATATGTTAATAGTTGCCAGCACCCGGGCTAAACTGACAGAACTATTTCATGGGAAACTGACAAATTTTGTCAGCCAGGCTGTGCCTCCACATCTCAATGGGGCAATAATCTTGATTAGCAAAACAATTGGGGGCCTCCGGGTTCCTGCTCAGGTTACACTGGGCCAGTGTGGGGAAGGCTGGGGCCTGCGGGCCGCAGCGCAGTTTCAAAAGCCCCCGAGTTTAGGCAGCGGCCGGGAGCCCTGGGGGTGGGGGTGGGGGTGGGGGTGGGGAGGCGAGGGACAAAAGGGGTTAATATGATTGACCGAATCTTCCTAGTCTTAGAACAATCATTTACTTAGCGAGTAATTCCGCCAGAAACCAGTGGTGCCGACAGGAAATTGGAGTGCAGGATCTGTTTGCCCCAGATGTGTGGGAATTCTAGCCGCCTCCTTCCACTTGCCAACCCCCGAGAAAGAAAGAAAAAAAAAAAATTTGCAACCCCCTTGGGGCCCTAATTACCACGTGCAGAATAAGTAGCTACCTAAAAATACACACCCGCTCACACCCACGAGCGGAGTCACTGCAAGCCACTGCTGTTACCTCATCTGGACTCCCCTTGGCTCCCATCGTTATTATTAGTTCGCTGCATCGTTAATTAAAGCTGCAAAATGATGTCCTGCCCCCACCCCCCCACCCCCCCACTTCCAGGGCCGCCTCAAGCTCCAGTCCCCAGCTTCCTTTTCAGTGTGACCAACTGGCCCTGTTTCTGTTTGTAAACATACTGGGGAAGGCCTGGGGTTCCCTCATCCCTTCTGGCACCTTCTTGGTGCCAGAAGAATCCACGCGGGGAGGATGTCCCCCTCAGGGCTAAGGGACAGAGGGAGGTAGAGACATTCCACATGTCCCCGGAGGGGAGCCTTCTCAACCTGCTGGACGGTCCTTGCTCCCTTCCATTGCTCAGCCCTTGGGGGGAAAACAATTGTTTGATGCAATGGGTTCATTTATTCTAGGCTTTTTCTCTTGAAATCTTTATAGACTGACAAGAAGTTGCAAAAATGGTCCATGGAGGTCCTGCGTGCCCGTTACCCAGATTCTCCTAATGGTGACATCAATAGTTTATTATCAAAGCCGGGAAGTTCATTGTCACCACTATGCCATAGATCATACTCGGATCCCCCCCCCCTTTTTTTGAACTAATTCTTTTGCTTGTCTCTGTACATCATTCTTTGATTCCTTTATTTTTTAATCTTATTAGAATAAGTAAAGCAATCCTCTGATTTCAGATCCAGAAAGGCCATGATAATTCCTTCACCCATTATGCTCCCCAGTTTCACTCTACCCTCCTAGTGATGGTCTCTATACCCCCTCCAATCCTTGAATTCCCTCTGAAAACAAATCGTCTTTAGGTGATCATCAAGCCACAATGCTTGCACACTTCACATGACAGGAGGCTCATTACCTACGTCAGTGGTTAAGCGTCTGCCTTTGGCTCAGATCATGATCCCGGGGATCCTGGGATCGAGTCCCAAGTCGGGCTTCCCACAGGAAGCCTGCTTCTCCCTCTGCCTGTGTCTCTGCCTCTCTTTGTGTGTCTCTCATGAATAAATAAAGTCTTTTAAAAATGTCTATTATTTGTATTAATGCACTGGGGTATCAAATTCCTTTTTGAGAGTGGTACTAGTGACTTGTCCCTTAATTCTGGACTCCTGTCCTAGCCCTTTATACTTGGAAACTGGTCTTAGACTTCTCTGTTCAGTGTACTCCTCTGTGCTCTTCTTTCTTTGGTCTCAGCCTCAGGTCTTTCTGAGTTCCAAATATGGGAGAGCAAGAGTAGCTTGGATAGCCTCAGATGCGAGTTAAGCACATCTGACCTTATTTTTTGGATAACCCTGCTATTAATTGATTATTGATTACTGTATTAATTCAACCTAATTCTCCCTAATCCACATCAGGGCACACGTCCTAGTGCATGGCCACTCAAAGTGTGGTTCTTGGATAAGAAGCACTGGCAACATCTGGGAGCTTAGTGTAGCAGAGGAAAAATTTTTTTCTCTACCCTCTTAGGTTTAGTGTATGAGGTCCTGCAAATTAACCCGACAACACAGATTAAGAAAAGAAAAGCATAGAAGTCTTATTAACATGTACAGCGTGTACACATGGGGGAACCCAGTGATGAGTAACTCAAAGGGATAGTTAGAACTTGAGGTCTTTATACTAATAGGGGAAAGGCAGTGGGAGGGCTCTTAGGGGGGAAAAAAAAACCCATTTTGGAAAGATAAGTGGGCCCTTAAGGGAACAGATGGGAGACATGATAGTTTTCCACAGTATCTGTTTGGGTGTGGTGCTGATTTTTTATCTCAGAGATTAGAGTTGCCCCAGGGGAGAGGATTTATAACAATGGGTTCTTTGGAGAGGCTCTGCTTTTAGGCAGATAAGGAATTTCAGGAACTCAAATGCCTTCAGCTCAGAATAATTTTTATGCAAAAGTGGCATAATTTGAGGTGGCATATCATGATCCTCTCCTTTAGGAATCCCAGAACCCACCCCAGATCCCATGAATCATAATCCGCATTTTAGTTAGATCTTCAGACAATTCCCAGGCATTCATTTTTAAGAAGCACTGACCTAACTGCAGCTCCTTTAAAATAGCTTCTAACGCATAATAAATCCTATTGTTTATAGAGTCTCTATCTTAATACATGAGTGTCTTGAAAACAGGGGTGTCAGTGTGGTTGGTATACAGACCCTGTGGGCTTCTTAAAGAGGTGGATTTTCTCACTGCCACTCATCCAGGGAGATCCCAGGACAGAAAAGAGAAATCCAAGACAGAAGAGGAGGATAGAGTATGGGCAGGAGCAGGAGTGCCAGTCTACCCCTGGCTTTGCCGGGTCGGTGTGGACTATTTTGGAGAGCTCTGACAAAGTGCTTAATGGTGCTTCTAGCAGGTAAGGAGCCGGGACAGTCCCTGGTACCTGGAAGCAGGTCAAAGGAGCTGCCTGCAGTGAGAACTTGCCAAACTGCTATGGTTCTATGTTTATTCCTTGTCGTAATGTCACGATGGATTAATCCGTGCCTGCATTTGGAGGACAGCAATGTTAGGCACATTGCTGGGGCAACCCCGCCCAGTGGTAGCAGCCCCTCTCACCTCACTCCGCGCCAGTGTGGACGTTATAAGTAGCACTCAGGGCTAAGAGTCACAGCTGCCAAGTGTCATCCTGCATTCATGCCACGTGGTGATTCTTTCTTCACTAATAACTCAAAAAAACCCAAGTTATATTTTGTTAGGGAAGGTGGCAATTTCCATGAGTCTCTTGAAAACTTTCAAAGTGAACTCCTAGGAAATAGAGACTTAAAGTCGCCTTTTATATTTCCCCAGAAGCCAAACTCAGTTCCTAGAAATAGGAAGGTCCCCGAAGGATACTTGCATGTGATTTGCATTTATATTCTCTATCTCCTCTAGCTGTAAGGTAAGGAAATAGCACACCATCCTTTCCAAAATATATGATTCATCTTTCTTAATTAGCAAAGGCCAACAAGGTTTACTGTTGAGTATTCAAGGCCAAATGCTATAAATGGCAAATTATCAGATACCAGATTAATGCATTAATGCAACTGAAGGTGCTGTTTGGTGTTGCTTTGCTTTTTACTTTATCAGACCAGATTCCACCATGTTGGAAGAGGTCTGAGGAGTGATCAAACTCAGGGATGACATTAAAGGCCCATCTTTTGGTCCAACCTGGTAGATCAAGAATTGCATTACAAGAGATTTTCTGCTGTGTCTCAGCAGTAAAGGGCGAAACTCTGTGATTGATTACTGATGTCTGCCTGGGCCAGTGGTGAAGCAATGAGTGTACTATATCAGGTGTTGGCCTGTGCAGAGGACCCAGCCCTCATTTCAAGGCCAAGGAACCCAGAAAACGTGAATGATTTAAGATCAGACAGCAAGTCTTTGCCACAGCCAGGATGCTGATACCTTGACTCAACCCAAGTTCTCTCACTGGTCTACAACTGAATTCCTCTAATCTATCTACATCATTTGAACTTACAGATTAATTGCTAAAACCCTGACTCCCTTGGTACCTTAGCGTCACAATCTTATTTTACCCATCCAAATACAGGCAGGGGTAACTTACAACTGTCAATCCACTAAGTACACATCGTAGTGCTCAAAACCTTTTGAACGAATTAGGAAAATGGTATTGGTGCACATATTGATATTATACATCAAAAAAGGGTGTTACAGGTTAGATTTCCGTTAACACAGTTATAAGGAGGCGAATTATTTTAAAGTTATAAAAGAATAATGATTTCTAATTATTTTGTTTAACACGTGAAAGGACACTCTGCATCTTAAGCGACTGACTTGAAATTGCACGCCAGGTGAAGAAATAGAAATAAAACAGTACAAATCTGTCTCCGTTTTTAGGAAAACAGCTCAAAAAGCAGGCATTGAGAGAAGTGAGGGAACAATCTGCTTGTTTAAAAATTAAAAATTTTGATTAATAATAATATAAAAACCCCACAAATAGGTTATTTGCATGTGGCACAGAGCTAGGATTGTGCCAAGAATTATCCATATATGGTGATGTCTCAACTATTTAGCCATTTTTTTGTTAATTATTTTTTTAAGATTTTATTTATTTATTCATGAGAGACACAGAGAGAGGCGGAGACATAGGCAGAGGGAAAAGCAGGCTCCTCTCGGGGAGCCCAATGCAGGACTCGACCTGGGATCACAGCCTGAGCCAAAGGCAGACGCTCACCCACTGAGCCACCCAGGTGTCCCAATTTTTTTTTTTTTTTTAAAGAGAGACGGAGGGAGGGGAAGGGGCAGATGGAGAGGGAGAGAGGGAATCTTAAGCAGGCTCTATGCCCAACATGGGAGCCTGTTGTGCGGCTAGATCTCACAACCTGAGATCATGAACTGAGCTGAAAGCAAGAGTTAGTGACTTAACCAATGGAGCCACCCAGGCACTCTATTATTATTATTATTTTAAGTAAATTCTCCCCTCAAGGATAGATTTGAACTCATGACCCTGAGATCAAGAATCACATGCTTTACTGACCAAACCAGCCAGGTGCCCCTATTTTTTGTTAATTATTATTTAATTATTTATGATTATTATTTTGTTTTACTTATTAGTCCTCTGAGAATAGAACTTCTAACAAGGTTGGTTTTCCAAAGGCTGATGGCAATTCCAGCTGCTTTTGCCCTGGGTGGAAGTTACAGTAGAAACCAGAATTATCCCTCTTTTTTACCATATGGAAAGTTTTATCTTGGCACAGGTTTGCACAACCAAAAACAACATTTCCCAGCTTCCTGTAGATGTAAGTGTGGCCATGCAAGTAGGTCCTGATCAATGGGAAATGAGAGGAAATGATGTCTGTGACTTCCAGGGAGTGATCTTCAAAAGAGAGTGTACTCTCTCCTCTCCCCTTCCACCTTTTTTCTGGCTGATACTAGACGTGATGGCAGAAGCTAGAATGCAGCTCTCACCATCACTGAGAAGGAAGCTGCAGGTTGGGGCTGGCAGGACAAGAGAGAAACCGAGTGTCTGTCCCCGACATCACTGAGGCGCTATATTAGTTCTGGACCATCAGAAACATAAATTTCCATCTTGTTTAAGTCACTGCATTGGGGGAGCTTTTATTGCAGGAGCTTAACATGTGCCAGTTACTACCTCTGAGGGCATCTCATGCATCATCTTGGTCTCTACACACACCCCACTTGCACACTTCCAGTAATTTGGATCATGATCCGTTTACTTTTTAGGATCCTATGCCATATGAGCTACAGGTGGAAAATTTCCACTGACACAGAGAATTGAGAGGCAGCCTTTTCATTATCATTAATCAGATCGCTCACCCTACCCCCCACCCCCCGAAGCTTGGTAGTGATTTCTCATCGCACTTAGACTAAAGTCCAAATTCCTTACATGGCCTTCAAAGTCATTTTGATTTGGACTCATGTACCTTTCCATTGTCACGTCCTACCATCTCCCGCCTATTCACCATCCCTGCTTCAGTGCTCCGGCCTTTATCTTTTCATGAATGGAACTTGGCAGTTTCTTCTATGTGGTCTTCTGTCCCCTAGATCTTTCTGTGGCTAATTCTTTCTTCTCATCAATGGCTGGATTCAAATGTCAACTTTTCAAAGAGCAAAGCTATCTGAAGACCTATCTAAAATTTATCTGAATCCTCTCTCTACTTGTCTTCCCATGATTTTGTTTCATTTTTACCATAGAGTTATTAGACAATTAAGACAATTGTTATAAGACAATTCTGGAATTGTCTTACTGATTCATTCAATCATTGTCTCTGTCTCCCATGAGAATGTTAGCTCCATGACGGTGTGGACCTAGTATCTTAGTGTCTATGAAAGTTTCTGCCATAGGTAGGTACTCAATAACTAAATATTCACTGGCTGATTACGGAATGAGTCCTCATGAGGTCCATACCATTGTTATCTAAATTGGACAGAAGACAAAATGGAGAGGCAGGTGCACATAGCTCCCGAGAGGTGATACAGTGTTTTCTGGCATGAGAGTGCTTACCCACCGTGCTGCTCTACTGCATAGACACTCAGCTTTTGTCCTCTAGGAACTAATCTTCCAGATTCCCTCAAGTTGTATGTCCATAGCTTATCTCTGTTACGGTCTCCATAAATATCCATTAATTTACAACATGAATCCACTTAAAGGGGTTGCTAGACATTATAATATATTTATGTATGCAAATATAAAGTCAGAAAGCTGTGTCCGACAATTTTATTCTTTTGGCTTTTTTTGCATCTAAGTGTGGAAAAAAAATATGTTTTTGAACTCTGGTCAGACTTGATTACTGCTGATGAATGACAAAGCAGTTCTGATCTTATCTGGAGAATTTTCCATGAAATACAAGGGGAGAGAGAAGCCAGAATAAAGGTTTGAAATAAATATATTGACACAATTCAAAGAAAAGATAATACATTTGGTCATGTTCCTGGCACCATTAGTAGGGGGCGAGGGGTGGGGGTTGCCCAGCCAGACCTGTGTTTGGTTATAGATTAATAATCCAAGGTACAAATGGTTCGGGACAAATCAGAGAAAACATAAACTACAATATTCAACAAACTGGAGTTCAAAGGTTTCTGGAATTTGCTAAGTGTTCTCGGTCATACATTTTTTAAAAGTGATGACACAATACAAAGTTTTTGAACTTTGTCACACAAATAACAAGTAGAGTTTTGCTTGAATCGCATTAAAAAAATTGTGCAACTATTATTAAAAAAATGAGGGAGGGGAACCAAATGGAAAAGTTAGAAAGTACCAACTGTCCAGTTGCTGGTAGAAGAATAATCTAATCATTCTCCTGTAGAAAATGTGTGTTTAGTTTATGTTCCATGTCACACGGCGATTAAGAACGTGATTCTGGGCTTACTCTACGACCAGCCATTCGGTTCTGACGCTTACTGTCTCTGTGATGTGGGGGACGTGACTGAACTCAGTTTATAGAAATATTGTTTAAGCCCCATATAGTACACCGGGCACGTTTACCTTCTTCCCAAGTTCACTCTGACTTCAGTACATCCTCTGCGTTGCCGGTATTGTAGAGTGTTATCTTTATAATATAAATAAAGTCATGACACACCCTTTCTTGAAAACCCTAAAATGTCTTTGCAAGAAGATGAAGAGCAAAATTCATAACGTGGCCCACAGGCTGTGTGTCCTTGTTCTCCCTGCCTCCTTGTCTATTCGCTTGACTCCTCCTTTGGTCTTTGCCCCAGCCATGCTGGACATCCCCTGTTCCTTCAATACACCATACTTGCTCCTGCCTCAGCATCTTTGCATCTGCTCTGCCATCTACATAGAATTCTCCTCCCCTTTCTCTTCCCTAACTCATCTTTTCAAGATCAGTTTGATTAGCTGTCTTCAGGAATGTCCTTTGCCCCTCTAGACTGTTCTGTACTGCTCCTTTTTTTTTTTTTTTTTTTTTTAAGATTTACTTATTTATTTGAGAGAGAGAGTGTGTGAGCACAGGGCAAAGGGGCAGAGGGGCAGAGAGAGAGGGAGAGAAAGTCTTAAGCAGACTCCATGCTGAATGTGTAGCCCTAAGCGGGGCTTAATCTCACAACCCTGAGACCAGGGCCTGAGCTGAAACTGAGAGTTGGATTCTTAACCGATTGAGCCACCCAGGTGCCCCTGCACTGCTCCTTTGTTGCATGTACCCAGATGGACTCTGACAGAGTGTTTAATTGGTGGTTATTGTCTGCTCTCATACTAGCCTGAAGTGCCCTGAATACAGGGTTGGCATCTGATTTGTTCACTGCACCCCCAGTACTTAGCACAGGGCCTTGTACCCACCAAACACTCAATAATCACTCAGAGTAAATAGAATGAAAACATCAGGGTCTCAACATGTCCTCCCCTGTGAACACTGGGATAACACCACCTCCTTTACAGGTGCACAGTGCAGATTAACGGAGAGAAAAAATATGTGAGCACTTTGTCAGCCATAAAGGACCATAAATAAGTAAGGTGTGATTAAAATTTTTAGATATTCTTTCATTTAATTTCAACTGCAAATGATCAGAATCTCAACTCAAATAGGCTTACACTAAAATAAAATAAGATAATGATAATAATAATGGAATTTTTTGGTATATATAACTGAATAGAGCTGGCAATAAAGATGCTGAAATCGATCATCAGAATTATCTCTCTCTGTGTGTCTCTCCCCTTTCTGCTTTTCCTCCTTCATTTTTCTGTGTTCTGTCCTCAGCTAGGCCCTCCCACTGTGATGGTCAGTAGAAGAAGATGCAGGTTCTATTACATTGCACCCAGTCTAGTTTTCCAGGGGGAAGAAAGGGCACGTTTTTCCTATGGTTTTAGCAAAGATCCATGGGAAATTCTCTTTACTTCATCCTAATAATATGACTTTGGTTTTGCACTGAATGTGTCTGCCCAGAATTCACATGCTGAAACCCTACCCCTCAGTGTGATGGTATAAGAGGTGGAGCCTTTGGGAGGTAATTAGGATCAGATTATGTCACGAAGGTGGAACCCCCAGCAATGGGGTTAGTGCCCTGATCAGAGTCCTGGGACAGCCTCCTTCCTCTCCCTGTTCTCAGCAATGTGGAGATACAAGAAATGGACAGTCTGCAACTCCAGAAGAGAACTCTCATGCGAATCAACCATACTGGCACTTTGACATCAGGTGGGCAGGTAAGATCTGTTATTGTAATCTTCTCAAACATCTGAATGCTCACGAAAGATAAAGGAAACCCCGTAGAAGAGAAGTGCCCAGGTCTCCAACCTTGGGACTTCCAGAAAAGAAGCATATGTCAGTGTTCATAAAAGCATCAAGCATCACTTGAGTGCTAACTGTCACTCGCTGGCAGTATAATCCTGGGCAGGTGTGGCAGATATAGTTCAACAATGGAACCACTCCCTGTTCCACCTCTTTTTTCCCTCGCTGGGAACTTTCCAGTGATGGTCTGTGGTGTCCTTAGGGGAGGAGGAAGTTCTGGCAAATGAGATGTAAGAAAAAGTCCGTGGATGGGGCTTCTGGAGCTTCTGGGGGTGCAGCAGCTATCTTGTCATCCTGAAGATGAAAAACATCCACAAAGCCCTTCTCTTAAAATCAGAGGATTTTTGTTTGTCGCTTTAAGTATTTCCAATCTGGCTTAATTAGCTTTCTAGCTAAAATCCGTAGATAATGGCCACCAGTGTGACATATAATAAAACTGATTCACAAACCACCTTCAGGCTCCTCTCCATTTTCTTAAATTGATAGGAGCCTTTTTTTTTTTTTTTAAAGACTATAGAGTAATCATCTAAAAAATATATATATCTTTGCCCCAACTAAGTTTCTGTCTAATTTTGTAATGCATCTAAAAACTTTTCATTACTGCTATTTGGATCCTGAATCTTCTGAAAATGTTCTATGGTAATTTGAGGAAACTTTTCTATGGAATTTTGCTAACTTTCTTTGAAGTGTCTGATTGGGGCTCACACGTCATTGAGGCAGATGGAGGTTATGGAGGAGGTCAACACATCGATCTTCCGGGTTTTTTTGTGAAATTCTAAGACTTAATTTCACCGAAAGGACATTTTGAAGTAGAGGTATTTCCTACCTTGAATTAGCTACTCATATATTAGTTTCTGGAATAGAATCATAGAACACTGATAGGAGACACATCATCCTAGAAAAAAAAATTGATGGTAAAGAACAATATAAAGACGATCTAAAAAAAAAAAAAAAAAAAAAAAAGACGATCTAATCCAATGCCCTCATTTTGCAATGGCCTTGAAGCCCAGAACGGGACATAGCCTGCCCAAGGTCACACAGCTATTTAGCGACAGAGTCAGGAGTGATCCCTTTGGGTTTCTGAGATTTGCTGTTATTTAATCCCATCTGAATGGCTGTGATCAAAGGACATAGTTTCTCTCACACATAAAGAAATAACTTGCCTTAAAAAAAAAGTTGGTTAGGTGACTAGTGAACTATGTCTACCACAAAGCGGGTATCTTTAGTCAACCGCTAAGGTCTGTTCATGCGCCTGCTTTTATTTCTGCGTGACAAGCCCTCATTTGAATGCACAAGTGAACACACATACCCTGTGGAAAGATCATTAACTGAGCTGTGGTGGGGCCCATAGGTAGTAAACCACACGTCTGTGTGTATACTGCTGGAAATTATGTTGGTGATTATGAATGTGTTGACTGCTCAGCTTTGGGTGATGGGTTCCAAACATACTAGTTCCCTCCCTAGTGGTCCCCACCATGGCCATTCAAAAACAGATCTATACCTGTGGCTCAATCAATCAATATCTGTCAATTCATCGATCTAATCTCTCATCTGCTTTCTACTGATAAATGTGTTTGTGCGACAGTGTATGTGTCGCAAAGATATATACATGCAAAAGATATATAAATATATATGCAAAAGAGGGTTTTATTTATCAGAAACCTTACAAAAACAGGCACAGGGTTTTATTTTTCCCCACTTGTGATCTCCCACATCAAATTTGGGTTTCGTAGGGTCTGGCAAAGCACATTGCAAACTACTGCTTATTCTGACATTTAAACTTGGAGTGAGATTAAATTAAAGGCAACATAGTGAACAACTTTAAAGAAGACAAGGAACCATTTAAAGAGAGTCTGGTGGACAATGCAGGAAAAGGAACAAGGACTGATCTTGTCCAAGTACTTGGGCCTCAAGTGTGTTTAGTTTTGATTTGTTTCTGTGCCCTGTGAATTTCCTTCCCCAGCTCCTCCTGGAGTAGCGCAGACAGGCCTTGCCCCTGTGGGTCCCTCCAACTTGACACCCTTCTGACTCATGGTGCCCAGAAGGCAGTGCTGCTGCTGTAGGTAGGTCGGGTCTAAGCCACAGAATTTTAGGACCTACTTTAAAATCAAAGCCCGGGCTGAGAATTTCTCTCCAAGTGCCAAAAATTAAGAAGTGAACTTGTTTGTTAAAAACAACACCGTCAACAAACAACCCAAAGCCAATGTCTTCTCTTTGACCTAATTTTGCCCCAATATCAAACTCTTAACCTTCTGAATGTACAAAGAGGTTTTTATTTTAAATCCAAGGAACAAATGACCTCTTCAAATTCATAATGAGGTATGCATTGAACGGAACACAGCCCAAGGTGAGTCATTCATTAATCATAAACAAAACAGCCCCTGATCAAGGACACATCAGAACACACTGTAAAAAGAGGCGAGGTTGCCCAATGCCTTTATTTAATATTAACTACATTATGTTTTTCATGTGAGTTCTGAGAAGGTGATTTTCTCACTTTCTTTGTAGCCAGCTCAGTGTGAATGGATAATTACTTCCCTTAATGCTGTTTCCCCTGAAGGTTAACCCTGTTCAACAAGACGGGACCCAATCTCTCCTCTCTAAAGGGGGCGGGGGGTGAGGGGGTGTGCGTCCATCACCCAAGACTTTCAGCCAGAATCCTTCAAGCATAAAAACATCCGCCAACAGGAATATTCCAAATGACATGAATAATATTTATGATTAATAACAGCTAACCAGAGAAGCACAATCCAAGAAATACATTATTAGCTTCTTACAGATATCTGATATGCTAATTATCTTCAAAAATTTCATTGCTGATGACTGTTTTGGCAGAAATTTGAGCAGGGGAAGAGGAAATTCAAACTTTTATATAAGTTGGAGACAAAGCATTGGGGCAATTGGACCTGAGAGGACCTGGGGATGGGATTTGGTATTTAAGTCTGACTGATGAGAAGGAAATTAAGTAATGAGAATAGAAATCAGTGTGAGGATTGAAATTTGAGTTGAGGGGGAACTTGGCGGACTTCCTCAGGAGCTTTTCCTTACCTTCTGTGACAAAAGACTCCTGGCGCTGAAGTGGGTCAGGAACACAATGCGGTTTGACTAGATTCACCTGGGGGCCTTTCGGGGTGTGTGTGTGTGTGTGTGTGTGTGTGTCCCTGCATTCCTAAGGGATGTGCTCCTGGATCTCCACTTTCCCAGGGGGTCACTGTGCTGCCAGCTTCATTTCCTTTCTGCTCTGGCCTCACCCATGTCCTAGCCAGATTCAAGGCGAAGGTGTCCAATGGGCAGAGTCCACTTAGGCACCATCACAGAAGCACCACAGGACACATGTGGTACCCAGAAGGTCATACAGCTTTTTAGTGGAGGAGCCAAGAGTAAACCTTCTTCTTCACTGATGGAAAAGTTGAGTTCCAGAAAGTGTCAGTATATGACCTACCATCCCAAAAGGATGAGAGAATTCTGGCAAAAGAAAGTAGGCTGTCTGCTGTGGGAACAGTGAACTCATCTCACCCTGGACCGTTTGCTTAACCACAAATGTTCTGAGTGTCCCCTTCCAGAAGTTTACAACAAAGAGAGACATTTTGATGTTGATGGCAAGCAAAATAGGTTGAAAGCATTCCTCATTTAGACTGTAAATCAGGAGAGGTGGACACTCTAGCAGGGAGATACTCCATCCCCCGCCTACCCGTCCATAGTCAAAATACCAGAATGATACTTCCCTCTGTTTATCTCTGTATCATCTCCTGGACCAGGTTGAGCTATCTTTGAATCTCAGATTCTGGAAGAAAATAAATCAGGCCACCTGCAGGGCAACTGCTCCGTGCTGTGAACAAGATGCCTTTAGAGCCCCAGAGGCACTGAATATAGGTAGTCTGAGGTTCATGATGTCCCCTCCTTGAAACCCAAAGAATCCACTGTAAGCACTATCACAGCAAGTCACAGGAAACCAAATATTGAAGCAGAGATCTTTCCCTACTGCCTCAAACCCCATGATGACTGAGACCTTCTCCACCTTATTCTCTTATCCTTGCGATCTACATCTAGTCTGGCCCCAGTTAGACACAGTATGGAAAGAACTGCTGATTTGAACATTTTTGAGCACCTACCCTGCGCCAGACTTGTAGGCAGCTATAAAGGAAACAAAAACTGTCTCTTTCCATGAGTTCTTGGTCTGATAGAGACAGAAGACAGATCCCATGAATTCGTGTGTGACCTCCTGGGTCAGGATGCCTGGATTACTTCCTTGGCCATTTACTGGCTGTGTGAACTTCGACAAGCTCCTTGACACCTCTAGGCTCCATTTGCTCAATGGCAATAGGGGGAAAATAATACTCCATATACACATAGAGGGTTGAGTGAAGGCTATGCCATCAGACAGATTCAGCCCAGAGTTGGCCGCATAGTGAGTGGGAGACATAGGTTAGCTATTATTAATTATTATCATCATCATTATTATCATCATCACTGTTGTTTCCCTCCACTTCTCCTTTAGCATTTCTGGGTAAGCATTCTGAGTGATATCTCGTACATACAAAAAAAAAAAAAAAAAAAAAGACCCTCTCTGTATCTCTATCCATCTACATAGTACAGGATTGTGATTATATTAAAGGTATACTAATCAACTCTCAAAAGAGTAAGGAAAAAAGAGAAAAAAAAATGCTATTGTTCTTTCTTTTTTCCTTCTTTCAAATGTGCAGCTTCCTCCAGCTTCAGCTCTGCACATAGTAGGTATGTTCCAGAAATTTCAGGGAACCCAGATGCATGTAAGAAACTTAGGGGCAGTGGTAGAGTTTTCCGTCAGCAGTCATTCTGAGCAGGGAAACTGAGGCCAACCCTGAACTGCTCACTGCTTTAAGAGGGGCAGCTAGAAGCACCGAGGAAGTCAGCTGCATCACTACTTTAGCTCTCGCCCAAATTGCAATCTTTGTTGCCTGCACCAGCGTGCGTGTTGTAGGCAGCTTTGATTGAAAAGTTAATCAGCAGGCTTGAGTTTCTATCAATAAAGAGGAGCGAGATTGATTTAAATACTTGATGAAATTTTTTTTAAAGCCCTAAACCCCAAACACCTTAAAATGTAGAGATATGGAATTAAGAGACAGTGAAAGATGCGTTGTGGCAGGTTTTCATCAGAACAATAAAGTTTTCAAGAAGAAAGTGGTCTTGGGAGAGGGGATTCAGGCTTAACAGGGAAGTCAAGTGGGAAGATGAGTAAGGAAAGGATGAGGGGTTGTCAACTGGTTGGGTGTTTATGGATACAGGGTGAACCAGTGCACTGCCAGAAGCTTCCTGACACCCTACACTTACCCCCACCTCCACCCCACAACTACCTGAGGGCCCAGAGGATGGAGACATGCTGCCTTCTCTTGTATCACCTCATGTAAGAGTGAACAGCCGAGGATGAACAACAGGTGGGTGGTCAGTGGAGGGGATGAGCTTTGTGAGTTGAGTCGTCCATCAAGGTGTCCTGAAGGAGGGTTACTTGAGTAAGGCATTGATAAATGGGCATTTTGGAGTTGAGGTACCATTCAAGGCATCATGCACAGCCCTTCCACTGATGATTTGGAGAAAGGGTGAATGTGCCAGGTGGTAGAAGGCAAACCCAGGAAAGGGATTGTCTTTTCTCGACCTCAGGATGTCCATACCAGCCTTCAGTGAACCGGTGGTAGAGTCTTAATACTAATAAACATTTCTGAAGTGATTAGCATGGCCAGACCCCATACTAAGTGCTTCTCGGGTAGTCTTTCATTTACTCTTCCCAGTCACCTGGTGAGGGCATTGATTCAACTGCATCTTATCTTATAGATGAGAAAACTGGATTTCAGCAGAAGAGAGTAACTTGCCTGGGTCGTAGCCCAGCCCATTGTGCAACTGGAACTGAGAGCTCATGTATTCACACACTGTGCTGCATGGAGAATGGATCGGCATATTATAAATCTCTGCTCAGAGGCCGAGCAGGAAAACAAAAGTCTCTAGCAGATAACAGGGCTGATTTATCTAGTCATGTAAACTCATGTCAAGTGTTTAGCCCAGATAGTCCCCAACACATACTAACAGATATGCTTTTATTAATAAAGTATCTACTGTAGAGTCTAGAAAAAATAGGTACTCAATAAATGCTGGGTGTTATCATAATGGCTGATATGATCGATGCATTAGTGTTATTCCCCACTGCCTTCGTCCATAAAATCAATATCCTTGCCACACTTGTCTATTTTCCCTCATTCCTTGTACCTGATGTATTTGGCCTTGCCCATGATCAGTTTCCCTAACCAGGGATGCCATTTCTCCTCCTCCTCCTCCTCCTCCTCCTCCTCCTCCTCCTCCTCCTCCTCCTCCTCCTCCTCCTCCTTCTTCTTCTTCTTCTTCTTCTTCTTCTTCTTCTTCTTCTTCTTCTTCTTCTTCTTCTTCCCACTGAGAAACTTCTTATTCTGCAACGTCCCACTCAAGAACTTCTCCTACCAACGTGGTGTTGGGCCTGACGCCCAGTTTACTTCCTCACCTGCCCCTATAATCAGAATGCCTCTTCCTCAGTGAAGGCTCCAGATTCTGATCACACCTTGATCAGCCTTTATCAATGTTCCTGCATCATCTTGAAACATAAATATGGTCATGTCCCCCACCTCAACTCTGAGCTCTCTAAAGTCTGGATGGTACTTGCTGATATTTACACCTACTCATTCCTCTCTGTTCATCCTGCTCATTCTGTAGAACTGTGCTTGGCACCCAGTAGGCACTCAGGGATCAATCTGAATTGCAGACTGCTTTGGGGGACTCCCATTTTATAATCTGCATGTTTCTATAGAGAAGTTGCTCGATAAACTGTTGTTGGGTGTTGAGTCCTTATGTGGAGCATGCTGAGCAGACAACTAGATCTGCCTTCTTTTAGAGGACAGAGCTTTGGCAGCACGAGGTAGGGATATGTTTTGAACAGAAATGATTGGCAGAAGGAGAAGGACAAGGGAGAGCAGCGCAGTGGGCGATTGAGAGCAATGCTGTGGGTATCAAAAACAGGATTGTTGAGATATTGGTCACACAACAACCATTACCATAGAAACTAGTGTCTACCCAGCTTGCTAGATGGTTATCCTGGCTAGGTTGGGGTCGGGACACCTGTTTGGCACCCCCTGGGAACATCCCATGGTAAATGCATCAAATCTCACTCCCCACCTCCCTAGGGAGCTGTCAGTGTCACACATTCCATCAGGCACTTCAGCAACCCCCAAATCACTGCATCACAAAAGCATCTTTTGATTGATTCATCAACTACCAAACAGGAAAGGCTGTCACAGCTCCTGGAGTAGCAATTAGAAATGGGAGGAAACTCAGAGGTTGGGAGTTTTGAAAGAGAGGATAAAGCCAAAGAAGAGCTCTTCATCCAAACACCCCAAACATCCTGGCCCACAACCTGGCTCACAGCTTAGAATGAGACAGAGCGTGAGAGCAATCTCTTAGAATAGTAATATTAAGACTATAATTAACAGATACTTACTGAGCACGAATTAGCATTAGGTATTGCACATATACTTTGGGTCCAGTTTAATTGGATTTGATTTAATCTTTTAAACAGCGCAGAAATGAGGAATATTATTTCCATTTTACAGATGAGGAGATGGAGGTTTGGACAAGGTACGCATCTTGTTCAAAGTCCGATGGCAAGGAAGAGGTGAAGCAGGGATTTGAAAACACATCTTTGTGACCTCAGTGAGTGAGCATCTGAACATTGAGATTTGCTCTGTGAGCAGACCTGTAGTCCAGAATCTGGTTGTGCTATGAAGGTAAATGAAAACTGACCGAGTGAATCCTTGCTTTCAAAGTACAATCTTTTCCTTTCCTCCCCTCGCAGACCAAGTACCTGCTTCTCTTCCCTATAGTTAAGCACGGAAATGACCATCTGTATAACATTCTGTTTCAAACTGTTAGGCGCTAGGTAATTACAGCTTACCCACTGGCCATATTTAATGTTTCCAATGTGTTTTTATTTATTTCTCCCCCTTTTGGGGACCTTCCTGAGAGTATTTTTTTCCAAAATAGGAAAATTCTTAGTCATTAATCTAGCACTGAAGTATTTATTTAATTATTATTATAGATGTTATTTTTTTAACCAAAAAGAAGTTTTAGAGGCATCAGAGATGATTTTGGCTAAAATGTGAACAGGGCATGCACTCAACCACTCTAATATAATTCTATTCATTTCTTGCATTTTATCTTGGACAATTTGATCAGAGAGCTTGGTTTTTCATACAGGCATTATACATGTAAACATTTTTTGTATCTTCCGTAGATTTATGTAATTTTAATTTCTTAATGTCAAAAAAGAATTTCATCGCATTGATTTTCTCAATTTTCCAAATGATTCCCCATTTCTTTAGATGTTTAGGTTAGGTCTACTTTTCAGATATCGGCACTAACACAGTGATAAACATCTTTCACAAAACACCTCATTTCAAATTCCTAAAGCAGCCATCTATTTTGCCAGATTACTTTGATGTGTCCCTCCCACCTAATTTTATCTTATTTAAAATTAAAAAAAAATAATCACTATACTCTATGTGGGGCTTGAACTCACAACCCTGAAAGATCAAGAGTCCTATGTTCTACTGACTAAGCCAGGCAGACACCCACTCCCCACCTAATTTCAAAGAGTTGGTGAAGCACATTTTAATTGGCTGACAAACTATTTTAACCCATGCTTTGTTTCTTTTGTTTCACTGGGTTCCAAGATGGCATGATTCTCAACACACCATTTCTCTCTCAAATGGTAACAGTAGAGTCCAAAAGCCAGGGATTGCTGATTGGGACTTCATGAACTCAACTTGACAGAAGAGGGTCAACACTGTGGCTGGTCCCAAGTTTTCTATGCCAGGCACTGTACCAAGTGGCTTACACTCATTAATGTTTAGTACGGGGCTCTACACACAGTAGGCCCACAGTCAATATTTGTTGAAAGGTTGTGTGGTTTCCTTTCTCAAAAGAGAAAGAAACGTTTTCTCAAAGCCTCCCAGTTTGTTCCAATGACTAGTCCATTTTAAATCTTTTTTAAAAGGTTTTATTTATTTATTTAAGAGAGAAAGAGTGGAGGTGTGGAGACAGAGAGTTGAGGAGAGGAGCAAAGGGAGCAGGTCAAGCAGACTCCATGCTGAGCACGGAGCCTGACGCAGGGCTTGATCCCATAACCCTGAGATCATGACTTGAGCCAAAATCCAGAGTCAAGTGCCCAACTGACTGAGCCACCCAGGTGCCCTGGTCCCATTTTAAAGATGAAAACACTAAAGTTTTGAGCAGATGGATAACTTATTAAAGTCACATGGTTAGTAAATGGTGATGCTACTTTGGATTCAGTTCTGCCTGACTCTAGAGTCCATCATCTTTCCTCCTTTCTTAAAAATAAAAGTACAAAAACCTGCTGTCTCCACCATGTTACTGGGTGGGCTACTCAGGTAGGAGTGCATCTGTATATATTTTTTTCTTTTACCTCATCTCATTTCTGGGAATCCTTATGAGATTCCAAAATAACTCAAACTCAGTTTTTATTCTATTTTTGTCTAAGTCTTTAAAAAAGGACAGAGAAACGATGAGTACAGGCATATGACACCGTCCAGTATATTTTACTGTTATCTACAGGCAAGCCTGCATAACTATACTCATGGAGCAGGAATACTGCAGTAGCTCCATCTGTGCCAGGCAAGGGGCGAGGGATCCGAGATTCAGGCAGACAAAAGCTCTCTTCTCCATACCTCCAGGGAAGGCAGAGTAGAATCAAGCAAACCATAAGCGAACAATAATTCGTGAACACGAAGGGTATTCCAAAGAAAAGAAACAAGGTGATGAGATACGAGTGACAGGACGAGGTGGGAGGGGTCCTAATATTGGTAGATTGATCAGTAACTGCTTGCTACTGTCCTACTGGTGAAATCTCTATAGAAACCTAACTCAGATTTTTGACATGTTTGAAGGTGGCAATTCTTTTTTGCTTTTCAATTTAAAAGCTAAAGTGACAAGTCACCTCTCAAGTGCTCGTAGAATCTTAATTCTGTCTTAGCACCTTACCGAGTCAATTTCTTATCCCTTCCTTTTATATCAGAATTTTTCAATCTCAGAGCTATTGAGATTTTTGCATCCAGTAATACTTTTCGTGAGGGGATGCCCTGTCCACTATTGGATGTTTAGCAACATCCCTGGGATCTACCTACACATGCCAGTAACCCCTCCTGCAAGGTCAAGACAATCAAAAATGTCTCTGGATATTGCCAGATCTCCTCTGGAGATGGGGGCAAAATTGTCCCTGGCTGAGAACATAGATCAAAACATATTTGATATCATGAATGGTTTCCAGAATCTGACAAAAATCCAGGAAATACTAACTGTCATTACGTGATCTCTATGGGCCACATGTTCTGTTAAATGCTTTCCACATACTATTTCATTTAATTTTCAGAACTCTTACATGAGGAAGATACTGTTACCACTTCCTTATGGGCTAAGATCACATAGTCAGCGGCAGAGCCCAGGATAGAACCTGAGCCTGCGTGGATGGAGAAACAAAGCTCTGGCTCTCCAGCACCACACATGAGCATGGATTGTCATCATCATCTAAATTGGCACGTCTCAAAGTGCACCTGGAGTGCCTGGGGATCTTGCTTAAGTGCCATTCCGTAGGTCCGAGGTGGGATCCAAGATTCTGCAAGTCCAGGAAGCTCCCGGTGCTGGTCCATGCACCAAACATCGACTGCCAAGGGCCTAGAACAGTAGTTCTTAAATCTTTCTGGATTACAGATTCAGCCAACAGTCTGGTAAATTATGAATCTCTGCCCGGAAAACTGCAGTGATGCTCATAACATTAAAAACCCAGGTTAAGATCTCTGCTTCTCTTTAGAAACACACCTTAACCTGCTTCAGTCAGATGGAGCTCGCTTGTTTCAGCAGATCACTGATAAAGCAAACTCCACTCTGGATGATCCCTCCTGTTCCATCATGGTAAAATGCCAGCAGTGTGAAAGTCCTTGTGATGCCTACACTGAGTCTTTCTTACTGTAGCTCAAACCCATCATCTCCATCCTTGCCCTTTGTAGAAACCGGAAACAGCCAGTTATCCTCATCAGAGCATGGGCCTCAAATCCAACCCGTCACTTTCTTCTTTTGCCTCATCTTAGAAAATCCCTCAAGTCCTGCATGGCATCTTTCCATAATAATGCTTGCTTGCCACCCACTCCCCACTTCCATTAACAATTGTCTACGTAATGCATATGCCATGTGATACAGTTATCAGAAAGTGCTGTTATCGGAATATACACATACAAAACAATATGAGAAGATACTTTTCTAAAAGAGCAGATAACCTTAAACATTAATAAGTAGAAAATCTGTGAAATCAAAGCATTTTTTTTCTTTTTTATATAATAGCCTTTCATTCTTCTTATGATTTTGTCTTTGAAAGCTCTTTCTGCAGATGACACACGACATTGTTCTTCCATCCTGCTTCAGACAGAATTAAGGGAGGAAGGGGGGAAAAACTATTGTAGAGCCTCTCTGCTCTGCAGCACGATTTTTATAATTAATATATACAACTGAGCAGAGAAAGGTACGTTATAATGAAATGCAATTAAGAGGTGTTTGTTCTTTTCCCACACATGATGACTATAATTTCCTTGGCTGTTTAGAAGTCAACCATTATCATTACATTTTGCACATATCTTTTCTATTTTTTTTTTGCTCCTGAATTTGTTTATTTTCAATAAAAAAACAAACATAGATTTAGAGCGTTTGATATTCAGATAACATCATCTTTTAATTATAGTCCTTGGTGATCATTAAATCTAACACCTTTTATGGTATCTCTTGCATTGGCATGGCTTCCAATTTTTAATTAATGGACCTTTAAAAATAGCTCCAAATAAAACTGTAATTTCAATTTACAAAAAAGCTTGGGTTGGACGACAACATTATGTTTTCCTTCCATGTGGAAAGCAACCAATCTGATTTTATAGTTATCTGTCATCTTGGACTTTAATTATAACTCTCCTGTACAACCTGACATTTAGCCATGCACGCTGGGCTGCCCTCTCTCCATGCTCCCGATTTTCCTTCTCTTTTGTCCCAATCTTCTCTAACTGGAATGGAAAAACAAGGATTGGAGGGATCCAACAGTCACTTGTTGGGGCGGCGGTGCACACAGCGGTGGAAGCAGGCACCCATTTGGATCCTGCTCTGGCTTCTCCCTGGCTATTGTTGCAAGTGTTGGGCAAGTCAGCACCGGAACTCCTTTGAAATAGCTGAGCCTGTTGCTGAGAGACCCACCTTTGCCGGTAGAGACCCGGTTATCACCAGAGCAGAGAACTACCATCTCACACAATAGATGCTTGATAAAAATGTGTGGATTAAATGAAGCCAGCAGCTTTCCTGGGATGTACAGAAATAAATGCAATTATAGAGCAGGGCCTCTGACACTAAGTGTCAGGGCATAATTTTTACTCTACATCTTTTAAATGTCCCAGGATCTACAATTAAAAGAGGCAGTGCCATTTGCTCCTACTGACCATATTTCCATTTCGGGGGGATTGTTTAAAGCACACAAGACAGAGAATGGATATTCCTCTCACTAGCCACGTTTGATATTTCAGAAGCTATTGGGGAAATGGCATTGCTGGTTAGCTCATGAATATCTTTGTTTTGTTTTGTTTTGTTTTGTTTTTTTTCTCCAGGCCTGAATAATCAGGAGACATAGAAAGAGTATGCAACGAGCAAATGTTTCTTTTCATTCTATATAGATATAATGTTTTATTAAAGTGACAGTAACAGTCACTTAAAAATCTCAAACAACTCTTTTCAGCCTACAAATAGAAGTCAAAATAACGTAGAGAGCAAGATTTAAAAAAAAAAAAAAAAAAGGAAATCATTGGATCCCAAATAATCACCTTCTCCCACTACCCTACCATTTCCAGTTCAACTTAAGGAGCCTCCTACATGGCAGGTAAAGCTCAAAAGGATACACAGATCAATAGAATAATAACTCCTGCCTTGGAGAAGTTCTTTGACAGAAATATCCAAAGCAGACAGAAGTTCCCCCCAAAGCAGTGGGGAAGACTTCCCACACCTGCTGAGGCCCTGAGCCCACAGGCTGATTTTCTTTTCAGACTGGCTCATATATGCTCCTTCCAGCTCCTATGTTCACACTGAGCAGGCTTCTGCTTGGTTCTTATTCATTACTGATAAAACAGTTCCTTTCAAACCTTGGGGAAAAAAAAGCTAGGGATGGTTGGGGAGCTCAGTGGTTGAGCTTCTGCCTTCGGCTCAGGGTGTAATCTGGAGTCCTGGGATCTAGTCCCACAGCAGGGTCCCAGCAGGGAGCCTGCTTCTCTCTCTGCCTTTGTCTCTGCCTCTCTTGCTTCTCTCTCAGTGTCTCTATGAATAAATAAAATCTTTAAAAATTTTTTAAAAAGCCAAACTGTTACAGAGAGTAGGAAAGTGACTGCAAAGGAGTAAAAGGTAAAACTTGCAGCAACAAGATACACAGTCTTGAGGATCTAATGTATAACCCAATGACTCAGTTGATAACGTTGTACCGTCTAATTGAAATTTGCTAACAGAGTAGAACTTTGATGTTCTCATCAAGATAAGTTGTTTCTTTTTTCTTTTTTTAAAGATTATTTATTTATTTATTTATTTATTTATTTATTTATTCATTCATTCATAATAGACAGAGAGAGAGAGAGAGAGAAGAGAGAGAGGGGCAGAGACATAGGCAGAGGGAGAAGCAGGCTCTTTGCAGGGAGCCTGATGTGGGACTCGATCCCGGGACTCCAGGATCGTGCCCTGGGCCAAAGGCAGGCACCAAACCGCTGAGCCATTCAGGGATCCCCCAAAATAGGTTTTTTCAAAAAAATTATTTATTTATTTGAGAGAGAGTGAGCAAGCACGACGAGCAGGGAGGAGGGGCAGAGGGAGAAGCAGGCTCCCCGCTGAATGTGGAACCTGACATGGGGCTCCATCCCAGGACTCCGAGATCATGACCTGAGCCCGTCAGACACTTAACTCACTGATCCACCCAGGTGCCCCCTCACCAAAATAGTTTTTAAAAAGGTGACTATGTGAGGTGATGGATTTGTCATTGCCTCAGTGGGGTGATACTTTTAAAGTTGTTGTACACCTTAGATATCTGACAACTGTGTTTGTCAACCTGACTGCAAGAAAGCAAACAAACAAACTAACAACAACAACAACAAAAAACCCCAAAACAGTTCCTTTCATGAGAGAAAGCTGCTTGCGAGTCTCAGACACTTTTCCCTTCTATTCCTTATTCCCTGATCTTTCTAACCAATGTTGAAAATGAAAAGATGTAAAAATGAGCCACATCATGTTCCCCGGCTTAGGCTTCCAACCCAGTGTAATTTCCTTCCCACGAGAAGCAAAGTTTTCTCTGCAACTCAGTTATGACTTAATTAACTTTCCCTCTATGCTTTTCTGCTTTTTATGAAAAGCTAGCTTGAAACCACTTCTCTGCTCAGCTCTGAACTTTTACAATCTGCCGGGCTGGGGTCCCCAACCCCCACTCCGAATTCTGGCTCTTGCAAAACATAGTTTGAACCTAAAGGATTTTACAGGTATTCATGTGGTGGTCTCTTCCCTGTAGGCTTTGCAATTTGTTTCTTTTGGTCTTTCTGCCTGGCTTCGATCCTACCCTGCCAGAGGGTGTGGGTCATGTGACACGGGGAGGTCCCTGCTAGCTCTGGGTCCTCGGGGTAGCTGCATGAACAGTCAAGAGTATTTTTGGTGGCCATGCCCCTTTATCTTCCCCTTTGTTCAATGATGGAGCTCTGAGCTCAGGTACTGACTGGCCTGCTAACTTTTAGAGCGAGTCTCCCCCCTTGATTGTCAATCGTCGTCTCTATATAGTTGGCATCAGAAGAAAATGAGCCAGTGCTTTCCATAGAAGGGAGCATTGCCCAGAGGTTAAGAATTTAGATCAAGGGGTGCCTGAGTGGCTCAGTCGGTTAACCATCTGCCAGAGTCCTGGGATTGAGCCCCACATCGGGCTCCCTGCTCAGTGTGGAGTTTGCTTCTACTTCTCCCTCTGCCCTTCCCCTAGCTTGTGTGCTCCCCACCCCTCTCAAATGAAAAGATTAAATCTTTTTTTTTTTTAAGAATCCAGATCAAAATTCAGTAGCTACCCACTCAGTGTTTACAGATCTTTAAAGTTGAGCCACACATTTCACCCCTCGAAGCCTCAGCCCCTTCATCTTTAAAATACAGATAATACTGGTTCCTTCTTTATAGAGTTGTTGTGAAGATCAAATAAGAACTTTTAGGGGTGGCTGGGTGGCTCAGCGGCTGAGCATCTGCCTTTGGCTCAGGGTGTGATCCGGGGGTCCAGATCGAGTCCCACATTGGGCTCCTTTTGGGGAGACTGCTTCTCCCTTTGCCTGTGTCTCTGCCTCTCTCTCTCTGTCTCTCATGAATAAATTAACAAACAAACAAACAACTAAAAACTTTTAGCATCAAACCTATGATATAGATCCTTCCTATGTCAGTAAATGTGGGGAAGTATTAGCTTCTACATGCACACATGGGGTGTGTGTGTGCGAAATCTGAAGCTTTATTAGGATCAGGGGATTTCTGGATTAAATGCCATGTATTAAAAATTGAACCTTGGGAGGCAACATACACTTTTAGAAGCGTAACCGTCGGCCTCATATACCCAGATTCAGAGCCCCCTGCCTCGATGGTTTTTTTTTTTTCTCTTCTTGATCAACATATTATTACTTAAAAGTCCATTTTGACTTTTCCTTACCAGTTACCCAGCAACAGCTGAAGAGTCTCTTTGTGATTTGAATTGGGCCTTGCACCTCCTACTACTCCTGATCTCCGTGACCATGGGGCAGGGATCTGCCCTCTAATCCGAGTGGGCTTCCTGAGCGGGTGGCTGCACTTGCTCTCAGAAGGGCCCTGCCCTGGATTGACTGCCCTACTGTTGCCCTTCCCAAAATCTCAACCATTTCTGAACTCGGGGTCCGACGTTTCTGTTCGGCCCTGAGCCCTGTCAGTAGCATAACTGGTCTTATTTCCAGTCCATGTAAACTGGACTTGGGCTGCACGTGGCTGCAGGGCCCTTGGGGGAAACCTTCACGCGGGGTGCTCTGCTTGTCGCCTTAGTCTCCGGAAAGCCCCCATCCTGGAGCAGGTTCTTTCCTTTTCCTTCAAGTTAAGTTTAGAAAATTGACCATTGGTGATCTCCTTTCTGGACCTTGTGGGCAAATGTCTTGCTATTTTTCTCCTGTGAAAAGGCTCATCATCTATTTAAACCAACTTCACATCCACCCTTCCCCGTTGCCACCTGCACCGTGGCCAGTCTGCTGTCTGGATCCGCTGGTGGCAGGGATGACTATAACCTTGTCGGAGGTGATTTGATTACTGCTGCTTCCCACGGACATGTGAGCTGTAGGGACCTAATGCCCTCTCAGACCTTTGGGATCACTTGCCCTACAGGTAGAAGGTCAGACCGTGAGCCGGTTCTTCTTGAGCTCCCAGGAGGCATAGCCCCTAGGTCCCTTTTGTCTATGTGCCCCGGGACGAAATGGTGGCCAGGCCCCCAGGCCCCCTTTGGGATGCAACCCTCCCTTCTCCCAGCTCCTTTGCACTAACAGAACGTTCGCCTCTTGCCAATTGCACGGATCTGCCCTGCATCATTGTGGTTTCTCCTTTTAATGTCAGGCTATGCCCAGTGATTGACAATTATAATTATTCCTCAGAGAGCCTCATATTAATAACAGCCATTGATCTAACTCAGATGATTCCAAGCATCTTTATTTCCTAACCTCAAATGTGAGACATTAGCTCCTCCAAGCTTGAATTCTACAGCTTGCAAGAGAGAACTAAGACCAGATTTCAAAATAATAGGTAACCTTGCTCTCCATATCAGTCCAAATGCAGAACCCCCTCTCCTCAATAGGTTTTTTTTTTCTCTTCTTGATCAACATATTATTATTTTAAAAAATCCATTTTGACTTTCCCTTGCCAGAAAAGGCACAGCAGGAAGCTCTTTTCGACTCACTCAGATTGGTGGGTGGAGGAGACCACAATTATACCCCATTTCAATGACATGTCTGGGGTTGCAGTGACTCCAGACAAAGAAGCTGAAATGTATGAAAGTTTCTGTGTCTTCAAGACAGAACCTAAAAATACCTGCCTGAGATGCAGGTTGGGAGCTATTTCCAACAACAGGGCTCCAAGGTTTTCCCGCTGGGAGCTCGAGAGTGTCTGAATTCTTTTCAGCAGGCTGTCTAAGATACCTGGTGATCAGGGGTAATGCACAAAGACCAATGTTGAGGGGTAGAAGGCTCCCCAAGGGGCACCTTAGCCTCCTATTCCCTCCCTGCTGTGCCAGGTGACAGGCTTTGATGGGTCTGTTCCAAGCTATTCCAAATAACCAAGGACACAGCCCATCAGAGAGCAGGCTCTTGGGACCAATGTTATTGCCCTTGGTTTCTGTTCTGGGGAGATGAAAGAAGAGAGAAATGTGCCCGGGGAGAAGGGGATCTTAAGATTTTCCAGTTACTCCTTCTCCTGATGCTTCCATTATTTCAGAGATAGCGTCTCACCCAATGGTTGTGTGGCCTCCTTTCTCCATAATTCATTTGGTGGGGCCCTCACTTCCTGCAGAGGCATCACACCATTCCATCTTTGGCCACTTCCCTTTAAAAACACTCATCCTTGTTCTTGACTCAAAAGTGACCTGTCTCTAATGTCTAGGTATTGGGGCCCCAGGGAATTCATCTAGCTCATATTCTATGTTTTGGTGTCGTAGATACTTGGAAACAGTGCTCATGTGTTCCATAAAGCTTATCTTCCTTAGGTCAAAGACTCTGTTTCCTTTGACCTTTCCTCTGGTGACCCTCAGTCCAACCCAGCTGGTCTTACCCCTCTGAGAAATCTATCTAAGGAGTTTCTCCACTGTGGCACAGAGGTCTTCCTATGTGAGCATCCAAAAGGACATTCTGGGAACATTTTCACAGTGTGAGGTTATCTCACGGGAGTCAGTGATCACCCCTTTCAACTTGAATCCTTTGAGCCACCCAGAGACTGGCTCTGCTAACTTAATTCATGGTTTTGAAACAATGAATTCAAAATCTGTGCCTAGACCCTGCTCAGGAGCATTTCTTAACTCATAATGTGCAAGGTCAACCTCTTGCTTCCAGAAAAACTCAATCTGGTAGAGCTCTCAGAAGGTAAGGACGAGAGTCTCTGAATTCATTGAGCTGTTTGAGAGAAGGGAAACATTTATTGCGAGACAGCAGAAGTACTCACCCTTTAGATGCTTTTTTTATTTTGTAAAAAAGACATAAAATACCTGCATGAACCACAATGTAAAGGAGAGATAATTTTTACCAGGAAACCTGGCCTAAGGAAAGCTATACTGTTTTTTTCACATGAATGATTTCCTCATTTCTTTTTCTTTTTGTGAATTTCTTTTTAAAAAGTATTTTTTTAATTTAAAAGTTTTAAAATTCACACGAAAATTGAAAACATGGCAGAAATGAACAACTGTATATCTTCATCTAGATCCAACTGTTCCCATCTTGTCACCTTCACAGCCTCTCTGTCTCTCCACACCACCCCCTCACCCCCCACACTCTTATAAACACACCCCTACATATTTGCAGACATCACAATATACACCCCTCACCACATTAATCTGTCTGGCATCACCCAAGAATAAGGACATTCTCTCCCTCATCCAGAACACCCTTATCATATCTAAGAAATTTATTAATTCAGTAACAATTACCCAACTTGCAGTCCATACTCATGTTTTCTGAAAAATTAAAAAAAATGTTTTTAAAAAGTCCTTCTGAGTTATTGAAAAAAATTTAATCCAGAATTCAATCAAATTCCTTGCATTTCATTGGTTCTTACGTGTTTGTATTTTTCTTAATTCAGACAATTCCATAACTTCCCTCTCTTCTTCATCTCACTGTGTCCTTTAAAGGGTCAAAGACTCTGTTTCCTTTGAAGGATTCTGCAGAATGGCCTACATTCTGGATTTGTCTGACCATTTTCTCACAATTATATTCAGGTTAAATATTTCTTACAAGAGCACAGTTCCCTTCCATAGCATCACACCCGGATTGTTTTTGTTTTTGTTTTTTAGACATCTCTTAATGCCTACTCTCTGTCCCGCCAGAATGACAGCAACAATGACCATAACACCCACAACACAGCACTCATTTAGGTTGAGAGGACAAGAAAACATGGCTAGTCATGGACAATTGCAATAGAATTAAGAGAATTTGGGAAAGAGGGTATATGAAGTGATTCTAAAGGGGTTGCACAAAGCATGTATTTACAGAGTAACTCTAAATTATCTAGTCTGATTTTAGTCATGCTTGAGGGTAAAAAAAGATTGGTTTGGGATATTTTACATATGAAGTCAAAATGTCTTCTAAAAAAAGTCTGATAAGTCTTAGAGATGACAAGCAAAACTAAAATGTCCTTGTGACTGAGCAACTCTCTTCACAGAACCCTGACAATTGGTTGTCATTGAGATATTCAGCTTCCTTCAGCCACTCTGCAGTTCTTTTGGGGAGCCTCAGGGCTGGTGGTGTTGACCATAGGCTCTGGAATAAGCCTACTTATGGGCTTCTCCTCTGACCTCTTTCTCAAGCCTTGGTCACAGCTGCCCACGAGGACACTGCTCTCCTGAGCTTCCTACTCTCAGCCCGGTGCTCTGTCACCTGGACACTGAGTCAACAAGTCAAAGGCTGGACCTCAGAGAGTTGCTCAGGAAGACAGCTTCTGGTTTTAACCACCTCTACCTCAGGGTTCAAAGCCAACCCTTTGCGGGGCATGTAGGTATTGGCAGTGTTTGTGGGGGGTGGGGAGCTGGCGGTGGTTACTCAAGATGCCTTGACATTTTTCTTCACTCCCATAATGTAGCCACTTTCACCCAAGGTTCTCCTCTTTGCACTAGCACATGACCTTCTCGCCAGCCAAAGCCTCCCACAGGCATCAAATCATGCACATAGCTACTTGGAGAGCAGAGTCTCACTCACCTGTAACCCAGAGTTCAATCCAACCAAATCAATCCAACCAAGACCAGCATTTTGTCCTGTATATTTCATTAGAGACCACTTCTTCGGGGGAGACAGCTATCTCTCTACAGACGCACACCTAGGGAAGATAGAGAGTTATATTCAAATATATATTTAATGTATAAATACATGTTTTAAAATTCTATGGCCAAACATGTTTGGAAATCATGCATCAAATGCAGTTGAATAAATTTTTGTTGTGGATCCTTTAACATAATGACACGCATTGGGAATCTCCAAGGAAAAATTACTGTTGTAACAGTTCCCCACTTTCTGAAACAAGCACGCCAATATCTTGGAGGAGTTTGTAAAATTACCCCCATCCCAAACCTGCTTGGGAGACTTCACTTAGATGTGTAGAGGACCCCAGTAATGAGCCCTAGCTGGGAATACGTTATGTTTTAGCATCTTGCGCCAACCGATTGCTTTATTTCTGAAGCTGAGAGGAGAATCAGCAGGAGGGTGAATTGCCTTGTATTTAGAGCTCTAAGCAACCTCAAAGAGTGTTTACCCAATAGGTTCTGCTCTGCTTCCAAGTCATTAGTAAAGAAAACTGTTTGTATTTCATAAGTATGTTGTTATTTTGGGATCCTTCACCAAAAAGTCAAGAGAGAACTTTGTTGTTATATCAAAGATAATGACAAAATCCCACTCTGTCTCATTCCTGGGGTCACCATTGCTCCACGGGAGTCAACTGTGTAAAAGCCATGAAGCCAAGTTCTGTGGAGTCCACGAAGGGACGCAAGGCTTGCCCTCTTCCTGTGAGAGCGGAGCTTTAGATTTCAATGGCATAACTGAAGTGTAAATAGAAGCATAATTTGAGAACCACTGCGTGTCTTTTCTCATCAGTCAACATCCTTCAAGTGTGCCACTACGATAATTTCAAAAGTGCTAAGTCCTTCCCCTCAACTGTCTCCCTGATCGATATCCGGAAGGATTTTAGGAAGGACAGTAATACCCACGTTTTGTGCAGAATTCCATCTCCAGGAAAACATGGAGACGATGGCTGGGGTATCGGTTGCACACAGTCTAAACATTCCCTGCAGTCTTAATTAACCACACTTGCTTTCCTCTTGGCTTCAGGCTGAGTCAGACCAGCCATGACCGAAGCACGGTCACGTGATCTGTGACTACATCTTAGGCTGTGATAAACGATCATGTCTCCTGACCCATAAGAGTTTGTGGCTTTTTTTTTTTTTAAGTGTATATTGAGTCATTACTATTGCATCAAACCCAAATAAATGAGCGTCTGTGCCATTGTTATAATAAGAGAGAGTAGAAAGGAGGGAGAGGGGAAAAGAAGGGAGGGAGAGAGGAAGGGGGGAAGGGAAAGAGAGAGAAGAAAAGATCACTTCATGTGAGCTTTCCAACCTCCCAGGCAGGACAGACGGGTGTGTGCTTTCACAGCCATCTCCTCAGACCTCTGGGTGTTTGCCATATTGGATCCGTCACTAGGGTGAGCAGCAGAGAACACGCCTGGGTTGAAAGCATGATTCAGCTCTAATCAATTATATGAATTTCGGCAAGCTGTTTAAGTTTTGTAAGGCTCCTTTTGCTGAGTCCTTACTTTGGGATGGCCTGGCCCTAGTTACTCCGGGGTTAACACGTAGGATCCCAGGATCATGACATTAGCCAAAGGCAGATGCTTAACCAACTGGGCCACCCAAGCACCCTTCAAACTGTCACTCTTATTGTTGTGTGTTTAAGTGTCTATTGTCACCCATTTGCCTATGGGTTTCTCAAGGACAGGGATCAGTTCATAAATTATGGTGGTCCACCTCCTACCCCCCCACCATCACTACAACCACTTCTCAGAATTAGGAGGTTCTGGGTGGATTTGTTGCTGTATAAATGTACATGCTAACAGGTCATGTATGATTTAATGAAGAAATTGTTCAAAAAGACTTGGGGGTGTGATAAGTGGCTGCACTTGAAATGTGAAAGCAAGTCAAGGAAGTACTGTTAAGCACACTTTCAGTGAAATGAAAACACTTCTAAGCTCTACTTTGAAGATGCCCTGTATGCAGGGGTTCTTTGTCAAGAAAGTTGCATTCTCCCGCTGAATCTTGGATAGAATGTTTTCCTCCGATGAGTAGGGGCTACTGGGTAGCTTGACTGTGTAAGCCAACAAACACTTATTGAGCTCTTACCATTAGCCGGTCACTATGGTAAGTGCCTCAGGGGTGTTACCTAATTGAGTCTTTCTGATAACCACAAGAAGGAGGTTCTACAGTATCCCCACTTTACAGGTATGCAGACTGAGTCTTGGGGTCAATAGACTCAAGGTACCATGCTAGTGAGGATCTGAATCCACACCTCTAGAACTAGAGCTCATTTCCAGGGAAACGCCCCTGTTTCCATGGGAGTCCCCTGGAGCATTAGTGAAGTAAGGGTCTGCTCCGTGATGGCTTTGGTTAGCCCTCAGGCTCTTGCCTGCCCCTGTCTCTTGGCATTTCTTATGAGTTAGAGATGTCCAAGCCTCTGGTCCGCAGAGTGCAGCCAAGAAAAGGAATGAAGGAATGTAGGGTGACGAGATAACCCTGTTGGCCAGATATTATTTCTCCCTTGAAGCTGTTTCTAACGATAATACTGGTTGATTGCACAAAGCAAACTTAGCACAAGTACTGACATCAGCCAAGAGAGTTGAACACTTAGTCTATGTTTCTAATACCCAGATTCGATGTCTGACTTTATTCTAAAGTTCTGAAATCTTAAAATATTATGGTTTTTCCTGGTTTCTCCTTGGTTTTTAATGCTGAAATATTTACCATTGTGTTGAGATAGTGGTACCTGTCGTGCCATAAAAATTATCTTTGATGCCAACAGCAGACTAATATTGTTGGAGGTTTTTTGTTGTTGTTGTTTTTATTGGAGAGGGAGGGAAAATTGGCATCTGCTTGGAAGTCATTGTACATTCAATATCAGTGATTGAAGTTTCCTGTGGTTGGCTACTTCACAAATCCCCAAGCTCCATGAAACAGCATCAGAGACAATAAAAAAAAAAAAAGGCACAAAACAATAAAAAGTCATCCAGAAAGATTTTCATAAATGCAACAGTACTTAAAAAAAAAAAGCAATTTTGTGTCTACTCCAGGTAGACACATAAAATCTTATGAACAAGTTCAAAGTCTCATTCATGAGGTTTTTCATGATCCTTTTAGAAATTTTAAAAGAAAAGCATCGGATGGGAGGAAAGGGAGAGAAAATGACTATTTGGGCCCCGTGAGTCAGGAAAGGAATTCCTTACGCTTTCTCTTGCTGGAAGTGTCACGAGTCTCGAAGCCCCCGACGTTAGTGGAGTCTAGCCTTGTCACAGGGCTCATTAGTATTCATCATTAATTCATATTTTCCAAGCAACAAAGGAGAAAACAGCAGTAGGAAGAATAAGGAAATGTCAAATCCTGGGAGTAACATTTCAGTGCAGTGTTGCGACTAAGGTTAGTGGAGGTTGTGCTGTTTTAAAAGCCAATCCAAACAGAGGGAAGAAAGCACACCCTCTTGCCTCTGAACGTCAAATTCCCTCTGACACATCCCAGCCTATCTCTTCGGATCTGGAAAGTTCCATTCACCAGGGGCCCCACCACCCGAGCCTCCAATGTCCCCTCTGAGATGCCTCCTTTGAGAATAATGAAGTGGGTATTTTGTGCGGTGCTTAGGGATTTACTGGGGATTATCTCATTTCACTTCACGGCCACCTCGGGAGGCCATGCCACGTTATCCCTATTCTATAGACAAGGTAACTGAAGACAAAAAGGTTTAGTGACTTGCCCACGGTTTCCTGGCTGATCAGCTTTGTGGCTGGGATGCAAACCAAGAGCCTGTGCTTTAACGGGGGGGCTTACCCCACACACAGGACCGCCGCTCCTACGTCCACCCTGGGCCCTGCCCTTCTCAAGACTCCCTCGCACCCATGCTCTCCCCTGGCTTGACAGGGGGTGGTTTAGATTTCTGGCAATCCAAGTATTGATTGATTAAAACAAAAACAACAAACAACAAACAAACAAACAAGGATGCCTGGGTGGCTCAGTGGTTGAGCTTCTGCCCTTGGCTCAGGTCATGATCTCGGGGTCCTGGGATCGATCCCACATCAGGTTCCCCACAAGAAGCCTGCTTCTCCCTCTGCCTGTGTCTTTGCCTCTCTCTGTGCGTCTCTCATGTAAATAAATAAATTAAATAAATAAATAAATAAATAAATAAATCTTAAAAAAAAAAAGCCCATACATTTAGCATCAGGTTTCACTGAGTCTCTTATCCTCACTGTAGGGGGTAAAAATTAATTAACCTAATTAATTAGGTTTTTTTTTCCCTACACAAATCATCATTCTATGCTTCCCATTGATGAATGACCATGTATGTAAGGCTCACATTTAAGAAGCTGTATTTTCAGCAGCCTTTTATAATATATGAGTATGAAGAGGATGCATGGGTCTCCATGTTGCAACCCTTCCAAGACTTTCCTCTTTTTTCTCACCTTCTCCATTCTCTTATTCTTTATGTAACCAGTCACTCAGCAAACCTTGGCTGGTGCCCACAGCATGTCAGGCTCCAGGCTAAGGACCTGGGGGTCCAAGGAGGAGCAGAGGAAGGTCCCATACTCTGTGGAGGAGGTTTGCAGACATGGAAATGGAATATTATGATAGAAAAATTAAAGTTAGCATTCATTGACACGATTTGCCACTCTAAGCACCTTGCCTGTGTTTGCTCACTTTGTCTTCTGTTAGTTGTTATTATCCCCACTTTACAGATGGGAAAACCAAGGCACAAAGAGATTAGATAACTCGCTGACAGACTCACAGTAAGTGCACGGCAAGGCTCGCCAACTCAGGAGTCTTGATCCAGGGCCTGGATTCACCCTCACTCTGCTTCCTGGCTCAATCACACAAGTCATACCTGGGGAAGAGAGCAGTAGACTCGGGCACAGATGAGGCTAATGTTCAAACTGGGGCTTGAGGGATAAGTGGAAGTTAGAACACAGCATAAGCCAGGCCTGGAGTACTGTCAACGCTAGGACATAGGGACATAGAAAATAGCGCAGAGCAATAATTTACAGAGGCTGAATAATCGGGTAGAAGAGGGTGTGGAGGCGCAAGACTGCATGAGATAAAAATAAATGACATAAATAAATAAATGACATATTGTCATTTTCACAGATAAGTGCCCGGGCTACCTGTTTTGTGCGTAACAGGGAGCTATTGAAGGTCCTATGCCAGGGTTGTGCCCTCCCAGAACACTGTGTAGAGCATTATCTCCATGGTCCAAAATGCTAATACAGTTCGAGGATGTGAAACCCCTAAGATACCATTCTTCTAGTTTTAGTTTTTAATTCTTGTAGTGTGTTTTTTCTTTATTCTTTCTGAAATGTCTGAGTCTCCTGGACCTGGGGTATAGTTGAGAGCAACAAATCTGGGTTAGGTCCTCAGTTGTCAGACTACATATTTGGCATAGTCCAGGTCTGGGGTGGGGGGAGTGCAGGTGGAGTAGAGGTTAATTGTCACCTCATCATAGGAAATAGCCTAGAAGGTTATAGGTCCTGATAATTCCTCCATAGGTGCTGCTTTTTTTTTTTTTTTTTTTTTTTTTTTTTTTGGCCTTCCACGTATCTCTTTCTCCCACAGATAGAGAACAGCCAAAAAGAAAAATGAACCCACTCAACTGAAGGGATCGGTCATGTAGGATACAGTTTACGGAGGCCACAGTGGGCAGAGTGAGAACGGAGGCCTTGATTTAATCTCCACGTGGGGGATCCCTGGGTGGCGCAGCAGTTTGGCGCCTGCCTTTGGCCCAGGGCACGATCCTGGAGACCCGGGATGGAATCCCACGTCGGGCTCCCGGTGCATGGAGCCTGCTTCTCCCTCTGCCTATGTCTCTGCCTCTCTCTCTCTCTCTCTCTCTCTCTCTCTGTGTGTGACTATCATAAATAATAAATAAAAAATTATTAAAAATAATAATTAAAAAAAATCTCCACGTGGATCTCCTAGTTTCAGTTAACAGGTTTCCTTTGTTGAGCCAATTCTGATCGATCTGTAGCCCGGGTGTAGAGAAGCCTTCTGAGGATCACGAGGACCACCTCTGTAATCCACTCGCCATGTCTGCCACCAGCATAGACTGGGCTGTGCTGGCACATTTGCTAATTAGCTTCCAAGGTCCTGATGGAGAGGAACGCTGATGCAAGACAACGGATGTTTGGTACCCCACTTTAATAGTATAGAGCTCAGACTGGAGCTAGGGGAGAGGGAAGATGATTTGAGGTCGCATCGATGGTTCCCCAGCCCTGACCCGCTAACAGGGAAGCAAACCAAGGTCCTCGCTTACCCCCTTATAGCACGAGATGGCAACACTCGGATAATTGCACCACAGATATCAATGTTGGGAGTTAATAGATATAAATGACACAACCCTCTGTGTATAAATCCAGAGGGACATGCCTAAAACAATTCCGGCTTCCTGGTAAGTGAGGTTTGCTGAACTAGCTGTTTTTTCTTCTTCTTCTTCTTTTTTCTTAATCTAATTTTAAACAGACCCGTGATATATTCTGTTTGTACTGTGTGGCTTAAAGTTCTTAAAATTTGTTTGCATCTGAAACCAGTGAAGTTGCTACAGGAGATTTCCTTACGTCTGCTAGACAGCCAGGATTGTACGTAAAGAGGCAGCAAGGCTGGCCCCTGCTTCGCTGAGTTGAAATCAAACATTGTCATCACTATTATTATTGCATCCTTACAAGGAAGGCAGACACTCAGACTGCGAGCTCTTGTGTTATGGGGACTGATTGTTTTCCTGGTTCATTCTGTAATCCTGAGGCCATTCTGAGCTTGGGGTCTAAGTGAATGGAGGACACATTCTCCAAGTATCACATTTGCAGGCATTGTTGCTGGGATTATGACGCTAATTTCTCTCTAGCTCTAACTTTTCCTCCTAAAAGGTTGTAATTTATACCTCCGCCTGGAGTGCACGTCACCCGGTTGCTACTATGTCTCTTTCTTAGGGTTTCTTTTGGGGGTGATGATAAGGAAATCATACCTACAGACCAACGGAATAGCCTTTGCCTCCTGAGGGGTTTCAGATGCGGGCAGTGGAGAGGAGAGAGCTACTGGGGGAAATTAAGCTAGCAAGATGCATTTCAAAATCTGATACGAATGGGGTAAATGTATCAATTCATTTGTTCATCAAATGTATCAAAGGGGTAAATATATCAATGTATGAATTGATATGAATTGATACATACATACGTACAGTGACTGAGCGTCACTGTGTGTTTGCAAAAATCCTGCCTATGGTAAAAATAAGAAAGAGAGAGAGAGAGAGAGAGAGAGAGAGAGAGAGAGAGGATAGTAAGTTTAAATGGGAGACGTTATGTTGAAAGACCCGAAGCTGTCACTATTTGACCAATTTTGATATACAAAGGAGACAATTGCACGTGGTTCAGCCTAGGAGCTGAGTGCCCGCGACAGGCGACACGGGGTCAGGACGTGTGCATGACCATCGGCCGTAGCTGGCCCCAAGGCCAGACTCTGTGACATCTACTCTTCCACGGTGGCCTCACGATTTTCGCGCGGAGCACCCCTGAAAGCAGCTCCAGCTTCCCAAGGGGCATCCTGGTGCCTGTGACCTCGAGAGAGAAAAACAAAAATCACAGGCAGAGAAGTAGCTGTTTAAACATCCTTTGATTCTCCCTCGACACTTAGTAAATGCCTTAAATGAAGCTGCAGATGTTTTGCTGTCAACACAACGCTGTATTATGGTGTGTTATTTTCCTGATAGAAACATTTTCTATACTGTAAATAAACACAGTTCTGTTAATTAGTTAATGAATTATTTTTTAATGCTCCATTAGGCTTTAGAAAAAAAATAGCGCGAGCTATTGAAAGTTCTCATTTTTAATAAACAGACCTTGTAGTAAATACAGAATGCCTACTATCTGCTGAAATGGTAGCTCTTGCAGGAGTAATTATGGCTTGAGCTCTCCGTTTTAAGTTTTTATGCGCTGCTCAGAGGATCTGAGGCTCGGAGATGAAGGTTTATGAGAAAGCCCCAGGATTTGGGATGGAATATTGGGATATTGGAATACAGCATCTTGCAGGAAGGGACAGATATTGGGGACCTGCTCATTTGTTTTATATTTTATTTTCTCCTGCGGGGGGTGGTGGTGTTGGGGGTGGGGGGTGCTTTAAACAAGTGGCAAAGGCACAGAGAATTCGGTGCCCAAGATCCCAGTCACCCTGAGAAAAGCCAGAGCTTCAGCAGCGAAACAACCCCGCGAGCCTCCTTCTTCATTCTGGAGTCACGCGGTTTTCCTCCAAACAAGGACGGAGCCTCTTTGCTTGTGAAGTGTCTCAGTCCAGCAGTAGATTGGAAAAATGTCCAAGCAGGGGACGCGAGTTCTCTCCCGGATGAGTTCATTTCAATAGTCACTGTGTTTCATCGGATGCAGCTGGTTACATTTTTAATAGGCAGATGGCTAATTTTACAGTTCCAAGCCAATCTCTCATTGGACACCATCCAGAAAGCCCGTGGTGGGGTAATGCCCGGCAGAAAGTTCAACAGGACACTTGGGGGGAACATATGCTAATGTCAGCCCTTTTACTTAAACGTCTTTAAAAAGAATATTCAGTGCTAAGCTGAGGGATTTTCACGGACTCCAGCCTAACACCAGATGGGTGGCCAGCTATGAAGCCCTTAGGGCCTCAGCAAATGCTCTTAATCAGGCTTGGATGGTCAGAGAATCAAATAGTATCAAACCAGTAATCACTGAGTGATTTTTTTTTTTTTTTTAAACGACTAAGGTGTGTGCACTTGCAGGAATGACCAGGCTCACTACAGATGCGATTTTCTCTTAAGCGAAGGCCCTGGCGTTCTTAAAGCTCTGGAGTGCGGTGACTGCCTCTGCAGGCCGGCCTCCGGCTTGGACACGCCTCCCTCTGACTCTTCTGGAGTTAACGGAGGTCCCTCACCTCCCCCAGGTGACAGCCGCCTCCCCCCAGGGTCGGGGAGAGGTCGGGGTATCTGTTGCAGTTCTAAATGTTTCCTTATTTTTAAACTGTTTGGAAATCTCTCTCTCCAAAGCACTGGCTATTTAGACATCTTAATTAAAAGGGAATTTGGGAATATCTCCCATTTTGCAGTGCATGTAATCAAGCATTTCTTATTCTCTGCAGAAGGACTTTGGTGTCTTCACAAAAGGCTTTGAAATGTCCTAAAACAATCCCCCGCAGCTCGGGGTGGAGGTAGGGGTGGGAGGGAGTAAAAAAAAAAAAAAAAAAGAAAGAAAGAAAAAGAAAAAAAAAAAAAACCCAAAGCAAAAAACAACAAACATTTTCTGGGAGGTGATAAAAGTCTTGGATGCAAAGTATCCTTATTTTATCCCTTGTGATGAATTGCCATAGGGTGACTGGAAAACTATTTAAGAACCACAATGGCAAATGCCTTTGTTTAAATGAGGCAAATGTTGTTTACCTCTAAGCAAAATAAAAGATGAGGATCAGAAGAAAGAGGGGATCAAAAGAGCTTTCTCCAAACAGATTTATAAAAGAGAGTGATTTTTAAGTGATTTCAACTCCTACTTTATAAAAATATTTTATAAGGCACTTTTCCGAAAATAATATGGTTCTGAAGAGTTTTCCTCCCCAAATCGCTTCCTGAAAATGGTGACATTACTTTTATCCAGTGCAATTGGCTACACTGGACTTTATTTAAAACAATGCAGAGAAATCCAACAAAGCCAGTAACTCCACACAAGGAAACCGGGCTTTATTTTTTTTTTTTTCTCCCTCTCTTTCTTTTTTTCTTCTTTTGGCCAGGAAAATAACCTTCAAACCTCAAATTGAATCTATAAATGCTTCTATCAAATTTTTCTTTCAAGAACCTGGAAAGCGGTTCGTTTTGTTTTACAGAACAGGTTTGAAAAGAGTTTTCTTGCAGAGTTTTTGTTTTATAATCAAAATAATTCAAGGGAAGTGACATGACTTCTCTTTTGAGATTTTTTTTTTCCCCCTGGACAAAGTCTAGTAGAGAGAGAGAGAGAGAAGAGGGTGGGGTGGGGGGGACTCTAACCAATTCCAAGACTAGCAGACAAAAGTTACACACAAAGGGAAAACCCTCAAAGATAGTTATAAATTATTCTGTCACTAAATTAAAGTATTGGTAGAAGAAAAGTCTTCAAAATGTAAAATGAGTACTAGTCACATACCTTCACAGTTAATGGCATTACGGAAACTTCTCTCTGGTGTGAATAACCCCCTCACCACCACCACTGATACTTTTTAGCCTTTTCTTTCTTTCTTTTCTTTCTTTCTTTCTTTCTTTCTTTCTTTCTTTCTTTCTTTCTTTCTTTCTTTCTTTCTTCTTTTTTTTTTAATGTAGTTTAAAGAAACTTTATGCCATTTACCAAATAAATAAATAAATAAATAAATAACTTTGAAAGGGGGGGGGGGAAGCCAAAGGAAAAGCAGAAATTAGGGCAGTTTTTAAACTACAAGCCAACTGTTTGCTCTACTTTGCTTTATTTATTAGTTCTTAAGGTATTTAAAAGTTGAGCATTAAAACTGCAGAATAATTTGCAAATGAATGCCGTTGGAGTTGTGAAATATAACTCAGAGCTGAATGTGGGTTATTCAGACAAATGGCTGCTTTGTTCGAGGAGGGGAAGTAAAGTTCTGTGTTAATTTATTACAAACTGCAGCATTTCATCCGTGATGTCCAGGCAACAATGTTTTTTATTTCGAGTAATTTATAAGCACTTCCCAGAGCACTTAGCAGTGATGTCCTGGGCTATTTTGCTCCCAGAAACCGAGTGGATATGTATTTACTGTGGGAATTTGTTTTTAATAAAACTGTTGTGAAGCATTTTTATTCCTTTGCTTTGTTACATTAAAAACATTCGCTGCATAAGTAATGTATTTTATTCCAACTTGAAAGGCAGCAGATCACAGCCGGCAACTGTCTTGGGGGGTGGAAGATAATGACAAGAGGGATGTTGAGAGCAAACCAGGCTATTTTCCCTGAAGCTCTAGGTGACTCCTCTGCCTAGGTGTCTTAGCCCGGCAGCTGGTGGATGATGACCAAGGGCCCCACGCGTGTCCGGGAGGTCCCAGGACACGAGCACCCCAGACTGCAACACACTCTCGAGAACTGAATGGAAGAAGGGACAATAATGTATACTGAATGCGTGTATGTGTTACTGCCCCTGCGTGTGCACACGCACGGGCACACACACGTGTGATCAACGCCACAAATCCTTAAATTTTCCTATGGTTCTCCGTTATCTCCCAGAATCAATCCACAACCCTGGAGATTCCAAAATTGGCCTTTTAAAAATTTAATTCCTAAGAAAAACCCACAGAAGGAGAGAGTCTGGCTCCTATATACACAATTAAAAAAAAAAAAAAAAAAGAAGATCAGAATTACCGGGATGCCCTTTGCTGGGTTAAAATTGTGGCAAGAACCTCAGAACCGTATTAGGGGTCCCGCTTTTCAGCTTTGGTGAGAGAACTATGGAGAATTCTAAAAGTCACAAAAGTCTTGCCCCAGAGGCTAGTGGTAACTTCTCTGATGGCAAGAGGCCTTCTGGAGATTCTGGTTCTCCCCATGCACCTTGAATCATTTCACTTTCTCAAGAAGGGATGAGTTAGTTGGAGTCATAGCCCGTCTATCTATTATCTCTCTATCTATCTATCTATCCATCCATCCATCCATCCATCCATCTATCATCTATTATCTATCCATCCATCCATCCATCATCTTTTATCTATCTATCTATCTATCATCTATCTATATATCTATCATCTATCTATCTATCATCTATCACACAGTATCATCCTTGGTACCTCGCCTGTGGGAAAATACTTTGTGCTAGTCCTACCAGCTGGTATTATGGGTAGGCGATACTTAATTTCCATAGGTATGTATAGGTATGTATCTGTGACCACAGAATTGCTGTGTATTTAACATGCATCACGTGGTGCTTTACACGTGAACACAGTTGATGCAATCTTGCACTCCAAAGGCAAAGATTATACCAGGCCTTGCAGCCTACTGAGGTACAGGAGCTATATAAAATGCAGCCTCATAATTATCTAGACACATTTGAGAAGTTCTTTATAATTTGAAAATTGCTTTGACTTTTAAAAAAGAAATTTGATGAGCAATTACTCTATAATAATAGATTTTAAAACTTATTATTAAAAAAAATAATGAGGGAAGTGTTTGAACAAATTACCTTTAAGAGAATCTAGGGAGGTTTTTTTTTTTGTTGTTTTTTTCCCCCTCCCTCTGGTCACTCACTTTTCCAGAAGTGAGGAGTAAATGAAAATAGAGATTGCTGTGTTAATTACCCATAACAGTCATATTCATTATTGGTAAAGGAGTTATGGAAATAAGCACTGGCCTGTAAGCCAGGGAATTGGAAGAAAAATGGGAAAGGGGTCTATGCACTTAAGGCAAACAGAAGATTTCTCTTTTTTTTTGCAGTCATCATCTCTATTGGAGAAGAATTGGTCAATGCTTTCTCCTATTCCCTCTGTTTCTTGATAAAAAATTATCTTAATTTTTTAAAGACCAGCTCCAGGAAGCTTTTCTGACTTAACCTGTATTCATCTCTATCATCTTTTGACTCCAAGATCCCCAAGGCTGGGGCACCCCCAAGGCTAGAGGGTATATTTATATATATTTTCAGAGCATCACAGAGCATCCTTCCCTCTCACCCAGATCCAGGCCAGCTGGGGAGGCAGGGGGAATGGGCGCTGGAAGTTTCTGCAGAACAGGGGTGTGGAACAGAGCTTAGCTAGCTGCAGATCCTCACATCCTCAAGTTCTTGTCCTGGAACTCCTTCCTCTGGGGTTTCTAACACCTTGGGTCCCTTGGAGATAAAAAGGGTATCGTGTATTTTTTTTCTTCGTAAAGAAATCAATGTAAGAGCTGGTCATAAGAAAATCATGTTCAGGTTTGGGTTTTTTTCTCTTTCTTTCTTTTTTTTTTTTTAACAGAAGTGAGAGAGAAAGAAAGAAAAACAGCAAAAGGTAACAACACATCAATTTGTGATGTGGCAGCGACAGCTGAGAGTATTTAGCTGACGTTGGAAACAATTATCTATCAATCAAATGATCCTCGATTTAAAATTTGTCCAAACAAATATTTACCATGTATGATGAATCTCAGTGTTTCAAGGGGGAATATTAATCTCCTACATGAACAGATCTCAAATATTACTTTATGCTGAGATGATTTTTTTTTAACCCCATTTTAAGCATGTCAACCAGCCAACCAGCCATGATGGCTACTCAACATACTAGAGATTCCTGGAGAAGGACACAACGTTATTCTGGTCCTCAGGAGTTGGAGCCCAGAGTGACGGAGACACCAGCACACTGCCTCCCAGATGAATGGCCAGTTCACAGCACCAGGATGCCCACTGGATACCAGTCAGCAGGAAAAAAAAAAATCATGTGACACAGGTAAGGGAGCTTTCTCTCTCAGGATGGAAACCCTGACTCTCAACCACGTGGATCCTCTGCAGCTGGTGTGAAGTCTTTTTATGCAGAGTGGCAGGCTCTGGAGGCCCAGCACCTCCACTCCATCCCCACACCTGCTATTGGCCAGCCCTGTGATAGCCGGTTGGTGGCTCTACTTACATTGTGCCTTAGTTTCCTCATTTGTGTAACAGAGAAGAAAATGATAGTACCTACCTCATACGGATGTTATGAGGATGAAATATATTACATGGTATTTTCTGAGTATCAACAAAGTGTGGCATATAGGAAGTGGTCTTAATGTCACTACTATTGCATGGCAGAGTCCAAGTTATTTATATGTCCCTTCAACTGACCAACAACCATAGTAAACCTTGACTTGTAGCTTTGCTCACTAGTAGCATGCTTTCCCTGCCCGTTTTTGGCTTTTTCTGAAGTGTTTTCTTCACCAAGGAAGGCAGACTAGCTCCTTCTTTCTGTGCCTCCCTGGGTGTTTGGCTTTTTCACATTGTCTCCAGAGATACCCTCTTCCTGAGCCTCTCTGTCTCCTTGAGTTATCTCTAGACATCCACCTGACAACTGTCTCTACCTTATTGATATTCATTAATTAGCATTCGTTTTGCATACCCCTCCCTTAACAAGTCTGATGCAAACTACTCAGTGCTTGGGAGGTCACTAGGGCAGATGCTGGGAGATGCTGGAGTGGTTACAGGGAGGGAGGTGGTCAGTCTTCTTCCAGTCACTCTGGAGGAAATAGAGACTTTCGAGGTTAGAGCACAAAAACAGGCCCTGATGGCTCCTCAAGATCAGAGAACTCAACAATGCCCCAAGGGATGGAAGACAGGCTTTCATTTAAGGGGTTGATGCCTCTATCCCTCCATCAGGCTGTGTGGAAGAGCATGTGCTGGGGTGGAGGGTAAGTATGGACCAGGATCATATCCTTGGGCACCTGAGTCCCTGACGTTTGCTCTTTTTTGGATCTGTCCTCTTAGTTTCTCTGGGTCTTATTACAGTGTTCTCTCTTCTCCACCATTATCTCGACTTGTCACATTCATACTTGTCAACTCTGATGAAAAGAGCTAATCCAATTTAATGCAATATCTCCTTGTGGGATTTGGGTTTTAACAATGTTTAAAGATTGCCTCTAGATTGTAGGATGGAGTGACAAACTGGTAGAACACAGGTCATGTTTGGCTCTTGGTTGTCTTGGTTCCATAGTGTGACAATGGAACAAAAACAAATAGATGTTAACAATTAATAGAATTTCCATAAATTTCGGGAGGGGGGGTTGGAGGGGGTCTGGCCTCCCTTCTAGGATCTAGGCTTGCCTTCTTCCACCTTCTCTCTCATTGAATTTCTAGAAACTCTAGGGTTTTTTTAAAGACCAGTTTTTAAAAACACTTTTTAACAAGGGTTCATTCTCAAATATCTGCCATCTAAGACCAAGTCACTAAGGCCCTCCACCATCCTAGATACTGGGGATTTTTTCGGAAGAGACAGTCTGGCCCAAAATGACCCACAGGCTAGGGTATAAATATGTTTGGAATTTTTACTTTCTATTTTTAGGTTTATTAGAAAATGTATATTTGCATCTATTGTTTAATGTAAATATGTACAAGGAAACACATCTATATTGGGACGCATGTTCAAACATTTTTGACTGATGGTGTACATGATCAAACATGAAGACCCTTGTTGCTACACTCTGGTATACTTGGGAACAGTTGTCAAAAGGCAAATGCATGCAAAACACATGTTAATTCATGAATAACAAATAAGCCAGATGGAGCTGTAGCAAGGATGCCAGGAGATAGATAGCTCAAGGAAACAGGGACAAGCACCAGGAGAGGGAGAGCAAGGAGAAAGAAAACAAAAAGACATGGGTACTAGTGAATATGAGCTTAACCACCCTCTCCATATGCCCCCATGCTCTATAACTAATTCTGTTTGCTATGGCAAAAGTCCCACATGGGAGATAGAAAAGTCTCTTCTGTAGCACATACGGAATTCTTGCTACATGGGTATGGAGCTTGGAGGAAGCTTAGATATCTATCCTGATAGGTCTTTACCCATTGGGAAAGTCAGTCCTGAACATTTAAGCAGTTGGCCAAGAGTCATTAGCAAGGCTTCATTCTTTGTAGATATACAGGGTCATTTCAGGTTTCTGGGAAGTGACCAGTTACCAGTACATCTAGAAAGTTCTTTTTTTTTTTTTTTTTTTTTAAGATTTTATTTATTTATTAGAGAGAGAGACTGGGGAGGAGCAGAGGGAGAAAGAGAGTATCTCAACCAGACCTCAGACTGAGTGCAGAGCCCAATATAGGGCTCGATCTCATGACTGAGATCATGTAGGGCTCAATCTCATGACCCTGATATCATGACCCACACTGAAACCAAGAGTTGGTCACTCAACTAACTGAGCCACCTAGGCTCCCCGAGAGTATAGTTCTTAGATACCATCAATAAGAGATGTATCCCTTATTGGGGATCTATTCATACCATGTCTATGACTATAAGATGGGGTTCCCTGCTCTTCTGCATGGTGAAGCCAGGCCACCTGTCGTCTTATCAGCTGTATTCAGGGAAAGACATACTGGCCTGGGTGAAACTCAAGGAAGGGCTTTTGACACAGTGAATAAGGACCGGGCAGTGGAGTCAAGTTCCAGGGTGTGAACTCAGGTTAAGCAGTTAGTATGCCCACCTGTAAAATGGAGATAAGGCTCTACCTCCACAGGCTCTTGGCAAGACTAAATGAGGTGCTACCTGTGAAATATGTAGCATAGGGTCTAGCAAAGGAAAGGGGCCCAGGGAATGGTAGATATTATCTGATGCAAATTGATCTCAGAATGTCAGTGCTCAGCTGCCCGTGCATGACTCACACACGGGGAGGTGGTGGCAGCTGGAGCTTCCTCCAGGGTGGCACCTTCTTCAGTATCTGATACACTGGAGCCCCCCGTCTTCATTGCCAGGAGCAATCTCCTTGGGGCACCCCAAGTCATCTGCAAGGAGTCAAGGAGTGAAATGACAGCTTGACAAGGCTGATCATGGAGGCCCAGGAGGAGTCCTGTCCCCTCCAATCAGGACTGATGACCTGGAATTAACTGAGAAGGACACTGCCCAGGAAAGCACCTATGCTGAACAGAGAGACTATAGGTCTTGAGTCTCATCAGGAAGGAAGTCTTGCTTTCTTGTGGGAAGAGACACTGGATGTTCTATGGGACAGAGTATGCTCTTGGCTCTGGCCAAGGCAGTTAGCATTTGGTTTACGAAACCTTTGGAGGGGGAGTAGTGGGGGGAGTTGACGAGGAATTTGCTTGAGTTTTGGTGTAGAAAGACCTCTTGCATTCCTTTCCCCCAATTTCTCTTCCCTCTATCCCCGAGGCAGTTGGCTGGGACAGGCCAAGGACTCCAGTGTGGCCCAAGGAAAGGACCGGCCTCTGAAACCTCAGCCCGCCTTCTGCTCTGGAAGCTCCCTCCTCTGTGGCTCCTGCTTTGAGTGCCAACATCCCCTGTAGGGGGCAGATGGGAAGCTCGCCCTGCCTCACCACAACCATTTTGCACAATGGTGGCATCTTTTCACGCTCTAGGTCAAATCCAGAGACTCCAAAGAAGCTTTCTCTACCCTTTACGTGAAGAGTACCCCTGGGGTCTTGCTGGCCCCCTGAGTCTGGCTCTCTGTGTCCTTGTTCTTTGCAAAGGAATGAGCCCAAAGGCCAGTGGTGAGGGAGGTCTGGCAGGGGAGGACACTACCTCCCAGATCAAATTCCAGGCAGAGAAGAGGTGAGGGTTGGGGTACTGACTGGGGCGGGGGCGGGGGGGGGACCCAGCTCAAAAAGACAATGCTGGAATTGGTGAACCCCTGCAGCCTAGTGCCACCCTGTGCTTTCCCAGACACCGGGCATCCTTCCCAGTGCCATTCCGGGAAGGGTGCTGGCTCCTTTTCCTTAGCGTGGCTCCCTTTATCAGTCTGGAATAGGAACTTCTAAAACCCCATTAACTAGTAATCACTCAGGGCCAGTGAGGGCGCCTCCACCACCCCAGGGATATCCAATTAGCAAATCATGATCCGGCCCTCCAGTGAAAGAAGTCAGACCCATTATCTGTGATGTCCTCAATTAGAGTGTTTATTCATGAAAGACTGCACTGAGCTGGCCAGCCAGGCGGCTCCTTCCTCCCCAAAACCAGGCCAGCGTCAACATCACTTCCCACCCCCACCCCAGCCCCGTCACCCCCGCAGGCCCCCGCCACAGTCTGCCCAAATCACGAGGAGTTCTGCTAGCAGCGGGATGGAAGAGTCAAATTCTTCAGGTTTGGTCATGCCTGACTTGAGTTCCCTGGTTTGTGTTCCTTTTTTGGGGGGGTGAGGGGTGGGTGGGTGGGTGGGAAATAAATGAGCAGACACCCGAGCATGGCTGTGATTTCATTATTATTTATCCATCTTACTGCGGCAATAAAGCTGGCATTTATCAGACACGGAAGAGGCCCCAGTTCCAGGGTCCACTCCTGCCCCTTTCTGCTTATGTTTTAACCACATAGAAATGCAGATCAAGGGGCGCCTGGGTGGCTCAGTAGGTTAAGCTTCTGCCTTTGGCTCAGGTCATGATCCCAGGGTCCTGGGATCGAGCCCTGCATCGGGCTCCCTGCTTCTCCCTCTGCCCCTCTCTCCACTCATGATCTCTCTCTCTCTCAAATAAAATCTTTAAAAAAAAAAAAAAAAGAAAGAAAGAAAAAAATGTGGATCATTTAGAGCAAACATGGTCTTTCAGCGACTGAGTGGCTCAGCACCCTTCCACTCCATTTTACAAATGAGGAAACATGGCATTATTAGCTTTGGTTGTTTTATAACCCTCTCCACGTTTAGATAGCCAAGAATGCAGCCCCACTTTTAAAATGTCCGGGTAAATATAGTGATGATGAAGTTAAAAAAAAAAAAGGTATTTGCTGGAAAGATGATCATCCTAAAGGATCGTTGTTTTGGAAAAATTGAATAAAGGGGAAAAAAAAAATCCGGATGCGTGTACGGGAACAATTCCATTCTGCTTGCTGGTTAGCTGGTAAACCCAGCTCTGAGAGCACTGTGAGGCAGGCCGTTTTAGCATTTGCCGTAGTATGAATTTCCTTCCAATATCAGGTCTCAGAAGTCAGATTCCCCCCACCCTCCACCCGCTAGAAGGGAAATTATATTTCTTACTAGCTTTCCTGCTCAGACAAGTTGCTTGGGGGAATCAGGGAGCACTGCTTCTAAGCAAGACTTGTGTCAGGCTGCTGTGAAAACACAATCTGTCTGTTTATGTTTCTAGAGCCAAACACGGTGTTTTCTATAATTCTGATTAGCATCTACTTGGCCCCTTCCTTGAAGTATCCTCTGAGGAAATGTTCCAGATAGAAATCTGTGAGCTCCCTCAGTCCCTGGTGTGCTGGAGCAGACCCCTAGCAGCCCGAGAGCCCAGTGTCAATATTGCAAGGGTTTTGCAAACTGCTTTTTTAAATACAACAGTTACTAATATTGGAATCGTATAAACTTACTTGATTAAATGAATCATGTTAAAAGCAAAGGTGGTGATACTCAAAACTTATCACTGCCTAATGATTTTCCTCCCTCTCGGTGGTCGTACACAACGTACTGCCTTAATTTGTGTATTGTATCTGTATGTGCGCTGTAGGATGGTGTGCTCACCAGTATCTCTTCCTTCCTCCTCGCCTTGAAAGCAGCCATTAGGGGGGATGATTTCACCATGGAAATCAGAAACTGCAAATCAGGGTGTCCCCTTCCTGCCTGCCCCCGGAGCCAGTTGTTAAACATTTACAGCAGATCACTGGATACAATACCATCTATTTAGTTGAGCTTGTGACCTTGAGCAAAGCCCCAAGTGTGAAGTTCACACTGCAACTCCACACTCCCCTGGCATTGTTGGGCAAATATCTGGTCTATGTAAATAAATTTCATACACAGCTGAAAGCAGCCCATTCAGTACCAGGTCCTTTATTGTTGTACTTTTGCTTATTCTTCTAAACGGATATCACATAATCTGCTGTCTGTCAAACAGAAATTCTGACATTATTCGAATATTCCCTTGAAATTCGAGTGGGCCCCATCATCGCATTGTGCTCCATTGTCATGGTTTCCTCCAGGGAGGGAGGCAGGAAAGAGTCTGTTCATCTCCCCTATGTGAATGACCTAGACACCTAGGAAGTTTTAGTTGATGTCTCCGCTTTGGTGGCTTCTCTAAGTCTTCTGGATGAATGAAAAGATGTCAGCTGTCACTCATGTTTTTTTTTTTAAATTATTTGTTTTTGATAGTCATACAGAGAGAGAGAGAGAAAGGCAGAGACACAGGCAGAGGGAGAAGCAGGCTCCATGCACCGGGAGCCCGACGTGGGACTCGATCCCGGGTCTCCAGGATCGCGCCCTGGGCCAAAGGCAGGCGCCAAACCGCTGCACCACCCAGGGATCCCTGTCACTCATGTTTTTAATTGCACAAGTAACACATGAACACATGTTCATGGTAAATAATTCCGATGCTAAATTGATTAAAAAAGAAGGTCTCTCTCCAACCAATTTCTACTCTCGATCGTGAAATAAATAAGCCCTGTGTGTTTTGATACGTTTCCTTCCACCTCTTAGTATATGCCAACACATATGTACATGTTATTGTATATAATAATAAATTAATACATTATGTATACATGGTTTCTACAGAAATGGCAATCACAGTCACAGATTATTTTGCGAGATTTTTTCACTTGTATCTTAAATTTCCTTTTTTTAAGCTTTTATTTTAATTCCAGTTGGTAACATACAGTGTTATATCAGTTTCAGGTGTACAATATGGTGATTCACAGTTCCCTACAACACTCAGTGTTCATCACAACAAATGCCCTCTTTCATCCCCAATTCCTACTTCCCCCATCCCCCCACCTAAGAAGTAGAATTTCTAAGTCATGGGATAGCTGTCATTTCTCGCTTCTTATATTTCTCCTGATACTCTCTTGTATCAATGAAATTTATTAATTTTGTGTCCATGAGTAAAGAGACTCTGGGTAGAGATTCTTCTGAATATGGCATAAGGACTTGATCAGATATTTGAGGCCGCTCACCATGTGTCCTCTGGATAAGTGAGTGGATGTAGAAACTGTTTGAAGAAGGTTGGTGAGGCAGGCTCTCCGTGCTTGTTCCCACCCTCAGGATCTCCTCTTCCAGCATGTTCCAGCTGTCTTCCAAGTACCCTTCTCTGTTCTCCAGACCTGCGGGCTTTCTCCAATACCTCAGAGGGCCATTTGGTGATAGAGGGAGGTTCTCCAGGCCCAAAGCGCTGGGGAATTAACAGCCCCCAGAAGCGACTCTGAAACAGTGGCTGGAGTTGGTGTGTAAATCTCCTACCTCCCTCACATCTAAGGCAGCATCCTTCTGATGTGTGTGCTTTATGCCATTTCTTGGAGTTTCCCAAGGGGCTGCGGTTGGTCTGCATATAACAGAAGCCGGCTCCAGGGGATACACTCTACCAGCCACCTTCCCTTCCCTAGTCTCTCTCTCCCTTCCTCTACCAGGATTTTGCACCCCCTGGATAAATTACCTGCAACTGAATGCTTGTCTCTGGGTTGTTCCTAGGGGACCCCAAACTAAGACAACTTATCTTCTTAGGATGGTAGCCCATGACAGCCTCAGCACCAGAAATATGATGCTGCTAAGCAAAGATAATGCTTCACCTCACTCGTTGCAAGGAATAAGTATCCTCTTTATGAATTAATGAAGTTATGTTTGGCTGCTCTTGCCCAGAACTTTGGGACACATGACTCGACTGGCAGGGTGTGCTGACTGCGTTAAAAATGTGTTGCATTTTGATAGACATTATCCCATGGAGAAAACATGAAGAGCTCCACATTATCTTTCAGCCCAATGCACTTGTTAGAGAAAGCCCACATTTGCCCGAGAGGAGTGGGCCTTTATTTGGACCTGGAGGATTGGGTAAAAGAGAATCATTCTGCAGAAGGACATGACGCCTTGGGGCTTCATTGACCAGGAAATCAAAATCCAGGGAGGGGACCCCTGGGTGGCTCAGCGGCTGAGTGTCTGCCTTTGGCTCAGGTCCATGATCCCGGGGTCCTGGGATCGAGTCCCACATCAAGCTCCCCACAGTGAGCCTGCTTCTCCCTCTGCCTATGTTTCTGCTTCTCTCTGTGTGCTTCTTATGAATAAATAAATAAAATCTTTAAAAAACATCCAAGGAGCATGCGCTTCCTCATAAGGCAATGTTCCCCCATCTGAGACTGAGGCCTGGCACAGAGAGGCCCATCACATCATCCCTGGGGCAAGGTCAAAATGCCCCAGAGCTGGCTGTTTAAGTGAGGGCTTGGGAGTTGTTTCAGGATCATCAGAGAATCTTGGAGCTTCTGTGAGCCAAAAAAGTCTTTCATTAAAGCTGTCCCTTTTCTATTCCTGAGCTAGGGTCAGCTGGTGAGGACTGTGAACTTCTCTATCTGTTCCCATACTGGGAACTTTCTTTCTCATGAACATCCACTTATTTCTCTTGCTTTGAATAGTTCTCACATGTCCCAGAAATTTGGACCCCAACTTAATAATAACAATAACAGCCAACCGTTATTAAACACAGTGCCAGGCATCACACTTTGTGATTCATGAGTCATCAGAACAATGCTCAGATATGACAGACTAGATGAGAATTATCCCCACCCAGATAAGGAAACTAAAACCCAGTGAGGTTTAGTAACTGGCACAAGGTCACATGACAGGCAAACGGTATAGTTGAGATGTTTGTTCTAGGGTATCAGAGCCCATGTTCTTAACCTAATTGCATGACCTTGGGGTTCAGACCATTTTCTTCTTAAAGACTTATTTAGTGATGACCTTGAGCAAGTCATTTAAGTTTGACTTTAGCTTGAGCAAGTCATCTATGCTTCAGCTTGAATTTCCTTGATGAGGGGTATGAAACTTATGTCACGAGAGTTGTCAGGATGGCAGAGGTAGTACATGTGTAGTCACAGGGCTGGTGCCCAATATAATGTAGTGACTATTATTATTGTCCTTTTTGTTGTTGTTGCCTGGTAGTCTATCCTCACCCATGCATGCTCTGCTCCATTCGTGCTGAACTACTTGCTCCTCTCTAGCTGTTTCTCAGTCTTCCATCTGCCTGCAATGTTCTTTTCTTTCCTCTCTCTCTGGTGATCTGTTGATCCTTTGAGGCCCAGCATGAACGTCATCTTCTCTGGGGGAAACTCTGCAAATTCCCCTTGAGTCCTTTTTTCTTTTTTTAATATTCTATTTATTTATTCATGAGAGACACACACACACAGAGAGAGAGAGAGAGAGAGAGGCAGAGACATAGGCAGAGGGAGAAGCAGGCTCCCTACAGAAAGCCCAATGTGGAACTCAATCCCAGGACCTTGGGCCGAAGGCAGATGCTAAACCGCTGAGCCACCCAGGTGTTCCCCCTTGAATCCTTTTAACATCAGTGATTCCATTTAGCCAAGGGGTAGCTAGCTGGTTAATAGCACAAGGTATGGAGACTGTCCAGCTTCAAGGAGTGACTCCATCTCTTCTCAGTTTGGTGAGTGGCACAAGTTCCTTCATGGGTAAAATGAGAGAAACTATAGTAGCTATCTTATAGGGTCATTGTGAGGCTTAAAGGGGAATAAGTATGTAAAAAGCCGCAAACATAGAAAATGCTCAATAAATCTTATTTATATTGTTTTAGCGTTATCAACATAACCGTTATATCATTGCTTGGCATTATTATTATTATGTTCATTATATAGTAGGATCTTGTCCCCAGTAGGCCACAAACTTCTTGGAGATTGGAATAGAGTCTATTCCATCTTTTGTTCTTTTTCCTTATTCTAATGGCTGATACATAGTAGTTAATTTGATGTTGATAGATAGATAGATGATAGATAGATAGATAAATAGATAGATGAACGGGTGGATAGATAGATGGTTAAATGGATAGATGTATAATTGTTGCTTGACTACCTGGAAGTGTCAAGAGGCCGGTTCATCTCTGCTAACTGAGGTACACTGATTATCACACCAGGAGTGGAAGAACACGAAGGGTCAAGCAGCAGGCTTTCAGATTCTAGTTTAAATGAGAGATGAGAAAGGAGAAAACAAACCAACACAAAACCAATAACCAAGAAGGCTAGTGATTTGATTTTTATCCACATTGGGTAAAGAGTTGACTTAATTGCCTCCAAGACCCTTTTTACTTCCCGATATTTGTATTTACCTTTCCCCATCTCCAATACATAAAAATACCTACGTGTCATTCAGAGAGCCACTTACCCTTTCTGAGCAACCTGATTTGTCTTCAGGAAATCAAGAATGTTGCAGGCAAGTCTGGCTGCCCTGGGACTTGTATCTAGGTAAGGGAAAAGATCAAAGTAGGGTCTAGGCTTGGAACTCTCTTCCTGATTCTTCCTAGTAGAGAGGCTCCAGGCTGAGAATCCAACACATTTACATGCAAGACTAAGGCTTGCTGTGATGTGAAGTCATTTGATCCATAGGGGTCTTAGTCTTGATTTTTCTCCTTGAGAGCTGTTCCAAAGTGTGCCCACCAGGCCATGTCTAATCTCTCAGTGGGGACTAGATCCCTGTACTTAGATTCAATGGGGCAAACCCTTCAGAATTCACTCAGATGAGAATCACCTCCAACCCAATGTCATGTGTATGCTATCCCATCAATAATCCTTTCTCCCTTTGCCAGCAATTAAGAAGCCACCCCTACAAATGATCCCCATTATGTGAGTTGCCATCCCCTAAAGACACCATCTTCCCTACCAATGAAGGCTTTTACCTTTTACTGGAGTGACCATAGTGGGAATCAGCTGTAGAAACTTGGCTGCTGATCAATTAACCAGGTGTGCATTCAGTTCCAACTGGTCTTGTTGATGGAGCCTTGGCACATCGATGGGACAATTAGAAGAGGTGGGGCCAGACTTTGTGCTTACCCAAAATAGGCACTGAGTTAACCCTAATACAGAAAAGAGGGAAGAAGAAGGAGGAGGAAGGGGTCAAGGATGAAGAGGAGGAAAGAAGATTCTTGTCCTTTAAGATCTTACTCTCTGACCTGGTTGGCAAGTCCAATGGCCATGGAATGATCAAAATTGCCAAAGGTAGTAATGAGGTTGATCTATCAGGTGACTCAGAGGAGACTCTATCCAAGTTCTGGAAAAGGAGATACCAGATTGGCTAGAAGGTAGAAGAGGCTTCTTAGGAAGGAGAATCTCTTGCTTCCCAAATCTTTCTTTTTATGGTACAGATATACGGAGGCATCTAGCAACTTGCCCCAGGCCATTCAGCCTGTTGAGGGAGAACAGTGACTAGAGCCCCAATGCAGCTATGTTCAGGGCACTGCATCTTTCACAGGCCACTCATTTCCTCCCTCTCTTCCTCCCTTCCATTTCTCCCTCCTTCCTTCTCTCCTTCCATCAGTTCTTCAACAAATAGTCTGGTTAACAGAGCTACCATGTCCTCTCCGCACAAACAAAAACTCCTTAAGGCATCAATGAGATGTTGGTAGTGCTTGGTGATCAAGAGCTCTGGCTTTGGAGACCACTAGGCTTCAGTTCAAACCCTTGTTCTATCAGCAATTAGCTGTGTGTCCTGGCTTAGTTATCGAACCCTATTAATCTGTAGGATCCTCCTGCATACAGCGGGACAATCAAAATATCTACCTTGGAAGATTTTGCGAAGATCAGGATGAGGCAATTAATACCAAGCACATAAAAGAAGCTGGCATCCTGTAAGCTCTCAGTAAATAGTCACTGCAATTTTTAGCTTTATTATCACAAAATACCCAACAAAACAAAACTGGCCACATGCATATTTACCTTTGCTATTTCAGAGCGCACACTGTGATCAGCCTGACGAACTTCAGTTATCTCCGGTTTTAAGAAGTTCAGAGGGACCAGGAGATCGAGATTTCTTTCAAACAAAATGAAAAGAAAAAACAAAACAAAACAAAACAAAACACTCAATACCAAGCTTTCACTTTATAAAGAAGCCTGAGTAGAAGGGAATGAAGGAATACCCAGGTGGAGGTGTCTGATTCCCAGGCTCGAGTGCCCAGATGCAGCCAGAGTGATTCCACGGTCTGGGTGATGGAGGACCCCTTGGGTTCTGGGTTGCTGAGATTTCAAGCACTGGTGCTTGGAGTGGAAGCCCCTGTCAGAGAGCTGAGACGAGGCCTGTCCACAGGCAGCTCTCCGGACCTGGTCTCCAGTTCTCATCTTGCCTTTTGCTGGCCAGACAGGTGTACCTTGGACAGCTAATTCTCTAGGGATCCTTCTTAGGTGTCTTCTGGATCACCCAGCACTCTTCTCTGCCATTCTATGTCCATATAGAGTGAGGAGCACCTAGCCACTTTGACACTCAGCTCTTTTTCCTTTTCTGCCCTGACCACCTGCAAGCTTATTTTAAAATGATAATGGGAGAAGCTGGCACTCGCCTCACAGTTTTGAATCTTCTTTCGTTTCTAATTGTTTTTTTCTTTTCCCCATGCAGACAAGGCTGATGTTGTCTTGCACATTGGGAAAGATCAAACCTCTTTCTTTGTTTCCTCCCTGGGGCGAACAGCATCCGGCCATCCACCTGTGCCCTGCCTGTGGTCCCTGAGGACTCAGAGTTTGACGTCCCGTACACTTGGCCTTTGGGAACAAAAGACACACTTTATTGAAACGTCATATGTCAGCCCGCGTCCTTCCATTCTCTTAAAACCCCTTCTTTTTTCTTTTTCTTTTTTTTTCCTGTTTTTTTTTTTTTTAAACATTATGAAGAAAAAGGAGAGAAAAGAATTGGGGAGAACAGTCCACAAAAAAAAAAAAAAAAACCAGCAAACCCAAGCCCACTTTGGGGAGTTGAAACATCTGCACTTTCTCAGCAGTTTGAAAGGAAACAAAAAATTGCCAAGTGGTATAAAATTTGAAGAAAAATTACCCAAAGGAGGAATGGACGTTAACCACGCTTCAATTCCCCACTATGGGTTGACATTTGAAGTACTTTCTTCTCTCTTCATTCTTTCTGATTCACAGTGTGTCTAAAGAGGTGAATTGGGCACACAAAACCCAACCTCCTCTTGCCAGGGTGGGTATGAAATATGAAGGCCAGACGATTGTCTGGGCTCAGTGCATTGGAATAACATTGGTTAAATTATGGATAGTTTTTGAATAGTGTCACTTTTTTTTTCTCTGCAGATGGTTGTTCACACAAGGAGCCGGGTCTGCATAATTGTATCACTAATCAGCAGTAAGGCAATTAGTTGTGTAAGTGTGCTATAATCATTCTAACAGAAGAGATGACGAAAAGACAAAAAAAAAGGGGGGGCACCAAAATGTCTTTTCTGAATCCATCAACTGACAGCCATAATTAGATATATATAATTGAAAATTCCACAGTAGGGGGGCCAGCTTATACAAATGAATTTTCTCTGCTGCCCTTACGCATTTTTGTCTTGGCTGAACATCCCCCCTAGGAAAAGGCAGAAAATTCGTCATTCCAAGAGTGCATACTGTACTGGGTATTCTTTCAAACCAATGATGTCAGAATAACAATTTTGGGGGGGTGTGGGGGGTATAGGCTGGGGGACTGGAGGTTAGTGTGCTGTAAAGACAAGCGCCTAGCGTAGGCTGATAGGAATTACGTGGCCGAGAATTATGTCATCGTCACTATTATCTTGAACCCGTTCTTAGCTGGTACCCCAATGTCCCCCTTTTGGTTCATACTGGGAAATTTGGGGAAGTGCTGACTTACCCGTGAAGCACTGGGTACTGGAGCCTGCCACACTTTTAGGGGTCCAGAGAATGTTTTAACTTTAACTTCTTTTTAGATTAAAAGAAAATAAAATGAACATTATAATAAAGAGCATGTAAAAATGAATCCAGCTGGATTATCATCATCTTCATAGCAATGCAGTGATAAAATGTAATTTCTAAGAGATTTTTTATGGAGGGAATGCCCAGGAAAGCACAGGGCTCACTGAAATCATGATGCAGCACTGATCCTGGGGCTTGATGAACTCCTGTATGGAGGCAAGAAAAAGTGGGGTTTGAGGGAGCTTCTTTACAACAGAATATTCCATCCTCAGCTTTTATAGGAAAAAAAAGGGGACTTTATTTAGCTAAAGCCTGATTATCGAAACCTATAATTACACTTGGGTTAAAAATTCTTAAGTTTGTGGAAACTGTGCGGGAAAGCTTAGCACAGAATTAATCAGACTACTGGTCTCCCATCAGACTAAAAATCTTTTCAAATTGGAAGCGCATCCCCCAACCTCCCTCTCTCTCTCTCTCTCTCTCTCTCCTTCTCTCTTTGAATCTACCAACTCTCCTATCATTTAATTGGACAAATCTTAACTGTGATTTTTTTCCCCTCCCAAAGAGGGGGCACATTGCGGCCAAAGCTTGTTAATTAAGTTCTTTAAATGCCCCCAGCTGTGCAATAAGTTTTCAAAGCAACACAACTGAAATTTTTTTTTTAAACATTTAGTGGCTAGTTTTCAATCATGCATTATTCCCCCCTCCTTGTTTTGAGGATGGGAAAAACAGGAATAATCTCTGAGAGAATTCCCATGCATTGTGGAATCTTGGAACAGTCAAATTGGAGGTGCCATTAAGTGGTGTCTAATTGGAGCCTGTTTGGGGGGGGGGGAGTCACAAGGGACGATTCTTTGGGCTCACAGGCAGCTTGGGCATGCACATGCTTATGTAGAAATAGCTATGGAAAGTACCCAGGGAAGTAAACCTCCCCAGTAGGGCCTCAGGGCGGGGTTCTTCCTCTGGGCAAATGGGGTTTTAGGGACAGTGGACTGAGCCAGGCCAACAGAAAGGCTCTGTGGATGGGATGGATGATGGTGACACGGGATATGTTTCTGGTCTCTCCTTCTTCATAAACGCAGCAGCCCATATTCCCTGTCTTTACCATCTTCACCATCCTAGCAGACATGGGATGGACGTGGAAGGAAAAACAGAGAAATGAGTTTGCAGTGAGGTGCTCCATAAAGCATCTATACTTTTGAGTGACATCTTATTTTGAAACAAATGATATTCAACTTAGAAGGGTGGAGGACCTTGTTAAAAAGAATTTTGTTCACCCATATTCTAGTTCTTCTAAAGCTTAATTGTCTTTGGAGGCATCACATCCCCCAACCGCCTCCCCCAATTGGATGTGGCCACACGATTCGCTTTGGCCAATGGTGTGTATGTGTACGTGGAAATGATGTGTGTCACGTGGCAGCTTTAAGAGCCAATGCGGAATGTTCCTCGCTCTGTCACCCCCTGCAGGAGTGGCTGTGTTGAGGTGGAGACTTCTTTACCCTGGGTCCCTGAGCTTCCAAGATGGACAGAACCCTCCAGCAGCATCTACTCCCCACACCACCCCACTAACCCGTGTTGGACATGTAACTTGAAGAAGAAATAAACTTCTTCGTGTTAGACCAATGAGATCTGAGGGCTGTTTGTTCCTGGGATAATTACAGCCCAACTGATACAATTACTTAGAGTATATAGCTCAGCGGTGGTCTGGGGACCAGATCAGGTCTGCAGAAATGTTTTGCTTGGCCATGTTTTCTAAAAAGCCAGTTGCCAACATGTCATATCAGGAAGGCACACATAAAAATCTAGGCGACACTAGACTTACACTCCTTCTGAGTAGTCACAGCTGCCTGGAGTAGCAGCCCCCAGCTCCTCCCACCGCCTGGCACCACGGGGTCCTTTACATCACCTACTACTCCCCGTGGGCCAAGATCTTCCCACACCTGCAGGACGATGGGAAGAGAGTGTCTCGGGGTTTTCCCTCCTCTTTGTTTTCTTCTGTATGCTGCCTAAAGGGCAATGACCAGGCTTGTTTTGGCTGTTTCCCAATGGGGTGCTTTAGGAGGCAGGGAAGCACTCACTGTGGGCCTAAGAGAGTAGGAGCTGCAGATCTGAGATTTGAGTTTCTTGCACACTGTGTGCATATCCATGGTCACTGATGTGGCAGTGACCAGTGGATGGGACATATCTTGGAGGGGCTCCGGGAGGCTCATTGGAACGGTCCCTTGCCAACTTTGCAACTATCACACTGGGCCAGGCAAAGAAGAGGAGACTATTGGCACTAGTAAGTGAAAAGACTCCTTATCCCCCTCCCAGTTTACCCCACCCTCTTTGCCTCGCCCTTTCCCCATGCATATAAAATGGTTGGCAGCCATTTGCCCTCTCCTGAAAGGAATTCCACTATGCAAATAAGTCTGTGTCTTGTACCAAGGAAGCAAGCCTTCCCCTGCACCTCTTAGATACTTGGCATCTTTTCCTCTTGACTCAAAATTGATTTGGTGCTTATCTCTCACCCTCATGGCTTCACAGAAAGGGACCTTCCTTGGCATTTCTAAGAACCTCAGACGGGATGGACCAGCCTGGACTTCTTTCCTTGCCCTCTTGTGGTGTTCTAAAGCCTTTCTTCTTTTGCTCTTTCCTTCTCCCCACCCTGCCCCTGGTGGAGCTTGCTCAGTCTGGTGCTTCACCAAATTGTGCCTGCATGTTACGTCTCCCATGGCTGTTGGCCTTTTCAATCCTCTTGGAAGGTTACACTCTTATTAAAAGTTGTCCATCTTGGTACAAGACACAGACTTATTTGCATAGTGGAATTCCTTTCAGGAGAGGGGAAATAATGCCTGGCCAGGGGAAACTGGTTTCCTCTTTGGAGAATGGAGTCTTCCTTTTCTGGGATACAAGGTCCCCTCTATCTGAGGCACCACCCCACCTGAGTGTGTCTGCTCCTGGGCTTTTGGACTTATTCCAGCGTGTGTGCTGATTCTCTGTATCTTCCACTTGGCCCTGTCCTTCTGAACCACCTCACAAATGCCCCCACTTAGAAGTTCCAGGATTGTTGCCATAAGAGGGACTGCCTGGAGGAGTGGCTTACGTTGCAGGTTCTAGGACCACAGCACAGGGTCTTACTCTGGCCCTACCACTTACTCACCGTGAGACCTTGGGAACATGACTTAAGTTCCAGATGCCTCTGCTTTTTTTCATTTGTGCAAGGAGCTAGTAACAGATTCAGCTTCAAGAGGGTGTTATGTTGTCCTAAATGTATTAATACATGTAAAACACTTCAAAGTTATCTGGCGTATCAGGAAAGCTCAATAAAAGATAGCTCAACCCAAAGGGGTAATCTTAACCCAAAGGGATAATCTCAACCCAAAGAGGTAAACTCAACCCAAAGGGACAATTCCAACCCAAAGAGGTAATCTCAACTCAGAGAGTCTCTACATCCTTTACCTCTTTCCTCAAGAACTTAGACTCTTAGACTTCTTGCAGAGTGTTCCTCTGACTGCATCCTACAAGACTGAGGTCACCTCTCTGCCCTGGATTTGCCTGAAGCCACTGTCACTTAGCATTCCTTCTCTTCATCCTTCTCACCCCCAGACCGTAGACCCCCTCAGGGTAGAAATCTCTTCTTCTTCCCTTCATCTCTGCCTCCCCAACATGCCTTGCAAGTGACTCTGCTGAGAGTAACTACTTAAGAAATAGTCCCTTTTGACTTCTTAATGGTGGCTCTCTTTCCTAGAATGATGAAGGCTTTTTACGCATTTTTATGCCCAGGATCCTGCTAGTACTGGCTCCTGCCTTCTCATACTTATTTGGATATTCTTCATTTGGTTTCCCATCCAAATGGTAACAATGGATGAGCCATAAATTGATGTTGTCTACCACCTTCCAAGGCCAGGCAAACTTTAATTCGGTTTAGAGTATGACCAGAATTAAGCCTACATCAGCTTTCCGGAGGTGGGGACTGACATGTCCAAATTTTGTCTCCTCTCCCAATCTCCAGGCTTTTCTGTCATGCTGGCTGTTCAGCAAAGTCAACCATGTGCTTGTTTGGATTATTTTTTAAGCTTTCATTAAGCCACATGCATTCCCATTTATGTAATCATCCGAGAACTATATGAGCGAGCCTGACAACCACTACTGATGTGCTGCTTGGTACTTATTAGCTTTATAACTGATGACCAGGCCTCTAGATAATGACAGCTTGGCTGCCTCACAATCGCTGTTTAATATAACTGATTTCTCAAGAAGAAAATGCATCTGCTGGCTCAGTCTTTGTAAGTCAGTGTTATGGAGGCAAACATGGGCTGAACTATAGGGTCAAAAGAACTGAGTTTTGAACACCCCATCCTGGACCTTTTTGGCCAAAGGTCAAAATTTGGATCCCAGAGGACAGAATTTGGCCTGCATAGTGTTTTTATAAGAAAGTAAATTTTAACACTTCTAAGCTGCTCCCATGTTGTGCAGTTTGCCACAATCTGCACCATTCCCTTTTGTTTGATACCTGGCTTACTTCATTCATTTGTGTTAATGTGCTTGGTCCCTGAAGACAACTAAAAAACTGAATGCTTCCTCTGTAATATGAGAACTACTCCTAGGGACATAGAACCATACAGTTTAGAGCTAAAAGGAGTCCAATCACTTTTTCATTATAATCGCACATTGCCTCTGATCCCACATTGGACTCTGAAATCCAAAAGATGTGACATGAAACCCTCCCTGGCCCACAAGTAGCTGCTAGTGAAATCTTAGCTGGTCCCAGTCTCAAAATGAGATACCGGAACTTTTTTGAGAAGAATAAAAGCTACAGAACTGTCATGGTCATGGTAACATCATTGATTAAGGATGTCAGATCCTGAAACACAGAACCCATGGGTGAGGTGGCATGTGCCACGGCCTCCGCTCCATTCCTTGCCAGACCCGAAGAACATCTCATTCATCTGGAAAAGCCCACTCGCAGCATAGCATCCGTGGCATTGCATCGTTTACTGAAGATCTTGAAACAGAGGTAGAAGAAGGGGTTTATGTCACAAAGCACCCAGTCTTCCTCTGAGAAGCCTTCCCAGGCACTTCTTTCTCTCCGTCTTACTCCTCTGTCCACTGGGCACCCAGTTTCTCTCCTGCCCCATCAAGTGATGGTGAACCCCCTCTTCTGAGTTTATCCATCCTCTTTTCTTATGGTGAACTACACACAGCTCTGCCCCAGTTTCTATCTCTTTCTGTCACTTACTGCTATCTTCGAGTGAGGTTAGAAATTGTGTTTGAGCCCAGCAAATAAAAGATTCTTCACGATCTGCCCTCATAAATGACAGAGGAGGATTATAAATAACAGCAATAAAAGACTTGTGTTTCTCTAAACATACATAGTCTCTGATCCCACTACAACTCTGCAGTGAGATAGCTATTATTTGGAAACCCCATTCCCCCCCCCCCCCCAAAAAAAGCAGAGATCAGAGAGCTCAAGTCATTTGCCCTAGGTCACACAGTCTGCAAGCAATGCAGGCAGCATTCATTCAGTCCTTGCCTAAACTTCTTCTTTACCATTTGGGGACACTGGATGGTAGTGGTAGGGCTGAGTTAATTGATGTCCTGGCCTCAGTTCTAGATGAATCTCCCATTTAATCCTCCCTGGGGTCTAATAACTCAGACATGACAATTTTGGTTAAACACCCTCTTTTTTTTTTGAATGCCCTATTTTTAAATAGAATGTATCTGCAGGATATTTTTCCATACTCAGAAAGAAATCCCTGGTGATGATACCTCCTCAACTTTTCTTTCTCCTCCTCATCTGAGCCTTATTATAATTCAAGCCTATACATTGCAACGGACTGGGGTCTCTTTTCTTTACTTCTTTAATTAGTACTGTCATTTTTAATCCACTGGAAAGACGAGAGGGAGATTGAATATCCCAACAACAGACATGCTATTCTGAATCTCCACTTGTGACAAATTCACAAACTCTAACAAAGATTTTTTTTTTTCCCTGCACTATCCCATCAGCTCAGAGCAGGGAGAGTTAGGAGTCTTTCCTTCTTTGGGGGGCTAATTCAGAGCCATTTTTGGTTATTATGCACAAAAGATGGTTTTCAACTGACTTGTCAGGTTGTTAAATGTCTTCACCATGGAGTGTTCTAGTAATTCAATCCCTCTGGATTGCCCGGAGTGTCTTAAATGTTTTGATTGCAAATACAAGAGGAAAACTGCTGTCCTGAACAGTCTGCCCTTAAATCTTCTTATGGATTAATTTGCTGTGTGGCCTGAAATAGGTCAAAAGGTTTTGGCTCAGGAGTAGAATTCTAGAAATAATCACCCTATAGACACTCTAAATCAATCATAATTAATGCACTTGCCTGGTTCTGTCAGCTGATTGCTGCTAGAGGGTGAAATAAAGAGACCCTCTCTAATACAATTTGAAAAGAGATCAAATCTGTCATTTCATCTAATAATTGAGCCAAATGAGAAAAGAGAGGGGTCAAAGTTCACCGGATGACCTTATGTAAACCCAATAATGCATAATTCATGTCCTTTTTATGGAATTTATAAGCTGCTGTAAATGGACGGGACAAAATCATTGGGCCTCTGTGGCTCCTGCCAAACTCCTGCTTATCGGGAGATGCCTCCAGAGCTGTCCAAACTCTCCAGTAGCTTCTTCTGGCTGAATAATCCCCAAGCCTTCAATACGGGCCGGCATCTAATTCATGCTCCCAAGCGTGCGAAGTTAATAACTGAATAAATCACTGGCAGCTCTCTCTGAATGATATAAAACCTGTAATTTATTTATTGAGTGTTACAAATACAGTTAAAACATGTTTTCACGCAAAATGCTTTCCCTCCTTTTAATATTATCGAAAGGCGAGTATGGGTTTTGAGTTCTAGAAATGGTGTCTGGAAGACTGTGCTTCTGTGCCTCGTCCATCCCCTCCGGGTGTAGCGATGCTGGGAATTGGGGCGTCTTCCTAGCCTCGGCACCGTTTGGATGAGGAGGGGTGGGGACAAGAGAAGGTGTGCCTAGAAAACCTTCCAGCAGTGGCTTGGGCTTCGCCAGCACGCGTGCTCGCATTCGCTGTGCCTCCAGACTGTGCTAGAACCAAACGTTTGTTCTAAATGCACACGGATCATTCAGTTTTTGTCTCTAGGCTTTTTGATAGCAGCAGGCCAGGTACCTTCTTCTTCTCTTTTGCTTCTTCTTCTTTTTTTTTTGAAGTCCATCTCATCAGATGGCACAATCAAAGTAGCTGTTCGTTTCATTTTCCTGGGTGAACCTGTCAGGGCTCCCATGCTTCTGTGAGGGTGAAATTAGTTTGAGATGACTTCAGAACTTCCAGCAGCTACCGTGCGTCCCTTTGGCAGTTGAAACACCTGAGTGTAGCCCTTTGGTCTGGATCAAGAGATGCTCTTTGGGACACCTGGGTGGCTCAGTCAGTGAAGCATCTATGTCAGCTCAGGTCGTGATCCTGGAGTCCCGGGATGGAGTCCCACGGCAGGCTCTGTGCTCAGCAGGGAGCCTGCTTGAGATTCTCTCCCTCCCCCATTCATGTGTACTCACTCTCTCCCGCTCAAATAAATAAATAAAATCTAAAAAGAGAGAGAGAGAGAAAGAGAGGTGCTCTTGGATCCAGGTACTCACCATACATGTCATTTGGCACTCGCTATATCCACAAAACGTCTGTATGTTTATCAGGTGCTCACACCTTCTAGAACACTGTCTGACAGTACCAAGTATTGGTGAGCATATGGAGGAATAGGAACACTTGAACACCACTGATAGACATGGTTTCACAGCGTTGAACAATTTGGAAATAGCCACTAAAGCTGAAGATGAGTATATACTACAACCAAGCAGTTCCACTTGTTGGCACGTATCTTAGGGAGATTCATACATATGTACAAGGAGACAACCAGAATATTTACAGCCAAGGAGAACAAAAAATGGAGAACAATTTAAATGCTCACTATTAAATGGTGTACTTGATATATAGTAGTTGTGAGGCACAGGCTCTGGGTCGAATTCAGACTCTTCCATTTACTAGCAGTACAACCAAGACCAGTACTTCAGTGCTCTGTGCCTTACTTTCCTCCTCTGTAAAATGGGAACAATACATGTACAGGGCATACATATCTTAATGAAGATCAGTGGGTCAAGTATATAAGCATGTTGCATAGCATAAATATGTGAATAGTGTGTTAATATATGCTACATATTATTTATTATTATTACAGCATAATCATAGTAAAAATAAAAACCCTAGGTCCTCATGCTTTAACCTGGTTAAATATAAAAAACTTAGTGTTGAGAGTAAAAAGCAATTTGTAAAATAATACGTGTTACATGGTACAGTAGGAAGACATCTATGCCATCTTTGGAAAGGCACATAAAATAGTATTATTTGTTGCTATGGTAATATTTATAAAATAAATGTACCAGAATATGCACAGGTACTCTCAGTGCTGTGCTCAGTTCTGGAAGGAAATGGGATAAATCTGCTTTAAGTATATATGTATTATTTTATTTCCTTTGAAAAAAAGAGATCTGAAGCAAAAAAGAAATTATCAAGAATTATAAAATTTGGTAGTGAATACACTGGAGTCTCTCATATTATTTTCCAAAATTTTTAAAGTTATTTTTTTGTTCTGTTTTGTTTCGAAATGCTTATGCGTTCCCATGCACTTGTAAGAAGGGCATGGAAACTCTGTACCCCCCTTCCCACAGACCTTGCTCTGTGGGTCTCTTCCACCTGGATTCATCTGTATTCGTTATCATATCCTTTTATGATAAACTAATAAATGTAAGGAAACTGTTTTCCTGAGTTCTGTAAGTTGCTCTAGCAAGTTAATCAAACCCAAGGAGGGAGTCTTGGGAATCTCTGATTTGTAGCGTTGGTCAGAAACACAGTTGACAATCTGGACTTGAAATTGGCGTCAGAAATGAGGACAATCTTGATTTTTTCACTTCTTTGATACTAATTTAAAAATTCTGTTTCAAGCATATTCAGAATTGTTTGTTAAAACGTACATCATCTGCTTTAAAGTCTTTGTCAGGTTGGGGTGCCTGGGTGGCTCAGTCAGCTAAGTGTCAGACTCTTGGTTTTGGCTCAGGTCATGATCTCAGGGTGGTGGGATCAAGCCCTGCATCAGACTCAGCACTACGCCAGGAGTCTGCTTTGGATTCTCTCTCTCTCTCTCTCTCTCTTTCTCTCCCCCTCTGCACGCACCCTCTCTCTCTCTTTCTCAAATAAATAAATCTTAAAAACAAAACAAAACAAAACACCATTTTCAGGTTATCTTGGTGTCGTCATCTATTGATTGGCCTTTTTTTTCATTCAGTTTGAGATCTTCCCATTCTTTGGTATGATGAGTCGTTTTTTTAAATAGAAACCTAGACATTTAGGGCACTATGTTAGAAGACTCTGGATGATATTCAAATCTTCTGTTTTAGCCACTTCCCTCTGGCATTGCTCTTGGCAGAGGCAGGATTTTGGCTTATTATCGGCAGGTGGGAGTACAAGGGCAGTAGTTCCACTTGGCCTTTATTGACTTCAGAGTGTGTGTGTAGAAGGGGATTCCTTCTTCTTGCTGGGTGGGAGTGAGAGTTGCAGACCACCAGTACCCCCCCAGATCTTCAGTGATACCTCTATGTCTGGGAGGGTAGGAGTGCCTGGTGACTGTGTCCTATTTACTTCTTCTCACTGACATCACTAGAACAAATTGCATTTGTTATAGCCGTGCGGTGGTGAATGTCCTGACTCTTTCCTAGGACTCCTTGGGTAGCATCCCAGAGGGGAATGGGAAGAGTGCCTTATCACTGCTGAACAAGGTATGAGTGCAGGTTCTCTGTGTGGTCTGCACTGACACTGCAGTGGGGCCCGGAGGGGGCTGCTCTTTACCACCCAGCAAGGATGAAAGTTCTAGCTCCCTATCTAATTAACTGTGATATCACCCTTGCAGGAGTGCTGGGGACCCTCATTCCAGCTACCTAAGTACCCCACTTGGGCCTATTTGGTGTGGGTAGGGTGGGGCCACTGTTTCTTCTGTGGCATTTCCTTGGAGTACAGTGGTTATTGTCCTAAAGGTTTTTTTCTGTCTTGCAGGCTGCCTCTTTCCTGGTCCCTTGGCTAGAGAGAGAGCAAGTTTGCTTCATCTGTTCCCATCCATGATTCCAATGTGCCAGTTTCTTCTGCTTTGAGCCTGGGATATATGAGGCAACAAGAAAGCCTGTGGAACGTACCACCGTGTTGTTTCTTGGATCTCAGAGTCTCCAGCCAGTCTGCCTTCCTCCCTCTTTTATGCTCTGCTTACGTTGGTTTTATATATGATGCCTGAGGGTTTTTTAGTTGTACTTAGCAGGAGGTATAGAGAAAAATAGGTCTACTCCATCTTATCTGAAGGAAAACATTTCCAAATGTTACAAAACTATAGGTCAAAGATTTTAGAATTAAAATAGGCACTTTAAAAGAAGTGAACAGGAATTTTGGGGAGCGAGAGCCGGGAATTTGATGGAGGCAGAGAGGAAGGCCCAGGAAGAGAGCCAGCGACAGGAAAACACATGGAAGAGAGAGCTGGTGAGAAGTTTTTCAGTAATGGAAACTGACAAGGTAAGAACCCCTTACAAGCACAGTTGGGTTTTGAGCGCTTTGAGAACACATGAAGAATGTTCATTTACTGATCGCCTCCATAACAGAAACACGGCATCCTCTTGCCCTTCAGGGTCTACTTTAACCTCTCTCTTTTTTTTTTTTTAATTTTTATTTATTTATGATAGTCACACAGAGAGAGAGAGAGAGAGAGAGAGAGAGAGATGCAGAGACACAGGCAGAGGGAGAAGCAGGCTCCATGCACCGGGAGCCCGACGTGGGATTCGATCCCGGGTCTCCAGGATCGCGCCCTGGGCCAAAGGCAGGCGCCAAACCGCTGCGCCACCCAGGGATCCCTTAACCTCTCTTTATCACCCTTTTGGAGTAACAAAAAAATGACAGTAATAGTTGAATTCATCATATTATTGGAGAGTGACCGTGACCCAGAGGTCAAGCCTTTGCTTGCCCGTCTGATTAGGACATTCCATAATTTTTGAAGGAACTTATCTCTGGGTCCTTTCCATTAATTAGTCCAGCACTAGCAAGTCCTTGAAGAGGAAAAACCAGTGCTGAGGGCTCTCAAATCCCTCTTTGGAGATTAGGAAGTAAGATAAGGAAGGGAAGCTTTTAACAACATGACTGTCACCCTGCAAGCCCCAGAGAGGCGGCTATCTGCAATCTGAGAAGGGCCAAGCCACATGAGAAAAGCAAACAAACAAAACTACCTCTGTGACGCTCGGATTTTATAAAGCACGAATATCTGGTGTTTAATCTGCCCGGCCAGGCCAGAGAGGACAGTGGTAAATTGCCTTCTCTTCTTGGACCAGCTTAACCTGTCATTGTTAAGCCTGCCTGCATGGGAGCCTTTGAAATCAGATATGGATGGACAGGAAGGCCGTACTGGCCCAGGCTTGGTGGATTCAACCAATGGAAGTGGTCTAGAGTTCAGTGAATCTACCCCAAGCTGGGTGAGTTCTAGAGAAATTCACTGGCTGGCTGGCTGGCTGGTGCAGTGAGAGAACTCCTCCAAATCTGTGGCAGGAAAGTAGGTGACATGTCTCAGACCTAAGCCCCTTCTGCTTTCCATAGACACAAGGGGACAGCATGGGACATAGGTGAAGTACACGACATTGGATGCCCTCAGCTTATGAAGTTGACTGGCTGGGTGACTTTGGGGAGTGACTCCATCACTCCAACTTCAAATTCCTTCATCCATACGATGGAAATAATAGTGGAAACCATATCAGGTTTGTGGCAAAGATAAATAAAATAAAAGTGGATTATGGGGGAAGTGTTCAGTGAGCAGTATTTGCATCATTTTTAGCATCTCGGTCTAATGGAATATTCATCAAGAGAGCCAGAAAGAATCTTTTAGAATTGAGTCTAATCATCTCACTTTACAGAAGGCGTAGTTGAGATCCAAAGATGTTGCCTATGACCCCTTCGCGTTCGTCGGCTGGTTAGAGGCAGAGCTGCCCCAGTGAGACCAGTTTCTTAATCCCCGTAGTCGCTTCCTTGGGCTTCAATTGTCCCCATCAAATCTAGGTTAGTTTGACCTGATGAACATGTTTTCTGACTTCTTAAGAATCATTTTTTAAAAAATAGGTGTCTCAAGAAAGTTTTCCCAAACAAAAAAGAAAAAAATAAAATCAGTAGCAATGAATGGAAGTGAACATTGAAGGAGATCCAGGGGCAAACGCAAGCACAGAGGGACACCTACCCTGTCATAATCACATTGTGCATAAGACGGGAGTCATTTCTGCCTCGTGATGTGAGTGATTCCAAGTGCACTTTAATGCATGTTTTATTTCTCCATTGATTTTAATTAAAAGGATATTGTCAAGGTTGCTAGGCATAAATATTGACTGATTTTGACACAACGGTTGTCCCAGAGGGTCAGGCTTGCTTTTTCAAGGTTCTTGTATCTGTTCGTGACTCCTCACACTTCCTTTTTGGTGTGTGGGAAATATCAGAAATAGAGCTATTCTAACACGTTTGAGATACAAGGCAGGTTGGAAAAAAAATTAAAGGTCTGCCAACTGGGAATCGTACTTTGCAAATGAGATCTTGGGCCTTGTCTATTCCAGAATTCTGTAATTTTCGCATGCCTCAGTTTGGCCAGGGTATACACATGCTTACATATCTCCAAAAATCCATATGGACATTAGAAGTGCTTTGAATAGAGCAAAACATCTTGCTCCTTTGAAAGATGATTTTACTATAAGAGATTTCCCATAGCCCCGTCAACCCTGACTGCAACGCCCCCAACCTCCACCCCAGATCCGAGTTCCTTTGTGATTTCTAAGTGATTACAAGTCCCAAAGCAAGCAGGTTGTCTGGCCATGCACACGATTCACGCTCATTGCTATCTAGGGCCCGGGGGAGCCTCGAGATGGGGCCAGCATTTCAGGGTTAATTCTAGCAGAGTCCGAAGCAGCAGGAGGTTACAGAGGCCCAGCACTATATCAGGAGGAGGTAGACTCTGGAAATAAGCGGTGTGAAATGCATTCTGAACATTCTCGGCAAAGAGCAATTGTCTTTTTCTTGTTGATAGTAGAAAATCAATACGGTTGTTTTCTGTTCAGTGTTCAAGGGCACAAGTTGCTGCTCCTTCAGGCTGGAGAAGTTCATAGGGCGGTTAACGAAATGTCACTGGTGATGGAGCAGTTCAAGCAAAATTGACATCCCTCTGCTATAAGTCTACCCTAAGTGAACTGGGAGCCGCAGCGGGTCCTGGGGACCAGGTGGACCGACATGCCAAGCTCCAGAGGAGACAGGTGGGTCGGGGAGACACATGGTCCCCTTCCTCCATTCAGGCACCTGATGTGAGGAAGGGACAGAGACATCGATCTGCCAAGAGGCTGCCCAGAAACCAACACAACACCACAGGACTGAGCAACCCTCTCTTTTGCTCCTCTGATTGTTTTCTCTGGGCCCTGACTGGCTTCTCACATATATTATTTCACTTCCTCCTAAGACTGTTGTGGAAATTAATGAGGTTATGTGTGTGGAGAGCCTTGTGCATAGAAGACCCTTGGAGCTCCTCTTTTGCTGGTTCCATGAATACCCCTCATCTGCAAGCACATCTCTCATCTGTAGGAAAATGAGCCTATATGCTAACTTAGCCTGAATGGTTGACAACACACCCCTCCTCAACCCTCATAGGTCACAAAATGCCATCAGCTCGTTTTATCACTTAACTTGCCATAAATCCCCAAGAGGAAGGCAAGGACAGAGCGGCTGGTCCTCTGAGGTGTTTCGATAGCAACCGTTCCTACCTCAAGATGACATCAATAATTATGGGTGTCAGTGGGTATGGCAGTCTACGTAGGGTGATATTGGGGACACAAGAAAGATTTCTTAGACTCCTGAAATCACATGATGAAGAAATATCTGCACTGCCTATAATAAGTCAGGCTGGTTGTCATTGGAAAAACCAAATTTTCCATTTTAAGGCATAGATTTAGTCAACGGTCATATGCGGGGCCAGTCAGGTTAGTTTAACTGCTACATACCAACCTATTGACCAATACCTGTGGCTTCAGACAGAACTGTAGACATCTTGCTTATGTCACCGTCCCGTGAAGGTGGGGCTGAGAGCAGGGCTATCCTCCACACATTCAGGGACCCAGACCCCCTCCTCCTCAAGGCTCTCCCTTTCTCTGTATCCTTGTAGTCTTCTCCATGTATGGGTGAAGGCGACAAGAATGAGAGTCTTCAGAAAGCAGTTTTATGGGAAATGTGGCACATCCCCTTCTGCTCCCATTCGGCTGGCTGGGAGCTCAGTCATCAGGTTGCATCAAACTCCAAAGGAGGCTGAGAAATCCATGTCTCTGGGCGGCTGGGAGGACAAAGGAAATAGTTTGGTGAATAACTAGCCAGTGTCTACCAGACAAACAACGCAATTTCTATTTTTCAGTAGAAGAGGGGCTGTCCTATCCTTTTAGGGAGAAGTTGGAAAGGGCCAAAGAGTCATAATTCAAGTGGAGGGATGAGACTAGGGTGAAGAGTGAGACACCGGGGTACAAAATTTAAGGAGGCTCTCCCTCTCTGATTCCTGTAAGTGCCTGCTAGGGGGCACGTCCTTAAACAGCATGCCCCAGGCACCTCACTCATCTTATGCCCCCCACGGCTCTGCTTTAAGGACATTTTCAGGTTAACCTATTAGCCTCTTTTTTAACATTTTTGTTTTCACATTGAGTGATCATGACCCTTCGTTTGTATAAATTCTCACAATTTTACCAAAACACCTTCCCCTAGACAATCTTCTGATTATTATGGAATTAATCACTCTACCGGTTGTCCCTTCCACTTGTGCAGCTGGAAGATGAAACCATTCATTCTCTCTTGTTCCCCGCACATCTAAGCAGTCAAGCACAAAACTGGCTACATAGGAGACGCTCACACAATAGACTTGGGCTAAGAGAAGGAGTGACCGTCTTTACATCTCCAGCTAGCTCAACAGTTATATAAATCTTTCCCTCTCGCTCATTTCTGTAAGCAGCGAGGTCAACAGAATTTGCATGAGCAGCAGCAGAAAGTCTGTCTGGAGTAACTCTGTGATGGGCCGGAAGTCCCAGCACAGGCTTTTTCTTCCTCTCCATGAGGGATGACCGGCTGCCCATTAGAAGGCGCTGTTTGGGGGCAGCATACTTGGCCAGGCACAAACCCACATATGCACCATCAAGCATTTGTTTTTACACAGAAGCGTGGATAGGTTTCTACACCTGTTATATAATTAAGTGATGGCTGCGGTTTAATTTTGCATGAGCTCCAAGGTTTCTGAGTGCCTTCAAAGTCCAACAAGAGAAAAAGTCTTTTGGGGTCTCACGGAAGGCCTCCAGAAATAAATTATAGTGAGAAGCAGAAGTTCAAAATCACCCGGATGTAACGGTTTCTTCCTTCCTTAAATATTATCCTATGCATGTGAATTGCTCGCCCCCCGCCCCCACCCCATCTGACTCTCTACCATAACATTTTGGAAAGGAGAAATAGACCGAAAAGGCCAGCCTCAAATGAAAATGAAGACATCCTCTTAAAAAGGAACCTAGTGCAGAACTCCATGGCTCAAGCCCTTCTGTCTTTTTCTTATCAAGACATTGCAATCAAGTCCGTTAGGAAAACTTCAGAACAATTGCCCTAACTTTTCTGTGGCTTGGAAGCATTTCCATGGTCTTTTTCTAGTTGGGTGTGGGGAATGAGGGGGTATCCCTGTCTTTTCTGCAAACCCAGTTTTCCACGACTAAGAAAGGGACATCAGAGGGCTCATCAAAATAGATAAAATGGCCCATCAAGTAGCTCTAATAAAACAATATATTGATGGCCCTTAAAAAGGTGGATCAGATGCATATGGACTCAATTTCCCTTGGAAAAATCTACTGGGAAAAGGAAAACCAAGTGGTGGAGGTAAAATGTTTCAAGTATTTTGTTCCATTTCTGCTTCCAAACGTTTAACTCTGTTGATTAAAAAAGTCCACTGGACCTGGCTCTGGAACCAGGTTAAATGCTGACCCCCAAGGAGTCCAGAAAAATTAATTGGGGAAACCCAAAGGGTGCTAGTTTAGCTATAGTATATTCTTAAAAATAGCTCCCTGCATTTTTTACCTCCAAATGCAAGATGGTTGTTGTGGGGCGGGGGGAGGGGATGGGAAGAGGAGAGGATTCAGCTTCTCCATTTTGTAACCTCTTGTTCCAGGCCTTCCATCTTCAAATGTCATCAGCTCTGAAATGAGCACTAAATCTTCACTATATCTCTTGCAATTGTCAAAGTCTCCTTTGTTTGGTGTCAATTAGATAGGAAAGAACTTTCGATAATTCAATAGTTCTGTATTAAAGGGCAGCTCAACCGCACATAACTTATCTCTACGGTTATCAATTGTTTTTATGGAACAGCCAAGTGAGGATCACTTGGCTAACTCACCAGTCATCCATCAGGGCTCAGATTCATCTGAGTAAATGTAGAGTTATGATTTAATTACAGAAAGGTTGGGTTCAAATACAAGGGAATGAGACTTGTTTATAGAACAACGGCTTGTTTTTCTCAGTTACTAATCATGAGCTTAATTTTTAATGGAAGAGCATTGCTAGCATAATTAACACCCAATTTACATGTGCATCCATAGAACCAATTAATTAAATTTTATTGATGTCTAGTTGCTCTTTAAAATGCTTTCCAAATGCCTCCAAATTGATTTTAAACTGTTGATAGTGGAAGTCAGTTTACACTTTTCTTGGGTTTATGAAATACTAACCTCTTCACTCATTAAAATATGCTTTATCTACTAGAGGCATACCATAATTTGCTAAGGATATTTTGCACGGGGTACACAGTGTGATCTCCTGGCAATGTAAAGTTTGAACAGACTTAGAAATAAACACTACAGTACTTGAGGGCTATGGTTAGGTGACCCCAAGGATCTAAAAAGGAAGAAAGTAGGAGCACCCTCTGTAACCACAGCTGAGATAGGCAAAGCCAACTGAGAGAGGCAAAAACTTCCAGAATAGCCGAATGAGATTGTCACCCGAAGGCAATGTTAACACATCTAAAGAAAGAGCTTGTTACTCCTGCAAGGTTGATCAGCAATGAAAACTTGAAAAAGCTTATAATTTAATGCTGCAGAGGCAGACAAACACTGTGGGAAAGACTTTGGGCATGTTGACTTTTCAGTTTCTCTGGAATGACAATCATTACCTCAAGTTGAAAATCTCTAGTTGGTATCTTAATCTGACGCCAATCAATGTTAAATTCATAAAAGCCCCCCTCTTCTACTACTCAGAAGACGCACTAAGCAGTCTTGTATCGCATAGCTTCTGTACACACACACACACACACACACATTAACAGGGAACGAATAAGCTGTCCGTTGGACTTCAAGTGTTCTTGATCTCCATGATGGTGGCTTTGCATGGTACACCAGTCAAAACACATTTGGATCACATTAAACTCAATTAGATGGAAAGAAAGGCCAAGGATCCTGGATAGCCTTTCTCCCTTATGACCCTTCCAGAAATAGCCCTCTCAGATCTGACCATTTCCTTATCCCCACAGCCTTTATCAAGCTGCTGCCATGCCTGCCTGGGCTAGTGCAATAGTATCCTAACAGTTGAATTCACCTCTAGCCTGGAGCCTTCCAATCTGATCTTTATACTGTGAGTGAAATGATCACGTGAACTGTCAAAATACCTCTCCACCTCCCTCAACACACACACACACACACACACACACACACACACACACACACACAGGTGCAGAATTAATGCTTCAATGACTTCTAATGCTCTGGTTAAAGACAAACTTTCTCAACATGTTAACAATGTAGTTTCTCACCCATAGTCCGTGCTTATGGCTCTCTCCACTCCAGCCACACTGGTCTTCTTCAGTTCCTTGTGCTAAACAGTCCCCCTTATTGCTATGGGGCTTATCAAAACATAATTTTTTTAAAGATTCTGAACAAGACTCCCATACAAATAGAAAGCAAGCAGGTGCAAAGATTATTCAGCTCATTAACGAAGAAACCAACAACATGGTAAAGCTAGCTCAAAGGGCATTTGAGAAACAGAGTATTTATAGGTACTGGGAAAAGAATGTTTGCAAAAGATTGTTAGTTTAGATACAAAAGTGGTTAATGAAATACAACCATAATTTGGGGATAATTAATAATTTTTTTTTCTACCAGCAGAAATCTTTTGCATCTCTCCCAGACAAAACTATCTCCAAGTTAGCTGTAGCTTCCCAGAGTCTGGGCCCTAATCAATAGTAAAGAACATGGCAAACAAAGGTAAATTCTCCCAGTTTAGGGGTTGTAGCCTGTAGGCCAAAGACATCTCAGAACCTATTTTTGTACAGCTTGAGAGCTAAGATTATTTTTTTTTCTGTATTTTTAAAGCGTTGGAAAACAAAGAATATGTGACAGACACTATATACGTTCCAGTCTCAAAATCAATATATTTGCTATCTGAACCTTTACAGAAAAAGCTTGCTGGCCCTGCCCTAGAGAATTAAGTAACACTCAGGCATGCCCTTCAGACTGTACTCTATTATGATGTTGAAAAGCCCAGCAGCTATCTTTTATCTTATTTCCAAGTTTTTGAGTTATTTTTTAGAAATAAGATTTGCAATCAGATAATATTGTCTGGAATGTTCTCCTTTCTCTCTCTTTACTGAGTTAACTCTACTTCCCCTTGAGAATCATTTCCTCGATGAAGCCTGTGTGACTGGCCAGGTCAGGCCATATCCCTCTATTTTAGGGTTTCGTGACACCATGCCCCTTTCCGTATGGCACATTGTCATTGGGACAGTCCTGTTTGCGGCACTATTGGGTTCATATCTGTCCCTCCGCAAGCATATCAACTCCATGAAGGTAACGACAATTTCTGTTTTGTTTTCTGTTGTCTCCTGTAACCAGCATGGTGCCTGGCTGTCGGTAGGCAGATACTCAACATGTGTTAAATAAATGAAGAAACATGCGACATTTTCATGAACCAAGTTATTCTGATGTGCATTCTGATGCTCACCTCAATTCTGATGTGCACCTCAATTGCATTCGAGTGTTTTAGTGAGTATGAATCAGTTTCTCACTCTTAGAACCCTTAAACACGAGTGAGAGTGATTCTCAGGCCTTTTGAAATAGAAGATCAGACGCAAGACACACAGTGAAATAATCATGACGTTGTCCCAGTGATCCTTGTCTGGTCCCAACTACCCTCACTTAGGCTTAGGTGATCAATTTTCTCCTGAAAATTACTGATTGCTAGAAATGTGTGAAGGCATGGGTGAGGCTGGAGTCATATCAAGGAATTGTTAATGATCATTGCTGATACCTAATAAAAGGGGAAGAACACCCTGTATTAGGTTGTGACCACTGAATATTTTCTGTACCTTAAAGGTTACTGGGAATAAAATAAAAACAGCACATATTGGGGCACCTAGGTGGCTCAGTGGTTGAGTGTCTGCTTTAGGCTCAGGGCGTGATCCCAGGGTCCTGAGATTGAGTCCTGCATCGGGCTCCCCACAGGGAGCCTGCTTCTCCTTCTGCCTATGTCTCTGCCTCTATTTCTGTGTGTCTCATGAAAAAATAAACAAAATCTTTAAAAAAACCCAAACCAGCATATATTAATATGGAGACTTCTCTGAGTTACTCGACAATAGGGGCAAGGTTGTATGAGCTTTCTGGTCTCCACAAGTGTAAAGCTGATGCTTCTTAAAAAGGTATCACTTCCCTTACAAGATTATTTGGGATTTACCATAAAGCTACATGAGTATCTTTGGTTCAGCACAAGGTACAGATCTGAACTTTATTTATATTTGGTGACTTAAGACTCTCATTTAAAACCTACTTTTGAAAGGATGAAAATCAATGAAAGTTGGTAAGGGTTTGGACTTGGAGGTGCAAAATCTCCAAAGAAATTCTGTGTCTTAAGTAGTCAGCTCTCCCTGGAGGCTGGAGGCAGATGGCATCTCCAGGGACTCCTGCCTGAAGTGAGGAAGCTGGGAATCAGGCTCCAGACCCCCCAAGCCCCTTAAAATGATCCTTGAGGAATAACTTCAGTTAATTTGTTAAACTGATGGTCAAAGGACAAAGAAGGCCCAGGAAGTGTACGTGACTCGTTGATAGGCATTAACTCGAAAACAGGAGCCTCAAGTGAAAACATAATAGGGGAAATCATACAATTTGTAGCATGGCAGGCCTGGGTTTTATTCCTGCTTCTTACACTACTTGAGCAAGATACTTCCCTTCTGAGCTTTGGTTTTATCATTCATAAAATAGAGAGGACAGTACCATTGCTAGCATTTATGGGGAAAATGTAAGTTAGACACTTAGCCTTAGTGGGTGTTCACTGAGGTGGCTACTTTTTGTGAGACTCTTATTATATATTTAACCCTATGCTATTTACTTGGCTTAAAATGCAAAAATAAATTGAAATATTAGGTGAGAATAATAATTTGACAAGAAAACTATGTCAGTGGGTCTCATGGACAGTACAATGGCCGGGTTGAACTCTACACATATTTTCAAACCATGCCTTTTCCACGGCACCGGGAAGCTTCTGAGAAAGCTTCTTTTCTTTTCCCTCCAGCTGAAAGAGCAATGTGTTCTGGGGTTGAAGCTCTGGAGCTGGTAGGTAGGTTCACCACCCAGAGTATCTAACGTGTTCCCAGGGACCACTCTTGAAGAGGCTTTACCCTAAGATGATGTAGAGCAACAAGGTGGGAGAAACCTGGACCCCTGAATGACCTCATGGAATAGAGCCACCCATGATCTATAGGTGGTCAGCTCTCCTGAGGACATTTTAAAAAAAGAAAGCTTTTTCTGGGGGTAGGGAGCCTTTTTTTTTAAAGTAGACTCCATGTCCAGCATGGGGCTTGAACTCACGACCTCAAGATTAAGAGTCATGTGCTCCACTGACTGAGCCAGCTAGACACCCCCCAAAAAGAAACTTTTAATGATATATTTTTTTGAGGGATTCCTGGGTGGCTCAGCGGTTTGGCACCTGCCTTTGGCCCAGGGCATGATCCTGCAGTCCCAGGATCGAGTCCCACATCAGGCTCCCTGTGTGGAGCCTGCTTCTTCCTCTGCCTGTGTCTCTGCCTCTCTCTCCGTCTCTCATGAATAAATAAATAAAATCTTTAAAAACAATAATAATATATTATTTGAAACATATATACCTGAATTTCAAGATGTCATAAATATTTAAAAGTTATTAATGAGATAGTTTGCATTCTTTTTTTTAAATATATGTATTTTTTTATTAAGTAAACTCTATACCAAATATAGCAGTCAAACTCAAGATCCCAAGATCAAGTGTCATGTGCTCTACTGACTGAGCCAGCCAGGTGCCCCTACATCCTTTTTCTAATGCTGAGCTTTTGAAATCCAGTCAATTTTTCTGCTTACAGTGTTCTCTCAATTGGGACAGTAAATTTTCATTGGATATGCATCATCTGTGTTTATATTTCATAAAATGTACAGCTGAAGATGAAGATTCTATATTTCTGAGTTATTCATAACATATCAGATGTTTCTGCATTGGCCCTACTTTACTATTATTTTTTAAAGATTGTATTATTTATTTGAGAAAGAGAGAGAGAGAGAGAACATGAAGTGGGGTGGGGGGTGCAGAGGGAGAAGGAGAAGTAGGCTCCCCATTGAGGAGGGAGCCTGACTAGGGGCTCCATCCCAGGACTCTAGGATCATGATCTGAGTGAAGGCAGATGCTTAATCAACTGAGCCACCCAGGAGCTCCGGTACTACTTTATTATTTATTTATTTATTTTTGGCATCTAAAAAGCTGTACATAATTTATGTATACAACTTGACGAGTTTGGAAATAAGTATACACCCATGAAACCATCACCACAATTTCTGACATAAACTATCTATCACCTCTAAAAGTTTCTTCCAACCCTCTTCATTTCTTTTTTTTGTGTGTGTGATAGGAACATTTAATATAAGATCTACCCTCTTAATTATACGTAAGTGTAAAATTCAGTACCATTAGCCTTGGGCTCTTACCCTCAGCCCTAGGACTCATTCATCTCAGGTAACTGAAACTTCGTACCCTTTGACTGCTATATTTCTGTTTCCCCTCTCCACAGCCTCTGGCAGCCACCTTACAACTCTCTGCTTCTGTGAGTTTGACTATTTTTGACTCATCATAGAAGTTGCATCGTGTACTATTTGTCCTTCATTGTCTGGCTTAATTCACTTAGCACTTGTGGTGTTCTACCCAAGAAGTCATTGCCAAGGCCGATGTCAGGAAGATTTTTCCCTACGTTTTCTTCTAGGAATTTTATAGTTTCAGTCTGACATTTAAGTCTTTAATCTTTCTATATGGTATGAGATAGGCTTCTATTTCATTCTTTTGCCTGTGGTTATCCAATTTTCCCTATGCCATTTATTAAGGAGACTATCCTTTCTCCATTGTATATTCTTGGCATACTTGTCAAAATCAGGTGACAGTATTTGCATGAATTAATTGCCAGGCTCTCTATTCTGTTCTACTAGTCTATGTATGTGTTTTTAAGCCAGTAACATACAACTTTGATGACGTAGCTTTGTAACATATTTTGAAATCAGGAGGTATGATGCCACCAGCTTTGTTCTTCTTACTCAAAATTACTTTGACTTATTTGGGATCTTTCATAGTTCTATATCAATTTCAGGATTTTTTTCTGTTTCTGTAGAAAAGATCATTGAGATTTTAGGATTGCATTGAATCTGTAGATAATTTGGGGCAGTATAGACTTTTTAATGAAATTAATCACTAATTCATGAAGGTGGGATGCCTTTCCACTTATCTGTGTCTGCTTTACTTTCTCTCCTAGATGTTATGTTTTCAATGTACAATGATTTGATGATATTGTAAGCAGGATTGTCTTCTTAATTTCCTTTTCAGATAATTCATTGTTCCAAAGGCTATTATGTGAGAGAATGAATTTCTGCCTTCTTTAAGCTACTGAATTTGGGCTCTTGCTTATGTTATTCTTTCCAGTCTTTCATCCCAAATCAATCTCAGATTTAAGACCCAGATTAAGTGCCACCTTCTCCAGTTTGCTTTATCACACTGAGATTTTTCTCTTTGTTGAACCCCAAGTGTGAAAAATCACACTTGGAGTCTGTGTCAAAGCTTACCACTTTGTTCTCCAACTGTTCTAAGAATGTTAATGACATCCTTCTCCTTAAATATATTTTTCCTGTATCCTTGACTCTGTCCAGCACAATTCTGAGCATATGGTAGATGCCCAGGAAATAGCTGTCATATTAATATTTTGGCAAGCTGACAGTTCCCATATACATTATAATCAATTTTCAAAATAGAAAAAGAAATTCATAAAACACACATGCTAAAATGGCCTTGAATCATACTGTGAGCTTTCTTTAATGATCCAGAAGGTAATGAAAAAAAAAAAAAAGACCTCAGAGGTCTTTTTCTGCATATTTTTGGATAAAGCATTCCTACTTTCCCATTTAAAGCAGATTAGTTAAGATCTGTGGTTGTTTGGGCCCTCTCCCTATACTGTGGTATAGATGAATCCGATAGAAAGAAATAAAGTTGCATTATTATTATTTTACATGGTACCTAATTTCTTATGCATTGCATTTATAAACCATGGACTGATGATGGGAACCCACACAAAGTATACATACAATATGCCAATGTGCGTATTCAGAAGATAAATTGGCTTGAAATACACAAAGAGATCCAGCCCTTATTAGTGTGGGCGTATCTCTGCTAATATTTGCCGTACATGGTTAAATGCTAAGGCAGTCACACGTAGATCTTCTATTCAACTACACTTAACTTCAAAGCATCAAATCGTTAGATGGAAGAAGAAATCTCAAGTTCTTATTTGAATTGTCCCTGATTTTAGTCTACAGAACATGATCATTGACATAATGAGAGTCCCAGTTAGTAGAATAACCTTCCCTCTCACTGAAAGAGTTACCCTTGGCATCAGGCATCATTTCAAATACAAGCCTGGGACAAATCCCTTGCTACTTTTTATGGTACAAGATACAAATATCATTTCATAATAAATTAAAAGCTTTATAGATTAGTTGACTTCCTCTTAAATGTGTCACAAACTATAAGATTGTCAAAAGCACAAACGAGAGAAATTGTTCCTATACTATTCTAGGCATTTGCTAATTGAAAAAATTTTTTAAAAAGTTTGAAGTTTATTTAACATGTAAACTTTTTTGTTAGATCCTAAGTGAAATGAGATCATGTATTGAGAAAGGCATGCACATAAGTATATTTACATTTATTTATACTTTTTCTTTATGAAGTGTGGATGATAGGGCAAAATAATATTCAACAGAGAACTTGTATCCAGAATAAATAAAAAACACACACATATCAATAAGAAAAAAACAACTCAATAAAACATAAAATGGGCAAAAGACCTGAACAGGCATTCACAAATGAGCTTATAAAATAACCAATAATCATCAAAGAAATGCAAATTAAAACTATAATGAAATATCAGCATATATGCACCAAAATAGCTGACTAAAACAATAGTAGTAGTAGTAGTAGTAATAATAATAATAATAATAATAATATCATGTGCTTATACTGTAATGGCATGTGATTTTGGGAACCAAGGTAGCCAGCTTGTGACTTATGAGAACTAGAAGTTGATAGGCAAAAGATAAACTTTCAGAAGAATAGAAAAAAAAATGGTTTTCTGAGATCAGTGTTGACAATACTGTTGAGGCTTTATATCAACACAAGCTGTCACCTATGCTGAGCCTCCTGCTATGGAAACATAGATAGATAGATAGATAGATAGATAGATAGATAGATAGATACATATATACATACATACATACATACTTATAATGTACATACATACATACATGGACAAATAACTTTCTATTTAAGCCACAGTTGGGTCAGATTTTCTATTACATTTCTAATTTCAGAAACATTGCTAATTGATAATGGAACTGTGTCCTGGAAATTTTCTGTTCTGGCTTCAGATTCCTTCTATGTGAAGCATCATTTCTTACAGTTCCTTGGACAGCAGTAGCTCCTCTTTGCCTCTTGGACTTAATGGCAACTTAAATTTAATGAACTTGCCCTTGTATGTGTACATGTGCGTGTACATGTGTATAACTTTATATGTCCTGTGACTACTGACTGAATTGCACCTTATGGTTATATGATGCCTTGTTCCTTTACAATTATTTGCAGATTTTCTGGACAACCGGCATTATCTTACAAAGTTGTGGGAAGTGTGGGAAACAAGCATGAAAAAAAAAAAAAAAGAAAAGAAAAGAGAAAGACCTAAATTCCTATCAGCCAGAGAAAACAGTTATAACTTTGAGGTTTAGATAAACCTTCCATAATTTCTCAATGTGTAAAAGTACCTGTGTAAGAGTAAGCACACACACTAAATCATTGCTATACTCTCAGTACCTGGTGTTGCAAAATGTGCTCTGGGAAGTGGTTGGAGCAAGCACAGATTTGCAACTTGATTGCCAGGGTTTAGATCTTGTCTGTGTAATCCTGGACAAGTTTGGTAACTTCTCTGTGTCTCAATTTGTTCACCTGATGGATATAATGCAGCATAATAACTGTGCTTATCTTGTAGTGGTTGAGAGTAATGAATGAGTTTATACATATAAAACTTTTAAAACAGTGCTTGGCATATATGAATATGACCTAGGAGTAAATTTACCTGGTAATCAATGTTTGTTGAATGAAATATTCATCATCATCCTTTTAATAATAAAGCAGAAATGAATGGACAGAAAGAATAAGGGAGAAAATTTTGTCATCAGAGTTTTTGTAAATGAGCAAGCTGAAACTCCTTCCTTAAGTAAAATCCTAGGATTACCTGCATATGTTCTATACTTTTCTATACAGTTCAGTGTGGTGGATGATACAGCAAAGAATGAGAAATGTGTGTGTGCGTGTCTGTGTGCATGTGTCTGTCTGTATGAAAAGGAGATCCTAAAAATAATTGCCAAAATACTAAATAAGGTCATTATTTTCTTAGACACATGATGTGACCTGGGCAGTGCCGTCAAAGCCTTGCAATAGCCAGCTGGGTGAAAATGCGATTTGAGTGTCCTGAACACCTGGGAGGGCTGATCAGGAGCTATCACTCCTCTGGCGTCCATCCTGCAAGCTGGACCTTTCCTCAGGAGAACCTGAGGTGGGAGGCATATGGATGGCACAGGGGACGTATTGACCAAACAACTATGGGGAAAATATCAAGATTTATCATCTCTTGGAGTAAAAATTGACCCCAATTTAACCTCTATTAATATTTATTTCTCAGGTCAATAAATCTAGAGTTTGTCTTAGTAAAAGTCAATATCAGTTGAATTCTGTCTACTTTTCTTAGGGGGCAAAGCAAAAAAGGGAACCGTAATTTGAGTATGTAAAAATACAGTAATGAAGCCACGCACAAAGTTCCCAGGGGGTGGGAAACAAAAACACTTCTTATTTTAAAACGAATGGGTATTCGAGCCTAACTATACACTGCCTTGATTCCTCAGCTAGGGTCCCTGGTGGAACGGAAGTTCACCCACAGGAAGAGGCCTGGGGCCGTGTTCCAGACTCTGGATGACCTTGAGCCCATCATGCCTCTAAGCCTACATTCTCTAATCTGGAGAAATAAAAAGCCCACATTTCTATTTCTATTGTTTTATTTAGTCTGCATTGTACCCAAGGATTTCAGCTCTGTGATACTAGGTAGTTATCATGCCTTTGCACACATCTTGCTGATCTTGCTGGAAAGAGAAATTGAATTATATCACTATATTGTTTTTTAAGGAAAGCATAAAATTTGATATGAAGGGCTGATATATGGAGCTAGCAAATCCCTCTTCCATTTTTTCTCAATGTTGCCTTGTACTCTCAGAAGGTTTCATGTGGGAGGAGCAGCGAGATGTCAAGAACCATGTGTTTGGGTCATTAGTTTTCAGACTTCTTGCCCAACCACAAAATCCCCCTCTATCTTCTAACCCTACTTCATTCTTACTATTTTCCTTTTCTCATAGAGAGTAAATTCAGTCCCCTTGGGACCACTCTATCTTCCATGCATCACCGTGTCCTATGTGACCCCTGTTTTGCTGTTTCATTTCTACCCTGCCTATGACAAGGAATGCTATAGGATTTCAGTGATGCAGTAGTTAGGGAAGCAGTGTAACGTGTAAAGCATCAGACAACTAGAAGGGCTCTTACTGTTCTTAATCCTCTTGGGCTAATCAGTATATTTCAAACTAGCATCAAGTAAAATGGTACACAGCAGGCAGTAAAGTTTGATTTTCATGACTTGATTATATGTGTGAATAGGGCAGATAAATGGGGGAGAGTGTGCCTCCCTGCCCAATTGTTGTGCTTCCCTCTTCCATCATCCCATCATTCTTTATCAGAGCATTCACTCTTTCCTTCATGGTACCTATGAAAATAGGCTATTGTTTTATTTATTTATTTATTTGTCTGTTTGTTGTTTATTCTTTTCATGATAATTCAAGTTCAATGAGAACAGGAATCTTGTCAGTCTTGTATTTTTGGATTCCCTATGTCCAAGATGTGACTGATGCTCAGTAGGTATTGATTGCTTGACTAAACAAAGAATATTTCATATATTAAAGAATATGAAAAAATAATAAAAGTGCTAGATTGAATTACCAGCTCCAATTCTTTACCTTTCCCTCTCTTTATGCCCTTTGCTGTGCGACTTTGAAGTGCTTTCTATGAAAGGGAAGAAGTATATTTCCTTGCCCTGGGCTCTTGGTTTAGTAATGGGACTTATTTTGGTCAATAAAATGAGATAGAGATGATGGTGTGAAGGCTCAGGCCTTTTTGTTTGCTTCCTTTCACCTCTACCTATGCCATGAGAAGGACCTGTCCGGGACAGCCTATTGGTTCGAGGAGAGGATGAGACACTGATGGAGCAGAGCTACCTACAGCCTAGTAGCTTAGATCAGCTGAAGTTTATTACATAGTGATATTACTGACATAAGTAAAATAAACAATAGTGGTCATGTTTCCATTGACTTAAATCACCTGTGTGTGGGTAACAGGCCTGACTACTGGAATGGAGATGAAGCAGTTTTAGAGTGGCAGTCTTGGGGAGGGTGCCTGGGTGGCTCAGTTGGTTAAGCATCTTACTCTTCATTTTGATTCAGGTCATGATCTCAGGGTCATGAGGTAGGAACCCCCCCCCCCCCCACCTTGTCCACCACAGTGGACATGGAGCTTGCTTCAGATTCTCTCCCTCACCCTCTGCACCTCCTCCCTGTTGTCTCTCTCTCTCTCAAAAATAATAATAAAGAAATACATTTTCAAAAAAAAAAAAAAAGAACGGCAGTTTTTGGATACTGGGTTTTCAGGGTCATGTAAGGAGGGCATGGAATTAGAAAGTGCCAAGGGCAAGTGTAGAGAGTTGTCCCTGCTGCTTTTCTTCTTTTTCACCTTCTACTTCTTCTCTAAAGGTACAGGGAACTTACATCTAAATGTCTTTTTAAAAAATATTTATTTATTAATTTTAAGGAGATAGAAGCATAGAGGTGGGGGTGGGGGAAGGGCAAAGGGAGGGACAGTCTTAAGCTCGATGAAGAGCTCGATCTCACCACCCTGGGATCATGACCTCAGTTGAAATCAAGAGTCAGAGGCTTAACCGACTGATTCACTTAGGCTCCCCCACATCTAGATGTCTTACAGATGAATACTATGTTAGCTGGATCCAGAAACTGAGATTTTTGATGAGAGTCTGTATTACATATGGCAGAAACCAAACTCTTTCCCATCAAGTGACTGAAGGAAAACAAATTGTGCTTTGGTATTTGCATTTGTTCTTGCATTTCCCGCCATTTATGAGACTGAGCAAAGTTAATTTGACAGACATTTATTCATCTTCTGTAATGAAATTGTAAAGAATTGTGTGAATTTCTCCCCTCAGGCCTTCAAGAACATCATTTTCTAAATGTGGTTTTTTTTTAATCACCTAAAATGCTTATCTGCCCTGAGGTTTTAAGACCAAAGACTTGGCATTCCACAGCATCACACAGAAAACCATAATAAATTCACTATTAATTGGAAAGGCAGGGAAGTAGATTACAGGAAAATTATCTTTTCATCAACCTTGTAAATTATATTTACTCATATTTCATATTATCCTGCTTACAATATTTGTTTTTCAAACACTAATAATATCAACATTTATACATTTAGTTTACTTTTTGGAATTTCTTTTTTTGTTTTGTTCTTAGTGAATTTGTAAAAATATTCCTGGCTTCCCTTTAAACTGGTGACACTTTAAAATATTAGAATATGTTAGGTTAACTAATGTTGCTAGGATAATGATAATTTTTGAATTTTTTTTTTCAGTTCAAGAAGCAAGACTTTAGGAATGCAGTTAAATATACAAGGATTGGGAATTAGGGCAAAACCCAGGATGGTGGGTACCAGCTTAAGTTTCTCTCAGAAAGTGATGTGCATGTACATAAAGAAGTTGGACAGGCCTTGAAAAATTGGGCAGATTATGGAGAAAGGCCCCTTCTGATATATGAGGGAAATCGTTACCAAACTTTAACACACTACACCCCTACAGAGTGTTTTTCTGATAACTGCACCAAAAGTCCTGGGCTTGGCTTTTATTAGCTTGTTTTAGGTCACATGACCATTCTGGGACCAATCAGATTTGGCAAGAAGATGAGTTATTCTGATTGGCCATTCCTAGGTTTTGTGTTCTATCCTAGAGACAGGACAAGATCAGCCCTGAATTATAGAGAGAGTATGGTGACGGGGTAGTTCCCCAAAGAGGAATTGGGGAACTTGGCAGAAAAAACTCCTGTTAGCATATAAATATATTACACATATATATTATATGTTAATTATTAATATATATTATATATTACATGTATGTGTGTGCACGTGTGTTTATGTGTGTATATACATATGTATATAAATAAATTTATGAGTCTACAGAAAAAAACTATGGAACTCTTTGGGGACTTCAGACCCTCTGTGACAGAGTCAACTATTTGCCCCACTTTCTTACTTTCTCTGTAATAGGTCAGTACATCTGCAATCTTGCTTTCTCCTCATGATGGGTCTCTGCCCTTTGATCTTGGACTTGACCATGGAATTTACTTTGGTCAGTGGGATATTGGCAGGTGAGACACATGCACAGGTTAGAAATGTGCCAGTGAGTTTGGGTTAACTCTTTTGCATTGCTGCCATGCCTGGGTACCTGCTGCCCCAAGGGAGTAATATAGGATTTGATTTGCTCCCTGGAGCCAAGCCTAGCTAGGTTTAGACAAGATGAACTGAACTCTAATGCAACCACAGAGGCACAAACAAGAAACTGAGCTTATTGTTATAGGCCATTGAGATTTTGTGGCTGTTTCTTTCATAAAGATTTTATTTTTGCTTTCTTATTTGAGAGAGTGAGAGCGAATGTGAGCAGAGGGAGGAGCAGAAGGGACAAGTAGACTCCAGTGCTGAGCCTGGAACCCTATGCAGGGCTTGATCCCATGATCCTGAGATCATGACCTGAGCTAAAACCAAGAGTCAGATACTCAACGGACTGAGCCAGCCCCTGTGGTTATTTCTTAAGTAGCTGACAAAGGCACCCTCTCTCTCCTACCTACCTAGCTGTAAGAAAGAATAAGAATGGAAACGTATCTGATTATTTTTGACCAGTGGTTGTGTTTACTGGACAATTATTCATCTTCCTTCTTGTTTGTCATTGAGTAAAAATGATTTCTAGTTTGATCAAATAAGCTCTTACCACAATGTCCCCCAAGTTAGAGTTTGCATCTACTGTTCTATCTTTCTATAAACTTCTCTCACACTCTAAGAGTTTATAATTCGTGTCCTGAAATTTCAACATCGAACATGATGCTATAAATAATCCACGGCTCCAGGCATGTTCAATAAAAATTACAGTACTATTATTATGACTATACTTGGGCATTTACAAATTTGCCTTTCAATGGAGATTTATTGAGGATTTCAGCTGCTTAGCAATGGGACAATATTAAGGTCTTTATAAGAACAAGTGAGTTAATACAATCCTTCTATGTGCCTGGAGACTCTTTGACGATGTTAGTGTGGACAGCTGGTTTTCCACATACAGTAACCTCTCTGTTATATGGGAGGATTGGGGAGATGGGTTGTTTTCACATTTCTTTTCTATTTTAATATTATATAGGCCTTGAGATTGCAGGGAAATAATTATTGACATAGGCTCCCCATTGAGTCTGAGGTACAGAGATGTTCAAAGAAGGCACTAAAAGAGGGAGATGCATGGTCCCTAAAGGAACATGGTCTGGTCCCACAGACCTGGTGAACTCTTGAGAGAAAACAGCATATTGTTTAGAGAGTAACTTTGGAGTCAAACTTGAGTTGTAGGGCGTTTAAGTATTTTATTTACATGCCGGAGTTCCTGGGTGGCTCAGTGGGTTAGGTGTCTTACTCGTGATTTTGGCTCAGGTCATGATCCCGGTGTCCTGGAATTGAGCACCATGTTGGGCTCTGTGCGCAGCAGAGTCTGCTTGAGATTCTCTCTCTCCATCTTCCTCTGCCCCTCCCTGGTCACACACACTCTCTCTCTCTCTCTCTCTCTCTAAATAAATAAATAAATAAATAAATAAATAAATAAATCTTTACATTTTTTTATTTACATGCTCAATTAATTAACTAGTTCATTTATTGTTTTAAGTCAAGCTCCATAGAAGCAGAGCCTGAGAAAGGGATTAAGAGGGCCTTGATGTACCCAGGGAGTGCTCTTAGATGAAAACTGTAAGGCAGTGAGGGACAGAATTAGAAACAGGAAAATGGTGACCAAGGATGTAGTACTAGATAAAATCTAAAGTTGGCCTGATCTGAGAGACACTCTGGAACACATATCACACCAGAGACATCCCAGCCCTTTTTTTATATGGTGGTAAAATACACATAATATGAAATTTACCAGGTTTTTAAAAAATATTTTATTTATTTATTTATTTGAGAGAGTGTGCATACATGAGTGGAGGTGGGCAGAGAGGGGTAGAGAGAGGGAGAAACAGACTCCCCAGGGAACCTGACACGGGGCTTCACACATGGTCCTGGGATCATGACCCGAGCCAAGGGCAGACACTTAACTGACTGAGCCACTCAGACACCCCTAAAATTTACACTTCTAACTATTTTAAAGTATACACTTTAGTAGCATTAAGTACACTCACAACATTGTACGATCTTTACCACTAATTCCAAAATTTCTCTTTACCTGCAAAGGAAATCCAGTACCTATTAGCAATTACTTTCAATCCTCCTTTCAGCCCCCTGAAACCACTAATCTGCTGTCTGTCCTGTGAATTTACCTATTCTGGACATTTACTGTAAATGGATTCACACAACAAATGGCTTTTGTGTCTGCCTTCTTTCACTTAACATGTCTTCGAGGTTCATCCATATGGTAGCGCACGTGTCAGTACTGCATCCATTCGTAAGGCTGAGTAATATTCCGCTGTATAGGTATACTCCATTTTGTGTATCTATTTACCGATTGATGAGCATTTGGCTTTTTGCCTGCCTTTTAGCTTTTGTGACTAGTGCTCCCACAAATGTACTATGTAAAAGTCTTTGTTTGAAATGTTTTCTCTTGAGTTATATCATAGGAGTGGGATTGCTGGATCATTTGGTATTGCTGTGGCTAACTTTTTGACGAACTGCTAAACTGTTTTCCATCCTGGCTGTACCACTGTATACTCCCACCAGCAATATAGGAGGGTCTCGGTTTCTCTCCATACTTGCCAACACTCATTACTATTGACCATTTTTATTATGGGTATGCTAGAGGATGTGAAGTGGCACCTTGTTCTGGGGTGCCATCTTTTTTCACCCTCAAACCATTCAGCCTTTTGCTGTAGGCTGCCCTGGGGGATTTGATTTCCCAACTGAGGTGGCTTCAATCAGCCAAAGGCAATTTTTCAGAAAAGAGAGGGCAACTGTGAGCTGTTAGCAGGTCATACTCAGAGTAGCTGAAAAATGAGTCTACCACACTCTTTCATTTCACAAAAATGCCTTGAAAACCTACACTATGCCAAGCACTATATCGAGTGTTATGGGGATGGAAAACACAGACTCTGGCCTAACAGAGTTAATAATGTTCTAGAGAATTCCAACATTAATCAAATTAACACACAAAAGTAAAATTGTAACTCTGACAAATGTAGATAAAAGGAAGGTAATGTCACAATCTGCACTAGGATTTGAGCTAGGCTGGGTAATCAGAGACTTCATTGAGGAATTAATGATTGAGGTGAGTTCTAGAGAATAAGTATGAAGGAAGTGAATAAAGAACGATCAGGACATCACTCCAGGATGAAGGAACAGTGTACACTGGAAAAAGCCTTGTGGTAGGAAAGAACAAGATGTGTTCTAGATTCTGAAGGTCATGTGGCTTTAGTGGATGATGAAGAGGTCAGTTTCTCTTGAATAAACCTGGTGAGAAAGGTAAGCATCACACCTGCAGGATTACCTAAAACGTGGGTGTTTATTCCAAGAGCAATCATAGGAGATTAAGCAGAGGTAGGAGTAGGTGACTGCAGTGGTTGCAGGGCATTTAGCACAGGTAGAAATTAGGTGAGATCTGATTTGTGTGTTTTGATAATATCACCTCATCTATTGAGTAAATAATGGCCTGGGATAATAGGAAAACATGAGTCCTCAGAAGAAAGAGGATACATTCCATACGGAGATTTTTCCTTTGTCTCTGACATTAGGAGAGTGAATTCTCCCATTTGTGGGCCATGCTGACTCTCCCTCATGGTGGTTTGTTTCCTTAACTGTGTTGGAGTTTTGAACTGTGAGGCCCCTTTCAGCAGGGCTTATTATTATCCATGACAGTGCTAAATGCCTTAGCTTGTGGAAGTGTTCCTACCAGTACTGATGTGTAAGCTTGAGATCTCTGCATCAGATAAGTAGGATTTTGAGAGGGGCATGAGAAATAGCACCCCTTTTTCCCACCTGAGTTCAGAAACATTTGGCATAAGCAGAAATTCCCACAAATCAATACTGACTTTATTGCAGATAAGGTTGAAATTGGACATCATGGCTCAGATGTGTGGAAACAAGAGGCTTCCTGACAGGGCCAGCATAGACAACTTGTGCTGTCAACAAGAGATGAAGAGCATAAGAAATTTCACTAAAGCACAAAATGTACCAGGACCATAGAGGGGTTAGAGAGGGTTTCTTGAAGGAAGGGCGATTTAGATCAGACCTTGACTGATATGTGACTTGCTTATTACAAATAATGATTGGGATGGTTGGGTGGCTCCATTTGTCTGCCTTTGGTTCAGGTCATGATCTCAGGGTCCTGGAGTTGAGCCCTGCATTGGGATTCCTGCTCAGCAGAGAGTGCACTTCTCCCTCTTCCTCTTTCCCTCCACCCAGATCGTATGTGAGCTCTCTCTCTCTCTGAAATAAAATCTTTTAAAAAATAATGGTTGATTATCTGCTATGTGGTAGGCTATACTAGCTGTGATAACTAGGAATTGGCAGAGGGAGATGGTGTCATTCCACAGTGGGGTTAGAGATTAGGTAAAAGTACAGAGGCATATCTGATGTAGATATGAAAAGAAGTAGTAAGTAAATTACTTAATATGCTCTCATCATGTAACAGATACCATTGGTGCCCTGCCCATTTAACGTTGACACTCACAATCCCTGCAGAAGACTTCTTGCTGGTAGCATCTGAGACTCCTTACCAAAGTCTTCCTCTGGCAATAGGAGCAGCTGGGCCAGAATCCAGGGCAGACTCTGCTAATGCCTACAGGATCAGCCCTCAACCAGAGATGAATGGGAGTTGGTAGATATTTCACCTCTCTTGCCTTTTGGGCAGGTCAACTCTGAGACGTATCTTCCCATTTGGACATTGATTCCATCAGTCCATAGTGGAAGCTGAGTCATTAATGCCGCTGGATTGGCTTCTTTGCCTCTTTTGTTCCCTTCTTCTTTACCGGTGGTTCTTGGGATAACCCCTTAAATCAAATATACTCATATCCTTATCTCAAGAACTTCTGGACAAGTTAAGACATTTATCCTTCTTTTAAAGAAAAAGTCCATATTTTTATTGTTTAGATAACAACACATGAGTTAATTACTATGTACAAATACAATTAAATGTCAAGTTACAGATGTAATGAAATGACAGGACACCTGCACTCCAATGTTCATAGCAGCAATGTCCACAATAGCCAAACTGTGGAAGGAGCCATGATGTCCTTCAACAGATGAATGGATAAAGAAGATATATTTCAGGTATATATGTACAATGGGATATTACTCAGCCATCAGAAAGGACAAGTACCTACCATTCGCTTCAACATAGATGGAACTGGAGGGTATAATGCTGAGTGAAATAAGCCAGTCAGAGAAAGATAATCATCATATGGTTTCACTCATATGTGGAATATAGGAAATAGTGAAAGGGACTATAAGGGAAAGGAGGGGAACTGAGTGGTGAAAAATGAGAGGGGAAGACAAATGATGAGAGACTCCTAAATCTAGGAAACAAACAAAGGATTGCAGAAGGGGAGGAGAGTGTGGGGATGGGATGACTGGGTGACAGGCACAAAGGAGGGTACATGATGGGATGAGCAGTGGGTGTTATATGTTGGCAAATTGAATATAAATAACATATTTTAAAAAATCCAATTAAATATCAAGTTAAAAAGATTCCCCAAAGCATATTCAATAGGCCATTCATCCTTCAAATATTGTTGAGCATTATTTTTGAGCAATGTGGGGCATGATTTCAAATAAATATAAATAATATCAAATTCTGCACATAGAAAATGCTCATTGACTATTATTTCAATCTGAATAGGATTCATGTCACTAAGTTGGCCGGAGGAAGCTTGAGTCTTCTGTTTTTTAAATAGGTTTATCTTCTTTCTATTACAACTGTTCTAATTGTTTGTAACAGCCAGATGCAATGTTGACACAGCTGCCCTTTAAATGACAAACACCTCCCCTGTGCCATCAGAGGACACTTACCTTGAGCCCAAACTGCAATGTTGACCTAGTTATTGAAACCATATTGACTTGGTGTTGACCACCACTGTCACTGCAAGGTTAGGACTTGGGCAGTCACCAAGACAATTTAATCAGAGACCAACCTGCTTTTGAAGAAAGGATTATTTAATACTGAATGTAAAGTTCCCTCTGAAGGGACAATCTTTCTTTCCATATCCTGTCATCATCCACGTGTGTGGAACAAGCCCTCACACATGCACACATAAACAATAACAATGACAACAATAAGTATTTTTTAAAAGTCCAAATTCCAATACCCTAAATCATAAGCCACTTTCTCTTTTTCCATAATCCCTTCTAGTCTTGGGCCATAGACAGATGTCATTTTTAAAATGTGATTATAATGAGATTTCTGTATTTTGTTCATTTCTTGTAACATTATTTTGCCAGCATTTTTCTTTTCCCACAATGATTTTTGCTCATTGCTTTTTAGAAAGATGTCAAGTATAGAACCCTTCAGGCTGGAATAATTTGGTACTGTCTGCCCTGAAATCAGCAATAGTTTCTTAGGGGACTCAAAGAAAGAGCTACTTTTAATGACTTGTTTCCTACTCTAAGTAATGACTTCCTAGCTCCTGCTTCTTTCAGGGATTAATATGCTTGAACAACTGTCTCAAGTGGGAGTATGCCGAATGAGACAAGGTGTAGGGTCTTGGCAGTTGGCAGGGGCCTACCTTGTTTGTCATTTATTCACTTATGTACTCACTTAAGAAACATTCACTGAGTATCTAGTACCCACCAGATAGTGATTATCTGCAGACCGCTGGTGGAGGCTAGGTGGTGGAGGCTGGGACCATAATGGATCAGGAGCAGGAAGGGGCAAGAGATGAGGGAGCCACAGAGCTGAGTATGAACAGCTCTGTCTATCCACAACGAATAGAGGCACCTGACGGGAGCGGAGAACCCAAAATACCAGACCCTAGAGCATGAGGGAAGGCCTCCGGTCCTATCAGACTGATAGAGAAGAACTGGAAAAACAGGATATAAATGCTCAGCAGACATCTCAGATCAAGGAAAGGGGTGCAAGTATGAGAAGTTCAGGTTAAGGCATTAGTGATAGGACAAACCCTGAAAGTGAAAGCACAGAACTCTCTCTCAGTCCATTTTGAATGTGGCTCCTATAGAGACAGAAACTCCAAGCACAGTGTGTCTGGATCTGCTACTGGGATCCCCAAGAGGCGCTGTTGACACTACCAGGCTGCCTGGGTTTGGGTCCTACATGGAAGCCAAGTGATTTTGGGGTAGTTACCTACCCTCCCAAGGCCATGGTTTCCAGATGTGTAAAATGGTGGTAACATAATTACCTAGCTCACAGTGTTGTAACGAGGTCTAAATGAGTTAAACTCACAAAATACTTAGAAGGAGCCCAGTTGGGGACCCTGGGTGGCTCAATGGATTAAACATCTGACTCTTGATTTCCATTCAGGTCACGATCTTGAGGTCGTGAGATGGGGCGCCTCATCGAGCTCCATGCTCAGCATGGAGTCTGCTCCTCCCTAGCTTGTGCTCTCTCTCTCTCTCTCTCGCTTAAATAAATAAATAAATAAATAAATAAATAAATAGAATCTAAATGTATATACACCTTAAAAAAAAAAAAAGAACTGTGCCTGGCATAAAGTAAGTACTTAAATAAGAGCAAATGAATTTAAGATGGAGTAAAGGAATGCATTCCTTAACAATAACTGCATTCTTTGCAGTATCTATAAACACCATCATTTTTAGGAATTTAGAAATACAAATAACATAGTGGTCTTTTTCTTTTTTGATGATCTGTTTCTCTTCCTCATTAACTACAGGTGGTTCCCAGGATGACCACCTGCCCCAACTTCTCCCAGCAACTGGTGCCTTCACCGCTGTGTCCTTCCTGTTGGTTGGTGAGCCAAGCTGAAACATCTTCTCCATGCTGGGCCAGGCACTCAACTCTCATGTGTATCAGCCTCACCTTTTTGCCTGCTCTGTGCCCTTGAGCACTGATGCTGCATGGTACCTCCCAGTTTCTCAAACCTCCAGACTCTTAAGCTGGTTATACGCTGCCATGGTTCCTCTGGAACCTACCTTCCATTCAGGAAGGCATATCTTAATCCAATCTGGCCATGTGTAGATGTTGTTTAGATGTAGGAATTCTCAGAGCCAGGCTTCATGGCTCAGCAAGGGGGCTAATTCCATCCCTTGCCCAAAGATCATCTTGCATTTTGTAGTTGGACAGGAGGCATTTCTTCGAAAGAACAATCAGGATGCCCTACGTCTCAGGCTTTTTTCCTGATCCCAAGCCTGGGAGGCATTGCCAAGTACACCCCCCAGCCCCTTGCTTGAAGGCCTAACTCCAGGAATGGTGCCATCATTTCAGTGGTTAACAACAGAAGGAAAGACTGCATGTCTCACAAACACTGCCGCCTGCTGAGGCCCAGGAGCAAGGATTCAGTGGGGACTAAGGATGAGGGTACAGAATCTACTTTCTTCCCTCTTCTTTTTCTTTTACAGAAAGACTCTTTGTTTTTGTCATTCTATGCACGAGCTAAGCAGATTACAGTAAAGAGAAATGGGGACAGGCCCAGGTATCTAGGAGATGGGAGAGAATTTGCATTCCAATTGTGGAACACATCAAAAGGCTATTCTTCTTGCCTCCACTGGAAGGTACAGTGCAGTTTGGGGGCTATTTAAACAGGACCATACCTTTTCCCACAAACTCTAGCTTGGAGTGGGGGTGGGGGAGAGGCTGCAGTCTTGACCTAGGGAACCCTAAAGAGAAAAGGTAGCAGCATTGTGAAGCCAGACATCCCCATTGGGCTTCGAAGGTTCAAAGCTGCTTATGCTACATCCATTTTTTTCCAGCTGTTAGTGCATTCAAAAAAGAAAAAAAAATGGCATAAGACTATTGCAAAAGAAAAAAAATGGCTGTTAAATGTTGACTTTTGGCAAAATAACACATTTCGCACTCACACACACACCACACACATGATATGATGATTGTGTGTGTGACTCTATTTGTGGATAATGTCAAAAGTTTGTATTTGAAGAACAGGATGAAAATGAGGCTCCTGCCAGATGCTTCTTGTGCCCTCCTCCCTGCCCCAGATGGTTCTGTCCAAGATGGGCCTCGGAAAGAATGCCTCCTCTTTCCTGCATGTCATAAAGAACCCCCTCCCCTGGAAGACTCACCGCTAATTTGCCCACCTCCCCAAGAAACGTTGTCTTTCAAATCTAGCTTCTCCTACCCCCACCCCTGTGCCCTCTAGACCTCCGAGAGACCTCACCTAAAAGCAAAGTATTCTCTGTTGATTTGGAATAAACCTGAAAATCAAAGCCCTTCCCTCTTGTCCTCCTGTCTCACCCCACTAGCCACCACCCCCCCACCACACATACACACGCTGAAACCCAGCTCCAGTCCTCTGTCTGCATTGTCCCCTTACTGCCCCTTCCACACAGACTTATTTCATAAAAATGTCAGCTATTAAGTTAACATTATTTAAGGGGCTTTGGGTTTTAGTTCCTGAATGCAACCTTAGCTGGATGGGTAAAGGCCTGCCAGGAAGGCCTGGCTGTATAAAACATGATCCACAGAGGTACTAAATAAATAACCTGGCTGTGGGCTTCCCTGCCTCTCTATTTATCACGGCAGTAATGATAACGATCTGATTTAGAGTGAACCGTTCGGAGGGTCGAACCCCGGCACAAGCTGTAATATGATCTGCAGGGGAGGGCTGATAACCCCAAACAATGTGAAGAAACCCTGTCCGATAAATAAAACAAACTGTTTGTCCATTAAATAGCGCTGTCAGGAAGAGGACAGGGAAGCCAAACAGAGCTAAATCCAATTCTTTTATGGAGGCGCAGAGCCAGGGACACCTGAACTGAGCCGGAGAAATAACCTCACTCAGAAATAGGTGGAGGGTGTGCCGACGGAGGGGGATAGTGGTCTGATGGACTGAGGTCCCTGTGATCTCTGATCTTGGGAAAATCCTTTACCCTCCCTGGGTCTGGTCTCTCTGTCTGTGAAATGGAACACCCCTTGCCAGCTTCCACCTGCCTCACCAGGTTGTTGAGGGGATCCCATGGGAGAATCACATCGCTACAGTTCTGAAGAGGGAAGTCAGGATGTGAAGCCCAGAAATCCAGATGCTGGGAAGGTCCAGCTGGTTTCAAAAATGCTTGAAACAACGCAGGGCTCGTCTCAGGGGCAAGAGTGACTCAGTGCCAGCGACATGGCTGTACAGAAATGCAGCCCACCGCTGCCAAGTATCTGAGTATTTTTCAACAGAAGCTCGAGATGTGGATTTTAATGGGAAATCTCAAGAATTCTAAGGGTTGGCAGCTCATCTAAGAAGGGTTTAGAATTCTGTGTGTGTTTAGTTTAAAAATTATTTGTATTTAGTTGAAAAACTGGGGGTTAGAGGCAGCTTATATATAGTCTGTAACTTCTGGGCTAAAGCAAAGCAAGGTGGTGTCTTTCCATGATTGCCACCATGGCTCCTGTCCTTCACCCTGGACAGAGCTCCAGAGCACAAAAGAAGCAGGAACAGCAGTGTCCTTTCTAATCCACTGGTAGACCACACATTTGTGTTAGCTCTTTCAATTTTTTTATATACTTTGACCAGATCTACACCATATTTTTATTTATTTATTTATTTATTTATTTATTTATTTATTTATTTATTTGTTTGTTTATTTATTTCCATATTTCCTTGAATACTGCATTGACTCTTCAGAAAACAAAGATTCTCTTCAATTGAATATAACTCATCTCTGAGCATCTCATTTCTACGTTGGGAACACTTGTCCTGCCCCGGCCAGTATTTCTCAGTGGGAGCACTGTTGGCATTTTGCAGTCACTAAATATCCCTTCCCTTCCACCAATCCCCAGGCCTAAGACAACCCAAAGATGCCCCTTCACTTTAAGAACAAGATGAAAAACTACCCTCTGCTACTTCACATTTGTGGCAACCAGAAATTCTAATTCAGTGTTCTTGAAGAAGACCAAGCAGAACAGTTTGGCTCCATAGATGGTCAACATGACCAGCCCAGGCCTAGCTGGGATAGATTTCCTGAGGCAGCCCATAGTATCTCTACTCTATGAGGTCTGAACTTCTTAGAACAGTGAGGGTCAAGCCAGCAAATAGGAACAGAGGGTGTTCTAGAGTGTCATCTATGGCTCTGGTTTCCAACCCAGGCTCCGAATTACCAACATTACTTGTCAGACAGGCAGTTTCCTAGGTTTCATCTTGGCAGGCCTGGGGTTATGGCCTAAGAACATTTATTTTTATTATATGGAACATTTATTTATTTTTATTATTTTTATAGTTTGAACCTAGACCATTTTGAGAGCCACTGCTTTCATAAAAGCATTTATTCTTCCTCTCCTCTAAAGAAATGGTTCTCCAACTTGCTTCTTCTTTAGAATCACCTGGAAAGCTTTACAAAATATGGCTCCTTAAGAACCAGTCTAGGGGACTGATTTGATTTGGTTATTGGATCAAATTCTTACATAACTGTTGTAGCCATGGAGGTAGATAGGGGCTCTTATATCTCTGCTATGTCTTTGAAGAAGTAGGTGTGATTATCCCCACTTTAGACATGGCAAAGTTGAGACCCAGGAATAGAAAGTGGCCATTACGGTTTTGTACCTAACAATAGGATAGGATTTAAATATTTTGTTTGTTTGTTTATTTATTTATTTATGTCTTTTTATTAATGGTATTACCATCATCTTTTTCTGCAGAATCTGCAGCTAACCTGCTGCATTTGAGCCATTCATTGTTGGGCTGAAATTAATTTTCTGAGGCAGTGGCAGTGATATCTTTCTTTGCACTGGATTTTTTTCTTTCCATGTGCTTTGTGTTTGTTGTTGAATAATTTTCTCCACTCATCAGGCAGGAAGCATGTTCTGTGCTTCTTTAAGGCAAAGTTTCCTGGTTTTTATTTCATAAATCTCATGTTCATTGAGGAATCTATTATATTAGGATCAAGGTACTGCTCAAGCCAAGAGATTAAAAGGCATTTTCCATAGACTAAGGGAGGAAGAGATAGAGGCTGAGAATCAAAATTAAAACAATGGAAAATGCACATGTGAAATATTTTACTTAATTAAGCTTTTGGATCAAAAGTCAGATGTGTAGTCTTTAGTTCTGATATAAATGAACTATTGGCCTTTTCAATTTGAACGATACTCGAGGAAGTTAGCTTGTGCTAAGGAGAAAAAGCTGCACACATGGAAATTTTGTTAAGGGATTCCTTAAGTGAAAAACTTCTCTTTTATTCAGGTGAATAAAAACACAGCCTGAGCAAGAGCAAAAATAAATAAATAAATAAATAAATAAATAAATAAATAAATAAATAATAAAAACAAAAGAAAAGAAAAAACACATTAATTCACATGAATGGAAAATCCAAGGTACAAATGGCTTAGGGTACAATCTACCCTAAAGCTCCAAATAACATTATCAGGAGTCTCCCTACCTCTGTGTCTCCACATCTGCGTTGGCTTTGCTCTTTAGGCAAGTCCTTCCACGTGGTGGCTCTCAAGCCGACATCTTCCCAGCTTAGCAATTCTTCTGCAACCAGTACATCTTCTCATTGGCTTGCCCAAGATATGTGCTCATCCTGGATCCATCATTATGTAAGGGTACAGAGCATGTAATTGGCCAGCCTTGCGTCACATGTGCATCATGGATCCTGGAAAGTGGGAGTCAATTTATCTGATCTACATGGACAGAGAGTCAAGATATGGTAATTCCCAAAAGAAAAAAAAACTCCAAAAACAAACAAACAAACAAACAAACAAACAAACAAGACTGTTAAAGAAAGGGGAGTGGATGAATTGATCCTGAGCAATAATGAACAGATGTTTTCTACAAAAGGGGATAAGATGGATGTAGGGAAAGAAAGCAAGTCCGTTTTCTTTCTGTCTGTCTCATATTAGCATTCATTAAATAAAAATAGGAAGTCAAAACAGTGAAACAAACACTAATTAAGAATAAAATTAAAGAAAGGGCCCTTCTCAAAGAGTGAAAAATTCTGACTTGATATTGTTTTCAAGAAAGCTTTTTTCTTTCTTTCTTTTTAGAACCTACAGTAACTCAGCTTGGCTAATAAAGTGTTTGCCTAGTACATTATGGAAGTCTTTGGGGAAACTATTGAATCAATTAGAATGATTTGTAATTAGCACACCAACCTAATGACAGGGTGTCTCTAAATTGCTTAAAATAGTTTTCTCTCTTAAGGGACTTGTATACCCTTCATATGAACATATTTATACTAGTAATATACTTATGAGCCTTTTAAAATATTTGAGAAAATAAACTCGCTCAGATTCTTTATGAAATATCACCAATTCCAAATTAAATTGTTTGAATCATTGGAGAATTATGGTATTAATTAGAAAGACTTCCCCCATCATAGAAAATTATTCACACGGTCCTGTGGAATGGACAATCACAAATGAGCATTTTTGAAAATTTTGATTGATATTGAAAAGTTGTGTCTGATCCTGAAGCAATTCAAACTGAATAGAAGCTAGAAACAGCTTCTATTATTATTATTATATTATTATTATTATTATTATTAGGCATCATTGCCATAATCCTAAGGATATTCACAAATACAGAATAGTGTCAAAAATAATTTACTTTTCTCCCCCAAAAGTTTGAAAGTAAGCTTAGGAATTAGCTGAATTGTTTTAAAAAGTTCCCCAGATTTCTGTGGTCCGATGCCCATTTATATAACATAACTTCAGTTTTTCAAGTTTCTAGAACCTAATTTGAGAGCAGTGCCAACCCAAAGACATATAGCATTTGGGTCAACAGAATAGATTCTGAAGCCAGGCAAAACATGGATTCATATCCTACTTCCTTTCTTACTATATAAAGAAACCTCAGGCAAGCTACTTAGTCTTTCTTGGCTTCTACTTTGTCAGAAAAAAATGGAGATCATGGTAGTGAGACATTTCTTGGTTTTAAAATGCATGTATCTCATACATAGTAAGCCCATATTGATTGCAGAAAGACTTCTGGGTTAATAAGGATTTGATCCTGGGGAATTTTATCTTATTCTAGTGAAGAACCTGGAAGGTAGAGAAGAGTCTCCATGACAGGCTAGAGCAAAGGTTGAATAGTGTGAAATATTCAATAGTAGAAGTGTGTTTTCAATCAAATCATGCTTCTGACATTTTTTAAAAGTCAGTAATTGTCAGTAATTCACTCATTCATCCTTCACTTATTCCATAGATACTGACGCCTACAGAAATTAACTGAGCTTCTGCTGTGTCTTTTCTGCGTTCGGCTAAACATTAGGAACACAGTGGAGATCCAAACCAATAAAGTAGTTGTAAACTCTCACTCAGCAACTTAACCACTTTGGTTAATTCCAACTCTTGGGAAATAAAACCTGTAATATTTTGTTATACCCATCTAGCCAAGAATGTAGAGAATAAAGTATCTTCCTACCTCGTGATTGTTGCTCAAAGAACTAAAACATGTGTTGTGCCTAAGAGCAGGCTTTGCTATTAATGCAAAAAATAGCTCAATACAAATAATGCTTTTAGCTTCTACTAAAATGGTCGTTTTGTGGTTTTTAATATTTGTAAGCACCGTGATGTTGTTGGAAACAGTAAACAGGGCTGCCTTTAGATCTGGGTCTGCCTTATAATAGCTGATGATCTTGGGCACATTATGTAGACTAAGTTTCAGTTTCTTCATCTGTAAAATGGATAATTTTGAGTGCCTTCTTGTAGAGTAAGTGGGATATTACCTATTAAGTGGCTAGCATGGTACACAGAAGGTAGGAATGCTTGCCGGTTGCCATAATCATCAGAGTATCTAAAACGGTGTTGCCATTTTATGTTGACATAGCATCTTTACTTAGACATTCCCACTCAATGCTCATAATGGACTGGGAAAAGAAGTGTCAATCACGTGACTGTCATCATTATCATCACTACACGTACTTATAAAATGAGGACTCAAGTCAAGATCAGAGGGCAGGTGAGTAGCAGAGGTAGTCCTTTGTCCTAGAGAATGTCACTGGATTTACAAGTAATTTTCTTTCTTTCTTTTTTTTTTTTTTAAGATTTATGTATTTATTCATTCAGAGAGAGTGAGAGAGAGGCAGAGACACAAGCAGAGGGAGAAGCAGGTTCCATGCAGGAAGCCCGATGTGGGACTCAATCCCGGGTCTCCAGGATCACACCCCGGGCTGCAGGCGGCGCTAAACTGCTGCGCCACCAGGGCTACCCTACAAGTAATTTTCAAACTAACCTTTTAGACCAGAGAGCGTGAGTCTCCTGACACAGATGTAGTAGGAGGGATTCTGGGCAGTGACCAGGATAGGTGTGAGCTGGTCCTCCTCTGGAGGTACTTTGTGATGGGGAGCATAATTCCCCATCCTGTGCAAATGAAGAGCCCAGACCTCCCTCCAGGGGCAAACCTGTCCATTAGCTATTCCAAGGGAAATCCTGTCCCTTTGCTCCCTCCTCCATCACAACGAAGACCTATTGCCATATGGTTCATAAGCAAAGATTCTTTCAGCTTTGCTTTAGCATCATTTAAATCAGGTCATGCTACCATATTTTCTTTAAGACATTGCCCAAAAAAGGGCAGCCCAGGTGGCTCAGCAGTTTTGTGCCACCTTCAGTCTAGGGTGTGATCCTGGAGACCCTGGATCAAGTCCCACATCGGGCTCCCTGCATGGGGCCTGCTTCTCCCTCTGCCTCTGCCTGTCTCTCTCTCTCTCTCTCTCTCTCTCTCTCTCTCTGTCTCCCATAAATAAATAAATAAAATCTTAAAAAAATAAAGAAATTGCTCCCAAAAATGTTACTCTTAGGAGAATATTCCCTGAAATGGCTGGGGAGACCATCACCTTTCCCTATTCCTCTCACCAAACTTCTGGGGGTTGCAAGTTTGTTCAACATTAGGAGATCTTTTGATTGGAAAACCAAAAAGCTGCTCATCTGGATTTTTACTTGAAATATCCACATTTGAAAAATATAGACTCAATTAGAAAGAAAACAAAACAATATTGTTTACTGCATGAGGTTTGGGGATTGCCATTTGCGATCTCAGCTGTAAACCGGGGTCTTGATTCATTTCAGAAGTTAGGGAAGATTTCCAGAAGCAAGTGGCTTTTCGAAGACATAGTAGGTATTGTTAGGGGAGGAAGGCAGGGAGCAATTTCCTAGGGCCAGAGTACGACTGACTGTACACTATATGCTGTCGAGTAGGTGACGAGTGCAGAGCAATCGTGAGGCTGGTGTGGCAGGCAGGGGCTGGATCATGGGGGGGATCATGGGCTCCGTGGGGATGATCGGTGGGGAACGGTGGTCTCGTGGATCCAATGAGCTTATGAGAAACATGGTGCGGTGATGGGGTTGACAGGGAGGGGCAGGAAGGGAGCTGGGCCAGCACGTACTCGAGTATGCACTCCTCCTCATCCCCACAGTGCCAACACTGCACCAAGCCGACTTAATTTTCTCCAGCATTTTACTAGATTAAAGATGACTATCCTTTGACTTCACACTCTCTTAGGACATAAAGAAAGATTTCTGGCTGCTTTCACCGCCTCTGACACCTCTCACCAACTCTGGTCCCCTTTTGGTTCTAATTTACTTTTCTCTCTAATTCCTTCCCCTCCTTGTATTTTCTTTTTACACCTAAATGCCCAATTTTCAACTGTCAGTGAATAAGAATTAGGAACATGCTACTTTAAAAAAATAGCTTATCCGTAAATCAAACCTTCTGGCAAACATGAGGGTTTAGGTACCTAGTGTCATTTTCTTTTATATCCACCTAAGGAAACATTTTTTTTCCCCTCCTTACTGCTGACATATTTTTTGAGAAATGCAGCCCTCAGGTTATTGTTCTGCACTCTTTGAAGTCACTGTGAATTGAATAAATTTGATGTTTGATGGCAAACTGCCACCAAGAATTTAAACAACTTGTGAGAGAGGATATTATTATTTTTTTCTGTCATTTTAAATTCCCCAAGGCCATGCCACGGGATGGTGGGGACGGGTACTTGTTCATGGCAACTGTCCCTCACGGGCTCGCACACTTCCAAATCCCCGTGTAAAACTCTTGGGAGCCAAGACAGTTAGAATTTCAAGGTTATCTTATTGACCTGATGACTCTGAAAACAACAGAGTTGGAATAAGTTAAGAAAAGTGTTGGCGAAACTGCCTTTAATTGATTTCAGCAAAGTTGTGCTTTTATCATAACACATAACGTGCCCTATTTCAGAGGAGTTATTCAGAGGACATCAGGTTCTTCGTTGACCGTGTTGCGAAATTATTTTTTTGTTCTTTTTAAAATGCCCTGAGTCCCCCCCTCCTTCTTTGTCCTCACCTCCTACTTTAGAAAACAGAATAGACACGTACCTTAAACAAGGCTAAATGCCCAAACCTCTGTGCCCTTTGTACATGCTGGTGGGACTCGCGTTTGGATCATTTTTTGTGGCACAGGGCGATGCCTTGTGTAGTTGGGGCATGGTGCATTTTCCTGGTGAATCAGGGCTTGCATCTGGCCCCTTTTGCCATGCACTGACTTTTGCGGGAGTCTTTAGACGGCAAATAAATCATTTCTTTCAGATTGGATAAAAAATGGGCCATGCTCTTTGGAAGCAGAAGTTTTCCAGATAATTCTATGTTTGCACTATAAACTATACCAGTCAATTGCACATTCAGGTTTAGATTTGGGCCAGATTTATGCCCCTGAGAAAATCCTATTTTTGCATGATTTAGACAAAAAAATGTGTCTGAACAGCGTTACCCAGCCTAATTTATATGAAACTGGGATCCTGCCACCTGGGGTTTCGAGTCTGCTCTGTGAGACGTGTCTGGTATGTGACTGAAAGACCAAGCGAGGAGCAGGCGGCAGTGGAGGGGGACCAGGGCCCACTTGAAAGGGAGACGGCCATCCCCGCCAACTGAATGGGGCGTGCACAACCAGCTGGGGAGTGAGGCCTCTTCATTGTGCTTTTATTATTGGCTCTTGTGTACAACCAGAAAGGCGCCCCCCTCCTCAAGGCATGCTTGGTTGCTACGATCTGTTCCTGGGGGCTTCTGTGCATCCCAAATGGCATCCCCCTCCTCCCAGACAGACTAGGGTTGGTCAATTACCAAAGCCTCAAACCTTCAGATCCCATGTCCTCCGGAGACCCACCTGTACCCAAGAATGTGTGAAAGAGAGGACGAGACTGAAGAGCTGTCCCTGTTGCCATATTTGGGGAATCTCTGTAGGACACTCATCCCCGACTGGATGGATATTGTTTCATCCCTCACCTGAGCAAGAGAAGTCCAAGGTGTTTGGGGTTTGCTTTGCTTTTAACTGCTAACATCATCTTTTAAAGCTCCAGGGGGGTCTTTGATTGCTTTTCTCATAGGCCAGGGGTATGAATCTCTTTATGGCCCAGAAGCTGACCCTACCCCATCTGCACATCTCGCAGCTGTTGGAGCCCCTACAGAAGTTTGACAGATTTTTTTTTTTTGAGCATTTTCTTCATGTCAAGTACTGTTCTGGGGACACACTGCTGGGGATAGGGTACAGATAAACAAGACGGATCTGACCCTTACTCCAAAGGAGCTAATAGTCTAGTGGTAAAGGGAACCATGAATCCAATAATCACAAATAAATATGTAACTCAAGTGAAAGGTGTAGTCTATGTTGGGGATCTGATTTAGTGAGTGGCCATGGTGGGGTTTGCAAGGATTTCCTAAGGAGGGACTATCTGGCCTGGGAACTGAGGGATGAACAGAAGCCTGAAATGCCACTCCTGAAGAAACCAAGGATGCCCTTAGTTCAGGAGGGTTAAGTACCCTGTGACCAGATCGGGCCAATGATTTGCCCAAGGACATTCAGCAAGCCAGCTGGCAGACCTTCCATGCATTTAAGGAAATTCTATATAGAAGGGCTCTGTACTCAAAGGGGGCTGAGCCTGACATCCAAATCTTCTCACTTAATAGCTCATCCCTTGATCTTTCTGGGTCTTGTTTCCTTCTCTGTGGAACGAGGATTTTAAGAGCTGATTCTATAGAGGGATGCTTTGAGAAATACTCAGGAAAAGTATGTAATGTGTTTGAGCACAAAACATGTTAGCAATTGCTATTATTTATTCGTATTTGGTCTTTCAAAGCAACTCTATATAGGATTGAAAGACCCCATACCCACCCACAAACATTTTGTTTTACACAAAGACCCACAAAAGTGGCCCCATCGTGCATGCATAAATCCATTCAATGTACTTATTTATCGAATTCTTCCAAGGGGAAGGCATTATTCACGGTGGTAGAAAAGAGAAAAGGGACTGTGAGTTAGGGTCCCAGCACTCAAGGTTGGATTAGCTGTTCGAGGAGCACCCAGATTTCAGAGCATTGGAGGTGAGTCCTGGAGGCGTGTTGAGGTGCCATCTTGATGGCCTACCCCCTCACTTCACCGGTGGAGGCACTGGGGCCCACATCAGAAGGTTGGTGGCCGCTCTCAGCAGTAGCCCTACTAGCTGGAGGCCCTTTGGACTAAGAATCTGCCTCATGTCTGTCTCCACGGAACTGGCCCCACACAACTGCCCAGAGGGACTTGCAGGCTTGGGGAAAGCTCCCCACCCCTAACCTTGGGCTGTTTCTAACGAGGAGCAAGGACACTGCTCTTTCAAGATCCTGTGAAAAAAGGCATCAGTTCGCAGAAGCCATTCACTACATGGGAGCCAGTAGGCAGATGGAGATTTTTCCTCATCGACATTTCTAAGAGCTTCCCAGCCCCTACCGTGTACGCTGGGTCCTATCCCAGTTACAAGCCTCTCCAGAATGGTGTAGGATTCCAGGCTTAATTGTCACATGTTGTGCTTCCACTAGATAGTTATAAGGCCTGTATTAATCTCTGAAACCAGGCACATGATGCAAAGACAAAGCTATTTTTGGTGTATCCTGATGAAACCTGCTCTTTTAAGAAACCTTTAGAGGTATCAGTCCTGGTTTTTTTTTTTTTTTTAAGATTTTATTTATTTATTCATGAGAGAGAGAGAGAGAGACAGAGAAGGAGGCAGAGACATAGACAGAGGGAGAAGCAGGCTCCCTGCGGGGACCCTGATGCAGGACTCAATCCCAGGACCCTGGGATCATGCCCTGAGCCAAAGGCAGACGCTCAACCGCTGAGCCACCCAGGCGCCCCTCGGTCCTGGTTCTTTACAACCAGACTGGACTTAGTTGATGGTTTAGGGGTGCTTCTTGCCTTTCCTTAGGCCAAGGTTGTTAACCTCCTAACAGCGTAGCCAACAGTCTTTTATTCTTTTTTTTTTTTTTTTTACAAATGGATTTTCTGGGGTTGATCTGAAGGGGGAGCAGAGACAGTGGGGATACTGAGTCAGCCTCAGAGGGGATGCGGGCCCCAGCCCGAGGCTCCTCTGACGTGCCCATTTGGGGAGCCATCCAGCCCTTGTCTCCAGAACAGTGTTTGGGGATCCTATTCAAATGACAGAGAGCTGGCTTCGGAGCCTGTGCCCCGTTCTGCTCCTAGCGTTGTTTATCGGCAATTACCCTGGAAGTCCTTCCTGTAATTAACCCCAGCTTCACGGACACTGCTATTTGCACATCACTTCCCTCCTCAACACCGCCTCCCTGCCATTATTCCCTGGGAAGATGAGTCACGAAGGAGATGGCTTATCTCAACTCGGGTTTTAACTAGCTTTTGTCTCCCAGAGAGATTTGTCGATGATACAATATTTCAAACTAGGCCCTTGGTCTCCCCTTCCTTCCACCCCTCCTTCTTCTTCTCATTTTTTTTTTCATAACATTTTCTCCGTTCTGCCTTTATATTTCTTCCTCTGCCTCCCATGGCCTTTCATGCATTCAGGATGTAGGAGAGCCAGCATCAAAGCCCAGGGCCTTGCTGAATCCTCCTCCCCTATGGTAAGCATGCCCTTTCCCTGTCTGATCATTGACTCATAACCACAGAACATCTCAGGCACAGGATCGGAGGGGGGCGGCGGGGGGAAAGCTGAATAAGCAGGGACCACGGTCTGCAGCCCCAGAGGAGACAAAAGTGGAGGATTTGTTCAACAGGGCTTCCCCCCTCAACCACCCCTTTTAGGGATAATTGTTTAGGACAATCTAAGCTGGCCCAGGCCCGGGAAGCTGGTACCCCCACCCCCACCCGTCAACTGGCAACTCCAACCAAGTGAAACTCATCTGGTCGGCCTCCAACTCCCAAGGCCAGGCCAGTCCTAAACCCACTCCCTGGGCACTACCAAGCCTTTTGATTGCATTATTTAATTTTAATTCAACGGAACATGCATGTATTGATCGCCTACTATGTGCCAGACTTTGAATCGACAGGTGACAGCCATAGGCTTAAACCCTATGGCAGTTAATTTCCCCGTCCTTTAAGACTGAATTTGCAGGCCAAAGACAGCCCTGAGCTCCCCCCACCCCTCAGTTCCTCCCGCCCCTTCTGTCTCCATTAGGCATGAATGGGCATCACATCTGTTTCTTTTCTTGTTGGAAAGCAAGAAGCAAAGACCCTAAAATGGGGACAGACCGGCACACACCTGGGTGGTCTTTAAATTAGAAAAAGTTTTTGCCAGAGTTCCTCATTTGGGCCTGCACTCACAATCCTTTCCATGCTCTCTGCCCCCGCCGGTTGGGAGAAATGGGGTGGGGTGGGCTGCAGGGACTGTGGCAGGGTACGACAGGCGCCATCCATTGTCCTGTTCTTCTCTGAGGCTCACACATGCTCCTCCACACCCTGTTTCCTGGATTCCTCACTGGGCAGGCAGAGCGTGGGCTGGGGCAGTAACAAAGCAGGGGCAGAGGCAGGGCTGGGGTGGGGGACATGAGGCAGGAGCCACTTTCAGGTTAGCATATGTGCCCAGTTTAGCTCCTTTTGAAACTTAAATTATGTTATGGTTTGGTACCATTTTATTTTAAGCACAGGATCTGGAGCCAGACTGTCTGGGTCAAAATCTCTGGGGGCCCTGGCACCTCAATTTCCTCATCTGTAAAATGGGCATCATAAGAGGCCTACCATATTGGACTGTTGCGAGGAAAAGTGAATTAATATGTTAGACTATCTCTTCGCCATGGTCAGTTGCTAGTGACAGCTTCCAATGGTGTGTGTGCCCTCCTGTCCTGCACTGAGACGCCTCCCTCCGAGGGCCATTTTGTGTCATTGAGAAACCTGGCCATTTGTGACCTCACTCGGTATGCTCTTTCTTATTTAAAATCACTAAGAAGGGGCACCTGGGTGGCTCAGTTGGTTGGGCATCTGCCTTCAGCACAGGTCATGACCTTGGGATGTTGGGACTGAGCCCCACACTGGTCTCCCTGATCAGTGAGGAGCTTATTTCTTCCTCTCCCTCTGCCTCTCCCCGCCAGTTCATGCTCTCTCTCTCTCTCTCTCTCAAATAAATAAGTAAAATCTTTATAAAAATGTAAAATAAATAAAATCACTAACAAGACGCCTGGGATCAGTCACCAAGCTCGAGGCCTCTTCCTAGGTCTATGTCTGGTCTCAGGCTCTCCTGGGGTAGGTTTACCAATGAAGTGTAAGTACATCTCAAATATTGCAATGGGGATATACTTATGCTAAAAAAATTTTTTTTGTTGTTGATTATTTGAAATTCAAATTTAACTGAGTTTCCTGTATTTTTACTTGTTAAATCTGATAGCCCTACTTGGGGATTTTCCTCACTGGTGTTTTCTTTGGCTGCCCTGCATCCCTAAAGTGGGCAGAGGTCAGCAGGGCTTCTGGAGCTGGTTCTTCACAGGAATATTCAAAAGCTCCAGAGTAGAAGGAAGGAGGGAGGGGGCGTCAATGAGAACACAAGTCTCCTTGTTTCTTATAAAGGTGGTGAGAGTCATTCTCAAAGTAGCTGTCCATGGCAGTCTAAAGAACAGAAGAATAAGCACGTCTTCTGGAGGTCTGTGTTGCTTTTCAGACTTCAATGTAGTATTTCAGGGTGTGTGTGTGTGTGTGTGTGTGTGTGTTAGGAGAGCAGGGGCCACAGGAGGGATACAATTAGTGGCTTCTGTACATCTGGGCTGTGTTGATGGGTCCTATGAACTATGTGATGTATAACATACATGCCTTTCATTTTTGTATAAACATGTAGAATGTTTAGCCAAATGGTTAAACTGTTTGGGACAATTGCTTGAAACTTTCCAAGCTCCTTTAGCTTTGTTAACTTTTTTCTGAGTTCCTGAAAGTTCTGATTCATTCATGAATGGGTGAGATTCAGTGGAGGGGGAATCAAACCCCGGGCAGGGTGCGTTTGTAGTTTGGAATTTGCCAAGAGAACCATCGCGCGAGCCCAGCTAGGCTTTTGTGATGTTATGTGAGTGTAGGCCAATAAAAATCATTGGCATTACTTATAATCATGAATACAAAGTAAAATCTACTGTCTTAAAGGAGGCTTATTAAGAGTCTCTGGCTTATAGACGATGCTTCCCCTTGAGCCAAATCACCATCCACTGGGCTTGCAAGTGAGTAGCGTAGTCTGAGTGAGAAAGCTGTTTAGAAAATTGTGTGCGTGCGTGTCTTTTTCATTCTTTTTTTTCTCCGAAGAGAGTGATGAGAGAAATTATTTAGTCTGTAGCTACAACAGTGGTGTGATTCAGATCCCAGTATTTGCAGAGGCAAATTAGTTGATGCATCAGCATACTAATGTGGTAGACACCAGCCTGACTGGTGTGTGTGCGTGTGTGTGTGTGTGTGTGTGTGTGTGTGTGTGATATTTCTCCAAGATGGTGAAAGAAGGCCCAAGAAGGGACCCTTAAGCGGGAGCAGCCCCTTGTTTACTAACCCGAGGAGGAAACTTGTTGGGTTCTTAGTGTTTTCCAAAAGTTCTTATTTGCCAAACTGCATACACACACATTTTCTATGTGTCCCATCAGTAAGTTCACCACCGAGTCCCCCCAATAAATAGGTGAATAACTAAACAAATAAATGAGGTCATAGTTTCTTAAGTAAGTCCTAGAGGAGACGGCCAGGAAATATTTCACCAAAATTCGAATTCTCATCTATGCTTAGCGTGGCTCGGTGCTGTTTCAGCCGCTGGGAGCCTGACCCTTTGCAACGCAAGCATGAGCCCCTCTGCCTTTTAATTCTACAGCTGCCCTTCCAGGGAGCGAGGCACAAAGTTGCAGGCGTCGTTTGCGGTGTGGCAGGAAATCAGTGACAAACTCTGGGAAATTAAAGGAGCCGGGGATTTAAGAGTAAGACTATAATGGAAGCCACTTTTTGTCCGAAACTGTTCCCAACACGTGTAGCCTCTGTGAGCCAACAATAATATAATTTACATGTCCGTCCTTTACCTGCAAGAAAAGTTACTTTGTTTCCTCCCATTAATTGGATTGACAATGTATCCTATTACAGACTATACATAGTGCGGCCGGAAAAGATCCCCCTTTCTTAAGTCTAATGGTGTCTAGCATTTGGGGTCTAACTCTTGGGAGCGAGCTTCCCCCACCCCCCCAGCTTCTGGGCAGGGCACAGGTCGTCTGCACCCCCCCCATTGCCCCCACCCTCCTTTAAACCCCTTTTGCCTAATCACGAGATGGGCATCTCCCTGTCTCCCCTGGGTCTGGGTACCTACTGGCTCGCTCTTTCCTCTCTTTCCCGGGAGGGCCCATCCTCTTTCTTCTCCAATCCTATTTAATTTTTGCATTTTCTGATTTTTATCCTGGTGGTGTTGGGGGGGGGGGGTGGGGGGACAAAAGCCAGCTGCATTCGTCCGGGAAACAGCTGAAGTTGCCGGCAGGTAGAGGCCTTGCAGGTTTTCAGGCTCCAGTCGTGTCAGGGTGTCAGGGTGCCGTGACTTCGGCGCTGCTCAGCTCCCTTCCTTCTCCCTGCCCGCGCACACGCACGGGCACACCCGCGTGCACGCCCGCAGGCACACGCACGCCCCTTCCCCTCGCCTCCTGCCCTCTTTCCGCAGCTGTATTTCTAATCAGCAGGAGATACGTCTTGCTCGGAGCCAACACTCCTCTTCGCCGCGTTCCTAACCTCCTGTCTTATGCATGGATCACTGGTTAGCTTAGAAATGCGCGGACACAAAGGAGAAGGGTTGACGGCCATAATGGCTGTTTATAAACCTAATCCATCACGTTTAGTGGACACCTCCATTTTTGTCCCTCTGAAAAGGTATAAATAATAAAATGGGATAGCTCCAGCTCGGAGGTGCCTTGGTAAATATTTTAACTATTTACAAGATCGCACCAATAACAAAAGAAGCATCTGTACCATCCACAGAGGGGCCCCTGGCCATTAAGAGACCCAGATGGTTCCTACCATTCAACCAACAATAACATTTCTTGATGGCCGAGCTTTTGTAACACGGTTTACATTTTTTCCCCCCCAAATCACATTGTGATTTTTCATATCACATTCTGAACTTGTCCTCCCCTTTTCACCGCAGCAACCTTTCTAAAGAAAATCTCCCTAAATAGCCTCCCCCCACCACCCCGCCCCTGCAAAAAAAGAATGAAGCCTTGGAGCGACTAGGCGAAAGGGTGTTTCAAAGCCCAATTCAGGGGCAAGTCTGAACAATTATAAACTGGGCCTTCTCCAAGTCCAAATATTGACATGGGCCCACTCGTTCTGTGGGTAAACACCCCAGTTGAGCCCCCAATGCACTGCACCATCCCAGACTGAGCGCACAACCCTGCCTCATTCGGTCTGAATTTACCCTTTCTGGCCAGGCTTAGAGTGCAGTGGGGCCCAAGGAACCCCAACGATGACCTTTGGAGTTAAGGGTCCTTCTTCTTTTTGGACTTTGTGTCTGACTGGGGGGCGGGGGCGGGGGTGGGGGTGGGGGCAGTGCGGAGAGCGGGTGGCTTGAAATCTTTCTCGGGGAGTCAGATTTCTTTTTTTTTGTTCTGAGCATGAAGCAAATGCAGAGAATCTGCAGCCCGTGGCTGCTTAGTAACTGCTGGAAACGATTGTTCTTCCTAAGGCACCAGGAAACTCAACTTTTTAGTTACACAAAGATGGCAAAGAGGGAGTGGGAGAGTGGGGTGGTTGAGGCACCCAGGTTCTGGAGTCAGGGCGGATCTGACTTTGAGTCTCTGCTCCCCCGGCCCGAGACGAACACCTTCTCCGCTCAGAGCTTCAGCTTCCAAGCTGTGACATGGGGGCACTAATAACACTACTTCTGAGGGTGACTGTGTGAATTACACAAGATGATATATTTAAAGCAGGGAGCTAGGCGCTCAATAAAGGTTGCTATAATTAATACTGACAAACCTATCACGGAGAGATCAAATCTCTGGAAACCAGAAGATGAGGCAGACAGCAATTTCATTTCAAGCTTTCTGCAAACAGCACTGGTATTTGAAGTTTCCTTCCGGGGTGGGGGTGGGGGTAGGAGACCCCCCCCCCCAAAAAAAAACCCCAAAACCAACCCCACACCAAAAACCCAAACCCCAAACCACGTGACCCGTCTCCAGGTCTTTGAGAAACCTAAATGTTCGTTTCTTTTCCAAAGGCTCTATTTAATTTTGGAGCTCCCCCTTTCCAAATTTGGTCAATAAAATTAACAGCCTCCTTTTGAGTGGAACATCACACCTCCAAATGAGCTCAAGCTGGCCCAGGGATTGTCCTGCGGAATGTGAGATTTACATTTCACAGCTCCTCGCCAAGTAATGAATGAATCAGAGCTCGTAAACAAACGATCCTCGCTTCCCTTGTTCCGTGGCCCCCAACGTGGGGTGTGTGCTGCAAAGAAAAATATTTATCCTGTTTGTGTGGCGCTGGGTGCCTGAATGGCCCACCAATAAAACAACATCATAAAGGGCATTTCACAGCTGAGCTCGCAATTTAATAAACAGATGCAAACAGAAGGGCTTGGAGGTCAACAATTAAAAATAAACCAGCCCGAGGTTCTCCTTGGAATTCCCCTTCTCTATAAAGTGGCAGGAGCGGCCCCGCAGCTGTGGCGGCCGGGGGAGGGGTGGGAACGGCGCGGGGGGCGGCGGCTGTACCTGTTCGCGGCCCACTGCAGCCCCCCCTCTTTGGAGCAAGGAGGGGCCGCCCTGGCAGCAGCCGGAGTGCAGCTCGCCGGCCCCAAGTGGCCAGAAAAGTGGTTCAGCGATCTTGGTGGGCAGCACATGCTGCGTGTCACTTCCCCTATTTTCTGCCCCGAAGACAGAAAGCATTGGAGCAGATGATCTGAGACAGTGGAGGGTCAAAGACTCGCTTCTGCAGAGTTGGTTTGGAAATAAATGGGTTTTCTACTGAGATTTGAAAGTGTGCGCATGTGGGATGCCTGGGGAATAACAAAGCCACCGAACAAAGGTCTGCAAAGGTGGTCGCCGGCCCGCCTGTGCCGCTTGTCCCAATACCCCCCTAAGCACTGTCCAGATGGAGGCTGCTCACCGCAAGGGCACACCTGTCCGCTCCATCCTACTCTGCGTGCCTGTCCCTTGGGACTCCTGTACACTGTCCCCGCCTCGCTTTCTCAAAAGTTAAAAACTGGAGGTAAGAATAGGACCTGGGGGCCAGCGGCTGAAAGCGTTGGCTGAGGATTGCTGAGGTCGTTTCGTGCAAAGCTCTTAAGACCATGTATGCAAACAGCCAGGACTCCAAAATAAAAATCCTCATTCTTTTTCATAGTCTCTGTGCAGTCTTAGAGGCTCACACTTTGTCCGGGCCCAGGGAATTCCACTGTGGCAGGTCACACTCACCTAATCGGAGAATGTGTTGAAGGCCCGTAAGCCCCCCATTCTGACACGCTCACCCTCACCAAATCCCAAATGCCTGCACAGCTAATGCCTGCAGCCTCCCCGCATTCCTCTGCTGATAAGAGGGGAAATGAAGGATGGGTTTAAAGATAACCATTTGCTCTGGGGACAGACCTCCCATGAGGACCCATCTGGCAGTCAGGCGGGAGCACTGTGTCAAGTGGCCAGCCACACCAAGCTCCTCTCCCACGTCACCTTTGGGACCCCAGAGCCACCCTGAGATCCTCAGGGTAAATGACCACCATCTGAGGGGTCAGATTTACACATGAAGTTCATTTTCTTCACAAAGGAAGAAATAGGGGTGGTGAGCTTCAGCAATCATTCAAGCACTTTGTGCTTTGGTGGGGCTCCCACATTGTCTTATAGCTCATCCTGGGCTTTTTTTTTTTTTTTAAGATTTTATTTATTTTTTTAGACACACAGACAGAGAACACTTGTAGGCAGAATGGCAGGCGGGGGCGGGGGGGAGAGGGAGAGGCAGGCCCTCTGCTGGGGAGGGAGCCCGATGTGGGACTCGATCCCAGGACCCTGGGATCATGATCCGAGCATCAGGCAGATGTTCAATCGACTGAGCCACCCAGGGGCCCCTCATCTTGGGCTGTTTTATGGTTATTGGGACCCTCTTCCCCTTGGATCATGTAGACTTGAGTGTAAGTCCCTTCCCTGCCTTTTTTTTTTTTCCTTTGTAAAGAAATGAGAACATACAAGAAACACAGGGAACGTTTACAGTCTTCCTCTCCTTTTCCTGATGTCAAAGACTTATAGTTCCCTCCTCTGCAACTATTTATTACTAATAAGAAAAAAACCTACTCCTACACACTCTCTCATCTACTCCTCAGGAGAGGCCTGAGTGGGGGCTGTCCTCATCCTGATGTCACTAAAGATAAAATGGAGGTTCTGACAGAGACCATCCTATCACTTAAAAGTAGCAAAATCAGATGTTTTTCACCCATAATTTCTAGGTCGGTAGAGCAGAGCTCTGAAAAGTCAACTAGGGAAATATGACACATACAGAAAAAGCTTTAAATATAAATACACGGTTTGACAAATAATTACAAAGCAGCTGCCTGAGTCCAGTCCAGATCACGAGAGAGAAATCTGCATCTCTCTTTTTGTTCCTTTCTGATCAGGATACTCGGAACAGCTATCACTAGCTACTATTCTGATTTTTGGATTCTCATTTTCTTCCTTTATTGCATGGTTTTGGCACCTAGGTGGGTATCTATAAGCAATATGACTGAGTTTTGCTTCTTTTGGAACTCTGTAGGAATAGGCACCTGTTGTGTTTATTCACTTGTGGTTTTCTCCTTTTCTTCAGTATGAAGTTGATAAGATTCATTCATATGGAGGCACCTGAGTGGCTCAGTGGTTGAGCATCTGCCTCTGGCTCAGGTTGTGATCCTAGGGTCCTGGGATTGAGTCCTGCATTGGGCTCCATGCCTAGAGCCTGCTTCTGTCTCTGCCTGTGTCTCTCTCTGTGTGTCCCTCATGAATAAATAAATAAAATCTTAAAAAAAAAAAAAGATTCATCTATTTCACCGAGTGAAGCTGTAGTATGTTCTTTCTTGCTGCAATCTAATTTCAACTTGGGACTGTGTCTGGATTTATTTGTCCATTCTAAGTTGGTTGACAGCTGAGTTGTTTCCGGTTTGGGGATGTGTGGTAGAGTGTGAATATCCTTGTGCCTCTCTATAGCCACGCCCTTTGTCAAATGACTGGCTTTGGCTAATAAAAACAGGTGATGGTATGCTAGGTGTGAGCCAAAGCTTCAAGAGGCAGTTTGCATATTTCTATCTACTCTGCCCCCACCATGAGAAGGTCATGGGCACGATCGGCTGCTCATGAAGGAGGAGGATGAGAGACGTGTAGAACAGAGTCAACTCAAAACAGCGTGAACCTGACCAAGCTCTGCTGAACAACATGAGTGTATAAGCAATAAATGCTTGTTGTTGCACGATGTGATATTTTGTATTTTGTTATGTTACTAAGCAAAGGTTAAGTGATACAAGCTGCTATACGTTAACACTTACAAGCTTATAAATGTTCTTGTCCAAATTAGTCATTTTAAGTCAGATTTCTCAAACTCTGAAGCCTAAGTTCTTTCCATTTTACTGGACCTCAGTCTTTTTTTTTTTTTTTAATAACCCCAATGAAAAATGTCATCTAGAATTAAACATCAGACTCCTAGCTGATGGGTCAAAATGTGAACATCTGTGGTTACAAAAACATGGATGGAGTTAGAGAGTATTAGGCTGAGCGAAATAAGTCAGTTGGAAAAAGACAAATATCATATGATCTCACTCATATGTGGAATTGAAGAAACAAACGAACAAGGAAAGGGAAAAAAATTAAGAGAGAGAGAGAGAGAGAGAAACCACGGAACAGTCTTAACTCTAGAGAACAAACTGCTGGTTACCAGAGGGGAGGCAGGTGAGGGATGGGGAAATAGGTGATGGAGATGGAGTGCACCTGTCGCGATGAGCACCAGGTTTCATATGGAAATATTGTCATATTGTACACCTGAAACTCATAGAACACTGTGTTAAGTAACCAGAATTAAAATAAAAGCTTAAGAAAAAAAGAAAATCCCTGGCTTTATGAGCTTTCTATATATCTCTTTTTGTTTTTATTCTAATTTATGTATTTTATATTTGAAGCTTCAGCTCTTCAAATTCCCTTTTTGGCCTACTGAGAATACTTCTTGTGCATGGCATTCTCTCCTTGTTTTCATTTCTGAATCCCTTAGCAGAAATTGTGGAATGGTCATATAGTAAAGTGTGCAGATATCTAGATCAATATATATTCTGGATTAGTGTGAATCTGGGGGTATCAAATTGATGGCCCTTAGTAGAAATTTGGTCTGCAGACATGTTTCATTTAGCCTTATAGAAATTTTCTAAAAATTTGAGCCAACTTGGAAAAATAAAGCAGGGATGTTATGCAAAAATCTAGATTTTAAGTTTTTTTTTAAAGTTATTTATTTATTCAAGAAAGAAAGAGAGAAAGCATGGGGTGGGGGCAGAATGAAAGAGAGAGAGAAATAGACTTTCCACTGAAATAGACATTGCCTGACATGAGGTTGGATCTCATGACCCTGAGATCATGACCTGAGCTGCAACCAGGAGTCAGATGTTCAATCAACTGTGCACCCATGTGCTCCTAGACTTTTAAGCTTTTCTAGATTAATATTTTTAACATTTTGAGAATATTTACTAACACCAGGCCTGTATCCCTACATGTTAAACACGAAGTTGAGAAGTGGTCCCTTTGAGGGACACATGTCTCTAATTTGCCACAGTCCTCACTGTTCTTTATTGCTCCCCAAAACAGAGACTGAGTGTTGGGTACCATAGTCATAGCCATGATGCTACTGTTTTCTAAAGATGGAGAAATATTTTTTCCGTACCTATGTCTAACAAAAATGGAACAATAAAAGACATAGAGAATTCTAATTTATTCTTAGCCATTAAGGCTCTTTGAAAAGTCTTTACTCAAGGACAAATGTGCAATCAGATCTTGTCATTCAGTTCTCAGCTCCAAGACCTTCAATGACTCCCCATTATCTACTGAAAAAAGTCCAAACCCCTTAGCGTGGCATTCCATTCCTTCATAGTTTCAACCCAAATTTGCTTTCTAGCCATGTCTGCTAGCCTATATATTGTGAACCTTAGGCTCTAGAAATCCTGTTCAACTAAGAACTTCTGGATCCGGATCCCACTGTTGATTTCACGTCCTCTTATTTTAGCCCATGCTTTTTCTTCCTCCTGAACTGTCCAACTTTCTTGAATGTCATTTATTTCCTGTTCCTTCCGTTAAAATGCTGCCCAACACTAGGGATTAAACGAAATGCTTCTTTCTGCTCCCTTTTCTGGGCTCCCCGTCAGTATTAATTTCTGGGTTCTGTTGGATCTTCAGATCTATGTATGATCATTTCCAAACATGCCATCTGCCCTGACTTACGATCATGCACAAATAATAACTGACGCTGATTAAGTGTTGACTCCATGTGAGGCACTGTGCTACATGTGTCATGTGTGGTTCATTCAACCTCACAGCTCTTCCCTGAGATAGATGTGATCGTTATCCCCATTTTACAGATGAAGGTGTTGTAATCATAGACTCTCAAGGTCACAACCCTGTAAATTGTATAGCCAGGATTTTCCTCCTGACATTTTGGCCTTAGACCTCAAGTTCCACTAGACCATTAGACCTTTCTACACTCTCCTCCCAGATGATCAGATAGGAATTGCTTATCTTTCATTTCTTCTACCCAGCATATCTTAGCACGATGCTTTAAACATAACAAGTGTATAAAGAATGTTGAATGAATGATAGAATCAGTGGCTTAGAGAACTGGGCCTTTCTGCTTGACATTTCTTTTCTCCTGGGAAATGATTGCACTACTGTATCCTTAGTTAGTGGTTTGGGATTGGGCATCAGTGGCAGCCTCGCCAATTATAGTTCCCCAATCTCCTGATAACACTGGGAAGCTCCGGGTTGGGCACGTGGTTAGAGCTGAAACAATCAAAAGTCCTTTCCTGGGACTCTTTAGTCTATAACTTTAGTCTATAACTAAGAAAGACCTGCCATCTGTCATCAGTGGTGAAAGCAGTGAGATACCAAAGCTGGGAGATGTCGGTGGCCATGCTTCTCGCCATGCCAAAGAAGCCAGCCTACAAACTATGAAAATTAAAAGAGCGGGCAAAGAGAAGCTCAAACATAAAACAGAGAATGATTCTGAGTAGCATACAGATCACGATTTGTTGTTTTTATTGTTCCTAAAATTAGGTCCCAAGGCTCCAATTCGCCACTTCAGGGAGCTGGTGACTGTGGCCTTTCCAAAAACCCATATCTGAGTGTTAAACATAAACTCAAACACATAGAGTGCTTTAGAAATTATTTAATGGAAAATAGGACATTCTAAAAAAAGTGACATACAGTTCAATTGAAGACCATGGAAATTTTTATTTCAAGCTGTTGGAGATGGATATTAAAACTAAACGAAAGAATTTTACTACGGGGAAAAGAAAACCTACCCCTAGTTTGGATGGCCAAACTTTCCTGGAATCCACGAGACAGTATATCCCCTTTTGTGACTACCCTAGTTTGAATTGCATTACTGTCACTTCCCAAACAGTCCTGATGCATATGAGCAGACTGTGGACACAGATATAAAGAGAACACATTGTGTATTTATTTAAGCCTACACATTCATGGTGCTTGAAACGTAAAAAATGAATAAGACACTTGTTGTCAGTGAACTCACAAATAATTATAATTTCTTATGCACCTCTGTATACTCAGCACCTGGCCTCATGACTGGCACAAAGTAAGATTTCATAAATGTTTGTAAAATAAATAGATGTAAGACTCAGGATTATGGAATGTTAGCAAGGTGTAATGGGGCAGAGAGGAAGAAACTAAAAATTCTATGGGGATGGGGAGCTGTAGATGGTGCAAGCAAGGTTTCCAGAAGGGGGAATACATTTGAGCTGAATCTTGAAGGATGTGTAAGTGCTTAGCAGGTAGAAAGGGAACGCACAATGGGAGTCCCATGCATATGTAAAGGTGAAGCATAAAAGAGAGTGGTGAGTTCCAGAAACCCATGGAGTTCTCAGAGGCTGGATTGTGGCCTTAGAAAAGGCTGGGACAAGAGGCTGGTGAGGTAGGCTGGGCCGGGTAATGCAAATAGAGAAGATTAAATATTTACATAAGCTCATTAGTGACACTGTGTATGTGACAAGTATGATGTAGTTGAAACCTCCAAGGTTTAAGTACCCTGAGTGCAACTGTATCCTTTTGAAATTGATTACATGACATTAATAGGCTCTTTCTCAGCTTCACTGGTGATCATATTCATGATTTACTTCCATCTCTCCTCCCTGGAGCCAGGAACAGTCCATCCTGACCCCCATCCTTCCTCTCACACCTTCCTCAGGAACTAAACATTAGTGGCTAGAAACCTCCCAGATTTTTTTTTTTTCCCCTCCATCTTCTATAAAGACAAGCAGGTTTCCTCCAAAGTTTTAACAGGCAAATTGCTATTATTATGAGGAACAGTTAAAAAAAAGGAGGGGGGAGGATTCTTTATCACAAAGCTATTTTCTAGATCCTTGCATCACCCATTAAATGTCATTCAGGAAGAATCTTTAAGAACTTGTGAGATGCCCTGTAATATCCAAAATCTCAAAGTACTCCGGGACAGAAAGCCTTCCCCTCACAACCTTACAGCCTTCTTAAGGGGGCAAGATGGATATCATTAACCTTGACAATATCATTTGCTTTTATAAAACATTTACAAAATGATCAGATCATACAGTGCTTTTGTCTATATTCTTACATTTGACCTTATCTGTGCAGTGGAAGATATTCATAACTGTGGTATATTAGGCGGTGGCTAGGGGCACTGGAGAAAGGAAACACTGGGTTCAAACCCTTAGTTGGATATTTATTACCTGTGAACTAGTCAGGATGGGTGAGTTTTGCTGCACTAACAAAGAAAACCAGGATCTCTGAGTTTGAGGTCAGCAAGTTTATTTCCTTCTTATGTCTATGTCCACTGAAGGGTGACTGGAGGCCCTTCTTCTCCCATTTGCACTCCAGGATTCAGCTTAGCTCGGAGGTAGCACACTTCTCATGACTCACTGGCCAGAACTGGGCTTATGTCCCCAGCCAACTATAGCTAGGTGGGCTTTTTTTTTTTTTTTTTTTTCTTTTTTAAAGATTTTGTTTTTTTTATTCATGAGAGACACAGAGAGAGAGAGAGAGACAGAGACAGAAACAGAGACATAGACAGAGGGAGAAGCAGGCTTCCTGAAGGGAGCTTGATGTGGGACTTGATCCCAGGACTCTGGGACCATGCCCTGAGCTGAAGGCAGATGCTCAACCTCTGAGTCACCCAGGCATCCTGGTGGGCCACTTTCTAAACTCAAGTCATAATCTTTACTCTCAGGTTTCTGCCAGTTAGTTCAAAGAGGCTTATAAGCATTATGATACCTGCATGGTTTTTGAAATCTATCACATTTGAAAACAGAATCTTATAGCTCATGATAAGTACAATTACTCCTGGGATTAAAGGCAATGGAAATGTATTATTTTAATTATTTTTTTTTCATAAAGAAGATGCCATAGGATGAAGTAAAGAAATATTCAGTAATATCCTTACAACAAATATGTGAACTTCATTGGGCTTCTTTTAATGCAGTCCATGATCATTGGCTGGTAGTTAAATACCAAAGTGCAGGCCAATGAAAGCAGATTTGCAGGGGTCTAGGACACAGAGGACCCAGCATGTAGCACTCTGTGGTCCTGGTCTATTCAAGGGAAAGATTTCGGAGCCTACAGCGGAGATGTTGCAAAATGTAAATGCTCCCACCAAACCTAGCCTGCTGAGGTGTTTTATTGGCCTTACATGTTTAGAACTTTCTGTTATTGTTAGTTGCCAATAATTTAAGTCAAGAGATATTACATAAAAATTTAAATTTCAAATTTTTTAGGAAAAAATAGAATATCTGGCAACTTTTGACCATATTTAGGCAGCACCTGCTTTCTATAAATGATGTGTGAGCTGTGTAGCAACCCACAGCTTTTTCTGACCCTTTCCACTGCAGAGTGGTACCTACCCTGCCCTGTTGGTCTTTGTGTTCATAGCGTCTGGTTTGTAGGATTGGATATACTGTGTTCTCTTTAGGTAACACCTCAAACATTTTTCTCAGGTGAGTTCAGTAGCAGTGATTTGGAAGTATTTCCCAATCCAGCATTTGGTATTACTAACCCGATTCTACACATGACAAAATTGGAGTTTACATTACCAACTACACCCAAAGTCATGTACGATGGATGCAATCTCCGTCCCTAAGGAGCTGGGACACAAGTTCAGTGCCTTGAGAATTTTAATGTGCATCTAAAGCTCTTGGGAATCTTGTTAAAAATATAGACTTCTGGCCCTTACCCCCAGAAACTAAAACTAATAAGACTTGGGTGATAGGTCTGGTTTAAGAAGAACATGCCAGAATAGCTAAATTGATTACTGAAATATTAAAATACTCTTTATTTATTGGTCAATACCAAATTATCCACCTTTCTGGGGAATACTGTACCCATTCTAATAGTCCTGACCCCCAACACTGGACTCTTTGTATCTCCCTATATAATCAGCAAACAAAAGAATTATGTCTTACAGAGTTGGCTGCTCTGAAGCCCCTACTGGTGCTACAGAGAGCATTCTGTCCTATTGGTACCATTTCCTACTATTTGTTAAATATTTTGTGTTTCATTCCTGATGATGGGCATGGGAACCTGCATTTTATAAGGCATCTAGAAACTTCTGATCTAAGAGATGTACTAGCCAAACCTGTGGAAAAAATAATCTTATAGACTGATGAGCCAGGGGTGATAAATGCCATAATTGAGGCCTGGAAAAATGGAGCAGGAATATAGAAGAGGGACCTAATCTTCTGGAGTTCAGGCATGGGGTTGTTGGAGAACCATCCAAGAAGACATAAAATGGGCTATGTCTTTCAGGGCACTCAGGAGCTCTCCAAGAGGCAAAAGCATAGAAGTCTCAGTTGTGTTCAAGTGATATTCTCAATTTAGCAAGAGATGAGACACTTCCATAAATGCAAAGACAGGTTATTAAGCAGGTGCATGGAGACTGAAGATGAGATGACAACCTAAGGTACAGAGAAGGAATTCTTCCAGCGGCTAAGGGACAAAGAATGACCATTTCTTCTTTTCTGTATTCACTCCATAAAACATCACCCATGAGCATTTCAGAGAGAAATGAAGGGGTACAATAGGGATTGATGGAATTTGGTAGATTAATTTCTTTTCAGAAGTAGTCTCTCTCTCTCTCTCCTGTGCTTTCATGAGAAGAGTATACTTGCCCACCATTGATCTTGGGCATGATCACTTGACTTATTTTGGCCAATGAAATTTGATTGGACAGGATACATCAGAGACAGGATGTGTTTGTGGGCTTGAGTGGGTCCTCTTGCATGTCTACCACCGTTATAAGAGAGTCATGCTCTGAGAGCTCCCTGGTGCCACAAGGAAGATGACATCAGCCAACCTATAGGTATGCGAGCTGAATAAATACTCATTGTTCTAGGCAACTTAGGTTATACTGAGAACCGATGTACTGATGTATGAGAAAACCATGTTAAGGGCTGGAGAAGCCCACCCAAATCAGACTGAACTGCCTTTCCTATCTTGCTCCAAGGAAGTGAACCGATTGGCCATGGTTCCAGAATCTCCTCTCAAGAATAGAGAAAACCCAAAGGAATTAACATCTAAATATAATCATAATATTGTATTTGGACAGTTTACTGAACACCACTACCTGCTAGGTTCTGTGGCGCATGCTTTTGGTGGATTATCTCATTAACTTGAGGTTCCTCTCAATCAGTCGCATGTCTGTATGCTCTTTTTGGATAATCGTGAGGCCCAGAGGGGGACCAGTATGCAGACTGTGCATTTTTAGGTTCCTGTCTAGACCATTCAACCCCAAACTGAAATAGCTGAGCTGAATAAGGAGCTGGGCTGTAGGGGATGAAGTAGGGGAAGGGTGAGTTGGGGAGGGGAAGGGGACAGAAGGCTTAAAAATAGTGGGAGAAATATTGCATAAGGGCTTGTAGATAAACAAAGCAGTGGTTTCAGTGTCTCTTCCCATGGCTCAAATCACGGGTCTTAAGAGTGTGTATTGGTGTTTCTGAGTCAGGAAAAGGTGTTCACTTTTCAGCAAAGACAGGGGGTCCACACCAAACACGGAGCAGGCAGCGTGGAACTCTATTAGAATCAGAAGAGGCATGCAATGCTGGCTGACGCGCACTGAGCATGACCGTTGTGGGAATAAGGGCTGTGCACAAATGATCTCCCTCAACAAGCCTCGGAGGCATGCACACCAATATCCCCATTGCATGGACTAGGAAACTGAGGCTTGGGGAAGCAAAATCACTTTCCAAAGGCAAAGGGCTGGAGGGGCTCAGAGTCAGGGTTTGGGGTTCGAATCTAGGCTGGTCTAAATGTAAAGCATCGAATCTAAAGCAATCATTAGCATCACACACTGAGAAATGGTGCTTGAATCTTGAAAAATTCTAGGGGCCATAGCAGAATCACAGCAGGAAGGGGCTGCCCCAACTGTACCTTATCTCATGTCAGCTCATGTCATCGGTGGCTGAGCTAAGCGGCATCTGAGCCGATTGTTTGAGAATAAGGCACGTTATCGGAGGACCCTTTAGAAATCAGATGAGTGCCCATGTGCCTATCGACCCTACGCTGTCTGATCCGGATGAGTCCTGGCAGGGTCCCAGCCTTGAGGGGTTCTGAGGCACAGACAGGTGAGAGGAGCCTGCCCCACTTCAGTGAAGGAGAAACTGAAATCAGAGAGGAAGCAGTGGGCCCAGGGTTCCACGGTGACAGGTCGGGGAGCCCTCCCCACGTCAAGTGACCCCACAGCCGGCGGCACCCTCTTTCTGCTGTGTCATGTTGCCCCTCCCCTGCCACTTCCGGGGTGTGACTCATGGTGGGAGCTAATCCCAGGGCTCTGCCTTCCCAGGAGCTCTCTCCAACAAATGTCACTTTCCGGTTTTGAGGAATGAAGGAAAGAGGCCAAGAAATGAGATGTTTGTAAACCAGAGCACTTTGTGTTGTCTCCCAGGGTGAACCCCTTTCTGGTTGTTTTATTTTGGTGGAGAGTGGGATGGAGAAAGAGGCTTCCTACTCATTCCATTTACACAAATACCAGAGCTAGAGCTAACGGAGGCCTTTGGAGGTATGTCAGGAAAAAAAAAATCAATGAAGCAGAGTACTTTGGTGTGGAAAATCCTCAGCAGGCCCTTGCACGTGTGAGCTTTGCCATATTCTATCTTTGTGACACCTGCATGTGTGACGGGGCCACGTTGGCCATTCACAGAAGGACAGCTTGCTGAGTCACTTGAATGTCTTATGGGGATTTAAAAGATGACAGTGCAGTCCTACCTAACATGTCCATATTGAAATCTGGCTTCCTCAAGAATCTCTACTTGCCAAAAAAAAAAAAAAAAAAAAGAATCTCTACTTACAAGGAATAGAAATCGACTTAGACTTGGCTCAAGCACAATGGAGATACTATCGAAAGGATACCAGGGTATCTCCCAGTATAAGAGATGGATGAGAATCAGGACTTGCCAAATCAGACAGAAGCGCTTCAGTCTTTTCTTCCAGGGCCCATGATACCTAATTTGTGTTTCTCTCTATGAAGTTTCTTTTATTCCCTCTCTCTTTCCATAGGTTCTATGGGTCAGTTGTGAATGAGAGAAATTTTCGCTGTCCCTGGAAGGCACGATGGCCTTGCCATGTTTTCACCCAGACCAGGCTGAGATTGTACAGGGGTCACCCTGGCATGGGTTAAGCTGCAGCTTATTCTTTGATATTTCTCAGGGTTTCATCCTGTATCGGGTTTCCCATCATTCTTTCTGGATGCCCAGGCAAGCTGCCTTCGCAGGAGGAGAGAAAACTGGAGTGATTAGAATGATGCGTATGTTTCATTTCAAGAGAAAAGTTAATTTTATTATGAGCAGGTTATTTAGAAAGTGACAGCTTTGCAGCTGGGAACTCTTTTTTACTACTCCTCTATAATCTTAATAGCTAACACTTTTTTGATGGCTTATTATGTGCCAGACATGGCTCTCAGCATTTCCCACATATTGGCTCATTTAATTCTCATGACAATCCAATATAGAACACAATTATGCGCTCCATTTGACAATTCAGGAAACTGAGGCACAGAGAACTTACCGGATTTGACCAAGGGAGGGCTGGGAATGGAACTCTGGTAGTCTAGCTCCAGAACCCGAACGTCAGACCACTCCATTGGTTAGTATTTTGTGATGACCATTAGTGTATGAATTACACGCCTGGCACATCATCGAGCTTTGTGCTTACTATGTCACTGAATCTATAAAAGCCGTGACTGGTGGTCAGAACCATCCTACAGATGAAGAAATTAAAGCTCAGTGAGGTTAAATGGTTAGTCTCAAGTTGGAGAACTCAGTAGCAGAGATGGCCTTTGGACTCAAATCTAGCTGAACACAGAGTCTGGGCTCTTTGCCACTGGGCTTCAGCTTCTAGCTTAACACAGGCCCACAGAGGCTGGAGTCTTAGCAGAGAATGTGCTAGAGAATGGTCAGAAAAGGAAAAAATAATGTGTTGGGGACTTTAAAAGAGCAAAGCAAAAATAGTAAGTTTGAAGCAATTTTCTGGATGGAGAAGGAGGATTTAAAAAAAAAAAAAAAAACCACCAAAACCCTCAAACTCCCTTTCGACGTATCTGAAACGGATACATCAGAGAGAGAAAATCTGGTAGATATTGAGCAGGTTACAAGTTCCCAACAGCTGAAAGGAGCCGAGCTGCAGACTGATCATTGTCAGAAAAGCAAATACAAATTTGCCCCAGAGCAAAATAACTTTCAGAAAATCAGGAAGAGACTAGATGGACAGTAAGTTATGAACATAAAACTCTTTGTACCCGACCCAATTAACCCTAACCCAAGGCAACCCTGTGCCTCTAAGCTATTCATTTAAGGGTTTTACGATTTATAGGCAGCCTTTCTCAGGGGAGGTCCCGCCTGGCTCTGATTTCACATTTCACAGCAGCACATGTGTAATCCTGCCACGTCACAGCTACACTATTAAGCCAAGACCAGAAAATGCACGTTTCACAGGATGGAAAGAGACCAGAAGAGTCCACAGCCAGCCCTGCTTCTCTCCAAGTGGCTGGTGAGAGCACAGGGGGGATGACGCATCCCGAGGCCTGCCTGCTTCCACTTTCCACTCCTGAGAGGGAGTTGGGGGGCTGAGGCCACTCTCTGTTCTCGAAATCCAGTCTTCATATCTGGAAGGTGGTATCTTGTGGCCACCATGTGTAGAAACTAGGTAAACCCAAAGTCAGGCCTGCTCCCTTCTGCGAGGGGAGAGACACAACAAAGCATAGAAGACTGTTGGGTAGACATAGGCAGAGACCAGGAGGAAGAGACGTTGGCATCTCCTATTAGTTCTTCAGTTGAAACTTCACCGTAGATTGTGACGCCTGCGTGGCTCAGTGGTTGAACGTCTGCCTTCGGCTCGGGTTGTCATCCTAGGGTCCTGGGATCGAGTCCCACATCAAGCCCCCCACAGGGAGACTGTTTCTCCCTCTGCCTATGTCTCTGCCTCTCTATGTCTTTCATGAATAAATAAATAAAATAACAAAAAAAGTCACCATAGATGAAGAGAGCTTGGCTCTGTGGAGGAGCAGAGGGCAGGGATCCCCAAAAAGATGGTAATGGAGAACCTTAGAGGTAAGACTGAGCCTGGCAGGGGAGACAGCAGACCTACCTTCTGCCAGGACTCTGAGAAATAAATCTGCGAGGGGAGCCCCAGCGTCCTTGAAGAGCTCTGTGGTCATTCCTCTCCGTAGGCCAGGCCTCGCGGTAGGAACTGTGGTCACTGAATTGGGAAACCTAAATGCAGTGGAGGGTAATTGGGTCCCCCAGGGCACGTGCCAAGTGGCGACGTTCAACCACCAAAGGCAAAGTGGTCATGATCGCCATAATGGACAGCAGAGATATAAAACAGCAATCAGAACACTGTGACTTGTGCAGACCCATGAGGTTGGCTGGTTGACCAGAGTGTTCCTAGAAGTGAAATAGGAAGCCTACTAAAATTCTTACTTGATTGCTATGAGCAGGAGAGTTCTAGGTCAATGAACAAAAGTCTAGTCTAATCATAAAAACACAAAATCATGGCCCCTCAATCAATCTCCAGACTTGAGCCACCTTACAGGCCCTGAACCCCTTGACGGGAGGGGAGGCCGAGGCCCTTGGATGAAGGACTCTGATGTTGTCAAAGTTTATACTGTGAATCTTTCTCTTAGCCTTTTCCAAAGTGGCCTGAGACCCTTCACCAGGCTGTCTACTGGGAAAGAGGAAAGAACCATGCCTTTGGGGAATGATTGGACAGCAGCCCCGTACTGACACTAATTCTAGGAGACACAAATGTCACCGTGGCCCTCCAAGCAGCATAGGGGCTTATGGAGGCCAGGCGACCAATGAAGTTTAATCTCAGGTCCTTCTTGCAGTGGCCCTGTGAGTCCCTGGACCCATCCTGGGGTTACTTCCCTAGTTCCAGAATGTATAATTGGAAGGGATGCACTCAGCCACTGGCAGATCCCCACAGTGCTTCCCTGACCTGTGGAGCGAGGGCTATTTTGGTGGGAAAAGTCAAGTGGAAGCCACTAGAACTGTTTCCACCTGGGCAGGTGGTAAATCAAAAGTCCTACCATGTACGTGGAGGGATCACAGAGATCAGGGACCCCCTCGAAGACTTGAAAGGTTGTCATGACAGCTGTTGATCCCAGCACAGCCCCATTCAACTTGTCTACCTGGTCTGGGCCGAAGACAGTCAGAGGTTGGAGACTCGCATGGGTTATGATGCTAAACCAGGTGGTGACTCCAACTGGCAGCTCCTCTACCAGATGAGGTTTCCTGGCTTGATTACAATAGAACTTGGTGTCTGACGTGCAACTATGGGTCTGGCAAATATTTTTTCCTCCATGCTGGTCCGTAAGACCCACCAGAAGCACTTTGCTCTTAGGTGGCAAGGCTGGCAATGCATTTCCACTGTCCTATCTCAGGGGTATATGGGCTGGCCAGCCCTGTGGTATGATTTAGGCCACAGGGAGCTTGGTTGCCTCTCGCTTCCATGAGGTATCACACTGCTCCATTACAGTGATAACATTCTGCTGATTGGACCCTGGGAGCAAGAAGTAGCAACTGCTCAAGACTTTTTGGTCAGGCATTTGAGTGATGGAGGGTGGGAAATAAATCTTATGAGAATTCAGATGACTTCTGCCTCCGTGAAATTTCCAGAGGCCCAGTGGTGTGGGGCGTGTCAAGATACCTGTTCTAAGGAGGAAGGTAAGTTGCTGCATCTGGCTCTTCCTGAAACCAAGAAAGAGGCACAGTGCTTAGTGGGCCTCTTTGGATTTGGGATGCGATCTATTCCTTACTCAGGCACGTGGCTTTTGTGCATTTATCAAGTGACCCAGAAAGCTGCTAGTTTTGAGTGGGGCCTGGAGCCAGAGAGGCTCTTCAGGAGGTCTAGGGTGTCATGGTGGCTGCTCTGCTACTTGCACCACAGGATGACCTAGCAGATCCAGGGGCGACTCAGCGTCACTGGCCGACGAGAATGCTGTGTGGAGCTTTAGGCAGGCCCTCTCAGTGAATCACAGCACAGGGCCTTAGGATTTTTAGAACAAAGCCCTGCCCTCCTCTGTGAGGAACTCCTCTTTCAAAAAACAGCTCTTGGCCTGCTCTTGGGTCTTAGTAGAGACTGAACACTTAACCATGTGCTACCACCTAGTTACCATGTGACCTGAGATGCCCATCACGAACTGGGTGGTTGTCTGACCCACAGAGCCATAAAACCGTGTATACAGCAGGACTCCATCATCAGGTGGAAGATTCCAGCTTGCTTACTGGACATCTTGGGACCTGTTAGCCTCCCGAATGGTGTGAGGCAGTTCTCTCTGTATATCTATCTCCTATTGGTTCTGCTTCTCTGGAGAACCCTGACTAATGCATTCAGGGTGGAGGTGATAGGACAGTTGTGCCAGGATTAGAGGAAGATTCACAACCAAGAAGTGAAGGAGGCTTAGAAGGAACAGACTTCCTAGCAGAAGAAATAGTCTGTGCAAAGGCCTCATGAGAGGAGGGAACCTGGTGCTGGAGGTCCACCTGAGGTCCATGTGGCCTGAGTGAGGAGAAGGAGGGGACAGGGGCCTGTGAATGGTCAGAGACTCTGCAGGTGCCAGACCAGAGAAGGCCTTAGATAGGCTGGCCATATGGTTGATCGCCTTCCCAGGACACATCCGAGGACAGGGGGTGCTTTTGAAAACCAGGACAGTGTGCCCAAGCCAAGGCTGTTCTGGACAATTTGCAGCCCTACCTTTCAGGCCACGTGTAGGGGCTTGGAATTTATCCTGTGAGCAATGGAGGATGGCTGAGGTGTTCTGAGGAGAGGAGTGATATAAGCCTGTTTGTATCTGTGTGTATGGTGAGTTTTAACTCACCAGGAGTCCTGGGCAAACAATAGGTTGGGGAAGGGCAAGAGCAGATAAGAACAGACCACTGAGTAGGAATGCCCCTTAGGACTATAGTACAGAAACCCCTCCTGAGATTCTAGACGCTTCTTAGTGGCATGTGGACTCAGGACTATAGCATTAACTCTTACTGCACTTCTCAACCTGCCACCCTGCCCTACAAATTTCAGACTTGCCAGTCCTCACAATCACAGGAGCCAATTCCTTAAAATCTCATTCTCTCTCTCTTTCTCTCTCTTACTTTCTATATACATATATGTGTGTGCATATAGCATAGAAATTACATATGTATACATATATGACCTCCACAGATCTCCTGTTGGCTCTTTTACTCTGGAGAAGCCCAACTAACACAGTCATTGGTATGTTGGCACATGAGAACACCATGTGAGGATTGGAGGTAGGACAGAGGCCTGGAACAAATTCTACCCTAGAGCCTTCAGAGACAGCATGGCCCTGTTGACACCTTGATTTCAGACTAGTGGCTTCCAGAATGGTGGGACAATGCATTTCTGTTTTTTTGAGCCATCCAGATTGTGGTGCTTTGTTACAGGGGGCAGGGTACAGATTCTGGTGCCTTAATAAAATGGTAGCTTGGACCAGAGGGTTTATAGACGATATGGAAAGCAGGAGGTGGACTTTTTTTTTTTTAGGAGGCGGATTTAAGGTGTATTACAAGACAAATCTGGGTGGACACAGGGCAAGTTTGGGTATGGCTAGAAGGAGGGAGATGAGTCCAGGAAAATTATGAAGTTTTTGGCTTTCTCTGTTCTGCTACGTCTGACACTTGGCCTCTTCCCACACTCTCTTGTGCTAAACCGCATGTTGGATCCTGAGGATCCCTTTTGTCACAAGGGGTATTGCTGACCTTGCCCTCTGCTCAAGGGGCTGGAGTCAGTGTCTGTGCTGCTTGAAGTTATTTGAAAAGATGGGCTATTTGGTCCTGATGTGGTGGTGGCTGGAGGGGAGCTGGTCTCTGCCCTGGAGTTCCCATGTGCTGGTAGCCCCATCTCCTTGGAAGCTTCCAGAGGGAGAAACAAGAGCCCACCCAGCCTTCTTAAACTGTTACACCAGGCCTGCTGCTCCTGCTTTGGCACTGAGATGACAAGCAAATTGCTATCCACATTTGCTGTTGAGAACAGCAACAAAAACCACAGCACATTTTTTTTTGGGGGGGGGGGAAGGCAATGACTGAATGGTTTAAATCTAAAACATTAAAGTATATAACTTCTAGAAGGACAACATAGAAGGATACTTGTGTGGTCCTGAGGTAGATAACGAGTTTTTAAGATAGGACACTGAATATGTGTGGCAAGGAGAAACAACTCAGTGTACTTCACTGAGTGGATAAACAAAATGTGATACACTCATTCCATGGAATATTACTGAGCAATAAAACTGGGACACAAAGACGTGGATGTATCTTAAACACATCTTGCTAAGAGAAAGGAGCTAGACCCCAAAGGCTATATATTGATGATTCCATGTAAAGCCATGATGAAAAAAACCAAAATCATCAAAACTGAGAACAGATCAGAGATGGCCAGAGGTGGGGAAATGGGTTGAACACAAAGGCACAGCATTGAAGGAACTTGGAAGGTGATGGGGTTGTTTTCTAAGTGGTGGGTGTGCAATGTCACCCATTTGCCAAAAGCCCATTGAACTCTATCCCACAAGAAGAGAATATTTCTTGATATAAATGTAAGGGAAAACTCAGCCAGGCCATGGGGAGAATCCAAGATAGAATGCAGTCTGTGGCAAATGAATCAACTTTGTTGCAAATGAGTAATAGTCATTCTGGAGGCAGAGGGGTGGGGGGAAAGGGAGCTGACTCTGGATAATGGTGTTCCAACTGGACACCAGAAGTCTCAAGGCCAAGAAGAGCTATCTGCAAACACTGTACTCTAGTTGGTAAATTCTTTTTTTTTCCCCCACAGGGAAAGGGTCACCAATTCTGCAACCGCTTTCTGTACAGAGGGTTGGACACATCAGTAAATACATTGTAGATGATGAGAAACTCTTGTTTCTCCTGTCAGAGGAAGAAGAAGTTACCAATGAGGAAGTATAGAGTCAAAGGTATCACTAGAGACTCCGTTTTAAACATGAGTCTATGCAGATAAGTAAATACAAAAATAAACACAGCTATGTGTGGGCACATGCCTTAGTATAGACACATAGACATACATTTCCTAGCTCTGTCTCCTGAGAAAGCATGAAAAATAATCTCCATATCAATAAGTACCTCCCTGTACCTAAATCTCATTCTCTAGTAAAAGGAACCAATCAATGCTCCTTGGAAAAGTGGTTGACTGCAGGGCTGGGGTGGAAAAAATCCAAGACGAGCTTGAAGCATATTGTGGTGCCAGAAACTAAGGAAATGCCTTAAAAAAAAAAAAAAAAAAAAAAGGAAGAGGTGTATGGTAAAAGACCATAGGAGCCAATCTTTCAGAAGTTCTTTTTTTTTTAAATTTTTTTTTAAATTTATGTATTATAGTCACAGAGAGAGAGAGAGAGAGGCAGAGACACAGGCAGAGGGAGAAGCAGGCTCCATGCACCGGGAGCCCGATGTGGGATTCGATCCCGGGTCTCCGGGATCGCGCCCTGGGCCACAGGCAGGCGCTAAACCGCTGTGCCACCCAGGGATCCCCAGAAGCTCTTAATGACCAAAACATTGGGGAAAATTCAAGCAATACAATGAATTATGATATGAGTGCTATAAACTTTTTTTTTTTAAATATTTATTTGAGAGACAGTGAGCAAGAGAGAGAAAGAGACAGAGACAGAGAAAGAGAGAGAGAGAGAGCAGCAGACAGAAGGAGAGGGACAAGCAGACTATCCACTGAGCCTGATGCAGAACTTGATCTCAGGTCCTGAGATCATGACCTGAGCCGAAGGCAGATGCTTAACAGACTAATCACCTGATTTTGGCTGCTAAAACCTAAAGAGTACATAAATATCCTTGACTTCAAACTGACAACCACATAATTAAATAAATAAAGTAGGGGGTAGAAAGGGTACTTCTTTCTAACAAGAGAATTTCAATGAGTGGACAGGAAGAAGAAAGTACGTTGAAGGCTGCCATAAGAATACCGCAGGAAAAACTGCTGCAGACAAGATCCCCCGTAGATGTTAAAATTTCAGTAGGGAAAGGTTCCCAGAGAAATAGGATATTTGTATAGTGTTGAAACATCTCCCCCAATACAACTATTTATTAATTGCAAAGGGAAAAATAGTCACTGCAGAGTGGGGAAAGTGGATAAGCACAACCTCATCCATGAGGTCAAGGTTAACATCACCTGGGATGGATACCATCACGTGCCCCCTGATGTGGGCACTTCACCTTAAGGAGTTCTTCACTGTAAAGTCCAATCTTAATCTAATCAAGGAAGAATCATTATACAAACCCAAATTGGGAATCATTATACAAAATACCTGGCCAGGACTCTTCAAAAGGTTCCAGGTCATAAAAGACAAAGTAGTTGTCACAGATTAGAGGCGATTAAGAAGACATGAAAATTAAATGCAGTGTGAGATCCTGGACTAAATCCTGAAACAGAGAAAGACATTAGTGGAAAAACTTGGAAGACCCAAAGAAGTCTGGAGATTAGGCAATAGCATTGTATCGACGTGGATTTCTTATACTTGATGAATGGATCATGTTATGTAAGTGTTATCATGAGAGGTTGCTGGATGAGGGGTATATGGGAACTCTGTGCCAGCCTGGTAATGCTTCTCTAACTCTAAAAGTATCTCCAGGGGCTCCTGGGTGGCCCAGTTGATTAAGCATCTGACTGTTCATTTCAGCTCAGGTCATGATCTCAGGGTCGTGGGATCGAGCCCTGTGTTGGGCTCAGTGGAATGTCTGCTCCAGATTCTCTCTCTCTCCCTCTGCCTCTCCCCACTGCGTGCTTTCTCTCTCTAAAAATAAATACATTAATTAAAAAACAAAAGTATCCCCCAATAAAGAGTTTTGTTTTCTTAAGATGCTGTTATTCAATGTTTGCTGCTTACAAAAGCATTGTGATGTTAACACAAAGATCTAACTTGGAGTATGGTGGTGGACAAATATTAGCCATATCGCATTGTTGCACATCAGGGGTACACTTAAGGGAAGGGAATTCATGGGGAATCCTGCAGGTAACAAATCAACAAAAACTCCCCATAGTGGGAATTCAAGTAGAACCCACTTGTTCTGCAGCCAACACCTACTACTAATTTTTAAAAAATGGATTGGACTCTATTCTGGCGGCGGGAGGGTGGGGGTGGTGAAGAATGGTAAACAGTGGAATATAAAATGCAAACCAATTTATAGTTTCCAAAGGGCCTAGGGAGGCTGCCAAAAATAAGGTTGGCAGAAAAGAGTTTACTACATCTCTAAAGAAGAAGGGAAAAAAAAGGTTATATTACAAATCCTATAAATATTCTGAGAGTGGTAGGTAAAGCGTGTTTAATACTGATGAACAAAGTTTTAGCATGTATTGGAAAAACAGTTTCTAATATAAAATTACCGACGACTGGAAGTTATCTGCAAAATTTTATACCTAAGTACTTGCAGATGTGATTTATTTTTCTGACAGCACCCCCTATGTAATGAAAGTTGCTTTTAATAAAACATGAATGCAGTTAGGTTTTGCCAATTAGGTTCAGAGGAGTTGTAATCAGTTTGATTCACGTTGATATGTGGCTCCTTAAATTCAGCACTGACCCATAGAATGGCTTCAGTATTTCTAACATGTTCGTGAAAGATGAACTCCCCAAGCTCTGAGTGCATAGCGACTCCAGCTAACTGGGGACAGAACCCTCCACTGGAAGATTCTGGGCTCTGGGGTGAACTTGCGCACTTCGCTACGATTACCATTGACGCAAACATGAGTGTATTTTCTATTTCATTTACTTATGAAAACATGGGCAAACCTCTCCCGTATTCAAACCTCTAATATCCATACATCCACGATCATTTGCACATCAATCGGCCAGGGCCACCTGAGTGGGCCAGTCGATTAAGCATCTGCCTTCGCTCAGGTCTTGATCCGAGGTCCTGGGATGGAGCCCCACGTCTGGCTTGCTGATCAACCCGGAGGAAGTCTGCTTCTCCTCTTCCTCTGCTCTGCATCCCACTTGTGCACAGGTGCCTTCTCTCAAATAAACAAATTTAAAAAAATATATTTTTAAAAGATTTATTTATTCATGAGAAACACACACACACACACACACACACACAGAGAGAGACACACACAGAGAGAGGCAGAGACACAGGCAGAGGGAGAAGCAGGCTTCCTGCAGGGAGCCCGATGTGGGACTCGATACTGGGACCCCAGGATCACACCCTGAGCCAAAACAGATGCTCAACCACTGAGCCACCCAGGCATCCCAATAAAATATATTTTTTTAAATAAAAACAAAATAAATCAATCAGCCAGAAAAATAAAATGAGGTCACTCTGTTAGCGCACTCCTTGGTGCCCAGGGGGATTCAAAGATACTTAAAGACAAATTCTTTCACCTTGAATGCCTTGACAACCTGTCCTCAGGAAAAACAAAAAAACAAAAAAACAAAAAAACAAAAAACAAAAAAATAAAAAACAAACAAAAAAACAAAACCCAAAACCAGCAAAAGAAACCTCAATGCAGTGCTTTTTTTCCAGTTGCAGGATAAGAGCATCTGTATTTTGGATTTTTCATTCGGGTCCCTGAAATTGTATATTCAACAAATATTTATTGAGTCCCTACTATTTGCAAAATGGAGCAGAAGGAGTGGAAATATTATTGACTCGAAGCCAGAAGGCCTGTCTCCTACCAGTTGTTCCAGTTTTTAGATTTAAAAATAGTGATAATTCTTGCCTTGCCTAACTCGTTGGTGTGCTGGGCGGCTGGCGGGGTGGGGTGGGGGGGACACACATGATGCTTTTAAGACATTTATAAGGCTTTTGAAACTTTCAGTCTACCGTGCAAATATAAGTTACTGCTGAATGCCAAGGGTACAATAGGAGAAACCCTGGGGTTTTGGTTGTATTTTTTGGGGGGGATCTTATGGGTGGTTGGGAAGAAGATCATTGTTGCTTCCTCTTAGATTTTAGGTTTCATGCTAGGTTATATGTGAAAGAACTTCATAAGCCTGATTCTCACTCATCCCTGTTCTGTAAGGATGGGTAAATTGAGGCTAGCAGATGCTGCAGCCACTCAGCCAAGATCACTTAGCTAGCACCGGTCGAGACAGGCTCTGAGACCATATCCCGAGCCCAGGTGATTCATCCCCTAGCTCATCTGCTTGCTTGGGAAGCCCGATCACCATGGAACCACCTAGAAGACATTCTGCATGAGCGAAGCAGGCACTAATGCCATGGGAATATTGAGGAATTGCATCCCCTGTGCTGCGGTTTGGGGCACAATTTGTCAGCTCTCCCTCCGGGGTTCCAGCCTGCATAGTCGGTAAGACAAGTTAGGACTTTCTCACTCTCTGCAGCTGCTGCTTCCCAGACAGGAACTGAAACACGCCTAGCGGTCATTCATTCATTCCCAACTCTGACTTTCGTCTTTCCTGTGCCTCGGGGCACTTCCAGATTCTGGACCCCAAGCGGAAGTCCGTGTGTGAAATAGACACCCAGGGCAGCTTCCCAGCTATTTTGGTCTATGCTGGCTTGCCCGGCCTCATCTCCCGCCTGTCCACCCCCTGCGCCCCCCCCCCCAAAGTTATTGGAATGTCAAAGCAGGAGAATGAAGCCATGTTTCATGCCTTGATGGCAGCTCCAGCTCCGGGGTTGGCATTCACAAACGAAGAGGCAAGGGATGGAGGCAAGTAGACTCTGGCTACACCACAGACAGTCCGAGTAAATATTTTGTATGATGCATTAGTCTGTTTGACCAAAGCATCTTGAATTCTCCTGGACTTGGAGTGAAGTGTTTTTCTAACTTGAAATGCGTTTTTTTTTTTTTCAATTGAATGTATTATTACAGTTCTGAAATTACACGTTTTGTTCAGTGGCTTTGAAAGGTCAAGTCTGAGTAACAGGAGGCAATGGATTCTAGAAATATTAAAAATGGCACATAAGCAGAAGCAGGGCTGGAAGTAGGTGAAAGCTAGTTGGAAATTTTGATGTTTTCTTCATCATGGGAATTGGGGTTTGGGACATGAATTTTGATTTTAGAGATGATTTCAGTAAAGCATGATTTTTTTTGCATGATTTTATTAGTAATTAAAAATGAGTAATTTAACAATGCATTAAGGCATATCATATTATTTCCTTAATTACTGAGTGTTTCAGTGCCTCCTTAAAGGCTGAACTTGAGACTAGTGTCTCACTGGCCTGGCCCTGCAGAAGACATGCCTACCCATCCCACCAGGGATACGTGGACGTGAGAAGAAATCTTGTGTCACTCTTCTGCAATCAGCTCAGAGCCCTGTTGGGAATGCCCTACTGCCTCCCTCATCTCCAGAAAGCAACTTGGTGCTGCTTTGGTAACAGAGAAGTGTTTCTGCATGTCTGCTCTGGTTATAGAGGAAGAAATCCCACGGTAGAGACTGTGCGTGAGGTTGAGACCTGTACTCAAACTTGAATGTGGACACAACCACCAGGGACTCTCTAAAAGTGTAGATTCTGATTGAACAAGTCTAGAACAGAGCTTGAGATTCTGTGTTCTAAGCAAGGTCCTGGGTGATGTTGATGTCACTGGTCCTTGGACCACACTTTGAAGAGCCAGGTCTGCCAACTGATGAGTCACGGGCTGAATGTACCTTACAAACATGGTTTGTTTGGCCCTGCCCTTTAAAAAATATTAGCCAACCTTTCATTTACCTTTAAAAAGCTCCAGAATATCTGGTGACCTGGGACCGGTGTTCTTGCATGGTAACAAAAGACTAGAAAGAGTAGAAGCTGCCTCTTTAGATATCTGTTCTCCATTTCCGTGTGGTCCTCACCACACATACACACATCGAGCGCATACCTAACCCATTCCACTTCATGGGCTAGTGGCCTGGACGGTGCAGGCATTTGGATTCGGAACTCCAGCCTGCTTTTAGTTTGTCAATAGCATTGCCTTACATTTACCAAAATTGTAAACCCATCCATTGCCTCTCTGTCGACTCTTTTATCCATAAGCTATTGATCTATGTTATGTTTGTGGCATTATTAGCAACATACAACGTATCAAAAGGCCACATTTAAAATCAGCCTAGTGAGCAAGAGGAAACAGCGGTAATTCTAACCCTCTAAAAGGCTCAGACCTTAACGACTCTTGGATTTTGAAACTACTGGGAAATTTTATGTGTGATTAAGTTAAGGACTAAAGAATTAATAGGAGCACCATCTACTAGTTTGTGCTTGAATTTGGTATTTTGTAGCACTTGGAGCTGAAAGTATGGGATTATTAGATGGATTTACAGTCTACATATAAAAATTATACTCTGGCTCCTCTGATCTAAATGATAATTACCACGTAAGTGACTTTTGGGGCATAGGTATTTCAACTGCCTCGTTTTTGTCCATCACCAGCCATATCTAACTGCTTCTCAGGTTCTGTTGATGTTATTCCCCAAATATATCTCCATCCGTTCCCTTATCTTCTCCCCTAGCCACTGCTCTGGCATCATTTCTCATCTGGATCTTTGTAAGAGCCTCTTAAAAATCATTTTGCTTCCCTGTATTACCACTCTGCAAGTAGTTTTCTACCTTACTGTGGAAGTAAAAAGCAAAAATGTATCAAGTTTTTCTCGCCTTAGACCTCACTGACTCCACCACCCGTAAGACAAAATATAAAATCCTCAGTGGCCATGCGAGACTACGCCCTCTCCATCTGGTCACCAAGCTATCCACCACCTACACCACATATAACCCATGATCCATCCATGCTAAAATCCCTATAGCTCTGGGAATTTCTCACAAAGTATTTGTACCTTGCAATATAACATACTTGGCTTGGCACTTTCTGATCCCCAAGTGTATTCATTGCCCCAACAAGATATTCTGCTGTAGCGCTTATATACAGTGAGGTTCCACGTTACATGGACATTAAGTTCTCGTTGGAGCGTAGAGCAAAAATCAAGTGTGGTTAAAATTATCTCAGGAAATTCTTTATATCATGCATAACTGAATATATATAGTTTGGGGTATAAACAGAGCTATTTCTTCACTTGATCACCGGTTAAAGTCGTTGACTTATATTTAGGAATTCTAGAGGAACTTAATTTTGTTGGGCTTCAATTTACCCAGCTATGAAACGAGGGAGTTGAACTGAATAATCATCCAGGTTTAATATTCTACACCAAGAATCACACAAAAGTGCCAGGCAGAGAAAACATACAGATGCTGTGCCCAGGGTGCCAGGTACTTTGGAAGACTTAAAGCAAATAGTTGAGTATAGCAAGATAAAGAAAATTTTGAGGACTCCAGGGACACAGAAATTCTAGGCAGGCCAGCTTGGAGGGGGTCTTGTTCCTTAAAACAGAAGCAGTTGAGGGAGAAAGACAAAGCTGTTCTTCTCAGATAAGTGTCAGAGAGAGTTGTGGGTGGGAACGTAGGCTTTTGGAAGACACTGAGGCCTGAAAGTGGGGGGACAACAAGATAGCAAAAAGCTGTGTGGTACAATACGGCGCCTCTCCAAACTTCCTCGGGCTTTAAGAAAGTGACCAAACTCATCAGGCATCAAGTGATTGGGTTTTTTGAGTTTTTATCTGTGTTGTTGTTGTTATTTTTTTTTTCTCCTTTGGAAACTGACACAAAGGCTGTCGTGTAGCGTTTGTCTAAACCAAAAAGGCAATTGGTTTGAAGAAATAATTCAGGAAAAATCCTCTTAAAATAATTATGCCAGGAAAATTACCAAAAAAAAAAAGAAAAAAAAAAAGAAAAAGAAAGAAAGAAAGATCAGAGGCTTAGTCAAACTCTGGGTGATTCACATCAATCTCAGACCCCTCCCCGCCAAAACCCTTTCTGAAACAAAGCAGAGTCCGGAGTGGGAGGGAGATCTCAAGTAGAAAGCTGTGACTTTCTCTCATCCTGATGAATCAATTTTCCAGAGTAGTGACTTTCAATTCCCCCCAGACTATGTCCAAAGGGCTCCTTCTGTTCATGAGAAATCGCAGTACTGGAGGAAACTCATTTTTGACTCTTTTTCCCCCAGAATTGTTACGACATTTTCCATTTGTGAATTGTGGTTACTTTCTTGCATGCAGTATGCAGCCCCCACTATTCCTGACTTAACAATTGGCTTGATTTTTCTTTTTCTTTCTTGTTAGATGGATGTCTGTGGTCTTATTAGGTTCTCCTTGTTGTGAACAAGGTTCTAACTTTGAGCTTCGGAGAGCAGTCATTTAATCAATCCGTGCGCATGCAAGGCATATGTCCCATTTTACCCTGGGAGGAGATATAAAGAAATGCCTGCTCTGATCCGTGCCCTCCTAGGCTTATTACAGTGAACGTAATCGTACAGTGCAGTAAGCAAGCAGATCACGGCTCTTCTGATTTTACAGCTGGACAGTATCTTGAAATGCCTAGTGCGGCACTCATTTTACATAATATCTGAGATTGGTCAGGTCTCTGGGTTTCTGCCTAGGCCCGTATCATGGCAGAAGCAGGACCTCACTCCTTTCTTGTACTTCTTGTACTTCTCTTGTGCCCTCCAAAGCGGGGGTTACTTCTGCTAGACCCTCTACAACAGCTGACTGATAATATCGTTCCTTGATCTTATTTGCAAACCACAGGCACCCAAACCATAGTTTCTGCAGGGAGCAGGAAGACATTGAAGTGGCCGGTCTAAGACGTATTTTTGTAACTCATCCTTTCAGTTTATACATTCAAGGGGCAAACTTAAGCTTTGCTCTCATCCTCCTTCCCCAGAGCTTTGCTCCATTTTTCTCTCAAAATATACCGTCTTCTAGGAGCACCTGGGTGGCTCAGTGGTTAAGCATATGCCTTGGCTTAGGGTGTGATTCCGGGGTCCTGGGATGGAGTCCTGCACTGGGCTCCCCGCAGGGAGCCTGCTTCTCCCTCTGCCTGTGTCTCTGCCTCTCTCTGTGTCTCTCATGAATAAATAAATTATTTAAAAAATATGATCTTCTAGGCCTATCCTTTCTTCTTCTTCTCCTCCTCCTCCTCCTCCTCCTCCTCCTCCTCCTCCTTCTTCTTCTTCTTCTTCTTCTTCTTCTTCTTCTTCTTGTTGTTGTAGGGACACACATGTAGAGAACTATTTCTCCATTAAAGGAATAAAAATTGACTAACAATATGATAAATGGTGAAGGATAATTGTCTGCAGACTCCGTGTCAAGGATTGCTTGAGGATGGTGCAGGCAGCAGCAAATTGCAAAGTGTCTACAGGGGCTGCCACTACCCAACTATGGGCATTATGCTCATGTGGCAAAGTGGGCTCAGTATGACCTGCCAAATCTGACCCTCACTGCCTACTGCACTAGTCCTGACTCTTTTGCTTAATTTTGAAAAATCTCTATCATCTGGCCTCAAACTATCTAATCTAATTTTTTAAAAAGATTTTATTTGTTTATTCATGAGAGACACACAGACAGGCAGAGACACAGGCAGAGGGAGAAGCAGGCTCCTTGCAGGGAGCCTGATGTGGGGATCAATCCTGGGTCACCGGGATCATAACTTGAGCCGAAGGCAGACACTTAACCCATGAGCCACATAGGTGTCCCAAGTATCAGCTTTTAAATTAAATTAAGCATCAATAAAATGTTCAATCCAGTTCTTTAGCCCCACTGGCCACATTTCAAGACACTCAGTGCGGTTATCATATCGAATAGTTCATCCTTAGTTTCTTTCTTTTTTTTTTTTTTAAGATTTCATTTATTTATTCATGAGAGACACACGGAGAGAGGCAGAGACACAGGCAGAGGCAGAGGGAGAAGCAGGCTCCCTGCAGGGAGCCCCATGTGGGACTCGATCCCGGGAGTGGAAGGGAGACGCCTTGAGCTGAAGGCAGTCGCCCAACAGCTGTGCCACCCAGGCGTCCCTGCTGCTCTTTTTCAAGAGAAGTAGGAAATCCTCCCCCTTCACTGGGTGTGTGAGTGTGTGTGTGTGTGTGTGTGTGTGTGTAAGAGGGAGAGAAATCTGCTGAGTTCTAAAATGCTGACACTTTTTTTTTTATTTTTGTAAGGTCAACCGAGGACAAACAAAACACATCCATGTGCTAGATCCATGTGCTCACACGCTCCCGCAGGGGCCATGCTTTGCCTCCACTTTCTGGTGGAGGGCGGCGGGGGCGGGGGGCAGGATGCAGTGTAAGCATCCTGGTGCCCGAGATGGGAAAGATGGGTGGTCTTTGGATGCAGAAGGAGCAGTGAAGTAAAATGAACACCTTCTTTGAAACAGAGTTGTGTTTAAATCCCAGATCTATCATTTACTTGGTCTTTATTTTGGACAAATAAAGCAACATTCTTTCTCAGGATGGTTTCCTGAGGAAACGGACCTTCAAGCCAAAGTTATATGTGGGAGTTTTATCAGGGAGGGCTCTCAGAAGCACCACCAGCGAGGGCTGTGGAAAGCAGGACCAGACAGAAGGAGAAGTCAAGCTGTGACACAGTTACACCAGAAGGTCTTAGCTGACCCCATGGAGAGCTCTGCACGGGGATGGTCCTTCAGAAATGTCCCAAGTTAAGACAAGAGTTCCAGACTTTTCTTTTCTTTCAGTGAGAAGTCATAGGGTGCAGGCTATACCCTGGAACGGAAGAGCAATACCCTTCCAATTTAGGGGGAGGAATGACAGTGAGCTGTCCGCAGTCAACACCCTCAACAACAAAAAGAGTGAGTGCCTTTGTCTCCAGAATGGGGGCAGCTCTTGGGAAGGCACCTCTACAGCCTTTACAATCTATGAGTCTCAATTTCCTGTTTGGTGTAATTGGGATAAATATATTTATCTTCCTTGGGCATTATACAGGTAAGATACTATACCATATGCAGAGTGACCAGCACAGTACTTGGCACATATCCAGCATTCCATAAACTGTTATCAGTAGATATGAGCATGAATTCACGTCAAATGAAGTCAGAAACAACATGAACAAAGCCACGGAGGTATGGACAGGTACAAGCTTAAGATGTTAAACAAAACAAAGAAATAGGGAGAGTGTGCTTAACATAATTGGTCAATATATGGGGATATAGCACAGATTAGATAGTTTGAGGCCAGATGATAGAGATTCTTCAAAATTAAGCAAAAGAGTCAGGACTAGTGCAGTAGGCAGTGAGGGTCAGATTTGGCTCTAACCTGCTGAAGGTAGTCTGTGTTCAGATTCAAAGTGTGCTCCTAGGGCAGAAGATGACCCGTGAGCAACCAGCTTTCCTGCCTGTGGGTATAATGAGGCAAGCAATTTAGGGTAGATATAAAGAAAGGCTTTCTTAAAATGGAGAAGAGTAAAATGGTAATACTACTTAGAAGTAGTACCCTAGGCTACCCTAGATCTACGGACTGGCTTGGAATCTGCTTTTTTTATTTAGCGAGGTGGAAAAATAATTAAAAACTTTGGAAGTTTGGCTGGGGCCTCTTGGGATATACCTGGATGCTTGGGGGAGATCACTCTACTCCACCATCTCCACAGAATGGTATATAAGTCTGGGGGATAGAGTTACTGTCTGTAGCAAAACACAGGGAGTTTCATCAGAAGGAGAGAGGCTCAGGGCAGCCTGTTCTAAGTTCTGAGAGCATCACCCATCAGGAAATGGTCAGCTTAAAGGGTGGGCATCAAAAGTCAGCTTGCATCCTGCAAATAAAGGTCACTTTACTATCTCCACCTTAGGACAAAAATGCTCTGTGTGCTGCTCAGAGCCAGTGGAGGCGCAGGCAGGATGGCCCCACATCTCGTTCAATGGTGGCCACAGATATTTCCCGACAGAAGGTTCAGCTCAGAGTCACAGATGAGCATGAGGTTACACACAGAACTCACTTACATCTGAATCAATGAGACTTAGTTCTCAACTATAGGAATTTTTTCTTCTTTTTCTTTATCTGCCTCTTTTAAAAAATATCACTTTTGATCTTGGGTTAAAAAATGACTGGCTTGGAAGAGTTGGGATACTTGATCCTTAAAGAACATTTTTTAAATGTTGAGGATATGCCTGTTGAAAATATTCCCTCTGCAAAACCCGAGGAGAGCTCTTTCTGTGGATTTCCACCCAGCCCCCCCGAGCAGCGCCTTCCTCCCATAATGAAGAAATCATTTTTTACAATGTTCATTATGAAATAGGGAATGGCTTGAATTATCTCTCTCTGCAGGGACTTCCATTTATCTGGAATATTCAACCTAATTAGCTGCACCTACCGGTCAGGAGTAAAGAAGATAGCCAGGGGCAATCCTCATACGTTAAAAAAAAAATGCTTGTAGGTCTTTTAACCAAATCCTTGGTGACTATTCGGATGCTTAATATATTTACAAGAGCAAATAAAGAAAATATCGATGCATATAAAAATATTAAAGAATAGAAGTATTTATGTTTTTATACTTATACAATATAAATTTTATAACAATACTATATAAACATCAATATAAAAATGTAAACAAAGAAAATATTGATGAGGAAGTTTCTAAAGACATTATCTGGGGGTTGCTAGGGATGATATTTTAAATTAGTGTGGACGCCCCTAAAAAAGTAAGACATTTCAACGTGGAATAATATTTCCTCTTAAATGTTATAGTGTGTGTCTGTCTGCGTGGGTGTGCACACGTGTTTTAAGTGGACATGCTGATGTTTGCACTGTCTCCTGGCCAGCAAACACAATCCCAAGTATTAGCTGGTGATCACGAGTGTGCAAATCCACATACAGGTCAGGGACCGAGCCTCAGGGAGCCGGGAGCTGTTGCTGTGTCAAGCGTTAACCAGCTTGCCAGGGACACAGAAGCAAATGTTTTCACTCCCTTCACCGGATAGCCTGGAAAGATAACTCTGCATCAGGTAGTCACTTAAGTGGAACTGCTGGTGTAGGGTTACTGGAGTCTTTCCCCTTTAGTGCCCAAGGGCAAAGAGCACTGTTAATGACGCCTACACCGGAAAGCAGGTTAAGAGGGTTGACACCGACCTGTTGGCGGTATTACAGCTTAACACTTGGTGTCCTCTGACTCAATGCCTTAGATCCCAGTTCATGCTTTGTAGCTTCTCAGGAAACTGAAATGTAGACATCTGTAGGCGGAGGGAGTGGAATTGATGAATCATTGGTAGGGGAAAAAAAAAATGAAATACATCTTCGTTTCTTTGAACTCAATAATACCCAGTGCCTTGAAATGAGAATGTGGTAATTACAGAGATTTCAAAGCAAAACTATAGCCTGCGGAGGGTACGTGTGTTTTTACTCAGCGTTTTAACAATACCTTCATTGTAGGTGCGACAAGATACTGTACACAAGGGATGCTCATGGCATTCAGTGACAATAGTTCACGAGAACCCAAATCGTGACAGGACATGAAAGGTCTCCCATGAGTCCCATGATCAAATTTAAGAGAGTCTTGTCTCACCCACCCTTTATCAAGAAGGTGTCTCTTTCCCATGGGATCCAAAACACAGCCTCCCAAAAATATAAGACACAACAGTTACTGAAATACATGTTTAATTTTAGGCAGAAACAAAGGGAACCTCGAGTCTTGTTCTTCTCTACAATTAAGCTCATATGTTGTTTTCAATATGGCTCGAAGCACGCCAGGTTCCTTATGGATGGTTGGGTGGTGTGATGGTGGAGAGGCCGGGTTTTGGAATCTGAGCTCCCTCCTCTCACTTCTGTGATTCTGGCCCCACCCCAAGCCCCTTCGGACCTGCTTCCTTCTTTGCAACACGGAAATGAGGAGGTTTCCTTAAGGAGTAAACTGAGATGCTACATGGAAACTGTTGAGTCCAGTGACTGGCACATAGTAAGTGCTCAGTAAACACTGACATTCCAAATATTATTATTTTTCAGATATACAGGTGGAAGCCTGGGCATCTTGTAACAGAAGGGAGGGCTTTTCTTTTTTTCTTTTCTGTTTGCCTACATTCCCATATGGGAGAATCTGAAAACCGTTTGGAGCGTTTAAGATCATCTGGTCCAATACTTCCTTTTATACCACAGAAAAACTAAAGCCTAGAGAGGGGAATGGACTTGTTCAAAATCAGAGTGAATTTTGGGCAGATAAAGGATTAGCTAGGTCCAAAGCCCTCATATTCAGGGCTATATTCCTTTACCACATTCTTGATAGTGTTTGAGTACAGAATCATTAACTGCATGTTGTCAGTAAGTGGGAACACTGAGTCTAGGTCTTTCTTGCTAGCAACTAAGGTGAATGTTAGCATGGAATATTTTACTAAAAATCTTTATGTGGGTTATCGTTTTAAAAATTCCTTTGTTTAGGGATTCCTTTGTTTAGGGTGGCTCAGCGGTTGAGCATCTGTCTTCGGCTCAGAGCGTGATTCCGAGGTCCTGGGATGGAGTCCCACATCGGGCTCCCCGCAGGGAGCCTGCTTCTCCCTCTGCCTGTGTTTCTGCCTTTCTCTCTGTGTCTCTCATGAATAAATAAATAAAATCTTTAAAAAATTCCTTTGTTAATGTACACCAGTTCAGATCATGCATGAGTTTTGGGGCATATATGTCTGTCTGTAACCCTATGAGTATAATTCAAAGTGGCCAACACACTGAGAGAAGGAGTAACCTTTTACATGGATATCCGGGTTTTCTTATTTTAAGACACCTGGCCAACAATTCTGCTATTAGATGAACTCTTATGGGGTGAGTCAGACTCTCACTAAGAAGCTCATCACATGACACCATCAGATATGTTTTAAATAAGAATAAATCTCCCATTGGTTTGTTTGTCAACTCTGCTAGCTGTAACTATGCAAACCAAGGAATTAAGGAAATAAAATAGGAATATTTGTAAGCAACATGGGGAGAGGTTTCTAAATATGGCCCTTCTCTGGAAGAGTAGACCCAGGGAACAAAATTAGAACATTGGACACCCGCCAGGTTAGTTGAAGATGATAAACACCCAGGCAAGAGGAATCAGGAAGGTCTCAAGCATCACTGAATTTGGAAGATTTAATAACAACGTGCTTGATCTCACAGGTGACCATTGGTCGGCATGGCCTTCTTCACTCATCATGTTAGTTTGCAATAACACAGACAAATGTTCAGGAAGCCTCATTACAATGGTCACACTGGGGACAAGATCATGAGCAAATCAAGCCATCTCTGAAGTCTCATTATCTAATTAAAAGCGTTTAGCTGCAAGTAAGAAAAACTAGGTATCAAAGCCTTAATATCTCAAGAGCTTTATAGACATAAACGCTTCAAAGCTGGTTCAGCAGCTGAACAAATCAGAGCACTGGATATTCTATTGGAATTCTATGGAATTCTCTTAAACTTTCTCTCATGGTCCCCACATGGCTACATGGCTCCAGGCATCATGGCTGCCTTTGAGTGGGAGAGTGAGGCAGAAGCAAAGTCTATTCCCTCATGAACCTCTGTCTTATCTTAGAGGAGAAGCTTTCCCTGAAAAGATAGACTTCTCCCTGTGTCGGACCACTTCCAGCTGCAAGGAAGGCTGGGAAAGAGCGTATTTGCCAAGGAGAAATGGGATGGCTGGCAGGACTTGGAGTAGTCATGTTTTATTCCCTAGCACTGGACCCCAAGCACACTCAGGCTCTGCCAAGAAGGAAGTGAAGATGGGTTCTCGGGCAGGCAATGTCTGCCATGTCTGGCTTCATCAGTCTTCTCTTGCAACCTGGGGTCACAGGGAGGTTGGGGGGCGTTGGAGTGGCTGCCAGCAGAGGCAGAAAAAGATACTCTTGCAAGTTAACTGCCCATGATGATGGGTTATGTCTACCTGACCAAATGATAAATTTTCTCCTGCAAGACAAACAAAATCCAGTCAGCTTTTCTGTTCTCTCTTCACCTATAGTATTTCAGAGGGTGTGTTGAGTTTCAAGACGTCCTTGTTGTAAATCACACCGGTGAACAGTCATGTAATGACTGGCTCAGAAGTGACTCTGTGGCGTACAACCCAACGTGCTCTCTCGCAGAGCACAGCACCAGAGCCTAAAGGGCGGTTTAGTACTGCCTTAGGTTCAGGCTGTGATCCTGGAGACCCAGGATCGAGTCCCACATCAGGCTCTCTGCATGGAGCCTGCTTATCCCTCTGCCTGTGTCTCTGTCCCTCTCTCTCTCTCTCTCTCTCTGTCTCTCATGAATAAATAAATCAAATCTTAAAAAAGAAAGATACAATCTTTGTTGCTTTTCTATTTGTATTACTAACATTAATAATGAATCAATTATTACATTCATCGTTATTTACTAGTAATTACTTAAAATTGGATAATGCAAAGTGAGAGAAAATAAAAGTAACTTGGTGATAGCAATTATTATTATTAATATCTTCATGCATTTCCTTTTGTAGACATATGTTCCATATAAATATATTTAAAAATGGGATCAAGTTATAACCTATCAAATTTTTTATTCTGGGTAACTATTAAACATCATATTGTGATATTTACCTTAGCTTAACAAAATATTCCTAGAAAGGAATATTTGATATTTAATGATGCCTCTAATTCTAATTTTAAAAAGTCATCATAATTTAAAAATCCCTTTTCTACTTTTCTGCAAGTTGGTGCTTGAACAACATTGGGAATTGGGGCATCCTGCACCACATAGTCAAAAATCTGTGTATGACTTTTGATTCCCCCAGAAACTTGACCAGAAGCCTTACTGATGACATAAACAGCCAACAAACACATATTTTGTATGTGATATGTATACTATACTGTACCCTATATTGTAGTCTTACAAAAAAGTAAGCTAAAGAAATGCTGTGAAGGAAATCATAAGAAAGAGTAAATATATTTACAGTCCTGCATTGTATTTATTGAAAAATATCCACATTTAAGTGGACCTTGCAGTTCCAACCCCTGTTGTTCAAGGGTCAACTGCATATTGTCTTTTTTTTTTCTGCTTCATCTTGTAAGTTACATTGTAGTGAACATCTTTATACACAATTTTAAATATATATTTTATTATTTTTTAGGATAATCTGTGGCAGTGGAATTAATGGGTTAAAGGGTATGAACTTTTTTTAAATTGTAGGGAGAATATAAGAATCACAAACTTCCCCCCTTCTTTTAAATTGCTGTTATAATTTATACAGAGCAAAGTACAGCTCCTATATGGATCACTAATATTTACACATGTGTTCACCAGATATGGAATGCTGGCATGGGGGCACTTGGCTGGCAAGTAGACTAAGTGCCCAACTCTTGAAATTGGCTCAGGTCATGATCTAATGGATTGTGGGATTGAGCCCCACACGTGAGCTCTGTGCTCAGAGGGGAGTCTGCTTGAGATTCTCTTCCTCCCCCTCTGCCCCTCCCCCACACTTGCATGTACCTGCTTGTGTACACATGCATGAGTGTTCTCTCTCTCAAATAAATAAATCTTTTTTTAAAGAATGTTGGCATGAATATTTTAACATCTCAGTATTGATTTCATATTACATTACAACCTTGCTTTCCAGAAAGGTTGAACCAATTCACACTTCTTCTAACAGGATACCATCATTCTAATCATCTTTCTTAATAAAGGCTTGCCAGCACTGACTCTTAATGCCTTAAACTATCTGGTGTTTGGTGGGCAAAAAGATGATTTTAAGTTGCATGTCATTGTTTTTCTTAGCCACTTGTATTTCTAGTGTGCATTATCTTTTCTTACCTTTTGCCATTAAAATGTGATGTTGGTGGCATCATAATTTTGGAAGAGCTGTTTAAATTAAGATTGCTAACACTTTGTCTGACAGTTATTCAAATATTCTTTCCAGTTTGCCATATGCTTTTTAATTTTGTTTGTACTCCCTGATGACAAAAAATATTGTAAAAAAAAAAGTTCTCAGAGGTATTAGTGTTCTTTTTTATGATTTCTTCTTCTGAGTTTATCCTCAGGAAGTCCTTGCCCATTTTGAAATCATTTAAATAAACACCTATGTTTTCTTTCAAGAAAAGAAAAATGTAAGTCACTATTTAAATGATTTCAAGATCGTTTTTGAAATTTCCATTAAAATTCACTTGTAATTTATTTTAGTAATGGTGGAAAGAGTGTTACAGGTATCTCATGAGGCTATTTTCATCTTACATTAAGAGTTTATTATATATACTAAGGTCTATTTTAGGGCTTTCTTTTCCATTCTTTTGAAATTGCCTGTTGTAATTATTTTAGATTTATAATACATCTTAATATTTGGTTAGGCAAGGTCTTTCTCACTGTTTTTTTCTATATTTTTCTGCACTGGTCTTTCTTTCTTTCTTTCTTTCTTTCTTTCTTTCTTTCTTTCTTTCTTCTTTCTTTCTTCTTTCTCTTTCTTTTTTTCTTTTCTTTTCTTTTCTTTTCTTCTTCTTCTTCTTCTTCTTCTTCTTCTTCTTCTTCTTCTTCTTCTTCTTCTCTTCTTCTTCTCCTTCTTCTTCAAGAGGGAGAGAGAGAATCTTAAGCAGTGGGGAGCCTGCTGCAGGGCTTGATCTCATGACCCTGAGATCATGACCTAAGCCAAAATCAAGAGTCAATACTTAAATGACTGAGCCACCCAGGCGCCCTGCCTGTTTATTCTTCTAGATGAAAACTATTATCTTTTCTCTAAAACTCTCTTTTGCAATGAACATATAAATAGATTGCCTTCCCAATCAAAAACATCATTCATCTAGTTTCATATGCCAAAACCTAGTGTGACTGAGACAGCACTCAGGGTGCTCATTAGTCTTCATAGGCTTAGGATTAGGTGACTAGCTTTGGCCAATGGATTTTAAGCAAAAGTGACCAGAGTCCATTCCAGAACAAGGAAATCACAACTTGGGACACCTTTTTCCTTCTCTTCTGCAGAACCCTTTTGCAGAGCCAAGTACTGACATGACAACATCCTATCTTGAAGAAATCCTGGATCTCAGAGGCAGTCCTAACCCAAAGCAAGCTTTGCTTGCATAAGAGACAAATGTTTATTTCTTCAACCACAAGATTACAAAATTGATTTGTGGTTGTGTATCAGACTCCCTTATACCTTCATCTGTTTCCAAGACATTGAGGTGCCATTTGGGACACCCTCTAACTTCTCAGACCCCTAGCCAATCCATCAGCAAGTACAGAGCCTCAACCTTTCATACTTACCCCAATTCCAGTAATTCTCACCACATTCATTGCTAAAACCACAGACCAGTGGACTTGAAATGAGAGTTTTTCACATTTGTGGGGTTGCATGAACATTTTCCTGAAGGTACAAGAAACAGCTAGTCTAAGACCATTGATTTCTTTGTTCTTCCTCAAGCGCACATGCCTGAGAAAGATGCTGGGCTCATTCATGTCTTGGTGCTTCTCTTCTTGTGCCTCTCCATTCCCAGTTACCTTCTCCATCTTTTACAACAGAAGAGTTTGCCCAACACCCACTCCTGAGCTTGCACTGACATCTTGCCCTGTGGTCGAAGCCCCCTGGGGTTCCTTGGGGAAAAGAATAAAGAGGGATGCATCTAAGGACTGGCAAATATCCTCGGTCAAGCATCAGCTCCTGGTGCTCAAAAAACAAAGCAAAGCAAAACAAAGCAAGAGCAAAACAAAACATAACATAACAACAACAACAAAGAAAGAACTACCCTGGGCTGATAGATCATTTGAACCCATCTGAAAATAGGTTAGCTTGTCATATTTGGCATACAACCCAGGAGTTCAAATCATTGATATATCTTGCTATAATAAAACTTGTTTTATTTCCATTTATATCTTTTGGGGAATAAGTTTTTTCAGCACTTAGATCAATAAAAATTACAATTGGGATAGAATTGATGTTGAGCCCTGTCTCATCCTAGTGGTAAGTAAAAACCATCCAAGGAAACAAGAGCCCATTAGCTGCCTGAAAAAGATGCACTTCTAATAAACCTTATTTTTTTATGTCTAATCATTATTCAATAGCATTTGAAATGCTTTTATGTTATTGCAATCAATTGTGTGTTAATAATGTATTTATGGTATTGTAATCAATTGCATGCTATTGTGATCAGCTGCACATTAGAATTTCTGATATTCAATCAGAAAAAATTCAATCAGAAAAGAAATTGCCAGGAATTTATAGCCATAGGAATTTTTTTTAAATTAGTTTTTACACATACTTTTGATTCAGCGTGCTAGGATAGTCAACAAGAGACCTCAAACGTTAAAATATATTACATCAGGATAAAAATCTATAGGGAAATGTAATGAAAAGCAGAATGGAAATATGAGAGTTAAAAGATAAAGGAATAAACAATTGAGCATCATGCAAAGCTTGTTAATATACTTTTTTTGTTAATATACTTTTAAAATGAATGCCAGCATTAAGTGGTATTTAATAAGTCATGGGATTTAGAGTCAATTAATTATATTGAAAAATGTGACATATAACAATGTTATTTGAAAGTGTCAACATGTACAATAAGCAGAAATTACATGTTTTTGTAACTATGTACACTTAGATTGAAACATTTAGGATGTTAACTTAAAAATGTGGGAAGGAGCTCAAAGTTTGTCAAAGTCCTTTTTGGGTGAACAAGAGAAAAATGTTTAGAGACCATTGTCCTAGAAGAAGCAACCCTTGTCTGTTACGTGTGCTTCTACACTCACACCCTCACTGCTCCCTCTGCTGCTAGGCTGGCCCTTCCCACTGTCAATTCTCCACTCAGCAGCCACACTGGGTTGGTGTTTCTTTTTTTTTTTTAAATAATAAATTTATTTTTTATTGGTGTTCAATTTGCCAACATACAGAATAACACCCAGTGCTCATCCTGTCAAGTGCCCCCCTCAGTGCCTGCCACCCATTCGCCCCCACCCCCCGCCCTCCTTTCATTTCCCAGAGTTAGGAGTCTTCATGTTCTGTCTCCCTTTCTGATATTTCCTACCCATTTCTTCTCCCTTCCCTTGGGTTGGTGTTTCATTTTTTAAGTGAAATCAGATGTCTTTATTCCTCTGCTTGCAAACTTTCCTATGTCTTCCCATTGAACACAAACTCTTTCTCATAGTCTATAATGCCCTTTTCAGCCTGGCATATGCTATCTTATACCTCCTGTCTCCTTATTTGCTTGATGCTTGTCATTTTGAACTTTCTGATTCTGGAACATACCAAGATCATTTTGGCCTCAATGCCTATGAACTTGGTCTTCCATATGACTGTCAGGCTTGTTCCTATCCATCATTCAGGTAGCACTTACTCAGAGATTCTCCCTAAAACTCATTTGAAACTGCTTCCCTACCTACTCCCTTTCTACTTTCTGGCTTTATTATCCTTCACAGCACATAGGACCATCTGAAATTATGATATATATATTTCTTCCTAAGTTATTTTGGTGTCTCCCTCCATTGAATGTAAATTCCATAAAGGCAGGGGCTTTTGTCTATCTTGTTGTCCCTTTGTTCCCAGTTGGAGTAGAGCCTGGTACATACTAGGTGCTCAGTGAATAACTGTTAATGAATGAAAAGAAATAGTTGGAAACTATCTGTCTACAAACAAGGTTACATTTTTTCAACATAATGTGTAGACTTTAAACTCATGTTTAAAAAAATTTATAATAAGTGAAAAATTCAAAAACTTAATGTTTAGTGGAAAAGATACAGAATTAAGATATTTATATCTGTGTCCATATCTAACTTTTTAAAAAGATTTTATTTATTTATTCATGAGAGACACAGAGAGAGGCAAAGACACGGCAGAGGGAGAAGCAAGCTCGATGCAGGGAGCCCAACGTGGGGCTTGATCCCAGGTCTCCAGGATCACGCCCTGGGCTGAAGGCAGTGTTAAAGCGCTGAGCCACCTGGGCTGCCCTCTGTGCCCATATCTAAATCTGTATATCATCCCACAGGGTGAGATGAAATGCAATTCCATAAAAAGAATAATAATAGTTTCATGGTTATGGGTTGCTTTGTGCTGTGTTTTAAAGGAGTACTTGCATTATGTAGGAAGTTCGAAGTTTGAAAAGATTAAAGAAAGGTCAAAGATGCCACGTGGCACTAACTTAAAAAGAATCATATTAATATACAGATACTGTCTTAGAAGCTCTAGTATCCTTGAATCTAATTCTCAGGAAAGTGTATGAAGTCCATATGTACCAGCCAAGTTAGGCTATAGTAACAGATAATTCCCAAATGTCAGAGGCTTAAAATGGATTAGCCAATTATGGCCCATCAGGCAGATATGGCCCGTAGCCTATTTTGGTATGGCCTACAAACTAAGAATAATTTTCATATTTTAGCATTGTTTTAAAAGAAGAAGGACATGTAATGGAGATAGGCTGCAGAAAGTCTAAAATATTTACTATCTTGCTCTTTACAGAAAAAAATATATTGACCCTGGTTTAATACTGATTTAATTCTTGCTCATTATGAGTGCCCATTATGTGTTGCAAGAGAGGGCTCTTCTCATCCTTGCCCCTCCTGGACCCAGGCTGATAAAGCAGATGCCATCTTGAATATTGCTGGTCACTCTGCCAGCAGGCAAGAGGGAGCTTTGGGAGTCACATACTTACAATTAAACCTTAAACCCAGAAGTGACATATGTCATTTCTGCTCACAGTTCATTGACTGCAAGTAATCATGTGGCTCTCCACAATCCTAAGAGGCCAGGAAGTGGGGCCTGGAAGGCAGGAAATGACTGCTATCCCATGAGAGGAGCCAGAGACTGAGGGCCACGGGAGTGAAGTGAATCTGCAAGGCCCACAGCCAGTTTTAGAGGCAGAGAGTAACTCTAAGTCTTATTCTAGTGGTTTCTGGTGAATATGATGATTGCATCTCATAGCATGGAACCAGTCAATATTGGAAATCACTTAAAGTTCCACAGTTTATTTAAGCATTTGAGAAACAGAGTTTTTAAATAATTAAAGCCATGATAAACTGGAATCAGAACTGAAGTCATAAACTCTCAGATCTATAGGGGCCAGTCAGGCAATGGGAGCCACGGGAATACATACAGCAGGGAGTAGTGGGGACTGTGGTGAACTAGAGGGTGCATGCCCATCTCAGGAGGGTGGTTGCTATTCAGCTCCAGCTGATTCTGGCCAGCGTTGGGAGATTTTTATTTTATTTTACTTTGAAGAAGAAAATATTAATCTGGGTTTTTATGGGAGATCATCCAATTTTTTTTAATTGGCAACAAATTTTGAAAATTTACAAAAATGGTTTCTCTCTCTCTCTCTGTCTTTTATCCCCCTTATGTTCATTTGTTTTGTTTTAACTCTAGAGAACAACCTAGGGGTTGCTGGCGGGAAGGTGGGCAGGGGCATGGGTTATGTGGGTGATGGGGATTAAGGAGGGTACTTGTTATGATGAGCTCTGGGTGTTGTATGACAAATCACTAAATTCTATTCCTAAACCAATGTAACACTGTATATTAATTGTCTGGAGTTTAAATAAAAACAAAAAAGTCAATTTACAAAAATGAACAGACCCAACAAAGCAATGCCTGTGGTGAACTTTCATCTGAAGGCTTTGAATTTGAAAATCCGGAGCAAGGGAACTTGGTTTTTCCTGTAGAAGATGGCTCTACCTGCTTGGGCTTGGTGCCTTTGGAAGGCTGCCCCTTGAGTTTTCTGCAGGTTAGCTTGTGGTTCAGGGCAGTGATTGTCTTGCCTCTTAGCACACCCATTCCTCCCTCTTCATCTCTTCCCATGGCTGCAGAGGAGGCTTGCAACTCTATCCCAGGTCCTGGAGGAAATCTGGAGGGTGATTCACCCAAGCTGGGCTCACAGTGGTTCAACCCTGCAACTTCAGGTTCTCTGAGGAGGAAGTGGCTGGGCGCTGTGCTTTCCTTGGAACAACCAAGTGCTGCGCTGTTATCGGTGATGTGCCCTGTGACTAGCCATGGCTGCTGCAACCTCCTTCCCAGGAGCGAGAAATCTGACAGTGCCCTGTTGCGGTGCCCTGGATACTGGGCACATGGCGTATCTCATTTTCTGCTTTCAGGTCTGTCTATAGGAATCCTATTGGCATTCACACGCGGGCAAGAGACTCACTCCTCGGGGCAGTCATTGACCCATGAGATATGAGAGGACATGGATAAACACTCCTCTCCTCAGACCCCATGCAGATAAGGCTGAGGAACATTCCAGAAACTCCTCAGAGATTCCGAGAAGAATCAAGCCCAAGGCAGTTACCATCCTGATAAGTCATCCTCATATTAGCTTTCCTTCTTTTCCTGAATCACTTTCCAATCCCTCACTGAGGGTTCCTGAACTCATGTCCCATAATAAATCAGCTGCACACAAACCCTTGTCTTAGGCTTTTCCTACTTGGTGAAACCAAGTCAAGACAAAAGGAACTCAATAAATGTTGAATAATTAAAAGATCCATACATAGAAATGAGGGCTTGCAATTTGCTGCAACAGGACCATCCACAGGGGCGCACTGATTCTAGTGGAGGACGTTGCCTTTGAATACTGCAGGAAGAATCTGCGGATTGTAATTCCAAATTGCATGAAGAATAACAGGCTTCCCTGGAATCATTCCACTCCAGGATGGACTCTCTGCTTTTTTGGCAGAACACCCTCTGCCTCTTGGTTCTGTCCATCCAGGCATCAATATCCCACTTTCCCAACAAACTAAATCCTCCCCCTTTCTCCAACAGGTCACTGATTTGTGGAAACCCACTAGGCCTGTGATAAAAACCACCACAGGTGCCAATTCCAATGCTGCTGGTCATGGTCTGGAGACCTGGGCGGAGGGATCTGAGGCTTGCTGTAGAATCAGGGAAGGGTGATCCGAGTACCCAAGGGCCCGGGAAAGGAGGTGATGACACTTGTGCCACACGTTTGCCCTCCACACACAAAGCCATCTGCTGAGTTTCTGAGCTGTTGGTTATAAACACACCCTCTTTGAAAGCAGAGTTTACGATTATTTTTATCAAATCACATATTTTGAATTCACTAACGACAACTTTAGACCTGGTCTGTCCTAGCATTTTGCCCTTCCCCACTATCATTTCAACATCTGCCCCCAGTTCTGTATCGCCATGTGAACTAAGTTTTTTTTTTTTTTTCATCATCCTTAAAACAGTCTGCTGAGCTTAAAGAATTACAGTATTTGGTCCAAATAACCCAGGAAGACGCCACATGCATTTATGTGTTATAAAAACAGAGGCTCCTAGAATAGCATGTTTAGAAATTAGAGATGACAGACATCTAACAGGTCATTGGCAGCCCTGTACGATTTGGCTTAATGTCTGGTATTTCTACAGAATTTCTTTTAACGCTGCCTATTTTACCAAATATTTCTGTCACACCTATGAGGAAGGTTGATTCATGTATTCTTTTTTTTTTTTTTAAGATTTATTTTTTTGAGAGAGAGAGAGAGAGCAGGGGAAGAGGCAGAGGGAGAGAGAGAATCTCAAGCAGCCTGCTGCGCACAGAGCCCAATGCAACATGACACCAGGCTCGATGCCACAACCCTGAGATCATGACCTGAGCCCAAATCCAGAGTGGGTTGCTCAACCGACCGAACCACCCAGGAGCTCCTGATTTGCATCTTCTCTTCAGGCATATTTAGAAGGCCACTGCCTCGTGGAGCTTATGTCAGCTCCTTGCCTAGCTTTTATTTATTTATTTAATTTTTTTTTTAAAGATTTTATTTGTTCATTCATAGAGACACACACACACACACACACACACACACACACACACACACAGAGGCAGAGACCCAGGCAGAGGGAGAAGCAGGCATCATACAGAGAGCCTGACGTGGGACTCGATCCTGGGGCTCCAGGATCATGCCCTGGGCTGCAGGCGGCGCTAAACCGCTGCGCCACCAGGGCTGCCCCCTTGCCTCGCTTTTAGCTCTCAGAAAATGTTCTAAAGCATCATCAAGTTATTCTGTTTGCACAACAATCACAATAACACTTAAACACAAATATTTACCCGGGAGGTGGTTCACCAAAGCAGTTTACAACACACACACACAAAAGCTTCAAGCAGTCTGAACGTCTAAAAACAAAGGATCGATTAAATAAGCTTTTGTTACGTCTATGACATATACTCCTAGGCCGTCATTACAAATGATGTAGATGCAAATTTATCAATTTCAAATAATGGGTACAATAAAGACTCGAAAGTGACAAAAGTAGATTACAAAGTAGTAATGTACACGCTGCCCTGATTTTTGTTGGCATTTGTATATTTGTTTTCCAAGTTTGAAATGTTATATACTATAAACCGGTTAACACCAGCTAGTGCTGGTTGCTGAGATTATGAGTGCTGTTAATTTTCCTATGTGTATTGTCTGGCCCTCCTAATTCATCTATACTGGACATGGAGGGCTTTTTATAAATGGAAAAGAAATCATTTTAACGAGGAAAACGGCTCGAGCCCCTTCTTTCATTTTAATACCTGGGCCAAGAAGGGTCAGTCCCCGTAAGTTCATTCCAAGACAGCCACTGAGATAGGAACTTTACCAATCAATATTTTCCTTTCTGCTCCCTGGCAGCGTGTGCTAACTGATAACCCCTCTGAAGAATTTTCTGGAGTTGGATTGCAAAAGCCCCACTTTGGGCCTTGCTAGCTTCAGCCAAGGTGTCCTCTGTGTTTTGTTAATTCTGCTCGGTGCATATTCTAACTCTTTCAAGCCCTGGCTTGAAAGAACCAGTGCTCATTTAAGCAACTGGGATCCAGGTGCAGACCAGAATCGGTGTCCCCCAGAAACCCCCGAAACGCAGGGTTGCAGTCCTCCGGCCGCCTGCAAACCCAATCCCTCACTCCATGGACAAAGGAGACAGCCTCCCCTATAAAGTTACCCCCTGGGATTGCAGGAGCTCTCCCGTGTGCTCACCTAAGCTTTGTTTATATCCCTTTGAACAAAGACCCAGAAAACCACCCGGGCAGAAAGGTGTGCCCAGAGCTGAGTGTGTCTCGGGGAGCCCTGCGCCGAGTGTAATGTAACTCTCTCCCATCACCTCCACCACCCTGCACACCCCACCCCCCCAACTTTCTAAAACCCAACAGATTACAAGTGTTGTTAAAGGTTACTGAACTAGAAAAACAAACCATATGCCATGGCTGGTGCATTCCTAATTACAGACGAGACTGTGTTGAGAACAATTGTTCTCGTACCTCAACATTTCTCTGAGCCCCCACCAGGAAGTGGGCTGTTTCTCTTTGGCCACTCAGAAGCGAGGATTACGGACAATCCAGCAAGTGCTCTCAGCTTTCTTTTCCATCCCAAACTAATATGAAACCATTTCTCAAGTATCAGCTTTTCCAACAAAAGTCTTTAGCGGCTGCCACTGCACCATGAAAGCCAGCTCCCCAGACCTGAGCCCCAGGTATGTACCCTCTCCCGATCAGATTCCAGCGGAGAATTCCAGGCTGTTGCTGCTTTCAAGGGGAGGATGGAACATGGAAGCTGGGGCTGTTCCTGTCGAGCAGGAGCCTGTAAGTTAACACCACCGATCCTTCTCCTTGTCCTTTTCTGTTGTGTTTTCAGGGGTAAGCGGCTTAGTGGGTTCGGCCCACTGGGTCTGCAGCCCTTGACCCGAGGTGAAAAGGAGCCGGTTGGAGAGAGCAAGCTGGATGGACATGATGGGTGGCATGGTCCTTGGTGGGGGGGGGGGGGGGGTGAAAGGGGGTTTCATTCTGTCTCCGCTCCCATACGCCTGGATCAGCAGAGGAAGCACAGGGCTCCTCATGCTGTCTGTGTCACCCGGCCCATTTTCCCCTGTGCATCCACCTCCAGGATGACACCCTCTCTGGGATGGTCACCCCCCCCACCCCAGGCCTCATTGTCAAAGGGAAAAGAAATGAGAGAAATGAAGGACCCCCCCCCCCCAATACTCTCATTAACACCAAGGGAGACATGGAAAATAGGAAAACACCTGGCCTTGCACTCGCTAGATGTTTGCTGTGGAAACAATCTGTTCGTTTTTAACGAGAAATGACATCATCAAGTGTTCGCTGCCATCACGACGGCTCCTTGATCTCAGGAGTCGTACTTTCTGGGCTCTGCATACGACTCCAGGATCGCAGGAGGCGACTTTCTAGACCAGAGAAGATCGGGCTGCAGGAGAGGAAGGTGGCCTGCAGGCCAGGGCTTGTGCCGATGGCGTCAGGGCCCCCTTGTCACTGTGCCAAGCCTGCGTCTTTTCTGAACACCCAGTTCTTGCCAAAGGGCCGAGGAGCTATAAAGTGCTTTAAAAACATTGTATTTTAACAATGCCACGCAGCAAAAAAACGGTTTGCTTTTAATGGCCATCTGTATAAAGTCTCTCTCTCTCTCTCTTTTTTTTTTTTTTATTTAGGAAAATCTATTTTAAATTAAATATCATAAGCCCACGAGCCATAGCAAACAATATTTTGGGCCATATGCTCTGAATTAATATGCCAAACATTGCAACCTCGGTTTTCTTCGTAGAAAGTCGCCCCACCCTGATGTGGGCCACGGTGAGCCTGGAGGCCGGGGTGGGGGGGAGGAATTTTCAATAAGACCACTGAGGATAGGATGGTGGCTAGGAACCAAAACCAGGCTGCCCCCAGAGTGATCCCTCTTCTGAGTTATCTCAACTCACATCCACTCCCCCCTCCCTCCCCTTTTTTTTTTAAGATTTAATCATGAGAGACAGAGAGAGAGAGGCAGAGATACAGGCAGAGGGAGAAGCAGGCTCCCTGCGGGGAGCTCAATGTGGGACTCGATCCCAGGACCCCGGGATCATGACCTGAACCAAAGGCAGATACTCAACCACTGAGCCATCCAGGTGCCCCCACTTCCCTTTTAAGAAAGACATTCCCTCTGAGGCCTATATTTCTCCCTCGCCTTCATCCCAGCAGTGCCAGCAAGGCAGCCACACTGTAGCTGACTTTGGCAAGTTGCTGGCATCCTTTCATCGGTCGCTTGCCCTCTGCTGGGGTGATAATGGTTCGAAAGCAAGTCCTTTCCTCAGGTGCTGGGCAGAAATGGAAACTCGGTGTCCATATCCCTGTGTGGGCCACTCTGCCCATTGCCCCCTGCTGATGTCCTTCTGTTCAGGCTTCCAGTTCCTTCTGCAGCTCCCCTACTAATGGAAGGCAAAGAGCAGCCTGGCTATCCTGGGGAGGCTGGGCCCCATGGTGCCCAAGAATTTAGTGAGTTGTTGACACTTGACGGAGGTGGGGGGTTAAGAGGATTCACTTAGGAGTGGTCCAGGTGCCTTTTCTCTTTGCAAACTTTGGGGGACTGGTTGCATGGGAGTTTTAGGTGCTCTAACCCCTGGGTAAGAATATCGGATTCTTTACTACGAGATCCCAGGGCTTGATGGCACTTGGCTGGCACTTCTTCTATAGGGGCAGTGGCACCAGGAGTTGCTTCAGGCTGTGGATAGCCTTCTGCATGGGGACTTAGAAATCATCCAGCCTTGAGATCTGATCGTCTGTTCTTGCTTCTTGTGTTTTCTCTCTGCTAATTTCTTCTTTCTTTTGTCCCATTTTCACCCAATCTACCATGTTTTTCCTTTCCTTTCCTTTCCTTTCCTTTCCTTTCCTTTCCTTTCCTTTCCTTTCCTTTCCTTTCTTTCTTTCTTCTTTCTTTCTTCTCCTTTTCCTTTTCTTTCTTTCTTTCTTTCTTTCTTTCTCTCTTTCTTTTCTTTCTTTCTTTCTTTCTCCCTGGTTTCTTTCTCCCTACTTTTTTGAGTTTCTATGAAACCTACTATAATTGTTCTTAATATCTAGGATTAATTTATTGCTATTTTTTTAAAGATTTTATTTATTTATCCATGACAGACACACACACAGAGAGAAGGAGAGAGGCAGAGACACAGGCAGAGGGAGAAGCAGGTTCCATGCAGGGAGCCCGACGTGGGACTGGATCCTGGGTCTCTAGGATCACACCCTGGGCCGAAGATGGCGCTTAACTGCTGGGCCACCTGGGCTGCCCAATTTATTGTTATTTTGATCCCTGCTAAGTACTATCTGATTTATGAGTATCATTGTCAAAACTTACAACAGAAACTTGGGTATCATCACCCCTCTTTTAGAGATGAGAAAATGGATTCTGAGGGAGTTTTCATGAAATGCCTGAGAATCCACATCTCATAGTTGTGGGTGCCAGATCCAGCCTGTATCTGTTCCAGAGTTCATATACTTTCTCCTGTGCCCTAATGGTGGTCCTAGTCCATATTTAGGTCTCTCTCTCTCTCTCTCTTTTGTAAAATACCTTACCACTGTCTTTAAGCTCTATTGTCCAAGTTATAAATCTGCTATGGGGCCACACAACAGGATGAATCAAAGCAAGTGGTCAATTCCACAAAATAAGGAGTACACAGTAGACCAAAAGTCTCTCTCTATTATCCCTACTTCATGCTGAGTTTAAAAATCATTTATTCGAGGTGGCCTTGTCTGAATCACTACTTTCTCTTTGGGTCTGTGGCTACTTTCCATCACTCTCTACCTCTCATTGCAGTTATTAAAGATTAGAATTAAAATTGTATTTCACATATCTCTCATCTACTAGACCGAAGTGTCCATGGAGAAAGATCATGATTGTCTCGTTCTTTCTTCCATTTGGGTATTTCTTGGTCACCACTTCAAAATACCCTCGGCTCTACCTCTTGTTCCAGCTGGGTGACTAGTTCCTGGCAGGCCTTGACAGGTTTTGAACAATTGTGATTGGGTGTTGTCCAGCCTTAAGCCTTGTGCTCTGGACATGGGGGAAAGGACTGACTGACTTTCCCAGGTAAGTTTCCCTTTGTCAGCTGTTTTCCAGTTGTTTCGGCAGGTATGTGGCATTGGTGGGGGATCAAAGGGCAGGAAGAAGGGAGAAGCAGGGGTATTTCTCCCCCTGTCTCTCTGCCTCTGATGCAGCTGTGACAGTAGCTAGGGGGAGGAGTCTGTGGGTATAGCTCTCATCCTACAGTTCCTCCTTCTCTGGTCCCCGCTTCTACTAGATAGTATCTGCCACTGTTCTAACCCACATGGACACCCTTTCCTTTCATTGAGAACATGATCATTGTGGGTTGAACTGTGTCCCTAAAAAAATAGTATGTCCAAGTCTTAACCCCTAGAGCCTTTGAATGTAATCTTATGTGGAGACAGGGTCTTTGTAGATGCAATTAGTTAAGAGGAAGTCGTACAGGATAGGATGGATCCTCATTCTATATGACTTGTATCGTTGTAAGAAGAAAAGAGGACAGAGATCTGGAAAGGGATACACCATGTGAAGGTGGAGGCAGAAATTGAAGTGAGACGCCTGAAAGCCAAGGGACACCAACAGTAGCTTCTGTCATTTCTGCTTTCTGTCCAAGAACTTGAAGGATGTTCTTCAAGAGTGCATCTTTGTTCAGAGTTGTCTCATATTTTAAAATCTGTTAGTTTGCTAAACTGCTAAAACAGAGTACTATAAACCGATGGGTGAAACAATAGAAATTTATTGTCCCACAGTGCTGGAGGCAAGAGGTCTGAGATCAAGATGTCACTAGGTTTGGTTCCATGCAAGTTTTTTTTTAAGATTTTATTTATTTATTCATGAGAGACACACAAAAAGAGGCAGAGACAGAGGTAGAGGGAGAAGCAGGCCTCCTGTGGGGAGCTTGATGGGGACTCAATACCAGGACTCCAGTATCATGACCTGAGCCAAAAGCAGATTCTCAACCACTGAGCCACCCAGGTGCTCTCCATGCAAGTTTTTATATTGTTAGCACATGCGAAGGAACCCATAAGCAATATATAGCATAGTTTTACATTTTAAGAAACTATTATAAATGGTTTCATACTCTATGTGTCCTTCTACTAGGATTTATCGATGTGAAAACCTCTAGCCCTAATTCATGAACTGTGCTAGAACAAACGCTCTTGGACTAGTCCCATTGTGCTTACAAATGGGTTTCTGTAGGGTGTATGTCTATTTTCAACTTTTCTAAATTTTGCCAAATCTAAAATAGTTATCCTACTTTATTCCTCTATCAGCAGCAGCATAGGAAAGTTCATGCTCTACCTGTCCACTAGCATTTGGTCTTGGCAGAGATTAGATTTTTGGGTCAAATTTATTTGGTTTTAATTTGGCTTGTACTTCCTTGCTAATTCTGGAGGAGACTGAAGATCTTTTTACATATTTACAGATCATTTAGGTGTACTCCTCTGTTTATCACAGGTTCATATCCTTTGTTCTTTAGACTTTCTAGATAATTATCCTTGTTGGTTATGTGCATTGCAATTATCTTTTTGTAGGCTGTGGCTCGTCTTTTTTAAAAGTTTTTTTGTTGTTGTTATTTATTTGACACAGAGAGACAGAGAGAGAGAGAGAGAGCAAGCTAGAGGCATGAGCAGGGAAAGGGCAGAGGCAGAGGGAGAAACAGACTTCCTGTTGAGCAGGGAGCCCAACATGGGGGTCCATCCCAAGACCCCGGGATCGTGACCTGAGCTGAAGGCAGATGCTTAACTGCTTAACTGACTGATCCACCCAGGCTCCCCTTGGCTAGTCCTATCACTTGGTTTAACATAATATTGTTGTTGTTGCTTTACAGAAATTTTAATTCTAATGTCATCAAATTAATCATCTTTTTGCTTTATGGCTTGCACTTTGTGTAACTTGTTTAAGAAACTTCTCTTTAACCTGAATTACTCTATCCAACCCTTAAAGACTCCAAATTCCCACCACTTTACTTGGGAACTAGTTCCTTAACACCTTCTAGAAAAATATTTGGGCTTCCAGGGGAAGGGGACTGTCTTATGCATGACTCTCTCTAATACTCTCTGCCTCTTCCATTGTCTAAAACTCCTGCTTTTTTCTCAGATCTCCCCTCAGAATCTTACCTAGTATTTCCCAAAGTGTGTTTTTCAAGATTTAGATCTGCAAAATAGCTCACAATAAAAGGGATCTGTGGTCAATTAGGTTTGGGGGAAACCCTCATAATTATATAATGAAGATAGAGCATGTTAAAGGCTCTGAAAAGTCCTGCAGCAGAGAAACTGACCATAGCAAGCCCGGTGTTTCTCACTTGACCACTGACTCTTCTTTTGGGTAATATCTATTATCATATTGTAGAGCTAATATTTTCTTAAATAGATACTCCTTGGATTGTTGCAAGTCTTTATTTCAGGGGTTCTGAAAAAGTTGATTTTGATGAGTTTTGCTTCTCCTTTCTGGAGGAGCAGATTTTCAAATTTCCACCATTTTGGAAGATTTGCCTCCTAGAAATAATATTTTAAGGTAGACTAATGCTGAGGTCTCCTTTTCTGCAAAACCATGTATCAAAGCTGTATTTCTCACTCTTTTCTTCTTCAAATTCCTTTGCATACAGGGTGTCTCTTGAATTGTGTAGGGATTCGTGCAGCTTCCTGGTGTCCATGCATACAACAGTAATTGTGAAAAGGACTATTACAATCACCTTATATCTCTCTAGAAGATAAGAATTGCTGGAAGATAAGAATTGCTTCTAGAATTGCTAGAAGATAAGAAGGAAAAAATATTGGCAGGGATGTAAAGAAAAAGGAACCCTCATGCACTGTTGGTAGGAATGGAAATAGGTGCAGCCACCCTAGGAAACAGTATGGAATCTTCTCAAAAGTTAAAAATAGAAATATCATACAAATTCAGTAATTCCACTACTGGGTATTTACCCAAAGAAAATGAAAACACTATTGCAAAAGGACACATGTACTCCTATATTTTTGCAGCATTCTTTACAATAGCCAAGATATGGAAGCAGCCCTAGTGTTCATTGATACATAAATGGATAAAGAAGATGTGTGTATATATAATGAAACATTATCCACCCATCAAAAAGAATGAGATCTTGTCATTTGTGATAACATGGGTGGTCCTCAGGGGTATTACACTAAGTAAAGTAGGTCAGACAGAGAAAGACGAATACATGTGATTTCATTTCTATGTGGAATCAAAAAAAGTTAAACAAACAATAAAAACAAAACAAAACAAAACAAAAGTAGAAACAGACCCATAAATATAGAAAACTAACTGATAGTTTCCAGGAGGGGACTGGGAAATGGGCAGAAGGGATGAGTGGGAGATACGGGCTTCCACTTATGGGATGAGCAAGCCACAGGGGTGAAAGATTTGGCACAGGGAATATAGTCAATGGTCTTGTAGTTGTGTTGCATGGTGACCGATGGTAGCAATATCTATAAACTTTTCAAATCACTGTGTCGGGTGCCTGAAACTAATATAATATTGAGTCTCAACCATACTTCAGTCTAACAAAACTGATGGTTGGAAAGTGGCAAAAACACAATAAATATAGCATAAATTATTTAATGATGGTTAAAAAAGAAAAGGACTTACATGCTTTTCCCTTTTCTAATTATTTAGTAAAGTTTAACACTTTTTTTTTTCCAGAAAGCCAGAAACCAGATCACACATTGGTTGTACTTTCCGCATGCTTGTTAATAGGTGAGTTATTGGACTTCAGGACATATTTTCCTATAGAAACAACATTCTACACGAGTTTGCCAAACTCTAATGTGCATACAAATCACCCAGGGTGGCAAGGGGGCTTGTTAAAATGCAGATTCTGGTTCAGTACGTGTGAGGTGGGGCCTGCGGTTCTGCATTTCTGAGCAGAATGACCATGCTGATGGTCCACATATCATACCATGGGGAGCAGTGTTCTACGAGGACCTACCATATGGAATGCTGTCTCTGTGGGAAATACACTAGATTCTCATTTGGGGAAAATGTATTTCTGAAATATCAGATATGGGAATAATGCATGGCGAAAGGGCTCCAGAATTCCATCAGAACTACAGGTCACCCACGACACAGATTAAGGAAGCTCTTGGGGGCTGCTTTGTGAATCAACAACTAAATGATCTCCTTGTGTGCATGGTATGTACTCACTACTTTAGGACCTCAGACTATCTAGCATAGTGCTAGGAGGGGCTGGATGTAGGCTAGTTGTTTAATTTCTGGATTGGGATAACTAATGCTGGTTGGCTTATAATGTGTAGTAGGCCCTCCCCCGAGTTTAGGATAAAATCTAACCCCTTGTTAGGGCCTGCCATACCCTATACATCTGACCCCTGCATGTCCCTTTGACTTGACCCTCTACCACACGGTCCTTTGTTCGTGGCACTTCATCTACTTGAACCTTCTTCCTGCTTCTCATTATCCTAAACTTGTCACCCTTAAAAAAATTCAAAAGTTTATTTATTTATTTTAAAGCTTTTATTTATTTGTTTGAGAGAGAGAGAGCGAGAGAGCGAGAAAGCACAAACAGGGGCAGAGGCAGAGGGAGACGCAGCTTCCTCGTTGAGCAGGGAGCCTGATGTGGGGCTTGATCCCAGGACCCTGAGATCATAACCTGAGCCAAAGGCGGACGCTTCAACTACTGAGCCACCCAGGTGCCCCCCACTCCCACCCCCAAACACAAAATTCAGAGGCTATTTGTCCTTGTTGTGTCATCTACCCCGAAAGAGAGTGTTTAGATGTTCATGCTTCTGGGTCCTGTTTGTCATTCATGTATCAGCTCAGATGTCTTCTCTTCAGGGAAACATTTTATGACCTCTTGCTCCACCACCGACCATCCTCTTTTATTCCTAGCATTACTACTAACTTAATGGATTATAGGTATTTATACATGTAGTGGAAGCTACAGGCCCTGACCAGATCACCTTGGCCCACTAGGGGGGCCACTCCCCAGCGGCTGCATGTTTTCAGTACTAACGGCCCACAGTTGCACTCTTCTCCCTAGAATTGCTCTTGGTCAACAGGAGCCACCCAGCCAGGGGATGCCTAAGAGGCTGGGATGGCACCCACTGACCCAACAGGACAGCTTGCAACCAATGGCTGACTCCTTACTGAGTCTCAAAGCAGCACCTCAAGATGAGTGAGCTTTTGGGTCATTCACACTTCAGAGCTCCCCTGGGATCAGGCTGAGGCTAGACTCAGCTTTGCCCTCTTCTGCCGTCCACACCTCCTAACACATCCTTTGTGAAACTCGCTTATTGAGTCTTTAATAAATCACAACAATCCTCACCTCAGACCCTGTGTCTAGAGAACTCTACTTAGCCAATGTGTTTCTTAACCTGTTCGCCATCTGTCTTCCCCACCAGAACCTAAGCTCTAACCCTGTCCTCTCCATGGGAACAGAGACAACGTTTCATCCACGACAAATTTCACAGCACAATGCCTGTTACCTAGTAGATGCTCAATAAAGATGTGTCGAATAAATGGGTCTGTATAGTCCTCCTCTGAGTAGTGGCAGCTCGGCATCAACATTAGAATTATAACCCACCCCTCAGCCTGAGCCCCCAAAAGCATAGACTCATCTGCATTATGAACAAGTGTGTACCCCTTGACGTGAAGGGCACGGCAAGTTTGCTCTTCTTATTTTTATCCTTATGAAATGCCAAGCCATAAAAAGCTGGGGGTGGGGTGGGGATGTCAAATCCACCCCACAATACGCCTCCTTCAAGTATCTGATTACACAAAGTCCTCAAAGAATATGATTAATGTAACTAAGCCATATTCACACTCTGACATTCTTCCCAGCCAAACACATATTTTAGCCTCACCCAGTCCCTTTCAACAAATAAGCTGTTTTGAAAATGATTTCCAGGGCGATGTCTGTTGCCATAGGAATGACATTAAATGAAAAGGATAGAAAATATAGAGGGTGATAAACTGCATGCTTGGATGACACACTTGACTTGGAAGCCTGTGTTCAAATGAGGCATACATGCCAAGATTTTTATGAAAGACAAAATTAAAATGTATCGCTATCAAGCTGTAACTGACAAGGTATTGTGTGGCGGGCTGTTAACATACTGCTCCATATATTTATTGTTTGTCATTTTACTGGCCCTGACAAAGGTCTCTCAGTGCTGTAAATCACACCATTAAATCTGCCACGAGCAACAGAGGCTGCTGGAAAGAAGAGAAAGAAAGCGTGGTGTTGAATCTCAGTTTCTGATACATGCTGGGCGAGCTAGCGTGTCCTCCAAGGAGACTTCCCCTTTGGGCTGACACTTTTATAAGTGTCAGATTATTGGCTTTTGACCCCTCGAAAAGAGAAAAAAAAAAAAGTAACAAAAGCTTCTCCCACCCTGGTTCAGATTGCTCTTAATGTTGCTGTTCAGAAAGATGTCTAGAAATTGCACCCCTCTTTGGCCCCATTTTATGCTGTTTTTGGGTGCAGGACCCCAGAGGCTCTGGGGTGCCCTGTGGATGGGGCCCTGCCTGAGCTGGCTTTTATTGTTCCCTTGGAGGTGTGCTTGGGTTACCATGAGACTTAACCTCTACACCAGTTGAGACTTGTCCGTTCTTGAACAAATAGGGTGAGAGTGGGTATCGTGGTGGCCGCGTCCTGCAGCCTCAAGCGTCTGCACTATCTCTCTGTGTAGCTAGATCTCAGCAGGCTTGACCCCTCAATCTCCCTCATCCCTTCTTTCCAGACGTTGGTGTCATGGAGACAGGGCCATAGCACTGGGCGGTCACAGTGCTATGGAGACTGGGAAGAGGAATATGGAAAGATAAATTCAGATCTGAGTTGTGACCCTGGCTTCCCTGAGATGAGATGTGTGATTCTGGAAAGTGTTTAAACATCTGTGGACCATAGTTTTGTCATGTGTTGTGGAAAAGGAGGTATTGTTGGGTCTCAATTACTTCTGGGTTGCCTTCCAGGTTCAATCTTATTTTATTTACTTAATTATTTTTAAAGATTTGTTTATTTTAGAGAGAGAGAGAGAGGGAGAGAGAGAGAGAGAGAGAGAGAGAGAGAGAGAGTGTACATGATGGAGTAAGGGGCAGAAGGAGAGAGAACCTTAAGCAGATGCTCAGCTGAGCACAGCAGGGTCCATCTCAGGGCTGGATCTCATGACCCTGAGATTAAGACCTGAGCCGAAACAAGAATCCCGCGCTTAACAGACTGCCCTTTATCCAGCCCGGCTCCAGTTTTAAATAAAATTAAGGGACTATGAGGGGCTGGCTGGGCCATTTTACCATCTTTGGAAAGGACTCTCCTCTATTATTCAGAACACATCTCCATCAGAGGAGAGGCTGCATGAAGAACCGTCAGGCAGTGTGCTATTCTCTCAGTAGGAAAGAAGAAAAAAAGAAAAGAAAAAACCCACCACTTTCAGAGTCTAAGCTTGGGAGTGGGGAGACAAGAATCCAAGCAGGAGTTTGGAGTGGGGACAGTGTTTTCAGGATTCATTAAATGCGAGAGAGTTCCCTGCCAACGCTTCTCTGTAATGTCTGCATTTATTTTTATAACACAAATGGATGTTTTAGGCAACAGAGTTTAGAAGATCAGACAGCTTTTATCTGCGCATTTATGTTCAGACTATCTTTTTCCCAAAACCTTCTAGGCTAAGAACCACCTCAATAATATTTGAAGATCTTCTTGTCCAAAGGCTAAGAAGTGCGTTCTTTAATATTTTGAAGGCAGACAATTGTTGTTTGGGTCAGATATTGTCATAACTCTGCACATGCATGCTTCAAAATCAGCAACTTATATGTTGAGTTTGCAATAATCCTATAATTACAGATTGGAAGGAAAGTTAAAGTCCCCAATAATTGGGAAAAGTCTGATCAGTGAGTTGCACCGTTCTTTCATTGATTTGCTGCTGTAATCAAGCCCCATCTTCACCTTGGAACTGGCCTGGAGAAGCTCTTTTAAGATGCTCTTGTGAGGGTGGCCCGGGTGGCTCAGAGGGGCTGCCCTTTGGCTCAGGGTGTGATCCTGGAGACCAGGGATCGAGTCCCACGTTGGGCTCCCAGCATGGAGCCTGCTTCTCCCTCTCCCTCTATCTCTGTCTCTGCTTGTGTGTGTGTGTGTGTGTGTGTGTGTGTGTCTCATGAATAAATAAAGAAAATCTTAAAAAAAAAAAAAAAGACGCTCTTGTGAGAAAACAGGCAGATAGCAAAATTCCAAGTTTATGTTTGGAGTTGAGCCCTAGGCCTTGGTTCTGGTTCTGTAGCTGCTGATGTGGGAAAGAAGAAGGACACCTAGGGGATCCCTGGGTGGCTCAGCGTTTTAGCGCCTGTCTTTGGCCCTGGGGCCGATCCTCCATCCACGGGATCGAGTCCCACATCGGGCTCCTGGCATGGAGCTTGCCTCTCCCTCTGCCTGTGTCTCTGCCTCTCTCTCTCTCTCTGTCTATCATAAGTAAATAATAAATAAATATCTATCTATCATAAATAAATAAAATCTTTAAAAAAAAGGACACATAGATAAAATTAAATGTCCTTCTAACCTGCAGAATTTTTTTTTAGATAAAATTAAACGTCCTTCTAACCTGCAGCCCTTGCTAATACTTGAGATAGTCAGATTACAACATTCCTCCAGCATCCTGAGTCTTCCTTAGCATATGAAAGTCCTTTTGGAACTTGCCTTATTTTTACTACCCCCACTCCCAAAGTATATCATCAGGTGCTCCTCACAATCCAGGGAGCAGCAGGCTGCAGTGGCAGTACCCTTTCTGCCCCCAGCCCTGTCTCCATGCTGTAATAAATCCACCTTTTTTGCACCCAAGACCTCCCAAGAATTCTTTCTTGGCCATCGCTCAGGACCCCACCAACACACCAGCATTCCAAACAAGTTCATCAGCTACCACTGATTTGCCACTTTTCCAATGAAGTTAATCTGTGCTGCCTAAGAGACCAGGTTCTAGAATCTGCCAAAGTTGAAGTCACAGCTCTACCATCTATTTGCTGTGTGACTTTGGCCTTTATTTTTCTCTCTAAGCTTTATTTTTTTTTCATTTGCAAAATATGGTGGTTATGATTCAATGAGCTAAAGCACGCTAAAGCTGATTTATTGCATAATAAGGACCTAATGAATCTTAAGTATCATTAATTATTATTATTCACTGTGATTTTATAGAAGTCAAGCAATATCTCAAAAACTTTGATCCGTTCCACCTATGAAAACAAAGTAATGCTACATATGCTGTCATTACCGCAAGACTGGTATTAAATCAAATGTGATAATAGCTCTCAAAGCAATCTGAGCCTTATGAAGGATAGGTACAAATAAAGAAGTGATTGTTATTTTGATTTTTATCCTGTCTTGTGTTCCAGACCAGAAAATCTTCAAGTAAGATACAATGACAGCTTTAGTTATCACCAGATTACTCAAAAAAATTTTTCACTGTCATTTAAGAATATTAAGAATAAAAAATAAACTGCATTGAATATCTGCTGGGTTGGTCAATTAACAAAAATTTAAACCTACGGTCTTTTTGCTTGCTAATTGTGAGCAATTTTACATCAACAATTACATGAGATCTCGTATGTTCAGTGTTGGAAATGGTATCTGGGCATAGGTCCCTTCAGTGGGAGAACACCCAGCTGCATGACATTTCCAATCCTTATGCAAATTACAACTATTAAGATCTTCCAAGGCTCAAAGAAGTCCCATCAAAGATGATTTAAATCTATTTCAAAATGTTGAAATATTTAAATGTATTTAGAATATATTATATATAGAGAATATTCTATTTTATTTTCTATTTAGAAAATTCAAATTCATATTCAATGTAGAACTTTTAAAAACCAGTAAGATATGGACTTTTTTCAATAGAAAAAAAAAGTGTGCAAAAGCATATATACAGTAAGCCAAAGGAAATACACACAACCTGTACCCACGGATAATCAAAGAAATAAAAACTAATATAAGGATGTAATGCTTTTCCCTTACCATTTGGGCGGAATATTGAGATGAGGTGATCCAGGGTCACTGAGGGTTGATGGGAGTAAGTGTCATGTGGTCTATTACTGGTAGACTTGCCTCTCAGTGGTGAAATTATAGATAATCTGTATTTTCTCATTTTCATATATTTCTGTTTTTTCTGAATACATTTGAAGGATGGATTCCTTTTATGATGAGAAAAAATAATAAAATGATTTTCATTCTCTGAAAGCTCTCTAAAAAGTTATTTGAAAATATCATTAAATTGAACACTATTCACAAATTTGTTTGCTAGAGGTGTTTCTTGTTTTTGTTTTTGTTTGCTACACCTTGTGTTGAGTTTTTAGTTGGGACAGAGATATTTGGATGAACACAGATTTATCTCACTATCCCATGTCTCAGTGAGGGTGGTCTTTCAATGTCCTAAATATTTGTGTCCCCATACAGTTGCTTTGATGTTAATTTACTTAGAATTTCCTTGAGGCTAAAATTATGTCCATGAACAGAATTAATTAAATGCCGAGAACAAATGGCCTTGTTTACATTTTAAGAAAAAAAATAGAATAAAATTTTTAAATATTCTTATGGGGTCAAGGCTGGATCACATACTGAATTTTAGGGGGTATAAACCTGGCTAGAGAAAAAGTTTGAATACATCTTCAAGGCCTATCTGATTAGTGTTTTCTCCCCATTTAATGGTTTAATATTTATAATTCACATTTATTTTTCATTCATGTCAAGTCCAATTGATGTAGGTTTAGGCGGGATAATGGGGTGGAGGCTGCTCTGTGCAGTCATTCAGGGGCCCAGACTGATGGAGGCACATCATGTTCACTACCAAGCATCCAAGGGCATCCATAGCAGCTATGAAGACAGGGTGGAGGATCACTCAGGTGGTTCAATGAGCCAAGCCTGGAAATGGTGCACACCACTTCTGCTCACATTCCACCAGTTTGTGGAGTACTTATCTCCTGGTCACCCCCATCTATTAAGAGAGGCTGGTGATGTCTTCTGGCCATGTGCGGAGGGGGAAGGGAATCGGTGTGGCCAATGGCAAGCCACTCTACCACAATCTCTAATATCTTGTACCTTTCATGAAGTTATTATATTCAAGGCATCTGTGACATTCAGAGTATTCAAGTAAGTTTTCCTTCCCACTAGGGAGTCCTAGATTTTTTCTCCCATAGTTGTCAGTAATTTTCCACAGTTCTACTCCCTGAATGCCACTGGGTTGGTGTCACTGTTCATGGACATTCATTTTCCTGATGGATGCCCTAAATCTTTCTTTCAGTTGATACCTTTCTCATTTTGATACCTTCAACCTAAGTAGTACACTTCACAATAATAGCTACTCTTTGTAGCTACCTTTATTCTTTTTTTATTTTTATTACTATTTTTTTTGTGTGTGTAGCTATCTTTAGATGCTACTTGTAGATAGGATATATGCTAGTTTGCCAGGACATCAGGACAAAGCCATAGAATAAGTTGTGTTTGTTTGTTTGTTTGTTTGTTTAAGTAGGTTCCACACCCAGTATGGAGCCCAATGCAGGGCTTGAACTCATGACTCTGAGATCAAGACCTGAGCTGAGATTAAGAGTCAGGTGTGTAACTGACTGATTCACCCAGGTGCCTCAATGAATAACTTTTTTTTTTTTTAAGATTTCTCTTTTTTGAGAGAGAAGGGGAGAGAGGAGGGGAAGGGCAGGGGGACACGACGAGGATCTCCAACAGACTTCCAACTGAGAGTAGACACCCTCAATGGGGGGCTCCATCTCACGATCCTGAGATCATGACCTGTGTGGAAATCAAGAGTTGGATGCTTAACCAGCTGAGCCACCCAACCACCCCTAGAAATAAGTTTTAATAACACTTTTGTGAATAAAGAATGAGGCACAGAGGTGACACACCAAAAGACAGAGACCCTACAATTAATAATGGGTTAAATAGTAAATGAACCTCAGACTTTCTAGTTGTAATATCCACTCCATAGCTGCCACTCAGCCTCCTTTCTTATTTCTATATTCTGCAAATGACCTGACAACAGTTCCTCCTCACTTCTGTTCAGCTAGCTTTCCCCCTGCCTCGAATGAAATATCTACCTCTAACTTTCAGTTGAAAAATCTCTGAAGGCAAAATGTCCTAGTGCCTCACCAGATTCGCTATAGATCAAGTTTGCTAGCTTTGGCTTGTGCCCCACTCAGCCTGCCATGGGATCCAGTTCCACCAACCCTTGTGGTGTTCCCACTATAATAGTTGATATTGTTTATTGAGTTCTTCCCCTATGCAGGCCCTCTGCTAACTGTTTTTCGAGAATTATCTGAATTGATCCTGAAAACCACTCTGCGGAGTGGCAGGGAATGGTGGCCACTATGATCATTTGAGTTTTGCAAGTGGAAAACTTGAAGCACAGTGAAGTAGCCTGCCCCAAGGAGACCCAGCTCAGCTAATTTTAGAATTCAGGCTTTCCATCTTCAAAGACGTTGCTTCTCATGGCTTTGACAGTCCTTGGAGGGGAAGTGGGGCCAGGTGTGTGTGTGTAGGGTGATTAACATTAGGGTTGGAAGAATCATCCATAGGGAGTGAGACGTGCCCACTGGTGTTAGTGATTCTAAACCCAGTGTGGTTTCCGTCTCTTGTTCTACCCCCCAAATGCTTCAAATAAATCCCGATTAGGAGGGATTCAGCTCTAGCATCAAATACTCTCTTGTTTTCATATGCAATTGAATGCTCAAATGTGTTCAAAATTCTTTTTATGGAAAACTTTTCTGTATAGTATAATTTTCGATAGTTCTCAACGGAGCGGTGAAACTGGATCAGCACATCACCTGTGTTCATTTTCTTTTCCCAGGCAATTTTGAAAAGGGTGTAAAAGATCTTTTATTTATTTATTTTAATGTTAATCTTCAAAATTCTTCTGGGGTATATAATCCTGAAGTCAGCTTAACTGCAACCAATACTGAGTTTTCATTTTTTTCCCCCAGAAGCAAACAAAAACAATCAGCAAAAAGATAATTTACCAGATAAATCTCCCTCTGCTGATCTCTTTTATATGTAAAAATATTTTTGGATGTTCTGCTTTTAGCTATATGAAGTTTTGAGAGCTAAATTTTGAAGAGATTGAGGATCTCTATACAACAGAAGATCACGTGGATTGGGGTTTGAGTGTACCCTTCCATTTTTACTAATTTGTAATGTCATTTTAAATTTGTTGCATTTTTTAGACTATGTGCTTAAAGATGCACCCCCCACAGGGCCACACTAGAAAGTACATCTAAACATAAGAGCAAGACTAATTACTTCATTTCTTCAAAATAAAAGGAAACTGAAGCTGTCAAATGAGCACATTAATAATCCAAATTCCAATTTATCACATCTTAAGGGTGTCTTGAAAGCTTGAGTCACTTCTGGCATAAATATTACATCGAGATTTCTCATTAATTTAAAACCAGCCAATTGATATGAGGCAAAATTTCATGTGCTTTAATTTTTGTCTTCCTAGTGACTGAAAAAGCAAAATCTAATTAGGAGGTTGGTAACCATGCATCTCTATTATCTCGATCCTTTGCAGAGTTGGATTTAAAAACAAACAGAAGCTTCAAAAATACCTATTTCAAAATCATCAATGGTCTTTTTGGTTCAAGATTTAACTGGAATCTTGACCAAAATGTCAAGGTTCTTATGAGTTTACTTTTTCGTGTGCTTTTTAAAGCAAAATCAGTGAAAAGTGGACCATTGTTATAAAGTTACCCCAAAGGAAATGAAGACTGGGCAGGCATTTTTGCCAGAAAAGTGTCTCATAGAAAAGTAGGTCATGCCAGTTTCAGTGCACGTGCAACTCTTCCCTTTGCCCGCTGAGCTAAGGACAAATGTTCTCTTATGTTCTCTTGTCCACAGACGACAACTCTCTCAGCTCCAAGTGAGACTGCTGTGTTGGCCAGGGTCATCCTCTGCCATACAGGAACTTTGGTATCCAGCTCCTCAAGAAAACTAGAGGCTCCTGAGTGAACAACCTATGATTTCAAGTTTCTTACCTGCTGGGAATTCTCTGGGACCTAATCATTCCTAGGTAGGTAAGGTTTTAATAAACGGACCAAAACATGGCAGCAGAGCAAGAAAGCCTGAAGGATCAAGATGTTCTTAAAAATAAAACTCTAAGTAAGTCACACCATTATTGTATGGTTGTTAACCCAAACGTGTGTTGGTGAGAGGGTTACCCTAAGTACTATGCTTCTTTCAAGCTCTGGATGTTGCCAGAGGGTCTGTGTTAATCGTAGGCACATGCCAACCTGAGTCTCAACGGGTGAGGCTTGCTCTGTAGAAGATCAAAAGGAGAATGGGAGGACAAAAGGCAAGATTGCCTAATGGTCTAGCCACTTGTTTCTTGGTGATGTATCCTGAGTCTAGTCATTTCAAAAGATAGGAGGAGATCAGTGGACCTCCAGCTTGGAAGAAAGCCACCGATGTTCTCAGTGAGAAGCTCAGCAGGCTGAATGTAGCTCCTTGGGGTCATGGGCTCGGAAGGGCTGATCCCACTGAAAGGGTTTCTGAAATCTTGAGCCCTTTGTTGTCTAATTGGCTGCATCAGTAACTTGCTGGTGGTGAGCTTTAAAGGTTACAGAGCAGGAATAGGTTGCGGCTTTACGGGAAGGCAGGTGTGAGGCCATTAAAATTTCACTGTATCCCAGTGCTTTTAATCCCACTGACCAATTACTTGGAATTTAACTTGGAATAAGTAACAGAAAATGTGGTTCCTACTGCGTCCTGGGCATGTTTTAAATACATATGCTAACGTATACTATAATTGATCATGAAGAATAGCTCATTTCTTCTCTTTCTCTCTCTCTCTCTTTTGAGCTGGTTTAAATTTGGGGGGTGATTATACTTAACATATTGAAAAATGCTTCTTTCAATAACTTCTTAGGCAAGGTTAGTAAGAATTCAAGATTGGATGGGGATTTATATCCAATGAGGCATTTTCGATCCTAAGGATTTGACGGGTCTTTAAATCAAAGATCTCATGTGATCATTTCACTTGAATTAATTGTGGTAAAATTATCTGGTTTCTCTTTCTACCTCTCTTTATTTTTGATGCTTATTTGAAAATATGTAAAATGGATTAAAACGCTCATGATAGAAATCCAATTTAACAATTATTCACTGGGTATCTACTACTTGTGTAGGATAGTTTGGGGAAGAAGAGTCACCCAAGGAGAACCGAGGAGTCTAAGACTTGCTCCCAGACCCTCAGCCAACTGTGCATTCACGTGAGAAACAAGATAAGGCGACTCACTTGGGAAATAAATTAGAAATAAGTACAAAACAGTATGTCATCTGTTACCAAGATGAACACAATCAATGTTCAGGGCTCTGAGAAGTCAGAGAGATGGGCAGGTTAGATGATTCTGGCAAGTGATTTAGGGGAGGAAAGCTTGGAAGCCTCTAAGGACAGGTTTGGGATAGAACACATGAGATGAACAGCAGCAAGATTTCCTGAAAGAGTAAATAACTTGTGAAGCCCCTTTGAAATTCCTTTTTTGTCAGCAGAGGGAATAGGTTTCTTTTCAAAGCCAAGCTTGAGAACAAGAAAGGCACTGTGGCCTTTCATCATGGAAAGAAAGAAAGAAATGTACTTGGTTCATTTCTTTCACCAGCAGGGCTGTCTTGGGTTGTGAATCTTGGTAAAACTTAGGGTACTGAAGTGTATGATTTGGAGACCCATGAGTCTACAGTAAAATAACTATTGAAAGGACGGAAAAGAGAAACCCGGAAAAAACAGAAGTCGGATGGGATTCCCACAAGGATATTTTGTTTGTTCCCTGTGTCCAAACTGAAGTCCAAATGAAGAGTGGATACTGTGCTGGTAGAAATGAATGGGACTTAACTAAAGTCATACGTGGGGGTAAATATATGACTCCTACAAAAAGGACTGGGTCTCTGTAATTAATGTACCTTTTCTCCTTCATGGAAAGGTCAATGAGAGAGAAAAGACAAGTAGAATATTGTGAGCCTTCCTGGCTTTGAAAAGGAGACCACAGAGCTTTGCTGGACTGTAAGAGCAGGCCTGGAAGTTGTGGTAAAGGGCACAACAAATTTTATGGGGGCCTTTCCTCTGCAAAATAAATATCTATCTACAAATACTGGGTTTGGGAATGAGAAGCTTCCGCTCTGCCATGAAGGAATATCCAAGGTTTCGGCTTCCCTGTAGCCCCTCCTTCTAGAGTTCCTGTTTTGCTTTTGCTCATTAAGGGGCAGCAGTGGGAGTGAATCATCAATCATTGGGTCTGAAGGCATAGATTTTGGATTTTTTAAACAGGGTGCTGAATTGAAGGGATTTATTGGATTTGGGGGTTTTGCTTGTTTGGTTGGTGTGTTCATTGAATCTGGTATCAAAAGGACACGAGTGGAAGAGATCAAATATTTCTGAAGAAAATGACAAACAGGAATAGGAGTTACCCTGTCAGTGCTCCCTAAACTTTGGACCAAAATAACCCACAGCAAATTCAATTAAGATTTGAAATCCCCTACCAAGGAGAGGAAGAATGCTCGTTTGTCAAACAGCTGCGTAATAACTCCAACAAATTAGTCACAAATAAAGATCATTATTTAAACATCACTTAGCTAACTTCATATGGCTTACAAAATCTCTTTGAGTAATAGATAATTAATACTCCAGACATGCTCTAGGATTCAAGATGAGTTTAGAAGCTAACATTTTAACCAGAGCTTTGCAGCCTGGATTTTATTTCTACCCCAAATAAAGCTCCAAAATTAAAAAAGAAAAATACTATCCCAATACAACTTTGGAAGATATAGTTTGTACTTAATTAAAAAATTAGAGTTTCCATTTCTTGAGTGCTTGCTGTATACAAGGCGCCGCTTGAAGAACTGGACTCCAGCATTATATCATTTCCTACTGCCCCTGACGACTACGCTGGCTGAACTTGAGAGCATTATGCTAAGTGAAATAAACCAGACAGAGAAAGACAAATATTGTACATTGTCACTCAGATTTGGAATCTAAGAAAAAAAAAGTAAAAATCATAGAAAGAGTAGAAAAGTGGTTGCCCAGGGTTGGGAAGGTGGGGGAAATAGGGAGAGGTCAGGAAAAGAGCATAAACTTTCAGCTATAAGATGAATAGATCTGAAGATCTAATGTATATAACATGGTTATTATAGTTGATAACACTCAACTTTTTTTCTCAATTAAAAAATTCCCAAAAAACATGCATCGAGAGTCTCTTATGGGCCAGCAATAAGCTAAGTAGTGGGAATGTAACTGTGAATGAGACGTAGTCCTTGACTTTGAGTGGCTTGCAATCCTAAGTTTTCAGATGTCACTTGGTCCTGTGCCCCGTGCACCTCTAGAGTTGGCACCTTTTGTGTTCTAATTTACTGTGTGAACCATATAATTCTTTTTAAAAAGATCTACTTATTTATTTTAGAAAGAGAGGAAGGGGGCTGGGTGGAGAGAGAGGGAGAGGGGGTGGAGAGAGCCTTAAGCAAGGCTCTACACTCAGCTCGACTTAGGGCTCAATCGTATGACCCTGATAACATGACCTGAGCAGAAACCAAGAGTCAGATGCTTAACTGACTGAACCACAGAGGTGCCCGTATGCTCCATATAATTCTAAATAAAATAAAAATAGGGATGCCTGGATGCCTCAGTGGTTGAGCATCTGCCTTCAGCTCAGGGTGTGATCCTGAGATCCTGGGATCGAGTCCCACATTGGGCTCCCTGCAGGGAGCCTGCTTCTCCCTCTGCCTGTGTCTCTGCCTCCTCTCTCTGTGTCTCTCATGAATAAATAAATAAAATCTTAAAAAATAAATAAATAAAATAAAAATAAAGTAGCCTTTATATGAAAGCTGGAGAGACCTATGCATCTATGAATTTTATGGAGTTTTATAGGATTTTAGGGGAATCAGTGATTCAAGATGACTTGTAGCATCTGCCACAATTTAATATCGGAACTGGCCAATGTAGAAGTTTGCTCAGCCATTCACTGGCTGTATGACCTTGGCCAAGTCATGCTACGATTCCAGGCTTTACTATTATCATCTGCAAACTGGGAATGTGGACAGGATTTGGTGATAAACATCAATTCCCTAACCCAATGCTTGGCATGTATTAACTATTTTTACCATTTGAGAGGGGGAAGGACTTTTTCTGACTTTTCTTAGTAAAATGAAATTTCAAAAATTTCGCTGCTGTTTTGTTTTTATTTTTTGACAACATAAGCAAGATATGACTCGTTGTGGAAAATCCAAAAAGCACAGACTGGTAGAAAGAATAATATGGTGAAATATTTCCTCTTGCTATTTTTCTACATGCATGTGTTTTCCACATAAATGAACTATATTACCTATTTAATTTCATTTCCTAGATTTTTCATAAATAAATTTTAAGTATATGTGTAGTCAGGCATATAAATCTTTCACATTGCCAATGATGTGCTGGTAAACCAGCTACCTCAAGAAAAAAATTCTCTTTACAGCATTTGTGAACATCAGTACAGACGTAATACATCGATTGTGAATTACTCTATTTAGAATGATGTGAGGTCTTAATTTCAGGGTTTTTTTCCCCCCTGGTAGCTAATGTATGATTATAGTGCCCTGTATGGAAAAATCCTTTTTAAATTTTTTATATGCCTTTGATATGGGTTGCTGCTTTTGGGCATATATTGCATGTTTATTAAGATCTGTTTATAGACTTTCTATTCTATTTTTTTCCATATCTCCACCTGTTCCTCTGCTAATCCCAGACTGTCCAAATTATTTTGGCCTTATGATCTATCGAGTTCCTTGAGAACAGTAACTATGTGTTTCTGTCAGTACATCCTCTGGCCTAAGAAAGATGCCGTATATGCAGTAGGTTCTCCAAAATATGTGTTCTTGCTGATGTATTTTACTTCCTGGCAAGATAAATCCTTCAGGGAAATCCTGGTATTCTTAGGCACATGTCAAGTATTTACTGGACCTGCATATTTAGTAACAGATCTCTAGAAGTTTGTCCTTAAAAGAAGTCTTTGGACATTTATACCAGTTACCTATTGCTCTGTTAACAAGACACTCTAAAATTTAGAGGCTTAAGATGAACATTTATTGATTCCCATGGGGTTGCTTGGATGGCTCCTAAGCCTGTTGGCCTGGACTCACTCATGAGGCTGCATGAAACTAGAGGATCAGTGTGGGGCTGGGCTCCATCAGGAAAGCTATGATGGTTGGCCTCTCTCTCTCCATGTGGTTTGTTATCTTCAGTGTCTCACATGGTGGCCCCAACATTTCAAGAGGGCAATACCTATACCTAATTATTAGGCTTTTCCTTGCAGTGTGTTTGCTGAGCAAGTCGCATGACTAAATCCCATGTTCAGATGAGGGGAGGCTACATGAAGATGTGGGTACTGGGAGATGTGATTCATTGACACATCCATTCAGGGGGAGCATTAGCATATCAATCTATAACGACGTTTAAATGTTTCTTTCTCCTTTTCTGATCCAATCTGGCCACATGATTGGCCTCCATGTAAATGGAATTAAGCATCCAATGAGCTGATTATAAATGTTATTTTTTAGGTCAATCATACTTATTATATTCTTGGCATACGTGATTTTACGTACATGTGTTATTTATACACCAGTTCCAAAAGGACTAGAGGCGGCTTGCAATGAAAAGCAGATATACAATTAAGCATTAGAAATACTCCAAAGCCTTGAAGGCTAACTTTGTTGTTTTAATTGAATATTAAATTTAACATCGAGCTTCCTAGGAATCAAGGCAAAAAGGGAAAAACACGATAGGTCATGTGCTCTTCATTCCTTACTAAGAGGAAGCACACTGTTTTTAGAAGTGATCATCTTTCTCTTGTCTGTAAATCTGTAGAGTGTTACAGAGACTGTGTATCTGTGGGATACTCTCACTACTGAGATGGAGAAGCACTCTCCGTACATCCTGTGACAAAAACCAAAGGCATGGCATCATTGTTGGCGTACCAATGTAGCACAGGGAGGAACTTCGAAGACCTCCAGTGGTCATTGCAATCTTAGACCACAGGGACACCGTTGGAGATACGCAGGGCCACTCACTGTTCATCAAACCCAGCACAGAGCTCTGGTCCTTCTTGTCTTCTCACTCTAGATCATTCCTGCACACATTTGCACAGTTTCCCACTCCCTGGCACCTTTCAGGTCTCTATATTTGAGCCCCCTCATTAGAATCTTTCCCTCCCTGATCATCAAAATCAGTCTCTTCCCATCCCCCTCTCTGCTAATGTCACTCTCTAGGCACCCATCCTGCTTTATTTTCGCTCATGGCTCTTGTCATCACCCAGCAATGACACATGCAGCTGTGCACGGTACTTTTGAAGACAGTCCAACACATTGCCCCCCGGTTGACTTTTCTCTGGATGGAGTCTTCACATCCATTTTGTTGGATCCCTAGCTGATGGCTTTTGTGAAGGCACAAGATGCGCGAAACTTAAAATAAGGTAAAAGCATGTCCACGTCTCCTCTGCACAGAGGACCCTTTGTGACCAGGTCGGCTTCAAGCACAGGTGCAAATAGTGAAGTAGGTGAGGGAGGAGCTGGGTTTCAACAGGACACGGATCCAGTCCCCACTCAGCCACCTACTACTAGCTGTGTGACTTTTGGTAACTGTGGGCTTCCATTTTTGCAGGGGTGTCATGGGGTCAATGATGGTGCCCACTGGCCACGTGGTTTCAGTCGGTGACAATCACATAAAAAGCAGGCTTAACTCAAGGACTGGCACACATTATGAATTTTCTCTTTCTGGTCACATATATACGAAAGAGACAGAAGTTGACAGAAGAGAGATCTAGCTTTTTTTTTTTTTTCTTTTTTCTGAAGGCAATTTGTTGGACTACCGCAGGGATGTTTATTTTCTTAAGTAGGGGTCACGAGACACGAAGACCACTAATGAATGAGATCGGTGGCTGGGGGAGCTGAGGGGTTTCCCTGCTTCTTCCAGGTCTCTTCTCAGACAAAAAAAAAAAAAAAAAAAAAGGTCCCCTGTAAATTTTATGACTGCAGTGTCAAAAGTCTTCTATCCAAATTGCAGTAAATATTCTAATGAAGTCTGGAAAGAAAGCCATTTGTAATGGCTCGGGGCAGAGTATTAAGATAGCCTGTTTCTAGTTAGTCAGTCATTAGAGAGATCTAACATGCATGGGGAATGATTTCCTGTTCTAAGTGCTTTAAAACCAAGTTTTAGGAAACCCCGTTTCCTGCCGGCTCATTTGGAGACAACAATGTGCCAACTGGTCAGACTTTTCAGATGGCCAAATGGTTGCCTCCTCAGCTGCAATTTTGTTCAGCGACATCAGTGTCTACCAGGGAGCATGGGCTTCGCATCTCAGGAGTCCTGGCCGGGAGTTGACAGGTCCACAGCGCAAGGACATCTGGACCAAGGCACCACTGGGGGCTCTCCATTGCCTCTGTTTTAAGAGCTTTGGAATTGAGTGATTCACAGTATGAATCAAAAACAGGAGGAGAATCTCCCAGCCCGGAGCCTGGATAGAACAGTCTAGGATCAGATAGATGGGGCTAAGAGGACAATAGGAGATAAACTGGGGAGGGACAGGGCAGCTGAAGGGAGAGGGCATTCTTTGGGCTACCTGATGTGTTGTGCATTAAAATGGGATTTTCCAAAACAAGGAAGTCCCAGAGACTTCAATTAGGATGTAGATGAAAGTATTTGCTAATCAAATCCATTTGCCTCTTTTCGTGTGTGAGATGAGGGTCAATACTGTATGGAGAAGCAGGAAATTGATGGATCCAGGAAGACCACATGTTTCCTCACCTCCAGGAGACACCTTCTTTAACAACTGCCCACATCAAAAAGGGAGATCCTTAGTCCTTAATCCGTCATTGCTGCTTCACCCAGGAGAGGACTAAAAGCACACCCACCTCTCCGTACCCTGCCGTTCTCTAAGGGGGCACAGCCACATGGAAGTCTTGTACATGCACTTTCTTAACTGATTATCAGGATAATGCAGCGAGAAAGTACTTTTATTAGCCACTATGGTAAATCATATTTGGGGGCCCAATTCTTTATCCCTCATTTCTTCGACACTCTTGTCATAGCCTCATTCTGGGCAGAATTTATCCCTCGATTTTGGGCTTGGCTGTGTCTTTGTTTAGGCCAATGATATACAATAAGAAGTGTCAGTGTCAGTCCTGAGCCCAGGTCTTCAGAGGCCACACGTGTTTCCTCCTGCCCTCTGGCATTTCTGTCAACACTGCAGGAAGAGCCAGCTGGTCTGCTGGCCCCAGAAAGATGACAGACACATGCAAGGAGCAGAGCCACCGGCTCTCTTAAGCCCCTGGGTTTTGGGGCAGTTTGTTATAGCACAATAGCTAACTGATACATCTCCATTTTACAAATAAGGGAGATACAACTCAGATATCATGGTAGTGATTTTTCCCAAAGCACAGAACTTATAGCTGGTTCAGTGAAGATTTCAACCTAGAGACATTTAATTCTTTTTTTTTTTTTAATTTTTTAAAATTTATCTATTTATTTGAGGAGGGGTGGGAGGGACAGAGAGAGAGGATCTCAAGTAGACTCACTGCTGAGTGCGGACCCATGAGATCTTGACCTGAGCTGAAATCACAAGTCAGATGCTCAACTGACTGAGCTGCCCACATGCCCCTAGAGACGTTTAATTCTTAACCAGCATGCTGAACTGCCTTTCCCACGGACCCTCCTATTGATAGACTAGCAATTTCTAGGAGGTTTCTCAGGGTTTGATTATTCATTGCTTTTAAGGCAAACTCCATTGTCACCTTTTGGTTGGAACAACTAAAGGTAGAGTTGGTTTGACAGCCAGAGTCTTCAGCTCATAGGTAGGAGGAATAGGCAGGCAGAGAAGAGACCCATGAAGTAGCCATCTCTCTGCTATTTTCAGACCTAATTGAAGATCTTTGTCTCTGCTCCCCTTATCATCTTATTTCTGCCCAATTTTAGCCTGGATCACTGCTTTCCACCTAAGTTGATATCTAGTGATGAGTACTTTCATTTTAACAAGGAAAACACGCTTTTAAAAAAACTCTTCACAATCCAAAGTAAATGGCAAAATTCAGATCTGCTGCTGGGACCAAAGGTTTGGTCTGCCTAGGACACCTTAAGCCAAAATCCATAGGTAGCCACTTTTTTGGCAGATCCTGGTGGGAAGGTGACTTGAAGACAGCATTGCAGATTGGAAGAGCTTTGGCCAAGGGTCAGGAGACCTATACTTGAGGCCCATTTGTGCCTCACTGCATGAACCTGAGAGGCTCCACTCTCCCTTTCTGAACTTTAATTTCCCCAAATGTCAGTGGAGAGGTCATGGCGAGGTGCAATGCATTTGGCCCTATTCAGCTTTCTTGTGAGGTGATTCTCTGTCGCTAACCACAAGGCCCCAGAAGATCCAGGCAGCGCCATAAATACTGAGCTTGAGTCAAGTTTCCCCGTCTCAGAACATCAGATCTGAGCCTGTTATTTTCCTGATGTGCTCTGAACAACCCAAGATTTCATGTCACTGGGTAGAGCATAGATATAATTTGGAAAAGAGGAGGTTTATAAGAAGTACAATAACAGTCCTCATTATTTATTTTTTAAAATCTTATTTAAATAAAGATTGTGCATTTAAAGTTGCATTTGATTGAACAACTGTCCTTTTTTTTAATTTTCCCTGACAAAAGCTATGAATTATTAATTTCTGTCATTGTATTCACTGAACAAATGTAATTGCAAGTAAATGTCTGAAGTTAATGAAAAAATTAAGAAAAAAAGATTTCTTTATAAGAATTAATGAAACATTTCCACAAACCTCTTTGAAATCGTGATTATGAAGCCTTGCAACATTTCTTTGGAGCTGCATACCCAGAGCAAAGGGGTTTGAGCTCTACTCTTTCTTTGGCATGAAGGATGAAAACATTTTATTAGGACTGTACCAGCTGTGGAAATTACCACGCACAAGGATTCTAACCTTAACCCTCTTGAATATTTCAATTCTCTTTAAACTGTTTTTTCATTTGCTCTGAGCCACTGATGGGAGGTCATAGCGTGTTTTCATCATGTTACCATTCTGGCTGCTGTCATAACCATTAAAATTTCTATATTAACATAATGCCACAAGAAGTTATGCTTTTATTTCGTAAAGAATAATAATAAAAATAGACAAGGGCACACAGGGTTTGGGTCTCTGCATTGGGCTGGTGTTTAGGCTCAAAATAGAGAAGTGAAATAATTTTATGTCCCATTCCTCAAATATCCTGTGAATAAGACTTTACCAACACTTAGATGAAACCAGAACTAGTCTTCTGATTCTATCTAGCCTCTAGCTCTCTTGAGGCCCCGACCCTGACCTCACTCCAACTCCCCCTCCGAGTACCATTAACAGCCAATTTAACACTGGAGTATTATTACTTATTTCTGTGACTTGGAGTACAAGCAAGTCCCTGTTCTGCTCAGAGCCCCATTTATTTATTTATTTTTATATATTATCGTTATATATTATTTTATTTAAATTCAATTTGCTAGCATATACTTTAACACCCAGTGCTTATCTCATATCACGTGCCCTCCTTAATGCCCGTCACTCAGTTACCTGATTCCCTCACCCTCTTCCCCTTCTGCAACCCTTTGTTTCTCAGAGTTAAGAGTCTCTCATGGTTTGTCTCTCTCTCTAATTTTTTACCCTTCAGTTTCCCCCCTTTCCTTATGGTTCCTTTCACTATTTCTTATGTTCCACATATGAGTGACATCATATGATAATTGTCTTTCTCTAATTAACTTATTTCACTCAGCAAAGTACCCTCCAGTTCTATCCATGTCAATGTAAATTCATCCTTTCTGATGACTGAGTATATTCCCCATATCTTCAGAACCCCATTTAAAATAGGGATAATAACACTTGCCCTGCCTCCTTCATAGGACTAGCATGAGGGCTGAGTGAAATTTAGCACATTGTCAACCATAAATACAAATGGAAGAAAGTAACTTTTATTGCTATTTCAAGTCCTTTTGTCTCTGAGGAAATCCCAACAGCCAGGCAACAGTACTGTGCTGTGGCTTCTGAATCAAAATAGAGGTTAGAAAGCAGTTGTCTACATTTCCTAGCATCCTTTGCAACTAAGTGGAGCTACATGACCGAATCTGCCTCACACTCCATTAAACCTCTCACGTAGTTCTCTTGACTTCTCTCTCTCTCTCCATATTTCCCATTTCCCAGGTGAATGCTGAGTATCCAGTGGAGCTCTCCAAGTTTCTGAAGATGGGAAAGTCACTAAGATGGAAAAATATTGAATACTTGAGTCACCATGGAGAAGGTCACCCTCTGAACACCCAATAGGACTACAATATAACCAGCAAATAAACTTTTACCATGTTAAGCCACTGACATTCGGGGCTGTTTGCTGTATCAACTAGCATGACTTACTCTTACTCATCCAGCAGATTGAGTAGACCCTATGGGGAAGCTTGAATGTCAATCTACAGACAACAAAGTTAACATTGAGTCATTTTTGCTGGGACCGTTTCAAAATAATTTTTCTGGGTTAATTGGCCACCAACTTATATGATATGAAGAGGGGTTTATGTTTGGAAAGCTCAGTCCCTGTGGGGTAACTGCTGGAATGAAGCAGAGCCAACAGCAATTTCTCGATAGGAAATCACCAGGGCTCCACATCCTCGGTTATCCTCTGAAGCCAACTCAACCATTTTGCCACCAAGAGAAGCATGGGAGTGGGGAGGGCCTGTGTGTGGTTTATGATTCTGAGGTTTGTAATGCAGAATCTTTTCTCTTCTCTCTAGTATTGCCAAAGCAACATCAATGACCAAATAGGGACAAAAAAGAACCATATTTTGAGTGCGTGCATTCTCTCTCTCTTTCTCGCTCTCCCTGCCTCTTCTCATGCACTCACCACCCTGATCTGAAGCATTTCTAAACATAAAAAAAGAGATCAAGAGAAAAGGCATATTCCTATAATTTACCCCAATGTGCACATTTCAATCTATGGATAACAGAGGCTCCAAATTACCCCCAGACCAACACACTCTCTTTATTTAAAGAATCCTCTTAGCTCTTTCCCTGAAGTCTCCATAAATCTGCCTGATATATAGATGTCAGGCATTTTCTGGCAGTTGAAACATGAAACATGACATCAGCTGGGGATTAAGTTACAACTCATAAAGACCATGTTTATTTGCTGGTTCTGTTTAAAAATGTTTTCCAACTATCATTTTACTCAAATGGCCTCCTATTTTATGGGAAATAAAGTTAGAACTAATGAGCTCAGATAGACATGCAGGCTGTGGCCATCTTCATTGTAACCAAATATTTAAATTATTTAGAGCTGATGACTGTTCGCTGTGTTGACAAAATGGTACCATGGGTTGATATAGAAACTTTCAGGGCAGAGATGGGAGGAGACATCTAAGAATCAAAGAGATGTTAAAAATGAGAGGAAAATGATTTTGAGACCGGGGGTGGGCTTGCAATGCTCCTTCCCTCAGCAGCCCTCACTTTCTGGAAAATACTCTAGGCCATTGGAAAGAGGGCTTTAGGCAAGTACACAGGCCTACCGCACCCATCTGTCTGCTGTTCACGCGTGGGGTTGGAGCTGCTGACAGGAGACACCATTTCCTGAGAGGAGGAGCTGGCACGAGAGGAAATTTCTCTTGTTGAAAGGTTTCAGGGCATAGGAAGAGCCATGCAAAGAACTAAGTTCTTACCACTAGAAACTCTGGTGCTTGCACACTGCTACTCTTCTCCTAAGCCCTCCTCCCACACACACACACACACACACACACACACACACACACATCAGTAATAAAAAGAACTTTGTATATCCAGGCCCCAACGTCAGCCTGAAGTAGGTCTTCAGGAAAATTTGTTGAGTTAAATTCTGCTCATTTGACAGATCTGGGCATATGGGCAACAAGGGAGGGACTGAATCATAGTTTTTTTTAAAGTAGCATTGGGAAGCTCCCTTGCTTTAAAGCCCCGAAAATTCCCCTTCCAGAAAGTCTGCCATTAGCTGATTCTATCTATGCCTAGCACTTTGTTTTGGCAACACTGGAAAGTCTCCTTGTTATCCTCCCCCCAACAAATGCCTTTCATAAATCCTATTTATTTATTTACTTATTATTTATTTATTTGCTTTTATTTTCATCTTGCTAGCCTTATCTCTCTACTTGAAGGCCTTTGCTTTAGTGAAAATAACCTTGAGAGAGGTGTGAAAAGGCATTCTTCACATTCTGTAGTGAATCTGGTGGATCTTCTCTCTGTCTTGTTCTGCGCAGCATCGTGCTAGCCTCAGTGAGCAGTGGTACAAAATTTCAGGATGGGGACATGCGGGCTGGCTCCAGTCATTGGATGCTTCTTTCTGGCTGAGCCATGGACTAACACATTATCTGAGGGTCATATTTCCTACCTTCCCTCGAACACTACTTCTTAAACAGGGAGGGATTTCCCATATTATCAGTGATTTGGGGTTCTGGCTCTGGGCTCAGCAAGCCAGCTTGGGAACCATATCTGGAACCTCTGCCTGGTGAGACCCAAAAATCAAGAATGGTTTTTACGTTTTTAAATGATTGAAAAAAGGAGTGTCTGGGTGGCTCAGTCAGTGAAGCATCTGCCTTTGGCTCAGGTCATGATCTCGGGGTCCTGGGATTGAGCCCCACATCAAGCTCCCTGTTTGGTGGGGCCTCTGTTTCTCCCTCTCCCTCTGCCCACCTTCCTGACTCTCTACTTCCTCCCCATTTGTGCTCTTTGCTCTGTCTCATGTACTCTCTCTCAAATAAATAAGATCTTTAAAAAAATGGTTGAAAAAAATCAAAAGAAGAAAAATCATTTTGAGATGCAAAAATCATATAAAATTTAAAATCTGTGTCCACAAATAAAGGTTTGCTGAAAACTGGCCATGCTCATTCATTTACATATTGTCTATAGCTACTTTCACAATTCAAGGGCAGAGTTGAATGGTTGCAATAGAGACTGTATAGTCTATAAAGTCAAAATATTTACTATCTGGCCCTTTACAAAAAAAGTTTGCCAACCCTTGTTCTAACCGGGCATTTTATGGCTTAAGAGACACAGTGTTTGTGGACTTTTTGCATTTCAAAACTTTATTTATTGGTGTCATCTTCCTAAGCAAGATCACATTCTCCAGGCTGTGTGGGTGTGTGCATTAAAATATACATCACAGAAAAATTTACAATTTTCACCATTTTGGGGTGTACAATTCAGTGGTAATAAGTGTATTTACCAAGTCGCAAACCATCACCATTATCCATTTCCAGAACATTTTTATCACCCCAGAGACTCTGTGCCCATTACACAATAACTCCCCCTTAGCCCCTCCTCCCAGACCTTTGTAACCCTGATTCTGTTTTCTGTCTCTATGAATTTATCTATTCTAAATAGGTCATATAAATCATATCATACAGTCGGTGGCCTTTTGTGTCTGGCCTCTTCCACTTAGCATCATGCTCTCGAGATTCGTTCATGTTCTATCACAATTGCATTCTTGTTCATCTAGTCCCCCTCATTGTGTGAGAGATGGTGCTTCAGGTTCATTCAGATGTCTGGTTCAGTGGGACGCACAGACAAAACCACTATGCTCAGAAGGGGGTGAATGGTGGGTAAGATTCCTCCATTTCTGGACATAGGCACCTCCATCCCCACGGGGCTAAGATCAGGTGGTTCAAAGAATACTTTAGTCCAAGCCCTCACTTCTCTGTGAATGGTTTAATGCCCTAGGGACTCAGCAGTTGATGGGAGCTCTTTAGGTATTTCTCTACATGTAGAGAAAACATGGGAGCCTCAGAGATGTGTCCTTTCTTCACAAAGAAGTATCTATGAAATATCTCAAATAGAGACGACTTTTCACCAATTTCCACCATAGAAACCCCCTGAATATGGGTGAGAAAATACATTGTCATGTGTTGACAGTGACTGAATATGTGTACTGCGTATATGTTACCAAATTGTCTTACTTTGAATTAAAATGATCTAAACAAGAAAAAGTGTTAACCAAAGCACTGTCCCTAAAATAGAGTCTGTTGAGTTACTGTGCTAGGCAATGAAGATATAAAGATGGGCAATGTAGATCCCATAACATCCAGAAACGTCAGGTCTAGTGCTATGGTTCCCAAACAGTGTGATTGGGCACTCAGGTGCCACAGTGAATGCAGGAGGGCACACTGTCCAATATTTTACATTTTAGAGGAAAAGACAGTCACATTTGTAGGACACCGCGTGAACTAGTAGCTGGAAGTAGTTCATAGTTTCAACATTAGGATCGCACTACATTTCTTTGGATGACTTCCTATCTTTGTGAATTGGAGCTTTCAGCAGTTGCTGTGTTGAAAAGCAAGATCGATGTGGAACAGAAAAAGAGGGTCCAGGCCCATTCCAGGACTAACAGGCACAGACATCCCATTAGTAAGTAACTGTGGGTATTCGAGGATAAAAGAAACTTATTTTTTCTTTCAGTTTTTATGTATTTTTTACATGCCTATGAAGTTGTTAGGACCTCAGTACTTATGGAGTTGTTTGGAACTGACCATTGAATAAATGGAACTCTTAGACATTTCTTTTAAACAGAAGCACCCTGAAAAAATTAGTGAGACATGAAGGGTAGTAAGAATTGAGAAAGTTGGTGAACCTCTGATCCTGTGAATCAAGGATGCTACTTATTGTGTATATAAACACTTTTTAAATTAAACGCAAACAGCAGACAAAGGCTAGATGTTATGTAAACAATTCAGCAACAAGCAATGTTGCTGCTGTTATAATTCAAGGGTAATCAATGTGATGCCATCGGCATTAATAACACACAGTCAATATGCGCAAACTTTTAATATAAGCCTCATTATGAGTGTCTCTTTGCATGAAACTAAAAATATTGAAAATGGTGACATTGGGGAGGTGCCCTTGGATCAGAACTCCTGAGGAAGTCAATAATCTATTATGATTTTCATTTTGCAGAAGCAATGCTATTATTTCAAAAGGTCTCAAAAATCAATTTGGCATTCAGTATATCTGTGTAATAATGACATCCTAATTAAAAATCCCAATCTGAGTAGTACAAAGGATGATGCTTAATCTCTAATCAATGAACACCAAGTCTAGAAGTTATAGATGCAATAACCCTTTTTAATGAACTTTACTACTTTTCTTAGACTTGGTATACTTTTCTTCCTGCAATTTGGGGAGCCTTTTCTGTCTGGAAACATATCTGAGGAAGCTGGGACAATTTGGTGCAACAAGCACATAAATTAAAACCAGGAACATCAAAGAAAAATATCTTCAGAATTGTGTGGGTTTCTTTTTAATTGGAATTTATAATTACTCCTAATTATAGGACATATTTTAAATGTTACTTTGAGAGGCTGAAGGAGGAGGTGGAGCCTTGTCCACTCCAGCCACATGAGCTATAACCTTGACGTTTTAATTAGATATTATTTTGAAATATGTAAAAGGGATTTATATATTCAGCAAAACAGATCATCGATCGTACAATTTGCCCAAGAAGGCAAAATGATACACAATTTAAAAACCAATCAACTTTTCAGAGGAACTGTAGAAATTCTTAAGAGGGGTGGAAGCGACAAAACATGTCACCGTTGTGAACACATTAAGGTTTTCTACTATTTTCCCCAGGCAGAGTCTCCTCTTTGTTACAAGTCAGTGTCAGTGACAGCATCAGACCGGGCAGAGGGAGGTGGGTCCATTGATTTATGGGCCCTACACACCCATCTTGCAGATAAAAAGGGAGGTCAGAGGAGGGTCAAGAATCTTCTCTTAGGAAGGAATTTCTGGTGCCATATTACCTGGCTGCAGGAGGGTGATTAAAACAATCCCTTCAGTTGCCTTCTCATGAGATGCCTTGCTCTTTGATGCTTCAATAAATTAACAATTTAGGGCAGAAATTATAGAACAGATGGGACAAAGCCATCTTCCAAACTTTTTTTTTTTTTTTTCCAACTTCCGTCATAGATTAGCCGGGGGGTTGCATGAGATGAAATTTACTGCTGAAATCCAGCAGTTGGGAACATTTACTTAGGGAAGTCTTCTGGCAGGGAGGAGATGAGAACAGAGAACCCTATGGATCTCCCCAGCTTTAAACATTATAGTAATCTTTCAGGATTGTAAGTCCTGCCTCGAGATAATAATTAGGGGGAGCAATAAGCCTCATAAATTTAAACCCAGCAAGATATGAAAGAGAAGGCTAGATGGTGAAAGGGGAGCTTTGCCACTATGAGGCCCTGGACTCCGGACCCTTGCACAGTCTGGGGCACTGTGTGGGTGACGATGCCTATTTGGAGAGGGATATTCCCACCAACTTTGAAGGAAATGCCTTGGTTGTCAGGCTCCACTATCCATTAACTTGACTCCCTGCCAAGGTGAGGATCTGAACCAGGATTTGGGAGCACTTGGAGGGAGACGCTCTGTCCAGACCCTTTCATTCCAGTCCTGGCCGGCATCATGTGCTTCAGCCTTGGCTGCACCAGTAAAGGGAAGACACCCCATCCTAGGCGTTAGGTTTAGGGCCCCATTTTGCCCTGGTGCTTTTCTGCTAGGCAGTCAACTTCCGAGGCGGCTGGTGTCAATGGCATCCTCCAGCCTCAAGGGGGTGCCTCTGAGTTATGTCACTGCATTGGGATGGGCCAGGACTAAGACATTCCTGGGGTGTTCATGGATGAGATGATGCTGGAGAAGAGAATAGGAGGGACATGTGATGGGGGTACTTAAATGGGCTCTGAAAGAGGATGTGGCCATACTATCTTGGACCCACATTCATAAAGCAGATAAATCACATGGGTATGAAACCCGAATCCTGAAACTCAGAGTAATTGGGGCACTGGCGGAGTCAGGGGCCATTTCATTTTCAATTAGTGGCTTAACACTCACAGTCCTTCTAGAGAAGATATTGCCTGAGTTGGAGGAAGGAGACATAGGGAAGACCTACCCTCTAGGGCTGTTAGAAGCTGGCTCTTTCAATGACAGCAGCTGGAATTCTGTTTTCCACTTTCTGCTTTCAGCAGCTTACCCCAGCCTCCCAGACCCCACTGCAGGGAGTTCTCCACTAGCCACTCCTGAGCTAGCTACCCTTTAGGCTTACCCCACACCCCCCAACATGGGGGGCAGTCCCTCATCACCCCTGACATCCTGAGCTTGCCCTACAAAGCATGGAGAATGTTCCTTGGGCAAGGAGAAAAAGCACAAGTGATTATTGTCTCATCCATCCATGGGATGTCCTCTCCACTGAGGACAGAGGCATTGCAAAACCCTCCTGGGGAGACAGCCGGGCGGGGGCACAGCCCTCTCACAGTGGACTCATAAAAACTCATTCTGTGTCCAGGATGCAACTGTATTTCCTCCACACACCTCAACCTAATTTCCTGTGGATTTCAGATCATCTTTTATTTCCAATTATGCTGCTGTTCACATTATCGATTTGGAGGATACAAATGTTGAATGACAAGAGAGAGAGAGGAAGGCGGGGGGAGGGAAAAGAATTCCATTTTGCCTGAAGGATAAGATACTCGAAATGCCACCCTGCACAGCATCTCCGAAGCGTTCATCAACGTGGCAGAGGCTGGCTCAATTATCTTTGTGTCAGATGATTATCTGAGAGCTTAATTTAATCTCCATTATCCTCCCCCGTCATATTTCAATTAAATCTGCTATCAGAGTGTTAACACATCTTTGAACCTGCTATTTCTTCAGTTAATTTTCCACTAAGAGGTGCTGGAGAGTAACAGATGTCATAATTATGCAATTATTAAGTGTATTTGACACTCGTTCTCTCAGGATTTTGTGGTTGGGGTAGGAGCGTTGGAAAATTAATCTGATGACAATATGCTTCCGTTGTGATCCGTAACACCACTGCAGGCTGGGGGACTGTCCTCCCGCTGTTTCAGAAGCTCCCGCCAAGAAAGATGGAAGATTAACTGATTGTTCATCAGATTTGTTTCACTTTTGTACATCTGGTAAATCCGATGAGTTCATTAGGTGAGCAGAAGTTCAGAGACAGGCTTTTTAAAACATTTGGGGGGGTTTATTTCACCCTTTTGAAGACCTCACAAAGCATAGCAAATGCATGTTAGGTTATAGCGTGAGGTAGACAATTGAAATGTTAAGATTTTTTTATTTAAGATATCAGAGTTTCATGTGGGGATTGGATGGGATGTCAACCAACAATATGACTTTGGGTTACATCATCCCCTCTCCGAGCTTCGGTTCCATATGGAATGAACAAGCTTGACTCTATCATTAACCACCTTTTCTAGCTCTACCATTTTGTAAAAATGGAGAAAAACTGTCTACTCTCAGTAGATAGATGATAGATAGATAGATAGATAGATAGATAGATAGATAGATACATAATCCCTCTAGATAAAGATTGCTGTCTAGATAGGTAAATCTCTTTACATATATAGATGATACGGATATATAGACATATATCTATAGACATCTGTGGAGATACGGAAATTTATGAGATATATAGATAGATAAATCTTTCTATAAATATGATGTGAAAATATATGTTTATGAAACATATATAAATGTACACTTATTTTAAATGTTTTTAAAAATTTAAATATATGTACATTTATGCTTCATATATGCTTTATAAATATATAAAATACATATAAGTATATGTACATTATTCCATATTATCTCTATCTGTAGCTATTTAAATCTTCAAATCTGTTAAATTTGAGGTCTGATAAGATGTCTTTGTTGGCCTTTGGCTCTGTGATACCTAGTCACTAAAACCAAAAGCTCCTTAAGACTTTAAATCCTGCTTCTCAATGTGTACTGTCTGCATGACCTTAGACAAATTGCTTTCCCTCTCTGAGTTTCAACTTCCTCCTCTATGAAATGAATATGGAATGATGAAACCTCATTCACAGGATTGTTGAGATGATTAAATAAAATATTATACCTATCACAGTCTGTTTCTACCCACATATTCAATTCATATCTTAGGAAGGAGCTACAAATACATAAGAAAAGCCAAAGTTAGGAATGGATATGCAGACTGGATGAGTATGGGTATTTCAGGAAATTTCTTCTGGATGTCACATAAGGTTCTTTTGTAGTAGGAAAGAACGCTGATATGTCCATGATGATCTCAAGAGACTATCAAGGTAGAGCCCCTGCCCTTTGAAGAGAAGGAAACTCTAGCCCAGAGTCTTGGGTCTACCAGGCACATCACTTGTTGGTGACACAGTAGGTCCAAGAACCCAGCTCTTCTTGCTCCCAGTCAGGGTATTAACTCTGTGCACTTGGCCCCTTAATCCAATGCATCAGTTTTACATGAGCTCCAAGTTTGCCACAATATTCTCAGATGTGCTTGTCATCCAACCCAGACTCCTTTGCTTTGTTACTCTTTCATGCTACCCTTGTGGATAAAAGGTCAACAATGAGTATTCTCAACCCAATGGACATACTTATGGATCTTGCCTGGAACTCTTCATTCAATGAAAATCCTATCTGGAATCTAGATAGATAAAAACATATGAAAGTAAAATGCTCTGATTAAATCAGGATTATGATATTAGTAGTCTGGTGTGCTCACTCACACTCTTCCGTCCATGATGGGTTCCAGGGAAACCCTGGGGTTCTGTAGATGGCATTTAAAAAACTAACATTTCATGTCATAATTTTCTGCCTGAATAGAACTTTATTGAATGAACATAGAAAACTTATTTGACTAATCGCCTTTTCTTGGGCATCTAGGTTGTTTCTGATTTTTCACTAAAAAGGTTTGTAAGAAATTAGACATTTGGTTTATGAAAAGCTTCCTTTCATATGTGTTGGTTCCTAATAGATTTTCTGTCTGAAAGGTGTCACCTTCTTTCCCTTAGGAAAGATATCAAGATTAACCAGGGCTCGATATGCATGCCTACATTTATCAGAGCCATGGAATGAAGCAAAATATATTACTATTCTCTGGCATTTAGGTCTTTGGAGACAGTATCTCAAGTGAAAGAAGAGAGAGGCTTCAGGTATTGCTGAATCAAGGGCTTAAATTACATCATCATGTTTGTCACTTGGGATCTCATTCTCAGTACTCTGTCCCTCTGTGCGCTGGCCTCATGCTCACATACACAGACAGGTTTCTTTCACGCAGCCAGAGAAGGGAAACACCAGTAGCCACATGTCTCTTGCAAAAGATTTTCTTTCTGTTTTTTTTCTTTTAACCTAATACTTTCCTATCAATGTAGACTGATAGCTCCTGTCTTTTGCATACTCTGTTTCTCCAGATCCATTCTCCACTTTTCCCCACCCTCTTATAGTAACTGCTTTAGCCAGGTTTCCTTATCCTCTTGCTTCCACTGGGTTTGACAAATGGGAGACTACATTAGTTTTCCTAGGGGCTGCCTTGATTCAGCACCACAAACTGAGTGGCTTAAAATAAGAGAAATTTATCATCTCTCAGTTCTGAAGGCTGGAAGCCCAAAATCAAAATTCAAGTTTCCCTTTGAAACCTGCAGAGAAGAATCCTTGTTTGCCCCTCCCACCCTCTGGTGTTTGCCAGCAATCCTTGGCTTGAAAATATATCACTTCCATCTCTGCCTCTGTCATCACGTGGCCATCTTCTCCTCCTGTCTGCCTTGGTGTCTGTTTTTATGAGGACACCAGTCATAATGGATTAAGGGCTCCACCCTGCTCCAGTATGACTTTAGCTTAACTAATTACATCTGCCATGATCCCGTTTCCAAATAAAATCATATCCTGAGGTACTGGGGGTGAGGACTTCAATATATCTTTTGGGGAGGGGGGACACACAATTTAGTCCATCCCAGAGAGCAGAGAGAAGAGGAAGGAGAGAGAGGGAAGGAAGCAGAGAGAGGGAAGGGGTTGTGTCTTTATATCCCCAGGTTACTGAAGCCCATGGCCTTTGGAAATACCCTAGCTCCTGACAGAGGGCTCTTCTGGGATGCAGGTGACTTCCTCCTCAAGCCCAGTCAGGTCTGCGGTGGGGGTTGGGGCGATGCAGCTTTCTGAGCTGCTAGCCCTCTGCTTCACCATCTTGATTTCCTGTCCTTCAGCTCACTGTCCTACTTGAGCATACCTTCTCCCACACGTCAGAGGGTAGAGCTAAAGGCACGTGATGTGTCATCGTTACAGCCCCTGAGGACTCGATGTGAATGGAAGCCACTTGAGGGTGTTGTCCACGTGCGGACTCTGCGGAATCTGAGGTAACAGGTTTGGGGTGTTTCCCAAGGTGGTGCCTTTCTAAGGAGCTCCCGGGCTTCGAGGTGAGCACTGACAGATCGTGGAGGAAGTGGCACCAGGCTAATGCTGAGCTATTGCTGGAATTCACCACAGAGGAGACAGAGAGAGAGAGAGAGAGAGAGAGATCACTGGTGCGATGGGCTAGAGGTGCACAGGAGCAGCGGTGAAGAGACCCAGATGACCTCTTGGGTGATGTCCCTCATCCAAGGCCCTGCCAGATCCAGACTTTAGAACAGTAAATGTTCTGTGAGGTGGGGCCAGAATCACTTTTGGGTGAGGAAGTAGGAACTTAAAAAAAAAAATCACCCCTCCTTGCCTCCTCAAATGTCTTTTTACTAGAGTCTTAACCATATGTAATCACCTTTTAAAACAAAAAAGATTTCATTTATTTATTCATGAGAAACACACACACACACACACACAGAGAGAGACAGAGACAGAGACAGAAACAGAGACAGAGACAGAGACAGAGGGAGAAGCAGGCTCCATGCAGGGAGCCTGATGCGGGACTAATCCCAGGACCCCAGGATCACACCCTGAGTTGAAGGCAGATGCTCAACCACTGAGCCACCCAGGTGCCCCGTAATCACCTTTTAAAAAGGTACATGTCACCTTACAAGAGTACTGAGGTTTCTACAGCTACTTTGGCCCATCTGAGGCCCGATTTTCCTCAAGGCCTCAGACACAGTGGCCCAAGGTCAGTAGACAGCTGAGAAGGTTCAATTTCAGGGACCCTGAGAAAGGATTTGATGGTTGCCATCTACCTCCAATGCCCATGGGCTCCCTCTCTCAGAGGGGCCATCTTGGTCGCAGCTCTTTTCCCTGTGGTCTAGAAAGAGCTATCACAGGCTGGGCCATGGCACTCTTCCACATGAGGAAGCCCTTAGCAAACTTTCCAGCAATTAGACTTACTGCAGTATACAAGTTCTGTGATGCATATATACATGCAGGCGATGGACTGGAAACACAAGACAAGAATCTGCCTCTTCACAGAGCCTTTTTGCATTTTCTGGAAGACTTGGTCCCAAGGAAGGGAATCCCAGGCAGTCTCCGGGTCAGAGGCACTTGTAAGGGCCAGGGGGCTCACTTTCCTTGGCATCTGCAGTTGGCTTGTGTGGGTGACAGTCCCTCAGGCCTTTCTGTGAGGTCATGCTGCATCAAGGAGGGCAGGCTGTGTAGATGTCATCCTCACTCCAGCCTTCAAATTTCACAGTGATTTATGGAGGTGCAGGATTCAGACACAGTGAACACCGACAGTGAAAATATGGACCAGGGAAGAGATATTTCTATGCAGCGTCCACCAAAGAAGAGTCCAGGGCAGTTCTCCTACACAAGGAATGCAGAAGGCCCGCCTCCAACACCACTGCACAACCCCTTTCTCATTCCCAGTTTTACTCCTTTCTTTTGCTCTCCTTCCCCGGCGCCCCCCCCCCCCCCCCCCACCGCTTTCCACCCCTTTAACTTGTTTTTCATAAAGCAATCTATGGAAAGGCCGCCATGGAAAGGTTTCATATACAAGAAATTACTATTTTTATGCATTCCCCCTTAGGGTACACTCCAGCACAATCCATACTTTTGTGGGCATTTTTTTCCTATAATGTTTGTAGCCAGAATATGGAACCAGCTTCGAGAAAATTAAACAGAACAAGGGAAGCCATGTGCCCCGCAATTAAAGGAAACACTCCAAGTAGCAATAGGAACCCGACAGGACAGTGCACTGTGCCAAGGGAAAAATGTGCAGCTGGAAAATCTGCCAAGTGTCCCTGATTTGTAAAGATTTTTTTCCATATTTAGGTAAATTAATGTAATTATTTAATGCCTCCTGCAATGGTAATAGGATTGCGCTTGGGCCTTTTCAACATATGGTGCTGGCACCAAAATCCTCTTTGAGGGAGGAAAAAAGGTGGGGGGGGGGTATCAAGGCTCAGATCTCATTTGCCGGTTTTAATGTTGGAGGTCGGCCTGGCCCTCAGCCAGCTTGGGGTTGGGGGTGGTGGTGAAAGAGCTGGGGCAATTGATTCGGGCCTTTCACCAGTTGGTGGGGACAACAGACACATGTGCCACCACTGTCACAATCGATGCTTCCTCCTCAACAACTCTGTGTGTTCATTTATGGAGCCTGGCCTCTGGATTTGGGACCCATGGGCATGTAGTCTCTCCTCTAAGACCTCCAAAAATTACTGAGAAAGTAGGAGTTCCTTCACTTTCTCTTAGGTTACTTTATCTTCAAAGATGTCACCATTTCTGGGGCACCTCGGTGGCTCAATCGGTTAAGTATCTGCCTTTGACTCAGGTCATGATCCTGGGACCCTGGGATCAAGCCCCCTGGTGGGGTCCCTGCTCAGTGGGGAGGCTGCTTCTCCTCCCTCTCCCTCTGCCCCTTCCCCTGCTTCTTGTGCTTTCTCTCTCTCTCTCTCTCTCTCAAAAAAAAAAAAAAAAAAAAAGGTGCCACTTTTTCTAACATTTTTGTTACCAGACCTAGATGCAGGATCCCTTGGAAGGTTGTACAGATTGTCCCATGGCCCAGAGTCTTCCCTGTATGGGGAATCTATCTACAGCAGATGGCAAATCCATTTAGATCCAAAATTTGGATAATCTCTTCATAATAGAGCATCTATTATGTGAAGCTAAAGGCCTCCTCCATTGCCTGAAAATTGATCACAGCAACAACAGCAATTAATTTTTTAAAAAATTGAGTGCTTAGTTTATGGGCTAAAGAGTCTAAGATACACTGCCTCTTTGGCACAAGGCGTATCATTTCAGAGGAGAGATGGGAAAACACAAGTAATATAACAAGAAACATTGGGGGCAGGATGAATAATGTGGTGTGGGCCCCTCTTTCTGGGCCCTAGAAAGTTGGGGGGAGGGACACCTGGGTGGCTCAGTGGGTTAAGCATCTGACTCCTGGTTTTGGCTCAGGTTGTGATCTCAGGGCAGTGAGATGGAGCCCCATTTTGGGATCCACACTCTGTGGGGTATCTATTTGAGATTTTCTCTCTCCTTCTGCCCCTCACTCCCGCCACTCGCTCATTCTGTCTCTCTATCTCAAATAAATAAAAATCTTTAAAGTACATATGTAAAAAAGAAAGCTGGGAGGAAAGAAGTGGTTATGTGCCAAACTTGAATTTGATTGAAGACTTGCTTAAAGAGATAAAAGGGGAAGATCCCTTTCAGGATGTTTATGCAATGCTAGCGACCCTGAAATGCAAATGGCATTGAGAGTTTATCAAGAATAGAGTGGAGAACACCTTGCAGGGAGGCAAAAGCATGGTTAGATGAGCAGTCTTGGAGAACTGTAAAAGCAAGTTTTCCAAGGACTTAATATTCTTTTTAAGATTGTTATGTGCTTCAGGATCTCAAAAAATTTATTGCCCTTTGATAATTTTCACCTCATGATGCTACCGTGTTCTTTCCAGGAGAATTCCTACTTCCCTCTGGGGATACATCAAGGAATTGATATTTATTTGGGTCTACTAGCACGAGTTGAAGGATTGGACCACCAGTGGTCATCCTTGGCCCCCACTGAAGGCCTCTGGAAGAGTCTCTCACATTTTATTTCTTGCTTTGATGGAAGCACCCTTGGATGGAAGCAAGCTTCTCAATCTGAGTGTCCCAATGTCTGTGGTAGTGACCAAGCAGGCTGCGTCTGTGTGGGATTGTCCCATGTTTATCCCAGATGCTGTGATGGCTTATAGCCAGTAAAGCTGGATTGTGTTGTTTATGGATCCAGGCTCTGAACCGAAAGCTGCCTTTCTCAATTTGTAAATCTGAAGCCCAGGCTGAGGCACTGAGAGAATGCTTCTAGGTCCTTGGGGAGCCATTAAAGATTGTCCAATTCTTGAACTTAGGTACTTCCAGCCAAATTCCAGACTGCGCATAAGTGAGGTTCAATGCTTTCTTGCCATATGACACTCCTCCCATAATTTTGTCCATCACAGGTTGGAAGAGGATCAGAGGGAAGGGGCATGCTTTACAACACACTAGGCAGGAGAGAGATATATGTGTCTGTACTATGGAAGCATAGCATGAGGATGTGTTAAGCAACACCTGGAGGTGGACAGTGCTCGGCAAATTAGTGCTTAATGAACATTAGCTGAATCAATGAATGGATGGATAGATGAAATTTTGAGTCCTGGGTTCTTGAGCTCGTTCTTTAATATTTTGTGATATTGTTAAGTCATATTCCATCTAGGATTCTCTATTCATCTGTTGAATGGATAAATTCCTCTCTGCTTTCTTTATTTAAATAGATTCAATGATCACATAAAATTATAAGTGCAGGGTTCCTGCTGCTGGAATTGGTGTCACACAAAGAAAGGGCCATCATCACCACTGAGCACATATATTCTTGTTTACCTGTCTCCAGGTAAACAATCCATCTAGTTATGATACTCAAGACATAATCTACACAATACTGGGACTTTTCTACCTCTCCTTTCCCAACACTGGATCTTCAAGCATATCTGGACATTCTGGATTTCTTTTTCTGTGTAGGTAAGATGAAATGAAGATTGGGAGATTATCAGTGAATATAGACCTATCAGCATGGCATGGCGACTCCAAGTCTATAAGGAGCCTTAAACCTGAGTTCCTGAGTTGAATTATCCTGAGAATTTTGTTTTTTGGTAGTTATCTAGCCTAAGAAAGGTTGTAAATGTATTAGAATAAGATCTTCTTGGTAGAACACCTATCATTCATTCAACTAACATTTTTGAGCTGCTTCTCTGTACGTGTTAGCAACGTGCTAAGTTAAGTGATGGGCATTTCAATCATTATCTTGAGAAGCTTATAGTCACACTGGCTTAGCAAACAGATAGTATTTTGAGTGCCCACTTTAGTCATTTGTAATCTCAATTTTTTAAAGAATTTATTTATTTACTCATGACACACACACAGAGAGAGAGAAAGAGAGAGAGAGAGAGAGAGAGAGAGAGAGAGAAGCAGAGACACAGGCAGAGGGAGAAGCAAGCTCCATGCAGGGACCCTGATGTGGGACTCGATCCCGGGACTCTAGGATCACACCATGGGCCGAAGGCAGGCGCTAAACTGCTGAGCCACCCAGGGATCCCCTGTAATCTCAATTTTAAGGATTCCAAGATCACATAAAGACTGATAGAAATGCTATAATCAATTAACAGTATTTCCAATGGGCATAATAGGGAAAGCAACAATATATTTGTTGCATATTAATGAATGTAAAAAAAAAAAGATACTATTCCCCAGTCTTAGGGCTGAATGTCACTGTTCAGGATAATCCTAGCTGCTCTAAAAACAAATCAAAACAAAAACCAAGTAGAATGACTTAAACATAATAAAAGTTTATTTCCTACCCACATCATGTCCAAAATAGATCTTCCTAGCTGGCTATTACGTCACCTTCAAGCAGTAATGCAAAGACCCAGGCTCCTTCCACATTGTGGCTCTGTCATTCAATGTGTGATTTCCAGGTGATTGTGGTTTTCTGCAAAAATCCAGCAGAAGGAGAAAGGGAGATGGTACAGGTCTGAAAGAGCCACCCATGCCTTCTGCTCTTATTCCACTGGTGATATTCCATGAGCCCATCTACACAAAGGAAGCAGGTGAAGGGACATGGCTTCCTCTCTCTACAACTGTATACCACCTTTGTTGGACTGAGAGCCACTGCTTCAAACAATGTCTCGAGATTTTCCAATCAAGCCTACCTCAGCTTATTTTCTTCTTCCCTACAATGATCCTGGCTTCTTTTATTTGAAGCTGGAGAAAGTCTAATCTGTGTCTTTATATATAGGTATTCTCTTTACCAAGTTTTTAAATACAGTCATTTCCAATTCACTTCCAACTTGCTGTGAAGCAAACCCCAGAGACAGGTCACACCATTCTCATTCAGGGCTCTGCCAGGTGCTGTCAGGAGGAACTATTTGAGGAAAAACACCCAACAGGGTGTATAGTCATAAAGATTGCCTAGACTTTGCCCCAGGGGGAATGCAGGGATTTGAGTTTCTCTTTGCTAAGCCACTCACTGAGACTTGGCCTTTACAACTCAATGTTTGAAGCTCTGGGGCTGCTTATATAAACATGCTATTCTAACAGCACCTGGCAGCCCAATATAAAATTAATTTTACTGTATCTTACAAGCTGTATAGAGAATTTATGGTAGAGGGCAGCATTAGGTCTTTACATAAAGACTAGCAGATAATTTTATCTAATTTCATTGACTGTGGTTAAATTTTTTTTTCTTTTCTTTCTTTTTTTCTTAACCCCTTTTGTTGCTACTTCCAAGGCCCCTCCCAGTCTCTCCACCACTCTGTCCACGAAGCACATGGGAAGAGTTCCTGGGGGACTGAGTTGTTCCTGCTGATTATTCTGGAGTCTCTGTCCTTGATAGTTGACTCTAGTCTTTCCAGGAGTAAGAATTATGGTCAACCAGCATCTGGACCCCTCCTGCATGGATAGGGCAGCCCAGTCAAGGCCAGGGTAAGCCTCTTGTAGGATGTGTGCCTTTCTCTATGCTCCCTTCCCATATCAATCCCCACTCTAGAAGAGGAGGCAGAAATACTTCGTGGAAAGAGTATGGCAGGACTAGGTTTATATCTAAACTCTCCTTTAACCTGTTGTGTGATCTTGGGCAAGTGACAACCTCTCTGAATCTTGTCTTATTCATTGGTTAAATGAGGATAAACATTCCTTCTTTTGGTGTTGTTATGAGATTTATCTGGGATAACCTAGCATACTACCTGTAGAACATCATGGGCTCAGGTATTGGTTAGGATAGAGTGATGTTACTTCCTATAATAAAAACCCCTAGTCTCAGTGCCTTAAGTTAATTTAAGTTTCTTTCTCACTAACTAAAAGTCCAGCGGAGTGTTTTTGGTGGGGCAGCTCTCCAGAATGACCATCTCCTAGGGAGTGACTTGAGGTTCCGGGCATTCACACACCCCTGATTCCTCCAAGCCATCTTCTATGGCCTTGGGGAACCTGGCTTCTAGTCCCATAGCTGCAGGTGTGGGTGGGGGGTGTCTCCAGGAGGTTTACCAGCCGGGCCCTGAAGTGATGCATATGCATCATTTGTCTCTGGAGTCCATTGGCCAGGGTCTATCACATGCTCTCACCGGGATATAACTGATGAAGGTAAGATTTGGGGAATGTAGTTATCCATCTGGAAGAAAGGAGAATCAGATATGAGTGAATACCAGCAGCTACGGCAACCAGTAAGTGTAAATGGTCCTCTCCTCTCATCCCTGGACACCATTCTCTGCCTGAGTCTAGACAGAGCTCAAAGAGCCTCCTCAGATTCTGGCCATGGCTTCCTCTCTGCTCACTCTGTGCCCCAGTGTACTGGGTCCTTCCTCCTCTTTCAGACTGGCACAAAATACTGCATCCTCGTGAGGGGAATCTGGCTCTCTGAGTGCCCATGAAGGAGATGATGTGACCTACAAGTGATCGTTTCCACCATCAGTAAATGGGAGAGAGGGCTGGGCAAGTAAATCCCCTTTCTCTGTCCTGTGGCCTGTCCCAGTGTGCAGTCCCTCCTTGTAGCCAGTGGGGAGGGGGCTGCCTGCTATGTCACTTTGTGGTCTATGACAAAGTGTAACTCATGTGCTAAAGCAAAGTCTGCATTGCCCCACCTCTCCCCCATACCTCCCCCTCACCATCATGGGCTTGTACAATCTCAGTGTGGGGCTAGATCTTCATTCTTGCCAGAGACCATTTTCTAGATGACCAGAGCTGAGATATCCTTCTGTTATTTATTCTCCATTCTATTATTCACTCCCCCACCCCCTCCGGTTTCTGAGTTCTGATGACATTGGCCTACTTTGGGATCCTCTGAAGAAGCATGGTTTCCTCCTTGATCTCTCCAGGCCTACACTCATACCTTCTTTCTGCTTGGGGCCCTCTTTATTCTGGATTGCAATTCAGTGTCATTTTATTGACTCATCCTGGACCTTTCACCGAGTGTCCTTCCTTGGGCCAGCCTTACCTCCCCTCATGTCCAGACTTGATTGGGACTTCTGGTTGCACCTGGATTCACAGCCTGTACTTTACCTTCACAGCATTCACCACAGGTTGACATGATACATTTGTGGGAATATTTTATTGATATCTGTTTTCTCTACCAGACTTTAAGCTCTGTGGCGTGCGGAATGACATTATTCTGTTTTGCTCTCTCCTCCGTTACCGGCACCAATATGGCTTCTAGCACAATGTAGGAGCTTAAGAAATATTTGTCGAATGTCAATGGCTTTTGCATGAGCCTCATTTCTCCTCTGACCCACTGTGAAGTAGCACAGAGGAACTCTCAGGGCCTCCTGGGATGGTCTGCAATTGTGGGATCAGATATCAGTTAATTCATAGAACTTAGCAACATCTGAGAACATGGACTACTCGTCTAGCCCCAGTTCAGGACACCCATCTTTTGGGACTTCCTAAGAGAATGAGATCTTTTCGTTGACAGCTAGGTGCTCTCAGTAGCCAATAGTCCCTGGAACAACAGTAGGCAACTTAAAATATTGTTTTTGAATATACATGACTGATGGTACTATTCTGTCCCTGTCCACTCCTCTTACCTCCTTAACTTGGGGGACCTTCTGTATGTGGGCTGTCTTGACACACGTGATCAACTCCTTAGAGGTATATTTAATGACAAAAGTAGTAGCCGCAATAATAATAACAAGACACATTTATTGAGCACCTGCCGGATATTTGATATTTATTGGCTTAGGTCATCCTTCCAGTTCCATGGAAGGTCGATGAATAGGAGTCATTTGCTCAAGGGCAAAGCTAATGAGCAGCAAAGCTGGGATTTGAACTCACCTTAGTTGGACTCCCAAGTCTGTTCTACACTTTTCACTCCATCAGGCTGCCTCCTCCACTTGAGCCCCTGAATTATCCGACAGTATCAGTAGCCATCAGGTATGCCACAGAGTCAAGGGGAAGGGTCAAGAAGAGTAGTTGCCTGTGATTTTGTGGGTGGTATTTCTCTAGTGGGTGCCCTGCTTCCTCGCAGGGCTGTGCTCACTTTCCTTCCCAGTGTGGATCAGGATGCAGAGAGACCTCCCTCCCCACCCCCTCGTTCCTCCTGGGGCCATTCAGCTGACAGCTGCGGAAAGGACGCTCCCCTGCTGAAAAAGGGTCCATAATTTCCCTCTGGCAAGAGACTGCAGTCCAACTTTGGAGAGGACAATTAGCGTGCTCTCAGCTGGAACAATGGGAGCAGCAACAGATGCTTCTCATCCCAGGGATGCTCCAAGCCACAGCCCCTGCTAATGGGAGGCTTTCTTCTTCCCTGTGGAGGGAACCTGGCAGCCATGCCAGCAGCCTAGGGGCGGGGCTGGCCCCGAGCTGGTAGGAGAGAAGCAGGATCAGAGCAAACCAGAGGAGCAAGGGCCTGCAGGCATCTAGTCACCACCTTCCTCAGGGGGCTGGGTACCACGCCATCTTCCTCCTGGAGGAAGGAAGTACTCAGGACTGGCTCTGCTCTGATCCAAGGTTTTGGCAAACTCTAAAAACTGTGGCCAAATGCTTCTGAACAAGCAATACAGAGTGGACAGTTGTGGGTTTGAATCCTGCATGCCATTTACTAGCTGTCATCCTTGGAAAAATCTATAACTTCTCCAAGTCTCAGTGTCTCCATTTATAAAACAAGGGAATAATAGCACAAACACTGCAAGTTGGTTTAGGGGGAAGAAAGAAAATAATACATGAAAACAGCTTACAGTGAAAGTTGTAAAAAATGCTTCATATAAAAGGGACCGCTTGTGTTATAGTCACTTTTCTCTCCGGGGACTAGCACACAGTTATGTGCTCAATAAACATGTGATCAGACTTAGAGCCATGTAGAGGCAGAGGAACCTATGGAGATCCTCTAGCTGGGGATGTTCAGACAGTTTACTTGGAGGTGTGTCAGGGAATCTCAAAACACTCCTTTTGATGTTTGTTAACCATATTAATAACATACACTTTAGCCTGTTACTTGACCCCAAACATGTTAAGTTATGTTGCCAGGCTAACTCCCTTCTCTGAAGACCTTAGAAGATGGCTTAACTTACCATTTTGGCTAAACTGGAGGTTCTGAGATTGTAAAATGGGCATTTACCATTTGTAAGTGCCTGTGAGAATCCCCTTGTCTCGCCATGAAAACAAAAATTAAATATAAATCAAATGATTATAGTGGATATAAAGCTGTCCAGCTCTTCCATTACCTCGGATTTAGTTGGCATATATCAGGGCATTGGTGGTTGGGCCAGAACAAGTGTACAGAGAGAGATGTGCAGCCAGTGTCCTGGTTACAGTCCCAATTTCACACCAGTGATTCTTGGACAAACCTCTTTTCTTACGTGTCTGAAATTATGTCTTCAAAATTAAGGGAATGGAGAAAATGAGTGGTACTCGGCTTTATTTTTAAGCAGCAGAATCTTACAAGGAATCCCAAAGAGAAGTGGAACTTAATTAGTGTATGCATGTTACGTACATTCAAGTGTATAGCATTTACTTATGTCAAGTATGTCAAGAACAATCATATGCTCTGATACAAACCAACTATTATATTATTATATATGGTGATAATGAAGATGCTCATACCTGCCTCAGCTGGGCATATTCTTTTCTTGACTCCTCTCCCACTGGGGAGAGGGACCCCCAGAGCAGCTCGGTGCTGCCACTGCCACTGTGAAAGCAGAAGAGCCCTCTGTCAACAGGGACCAATTATTACTCAAGGGCTTATTAGATTCCTCGGTTGGAAAGAGCAGCCGTTCTCTGCTCCTTCTAAGGAGCAGCCCTAGATGCTTCCCCTCCCACATGATCCTGGGCCAATTGCCTGATGTCTTCAAAGCCAGCTTTCCAGGACTCCACCCAAGCAGGCTTTCTGAGAAACTCTGATGTTATCTTGGGACAACCTCTTGAGTGAGTCTGAGGAGTCCAAAGCCAGAAGGGCAGAGGTACAACTTTACTCCCTGAGGGTAGGGGAGGGCCCACATGGTAGCTGGCCAGGCCTACCAAGAACTTCTTGGAGACTTCTGGCACCAAGCCTTGGCTTCTTTTGAGTTAGGGAGCAGTAGATAATCTGCTCAGGGACCCTCCTGCAGATGCCACCTTGTGGCCACCCTGAAATGTCACCTGGGTTTATCTGGACTATCTGGAGGAAAACATCTGCCTGCAACTTGCTCACTTATGCAACCAAGTATCAGGAATACAACAGTGCTGATGACAGACAATACCTCTCTCTTCATGGAACCTCCTTTCCTGTGGCATGGGAAAACGTTATGTAGGCCCCAGATGTGATGGTCAGTTTTATGCATCAGTTTGGCTAGGCTTTAGTACTCAGTTATTCCATTAAAATTCAGGTGTTGCCATGAAGGTATTTGGTAGCTGTGGCTCATAACTAGAATCAGTTGATTTTAATTAGAGGAGATTATTCTTGACAATCAGAGTGGACCTCATCCAATCAGTCAACTGAAAGGTCTTAATAGCAACACTGAGGTTTTCCTGAGGAAGAAGAGTGTGGAGAGCAGAAAGGTCTGAGTTGAGACCTGGAGGGTGAGGAGAAGCTAGCTGGGTAAAGATCAGAAGTGCAAAGAACCAAGATGATAAATCAGGTGGTGCTGATGCAGGAGGAAGAGCTGCTTCTCTAGGGAGGCTGGAGGAAGAGTTGTGGTAAAATTGGGTTAAAGGGGTGGGGAGAAGCAGTTGGAACCAAACCAGGAAAAGCCAGGAACACCATGGATGATTGTGTCCATGGCCTTCGATGACAAGGGTGACCATGGGAGGGTTTTATTTGGGGACCTTAAGGAAACCACTGAGCCTAAGTTCATTTCTAAAAGGGAGATTCTCGTTCCATTCCCAACCAGGATCCTTTACAGACCAGCAGTGAGCATCATACAGCACACGGTGTGTGAACACCTCTTCAAAACTAGAGTGCATTTTCCCGAAGGGGAACAGAAGACTTTTATGAAGCAGGGAAGATGAATGGAAATTGTGGCCAGTGGAGCTCAATTCCCTTGGATTAAATATAAACCTACTAGAGAGAGTCATATACTTTGGCTCTCCGGGATCTGGGTTGGATTTCTGTGTACCTTAAGTTGGCCAGCTACACTGAGAATGACATTCCCCAGCTTTGAGCAGAAATCCCCTTCTGAACAGTCCCTCTGACTTCTGACAACTGCCTTTTCCTTACAGAAGTCCCTCATGCTTCCAGTCCCTGGACATCAAAAATGTGGTCTGTGTCCACCACTAAATCAAGACGAAGCCAGAATGCGTTTCATCTTGCACTCGTTATGTCATCAGCCCTCAGAGATCTCTGAGGTGGCCTCAGTAGGATGGAAGTATTAGAAAAGACATATTTGGGGATAAAGAATTCAGTATAACAGGGAAATTATTGGCTCACATAGTTAAAAAGTCCATAGGTATTTCTACCTTAAGGTATGATTAGATGCAGAAGAGAGGATCAGTGCTGTGAAAATTGTTTTCTTTGCCATGTCTCATTTTTCTGCTATATTTGGCTCCCTTCCTTTGTAGGAGCAACATGGCCACCAAGAGTTTCAGAAACTCTAAGGGAAAGAGGACACCTCTCTTCTGAAAAACTATTGCTGATCCCATATCAGCATAACCCTTGGGTCTCCTGCTAATGTATTTGTCATCCACTGTCAAGATTTCCCATGGTGGAACTGGAAAAGTCCTAGTTCAGCCCATGGACCTCTGGTGCATCTGACATTCCTTGACTCTCTGCCAGCTAGCTTGTGCATAATCCCTGTTCCATCTGAGAACACTGATGGATGCTTCAAAAATTCATTGTTGACCTAGGAGATTTGATAAGAGTGGTGAAATGTTGTGTGACACAACGTATAGGCAACTCAAAGCCAAGAGGTACTAAAGAAGCAGAGCTCATCAGGCCCACTCTAATTTCTATGGAATGTTTGATTTTGCCCCAGTATAGGCATGAAGAGGAGAGGGGGAAGAGGCTTTCACTCTACCACTGTTCTCTCTTTCTAAGAATCTTCCATGCTCAGAATCATGCCATCAGCTCAAGGCAGCTGAACCTCAAGGGATATTGAGCAAATCTGACCTATACATTGGATAGATTTAAACTTGAACACAAAGTTGCATTGTTTTCCGTTTGTTTATCTATTTTAATTTTATAAGTCATGTGTATATTATGTACATAAAAATAAAGGATATAAAAAAATCAAAAACTTACAAATAAAGGTATAACACCCCTTTAAATTCCTTTCTCTTTAATCTTGGCCTCCTCTTACTTCCACAGACATAGATACCCTTAACCAGTTAGGGAGGTGAACTTGCAGGCCTTCTGTGATTTTTCATATAGGGAAATGATGTACTTCTGGAAAAGAAATAGTACTGTTTTATGATCTATTGACTTAACATATAGACATTTCAGCGCATATATGTTACTCTGAAATTATCTTTTCCCATTCATCCTTGTATCTTAAAGGAGATTCCATGTTGACAAATATAGATTCACTTTATTATATTTAACTGCTGTGGATGAGTAATGGTGTATTTAACAATTTTTGTGTTGATGGATGCTGGACTCATGGTCCTCCTTTTTTTTTTTTTTTTTTTTTTGTCTCTTATGAACACCCTGTACCTGTTTTTGGCCACATGAATTTTTCTTTTATTTTTTTTTTTTAATATTGTATTTATTTATTTGAGAGAGTGAGAGAGAGAGAGCATGGGCAGAGTGTGTGTGTGTGTGGGGGGGGGGGGCGGTGCAAAGGCAGAGGGAGGAGCAGACTCCCTGAGCCTGAGTCCCTGAGCAGGGAGCCTGATGCCAGGCTTGATCCCGGGACGCTGGGCAGACACTTAACCGACTGAGCCACCCAGGAATCCCTGGCCACATGTATTTTTCTAGGATAAATATGGAGAAGTCAATTCCTGGAACATAGGGTAAACACACTTTTAATTTTACCAAGATATTCTCAAATTAACCACACTGTGACATGACTAAACCAATCACCACTCCTGTTGGATTATCAATTCTTTAAAGAATCATTATTTTCTATATCTTGGCCTCTGTGGTTTTTCAGACTCCATTTTCCTTAGTTGTTCTCCATCCAGTGGTTTCCAATCTTGGCATTTGTGTTGATGGCACTGAAGGTACGCACTGGGTATGCTGAGCAGACAAAGATAATTGATCAGAGAAGTAGCTGACAGCTCGGCTTCCATTGCACAGCTTCAGAAGGATGCTTTGCCTGTTGTCTGTTTTCTGATGTAGTGCCGGCTACTCAAAATCAAGTGGCTATTGGCTGGACTTTGGAAAGCTCTTTATTATAAAGATATACTTAAAACACATTTCTGCCCGTATATTATGTGGACATTCATCCCTTGTGTATTTTCCTATATATTTATTTATTCCATTCTTGTTTTTTTAAAGACTTATTTATTTATGTATTCATTTATTTATTTATTCATGATAGACAGAGAGAGAGAGAGAGAGAGAGAGAGAGAGAGAGGCAGAGACACAGGAGGAGGGAGAAGCAGGCTCCATGCCAGGAGCCCAATGCGGGACTCGATCCCAGGACTCCAGGATCGTGCCCTGGGCCAAAGGCAGGCACTAAACCACTGAGCCACCCAGGGATCCCCTCATTTATCCCATTCTATTATATCTTTAAAATAATAAAATAGCAGTTTCCTTAAAAAAAAAGATAAAAAAGAATCAAGCTGCTCTGCAGGCAGCATGGAAAATGAAAATATAGACATTTGTCTTCACAAACAATCATAAAATGGGTCAGCTTTGCCAGCATTTCTTCTCCACACAAACACTTGGTTGCTGGTCCATATTCAGCTTTCCAGAAACCACTACTCACTCAGCTGGAGAAACAGGCACATTGAAGAATGGATCTAAGACAATCTTACATTTGATTTCTGGTACACATTTTCCTGTTAACTTTTAACATATGTAGCCTGAAGGCATGCTTCACACAAATCTCCAACATTCTAAGGAACCAATGATCAGTCAGAGAAATGTGTAAAGATTTGAGAACACGCGCAATTTTCACTTTATATGTTGTTGGTGAGTAACTATTCCAAAGGTACTTTTCTCACCACTTGGGCTGTAAAAAAATCCGTAATGCGGTGGCGCTCTGACAAAGTTACACATTTAATGAACACACCACCCCAAGGAATATTTCTTCAAATTTGATAACTGATTCACTTGTATTCAAAGACATGCTAACTAGAGACTTTGAGTTGGAAATAATTCTTCAATTTATCTGATTATATAGAGAAAATAGTCAACAATCTGTTTTACCTTAGCTCAGCATTTATATCATTTGAGTATGGGCAAGGGTGGGATTTAGCCTTGATCAATTGAGAAGGAATTTGGTAACCAAGCAATCAATGTAAACAAACATTCATTGAGAATGTTTATGTAATTCTGCTTGTTCTTTTTCCTGACCCCCTACATAATTTGTTGTATGTCTTCCTCATGTGGACAGATCATTCTATTGCATATTGTTATTATAAGTCTTGTCTGTCTAGTTGGGGTCCTTAAGGGCAAAACACCCGTCTTTACCTTCTTTAATCACCCCCATGGCTTCTGTTGTGGGGTGTGGTAATTAATAGGCACCAAATAAATGTTGGCTAAAATGGAGGATGCTTCAGAAAATTCCCATCCACCAATCAATTTCTTTTTCTTTTTTTTTTTTTTTTAAGATTTTATTTACTTATGCATGAGAAACATAGAGGCAGAGACATAGGCAGAGGGAGAGGCAGGCTCCATGCAGGGAGCCCGATGTGAGACTCGATCCCAGGTCTCCAGGATCACACCCTGGGCTGAAGGCAGCGCTAAACTGCTGAGCCACCCTGGGGCTGCCCCACCAATCAATTTCAATAGACTAACTAGAAAATTCTTATCAATCCATTAGGCAATTCTCCTAAAGTGTTTGAATATTTAAAATGTTTGAGTTATCTCCTATGCTTGTATCACCATGAATTATCCTCAAAGTTACATAAGAACTATTGCAATCACATAGCGATAAGAGGTGCATGGGTTAGGATACCTTCAGCTGCAAGGCACAGAAGAACCTCAACTCAAATCAGCTCAAAGTATAAGCAAATTCTTCATACCACATCATGGAGGTAATTAATGAAGGAGGGTGGCTTCTGGGTTGGCTAATTCAGTGACTGGACAGTATCATCACCAAAGACCTTTCATTTTTCAATTCTGAACTCTTTGGTGTACTGGCTTTGTCTTCAGGTTGACTTATAGAGAAAATCAGATGATTTCTTCTTTATGCTTCATTTTGAGAGAGGAAAACTTTCCCAGAAACCTCCAGGTTTCTTTTCCCATCTTATTAGCTAGAATGTGTCACATGACCAATTTAAGTCAATGACCATCTCTTTTCGTGTCTGGAACTGGAGCTAGACTTCCCTGAAGAGCCAGACCCTGAGCAAGAGAGTAGATAGATGACTAACTGGGGCTCTGTTTTAAGCAGGAAGGAAGAGGACATTAGAAGGCAGCTGTTTATTTTCTGCTACAGTATGTAGAATTGAAACAAGAAAACTGAAAATGTCGAACTATTGCACCAAACAGCATCTGCATGCCCATAGACTAGAACCAAAACAGAAGCACAGAGACATGAATAGGGCTACATGCACTGGTCTGCTAGGTGTTCATTTCCACTTCTGGGAGGCTGAGAACCAAATCAGCTTCACTTCTTGAAACTAGGGACTCTGCTTGCATGTCCCCTCCTGTAAAAGGAAGCTGAAAAAGAAATGCAGTGTCTTCTCCTAGGCCTGTGGCTTCCAAAAGCTAATTATCTACAAAGGTAGATGGAAGCACCTGCAAACTCCCAGGCTAAGACAGCAGCCTGGTCCATGACTGGATCTTAAAATCCCTGATGTTCTTCAGCCAAGAGCTGTAACTCAAGGTGTGGTGTGGTGCCCCAGGTGGTATGAGCCTGTGGACTGTTTGTTACTAGTACATGACTAGATAGATACAAAAGCTAGGAGTAAGCATTTATAACTTTTATAGCAATTTGATATGGTCAAGACACACTAGCAGGTGCTAGTATGCTTCTATAATTCATTTTTTATTAAATTTTACAAAAGCACCAGTCCTTGAGGGACTGGAAGAAAACTAGTCCATCACCACAGATCATGTGAGGAACATTCCCTAAGCCTAGACTGAGTGCCTAAGTGTTCTGGAGGCTTGGCAGGAGATAAATACAAAATATCTGGAGAGAGAGAGAAAGACTGACTCAGACTGGTAGAAACATGAAAAACTAAAGTAAGAGATTGCTCCTCAAAATGAGCCTGTAGACTCAAATCCCTAATGTGTATGGAAAATTGGTAGATAAGAAAATTAATATTTGGAAAAGAATTTATTCATGGTGAAATAAAATAATAGAAATAAGTGAAAATGACTTTAAAATTAGTCTACTTAGAATCACTAACAGGGTAGGGGCCCCTGGGTGACTCCATTGTTTAGGTGTCTGCCTTTGGCCTGGGTCATGATGTAAGGGTCCTGGGATCGAGCCCCAAGTCAGGCGCTTCTGCTTGTCCCTCTGCCCTTCCCCTGCTCATGCTTTCTCTGAAATAAATAAATAAATAAATAAATAAATAAAATGCTTTTTAAGAAAAGAATCACTAACAAAGTAAATAAATGCATACTATTCACATAAGAAATTAAATATAAACCAAAACAGGCATAAATAAACTAGGAAAAGGAGGACATATGAAGAAAGCAATTAGAAATTCTGAAAATACATTGAATCTGAAAAGACAAGATACTTTGGGACTGGAAGTAATCATTAAAAATCAATGACGTAGAATTGGGAGATTCAACAAGCACATGGACGAAATGGCAGTTCAACATTTGGTACATGCACACTTATGGCCTTAGCAGTTTTCATAACATCCCCAAACTGGAAGCCACCCAGGTGCCCTTCAGCAGGGGAACGGTTGAACACTCTGTGCTAGCTCCATGCCAAGAAATACCACTCAGCAACTGCAAAAGAATTATTGATCCACATAGCAACTTGCACAAGTTACCAGAGAATGACGCTGAGTGAGAAAAGCCAATGTCAAACGACTACCTACCAAAGGATGTTGTGTCTGTAGCATGGTGGAGAGCAGGTTAGTGGTTACAAGGAGTTACAAAGGGAGTGGGGTGGGAGAGAAGTGGATGTGTCTGTAAAAAGGGCTCTGTGAGGGGTCCTAGAGGTGATGCAAATGTTGGGCATTTGACTCACATGCTCAATACCCCTGTGGTGAGGTTGTACTATCATTTGCAAGACATTTACCACTGGGCAATCCTTGGTCAAGGTACATGAGATCTCTCTGTATTATTACTAATAACTGCATGTGTATCTCAAAAGGATCTCAAACTAAAAAGTTTTCATAAAGTTTTTCATGACTCCCGGACAAATCATGAAATGGTATCTTCAAAGTCCTGAGGAAAATAATGGTAAACACAGATTCTTAACTCTGTCTCTCAATTATCTTTAGAGGGGAGCCACTAAAAAAGTAACAAGTAATTGATAAATTCCAAACGCTCTGGGGAAGTAAGAAAAAAGATGAATGAAAATAGCATTAATAAGACCACAGAAAACAGGAAAACAGCAGGGGAGGGACAAAGAAAATGCACGGTAAATAGAAGACAAAAGTAAATAGATGGAAATAACCTCCAAACACCGTAAATCATAATAGGTTAAACTCATCCATTAAAGGGCAACAAATGTTAAATTGTATTTAAAAGCTGAAATAATGTAACATAGAAATGTTAAAAACCAAGAAATGAAATAAACTCCAGGAAGAATTCTTTTTTAATTGGTACAAGAATATTCCTACAGGACAATAATAGAACTAGAAACAAAAAGCCTTAATAAGCATAAAGAGAAGAGAATGAAAAGAAAAATCCGATAATACGATACAATAATAATGTACTTGTCTATACTTGAGAATGTATCATTTAGTTGGGAAAAAGGAAAACTGCAAAAAATTAATGCACTAAAAGAACATAGACACAATAACTGTTAACATTTGAAAACGTGCAATTGGAGTCTTTTAGACACCTTTATATAATATATATGATTCTTTGTCATTGAACATATTTCCATATCAAATCGTCGACATTATAATCAAGATTAATGTGTATGATTATAGTCACTATTGAATGAATATATCATAATTTATTTAACCAATCTCCTGTCATTAGACATTTAGACTTCTTCAAAGTTTACTCTACTATAAACAACTCAATGAATATCCATGAGCAAACAACACTTTCACTTTCTCCACTATAAATAATACATATCACAATGCCTTTGAGACATATCGCTTCATCATTTCCTAGTGGTGCATAAGGGTGCTTATTTTATTAGCCGCTCATTAACACTGGGCACTTTCTTTCTTCCTTTTTAATGAACGTGAAGATGATTTAATTTTTCCGGACTCTATAAACAACATAATGTATGGCTCATCTAAATAATTTTCTGCAGTTTAGGGAGATCAGAAAGGAAAGAAAAGAGTACCTATTACTTCTCACCAGAGATAAGAATGATTAAAATTCTGTGTATGACTTGCTGGAATATTTTCTTTTTTACAAAATTGAGATTATACTATTTTTTCCACTTTCAAATTAAGTTTAAATTTGCCTCCAAAAAAAATGCAACACTTTTCAAGTCCAGTTTTGACAAATGTTTATAGTTGAGAAATCACCACCACAAGCAAGATATAGAACAGTCCCTTCCACTAGAACGTTCTCCTGTGTAGCCTCTTTCCTCTAGCCCAAACCCTGTTTTCCATCCGTATAGGTTTACTTTTTTCCAGACTGTCACATAAAATAAAATCATGTAGTATGTAGCCTTTTGAGCTTCTCTCATTTAGCATAATGCATTTGAGATTCATCTTTGTCACTTCATATTCTTTTTCACTGATGTGTGATTTATATTTATTACCTTTTTGCTAATTTTACTGATAACCATGACATATTATTCTTCTTTTACAATTTTACATTTTTTTATTACTAGTGAGATGAAATATATCTTTTATGTTTTGGCCATTAGAATTCCCTCTAAAGTGAATCACACTGTCTTCCTTTAAAACATACCATGAAAGAGGCAAATACTGTATGTTTTCATTTATATGTGGAATCTAAAAAAAATCACACCCATAGAGCCAGAGAGCAGAACAACAACAGTCTTTGGGGTGGAGAAGTGGGGGAAACTGGGTGGTGTTCAAAGGGCACAGACTTTCGGGGATAAGACGAACAAGCTTTGGGGATCTAATGCACAGCATGGTGGTTACAGTTAATAATACTGTATCGTATCTTGAAATTTGGAGAGAAGAAGGCTTCCCTCACCACAGGGAAAGAGGCAACAATAGGAGGTAATGGATGTGTTAATTAACTCGATTGTGGTCATTGTCTCACAGTGCACCCACCTATTAAATCATCATGTTGCACGCCTCAAAAAAAGTCACACCATACAACCTAAACATATACAATTTTCATTTGTCAATTATACCTCAATAAAGCTTCAAGGAAAAGACTCTGTGAGTCTGGTTTTCCTCAACCTCCTCATCGCTGCCCATCATGATGTGGTTTTACTGTCTAGTATTTGAAGACTTAATTGACCAAGAAATCTCATCTGTGCTCTAGTTTATATTGGCACTGTCTGTGTGTGATGGAGGTTGAGACACATACCTCTAACAACAGATGGGCATTAAGCCAGGGCCTTAAGCAACATGTTGGTGGCAGTGGCAAGAAGGTGGTTCGAACCTTTTCCAGCAGAGCAGGTAGGAGGGGTGTTTGGAAAACTCAACATGAGAATTCTTTCTCCCCAGACATCTTCGAACCAATACAATGAAAATTAATGAGCTTGTATCAATAAACATTTATGAGGCTAGTTTCAGGTTAACAAAGTAGGCCCTTCAGGCAAAGTCCATCCACCTGCCAGGCTGGAGAAAAAGGTCATTCTTCTGGCAGTTTCAGCCATTTTGCTCTAGAGAGACCATACAACTCTGGAGTTAGGGGCAAAATATTCAAAATCAGCTGGCCCTGGGTTCTGTCTATGAGGCCTACCTGTCAAAAGAGAATGACAACAGTCCCTAGTTCCTAAAGAAGGCAGTGAGGTAAAAAAAAAAAAAAAAAAAAAAAAGAAGGCAGTGAGGTTAGGTCTGTCAAACATCTCGTGCAGTATCTCGCATGTATTGAGAATTACTGCACCCAATTATTGGTAGCTGTTGCCATTACTTGGAGTAAGAGTAGCTACCCCATAGGTAGATCCAGGGTTCAGACGATTCATGTGTTCTATCCTCCCACCCAGACCAAACAGAAGGAGAACAAGAGAAACACCACCTTCTCATCATAGCACACATTTCAGTGCTGTCTCTGGAAGTATTTTATGCTTCCAAATTTCTTGCACTAGATTCTGAGTGATGCTCCATGAGCACCAAGCCTTGATCCCAGTTACTCATCAGTAAGTCTTTCCTGAAGTGTTAGACCAAAGTGGCTTAGCTACTTTTACCTTCCCTATGAAGAATTCTCTCTATAGACTCAGAAACTAGAGCAAAGGAACTAAACGGTGTATTAAATATGAAGCACAAGAGGTCTCCTGATGCATCCATCCCTTTATCTCCTAAGTGTGTGCTAGAGTTGAAAGACTATGGGACTTGGGGTCTAAAGGACCAAGGGTACTTAGTCTCCAAACATCAATGTCCTCATCTCCAGCCTCAGAAGATTATGATAAAGATCAAATGGGGGGAAAAGTCAGCCACAGACGTTTAGTCCCTGTCCTTCTCTCTTCTTTGTTGCAATTCTTTATCACTTTGGTTCTGGATCATATCATTGATCTTAAAACATAGCATCTCTTTTACTCTCCTATTTTTGCCCTTTCTGTGACTGGAATTTCTAGCTTGATGAAGACTCTTGAGGGTATGGGGTGTGGAGGTTCTGGGGTATATACATTCTCTATACATACAGACTTGTTCAACTTAAGTGCGGTCCTGCTGCTGGCTTGTGCTTTCTTCTAGAGGCGATGGTTCTCAACAGAGATGGAAATCTGCAAGGGATCTTCTCAAAACGCTGCCCACCCCCAAGTACCCTTCTATCATGAGCTCCTCCAGGCCTGACAGGGAGCAGGGTTGTTACACAGAGCAGGTCAAGTAAATTTTCATCAAGCCATCTGGCATAGAGCTCAAATGCTAGAGGTGCCTTTTATTCTTACCAAGAGGTTGCTTTTTCTTTAGGGAGAGGCGGGCCTTGGTGGTACCAGTCTATTTTCCCTGGCTCCCTTGTTGACACTCCAGGCACCATCTTCAAAAGCAGTATGTGCTTTTGTGTGGTAGAGAACCAGGAGGGGTCCAATTTTGCCATCAATCATATTTAATAGCATATGCTATTAATGTAATTTTGTTATTGAAGATTCTTAAATCTATTCAGTGGCTTGTACAAGACAATTATGGTTTTTAAAAAGTACATGCATGCAATCGGATATCACCTTTAATTAGAGCTATAGCAATTAAATATGGTCATTATAAATGTAATATAAAATATTCATTCCATAACAGTTGACATGACATTTCTTTCACTTAAAGAAAAATGACATTGGAACCAAACAATGAGAATTCTTATGAATTATTTGGTATCTAATAAAAGCTTATCCTCTAGGAAGACGATGGGAAAGAGTACACAGAAGGAAGTTGTTGCCATTTTGAACAGTTTCCTTGGTCTCAGAGCCAGGCTCAGGTCTACACTCACATGGCTCCTAGTTTTAAGATCTACTCATTGCCCCCAGATCAGGCAGAGTTCAGGTTTTGGACATGATTAACAACAAGACCCCCCACGGTCCTCCCCTAAAGTGAGGGCAGGAGTCTGAGACACATTCCCAGCAAGTTCTTACCCTGAAATCCATAGCTCTTTCGTGGAGTGTTTTGCTTTTGGATCAAGACAAAATTAATGTGTGCTCAATGCTAAAAATGCTTCCTTGGAGGAAGTCTGTGGGAGGTGAGAATGGGTTAAGGGGAGAAACACCTCAAGTTCAACAACCACCTAATCCCATTGTAGATGTCAGAAGGCAAATTTACTAAGCATTAATCAAGAATTAAGATGGTTTGATTAATTTTTTTTGGTAATAAAAAACTCCAGATAGAAATCCATAAAATACACTAAATAAATCAAATAGTAATTCTTCTTCCCCAGAATCTGCCTTAGTACTGTTGTGCGTTTTGATGTAATTAAAAAGTGGCGAGAATTTTCCTTCCTTGGAAAAACTAATGGTCTCAGTTTATGTTCCTTTATTGTATGTTCTCTGGTCATTTTGTGACTTGTCATTTAAGAGCTGGGGAAAGAGGCTGCTTTGTATCAGGAGAAGATTTCTACCGTCCCCCAGCCTCACTGCTACAAACATATTGGCCAGGGAAGGATATAGAAAGGAACTACAGAAGGTGAATAACGACTCCTCCAACAATTTAGAATGTTTGAAGTTAATTATCCTACTCTGATGACTGGTTGTCTAGACATTTTAAGTATTTATTTTGTGGTGTCCCCTACAGTTCATAATTAAAGACCTAAAGGAAGGCTCCCGGAGGTTTTTACTGGCCAGACCAGAAATTACCCACACAACATACTGTGCTTGGGCAAAACACAGGAAGAAGCTGCATTCCTTTTTTTCATGCAGTCTGATCGGAGGCAGTGGCTAGGGTATTGACTGTCTTTGAACCACAATGGCATTAATGAACCCGCCTGAGATCCATGAGGCTCAGCGAAGGATCTACGCCTGGGATCCAGTTTGTCAATTGTTCCTAAGAGACAGAATAGGATGGGACAATCTGTTAGAGTCATGAGTTCCCTGATTTATAGTCTCCTGACATTACGTATGCATCACTCAGGAACATAACAGGAGGCTCTGAACCGGAATAGGCACGGTGAAATTGTTCATTCATTCATTCATTCATTCATTCATTCATTCAGTAAGTCTTTGCTCAGTGCCCCTATGCTAAAAGACGAGTTAATATTTTTGGAAAGAGCTCAGTGATTGGGTGTGAATCTCAGCTTTGCTACTCATGAGATGTGTGACCTTGGGCAAGTTGCTTAACCTTTCTTGATACTTTGTCAAGTGGGAATAATCATATTTATTCTCCCATGATTGTTAGAAGGATTAAACAGGAGAAGATAAAATTCACTCAGCATGATGCTTCATCAGCTAGCATGGAGCCAAATGCTTCATAGCAGGAGATTTTCAATGCATGTAGATATTTGGTATTGATACAACCAATGCCAAGGCGGCATGGGAGTTGTGAAGTTGTGTGCACCTGTGATGGAGTCTACAGTTCTGCGAATCTCTTGAATCAGGAGTCTCAGGGATACACTGATGAAAAGATTCAATGAGTGTCCTCTGTGTTAGACCTTCCCTTCCATGTGAAAACTAAACAAATCCCCTAAATGTAGTGAAATAACATTGAAGAGAGGCCAAAGCAGGTGTTAAGGCATCCAGACTGGAGCAGATCTCAAGGGGCTGGAAGGAGCCAGGGGGGCTTCATGGAGGAGGCAAGATTGGTAGGATCGGCATCCTGTAACTTCTCAGGGACTGTACTCTCCCTTGTGTGCCTTCAGCCTGGGCCTCCTCTGGGCTCCTTCTCCTGGAGCCCCCAACTTCCAGAAGAATATACAAGACTTACTACTCACACATACACTCAGATACAGGCAGAGCTTAAGAGAAGCCTGGGCTGAGGCCAGTGTATTTAAATTCCCAGGTGTGTGTATGTGAGTGTGTGGAGTTGCAGTTCTTTCTACCTGTTCTCCAGACATTTCATCTCCAACTCTTCGTTAGGCCTTCACTTCATGCAGCACCAGTGCCCCATGCAACACTCCAGGGCTGCACTCTCCTTGGCTGCTTCTCTGTGTCCCAGAGGATCCCAAGTGCCCCTGTGTCCAGGAGTGGGAAAGTTAACCATAAACTTAGCTCCAAAGTCTTCACCCTTTATTGAAGTCAGTGCCAATGCTTGTCTTCCAGGCCTTTCTGCACATATGGCTGGAAACACATTTTGAGGACTCTCTGGAGAAGTAAAAAAAATGGCCACGTCTTCCTGAACCACATTCGTTATGCCCCTCAGATGGGTGCTTTTAATAGCTGTGCTGGACAGTGTTCACTGAGGGTAAGAAAGAACTAGCTCCAAAGGGAAGGCTGGTTGAAGACAAGGGCTCTCTCTGGGCCCCAAAACTTAGCACATGGATAAAGAGTGGGGTAGAGATGGGTGAGATGGACAAGAAGAGAATTGAATTGATGAGTGAGGAAATGAGAGATGAAAGGTTCCATTCCAAGACGGAGAGACTCCATTCGTGGACTTTTGTTGGAGCTCTTGGAATAGAGAAGCCATTTTCCACAGGAATTGCTAGTTATAAAGAGGATGCAGACTCAGAATTAAGGCAGGCTTGCACATGGGGAGACACTGCCTGAGCCAAGAATTGGAGGGAAGGTGGGAGGGATGAAGAGTGAGAGGAAGGGAGAGAAAGACAGACAGACAGACAGACAGACAGACAGACAGACAGTTTTCCAAAGATATTATTTGACCACCTGCTCCAGACCCACCCAAGCTCATTACATCTTGGACTTTTCTGCCACATGAATCAAAAAGCTCCCTTCTTGACCCTTTTTGATCGTTTGCAAACAATAGTCTTGATTCATACAACAATTGGCCTGGTGGATATTATTCTTATCCTTTTCTTTTGAAAATATAGCAGAAGAAAAAAGGTAGGGACACGAATTTTATGGTATATTCCACAGCTATTTATATTCCACAATAACATTTAAGGGGGTTGGAGAGGGAATCGGACAAACAATAGTCCTGCCTTACATTAGGATAAGCTTCTTTAAATGAGGTGGTTATCCCCTGGCTTGATTGAAAGTCATCATGGTAGGGAAGGGGGAGGTTATCTAGGAAGCGGCAGTGCTGGGGGGCAGATAAGTTGGATTCTCGTTCTCTTTTGGGGAGCTGGGTTTGAATCCCTATTTTTGAGTAAATAGGTACATTGGTACATTTCTTTTTCCTTAATAAACTCTCTAAAATTAATATCCATCAATCCCTCTCATTTAGGTATTAGAAAAATCTTCTTTGGGCAAAATGTTCACTGAGGTTCACTATTAAAATATCCCTTCTGAAATAATGTCCAGAATATTCCTCCAGGTAGGAAAAAGTGGATTTTAAACAGCTCTGATATTTCCCCCTTTGTTTTATCAATACTGCTTCATTTTAGCATGGGCAGGCCAAACGGCTCTGGCTTCATCCCATGAATTAATGATTCTTCAAATCAATTTAATCTGGAGCCTAATAAATTTTCCTAATGACAAATCAATGTCAAAAATAATGAAAGAAGGAGTGATTCAATGTGTTTGCCCCCCAATCTCCACTTCCCTAAGCAGAGATGTATTATCTGAAGGGCAGATTTAGCATTTTCTCTTTCTACAATGCATGACACTTTTTCCTATGCACGGTGAATCGTCAAAGTTAAGAATACAGATTTCTTTCACCTCCTGTGATCAGATGCTAGTGTCTATACATTATGCTCCTCATGTCTGGTCTGAGAGTCAGCATCAGAGAACTAAGTACCTTAGTGTTGCTTGCACAGGCAAACAAACAAAAAGGATGGCGATCATGTGTGAGTGTGTGTGAGAGTGTGTGTGTCTGTGTGTGCAATACATGTGTTTCTGGAAAATTTTTAAACAACATTAAGAGACGAGGGGAGGTGATGTATTTATGTAATGGAGAAAATGGTTTGCAAATGAACAAGATGGCTCCATACTTTGTTCCTCCTGAGTTCTGTTGCTTGAAACAAATATTTAATGACACTATTAAACTAGCATCACTTCCATCTGCAGGCACTTGGTTGATAGCCCCACAGAATTAGCCAGTACTCCGTAAGAGCCTGCTATGTGTCCATCATTGCCAGGTGCCATCAGTAGCCAAGGAGATTAAATCTCAACCCTATAAACCTTGTAACCAAGACCAGGTATGCAAACCTCATACATACAAGACAATAAAAAAAAAATTGGTGGGTGTTGATATGATGACAGGGGCCGCTCAAGTTCAAAGTCTAGTGAAAGGTCAATTGTGAAGGAAAGTAAGAGGTAAGTCATGTGTAAGAGGCTGAGATGCAGGATTTAGGCAACAGGGCAAGGTTGAATGTGAGCTGAGAGCGAGGACAGGATCCTGATAGACAAGAAGATTCTTCTTCATTCTATGGGAAGAGACACCAACCTGTACATGAATCTACTTTCTTAGGAGTCATCTATGGTGTAGACTGTTAAAGATGTGCCAGGCCGGTGAGGGTGTTTTTGATTGGATAAGGTCTTTCTTCAAGGTATTCCATTTGTAAAGGGCAGTGGAAATATATGCTCTGTGTGTTTGTATTAATTCTCTGGACTACCTTCAAGTAGTGCTGAAAGATACGGGAGTAGCAGGGACCAAGGCAGATGACCCCAACAAGACTTGCAACATCGGTCTCCTGGATGTCTCAGAGGCATTCTCTTCCAGGGTCATGAAACTCACGCCTCATACGCCCACCATAATGGATGTGTTTAATAATGCCCATTGCCCTTCTGGGAGCGAGGTTTGAAAACAGTTCAACCTTTCCCCTCTCGGAGCTGAATGGCATCAAATATTTAAGGCTGGAACTCACCCTTCCCCTCAGTTGTTGTTTAAAATGGAGAGAAAGGAGAAATCCTAGTCTTAACCTTGGCCACCCAGAGATGCTGATTTTTCTCGTAAGCAGTTGTGTGGAAACCAGTTATGGATTGATGCAAGTTAGATCAAGCTCCCAGGGCTGGGGAGCTGGACTTGCCAGTGAAACCTACAGCTCAACCTACAGCATGATTTACTGCAAAAGGAGGACTGGTCCGTGTGATTCCATTGATAGTTAACTTGCCTTTGGACCGAGAAGGTCTGATAATGTTGACAATTGTGTTGGTCGTTCTGGGTGAGACTGGCAGGTCTGCACAGGTTGGAGGCAGGGTTAGGACACAAACAAAAAACCAAAAAGAGGGAAGACCCACTCAGAAGTTTCCCTACAGCAGCATGTCATAGAGTGACATGCTTTCACTCAATGGTGGGCTTGAAATGCTTTCTTGTCACTTATCAACTAAAACCTCAAGATCGTGATTTGAAAAAAGGAGGATCATATATGGCTTCCTTTCTTATAAGTTAAATTGAATTAAAATTTATTTCTATTTGAAATATTAGGATGTCACTTGAGATAAATATTACTAGGTTGAAATGCACTGGGAACTGAGGCCTGTCAGCAAAGATAGAGGGTTTCCTTTACTGCTGCTCTCGGCGAGGTCAATGGCTCCAACCCAGAAGCATCCCATTGCCCAAGAAGTCAAGTGAGTACCATGTTTTTCATTTAAAGATTGCTCTACTTTGTGAGCACCATGAGAGACATGAGAAACACTTTTACTCCCTTCACTATCCCCAATGTACCTAGCACAGCTTATGCTTTGAGAACTCTGTTTATCCAGCACATCACACGTTATGTGACCATGGGACAGGTGTGTTCTAGTGGTATCTCTTGTCTTGATTCTACGTAAAGTGTACTCTGGGAACTGCACCATTGGCATATCTTAATCCTTCAATTTCACCTCCCCTCACTCTAGCAACTCACATGATGCTCAGCATATAGCAGACACTCATCATTTATTCAGGAATCCTTTTTCTTTTCTTTTCTTTTTTTTTTTTTAAAGAATTTTATTTATTTATTTGAGAGAGAGAGAGAGAGGAGAGAGAATCTGAAGCAGATTCCCTACCGAGCACAGGGCCCGATGCAGGGCTTGACCCCACGATGGCAAGATCATGACCTGCGCTGAAACTAAGAGTCAGATGCTTAACTGACTGAGCCACCCAGGTGCCCCAGGAATCCTTTTCCAAAGTGCTTTAACATTCACGATTTTATTTGACACTTGAAACAAAAATTCTTAATCTTACAAAGAAAATGAAAGGTGGAGTTCAGTGGCCTGCCTGGTGGTAGACTCTGGATCCTCACTGTTGTCTGCTCCCTCCAAAGCACATGCGTTTTCTATTTCACCAATCCAGAAAGCATCTGGAAGAGAAACAAAGTTCTCCCAAAGCCTGCAGAATGAGAGGCCCTGAACGCATAAAGAGTTTAGACTCTTTATATCTCTACTTGCTCTGAATGCTCAGGATGAATGTCTCCCTCCCTGGCGTAGTCTCGTCTTTATGTGCTCAAATCTGTAATCTAGACGGTGGAAGTGCGTGCCGGCTGAATGGGGTATCTGCTTCCCTGTCTGGTTTTCTCACTTTCCATTCATATTGTTCTGAGAGTCTCGGCTAATGGACCAGTTGGGGCCCTCCGAGCTGCCTTGGGCTGTGCTGCATTCAGGTCACAGCTGGCCTAGATGCCACGATGCCAGGAGAGATACGCTGCCCTGCGGTGTACCCCGACCAGGGCCATGGGGTACACAGGAAAAGCAGACAAATGGAACATGATTTCAAGCCCACCAAGAAGAGACATCCCCTGACCCAAAGACTCCTGGGCTGGGAAAGGTGGACTGAGAGCTGGTGAGGCAGGAAGGCCAGAAGATCCCATGGGCATTCAGTTTTTGGTCTCCACCCTGTCCATGTTGCCGGTGCACCCGCATATCCTCAAGTACTCTTGAATCCTCCTCCTTCTTGGCACCGTTGCCCATAGGCAGCCGCCCTAGGAGGTGCATACCTTTGTCTGACTCTCAAGACCCCCCAAAATATAGCCCTTTGCTCCCTGTGCCCGGTCTGCCTGCCACTTCTCCATGCAGGACTGCTGTTAGCCCGACACCACCTTGGGTCCAAGGTCACCCAAGTCCACCACTGCGCTGTTCCCTATGCTGTGTTCCGGGACACACTCTGCGGGGGCCACGCTGCCTCTCTAACTCCCACCCATCCCTAAAACCCGATCGAGTCCCATTTCTTCCTTGAAGTGATTCCCCACAACCTTGGCCCTGCCAGGTTCTCTGACTCGGGTTGCTTTCCTCTTGGCTGGTGAGCAAGTACTCAGCCCTGGATTACTCCCGGACAGTTCCATGTGCACACTGCCTGCCTCACCAGACAGCTTCTGAGCTCCCTGATGGTTATTATATATCTTCCTGCACCTGTGTCACCACCCCTATCCTCTTCCCTCCATGTGGCTTGGTGTGAGGCTTGCCCCAGCCCTCTGATCCCTGTTCAGCCCTTGATCATGGCCCGGCATCCTCCAAGGTAACCCTGAGGGGGACCTTACTTCTTTAAATGGGCACAGAATACAGTGCAATGTCTTGAGTAATTTTTTTTTAGACTGGTTTTAGCATCCCCCCCCCTTTCCTTAAGTGCTTCCTAAGCAGCAGCTATTTCTAGTATGTACTTTACTTAAATTACCTGATTTAATTCTCCCAAGAATCCCGTGAGATCAAGGAACAGAAGCTCAGAGAGGTTAAGCAACTTGTCCAAGGTCACAGTGGAAGCGGTCAAGGTGAAAGTCAGTGAAGAGAAGGCTCCCCCAGCCCCTGGTAGGATTTCTTCTTTTTCTGTTCCAGTCTCTTGAGGTTCCATTGAACTCATTTCTTCTTTAGAATGCTCGGGGTAGAGAAGCAGATTCTGGCCACCCGGTCACCAGCCACTTGGGCTCGGAGGGGTGGCCTTGGACAAAGGACCCCCGGAAGAGCAGCTTCCGGCGGTGCTGCCCCCCACCCCCTGCCTGTGGGCTGGGAGCTCTGTGGTTGCTGCCCCTTCCGCCTGCATCTTCCAGGGCCCGGACCCCTCCTCCGCCTCCAACCCCCAGCCCCACCAGTAATGAGAATCAGAAGGAGGGAGAGTGGGGACTTGAAAGAGTCATTCCTTTCTTATTTATAGGTCTCCACCGGAGGACCAGGGGCAAGGAGTGTGGTCTCTACCCTGAAGCGAGGAGCAAAGCTCTCATAGGGGGCTGGGTCCTGGCTGGGCTCGGCCTGTGACCCCTCGTGCCTTAATCTCCCCAGCTGTACAATTAGGTAAAAGTTGGGCTACAATGAAAACCAGATGTTGCATCAGGAGCGAAGTCTCCTGGGCAAACAAATTAAATAATAAATAAATGCTTTCGGTTTTACTAGCGACGGGCCACTCTGTACCTCCTCCCAGGCTCCAATTAGAGTATTCCTGTTGTCTCGTGGAGTTTTAAAACCCAAGTGTAAATAAGAAAGAGTCCTGGAACGCCAGAAATGCTTGCCAGGTTTGATTTTATTTTTGTCGGTTGTTTGGCTCACGGTTTGGTTTGATGCGGTGTCGCAAGGCTGTTTTTTTTTTTTTTTTGCCATTCATCATGAGTTGAATTTTACATTCTGGTGTAAGTGTGTGTGGGCGGGGGCGGGGCACGATTCACCAGGTTGTAACCCTTTTCCCATCGTTTGGGGAATGTCCGTCGTGGGACGTTCTGATGTATGAAGTACTTTGGGGGATTACAGAGATGGAGCATGTACTTCTCTCCATCTGCCAAAAACCCAAACCAAACCCAAACCAGAGGGACTCCCAGCTCTAGGGAAAGAAGTACTGTGCTTGGACCTGTAGTTCCAGCCATTCACTTGGGAATCTCTCTGCAGTGTTTGTATCTGCTTCTCAGCCTCAGCTCCATGTCCAGAGATAATCATACTTGGTTGAGTAAAGAACTCAGAAGGCCTCAGACACATTACTTTCATTCATCCTTTAATTCATGAACTCATTCATTCATTCGACAAATATTTATTGAGCACCTGTTACATGCTCGACACTTCTCCTGGCATGGGAGCGCAGCTGCAAACCAGCAGACCAGAGTTCCTGCCAATAGAAGGACTAAAAAAAACAAAATTCTGATTTTACAACCTGTTTTTGGCATTAGGGCTCCAGTCATTCCTATTTAACCCTTGGAAAAATTTCAGGAAAATGTGTGTTGACTGACACAAAGGTGACCGGTTCAGTGATGGCTATCACGTGTGACTCTCTCAAGGCCACATTTGGCCTAAACTGTATCCACTGACACAGTTACAGCCCTGGCTGTTCCTTAGTGAGCACCTACTATGTGCCAGACACGGTGTGTGGGGGGTAGGCATTCTGTATACATCACCTCCTTTTACCTTCACTGCTCTAGAGTGAAGGAAACCACACTTACAAGAGCTGCATTCTACCTTGGGCAATTTCTCCTCTTCCTGCTGGCTGCCAGGAAGCATGAGGAAATGTCTAGAAGCTATAATAATATCTAGATATTTATCCTAACCTACTAGGTGCCGTATACTGAGTCGGCAACTTTCTACCTGTTACCTTATTCCATCCTGACAGTATCTCTGGAAAGGCTGCTACTGTGATCCCCATTTTACGGCAGATGACATGGTGACTAATCAGGATGAGGTCCCATGTCACACGGTTTGCAGGTGACACAGCCAGAATTCACAGCCGGGTCTTTCTGATGCATAAGTCAGCATTCATTCCCCTCCTTTTAAGCTTCATGTTTTATAAGCAAACAAGCAAATGTTAGAACTAAAACACCCAGCCTCGATGGTTTTGCTTGGTGTGCCTTGACCCTGTAAGGGCGGGACTTCTCACCACGTGCTCTAGGGAGTCCCATGTTACCTGAAGGGTGATGACTTTCTCAATAGTCAGATGACAACACTGAAGCCAAAAGTGATCCCACAAATTTCCCAAGGCCTTCCTGAGCGAAGACAGAGGAATTTCTTGGGTTCTGCCCTCAGTGGGTTTCTGTCAGAGAAACTGAATAGAAAGACCTTCTGACACAGCATTCTCTTGGGTGGAACATGGGTTGGGAGGGTGCAGGGGCAAAGCTACATTAGGAACCACCTTTGTTTCCATCCTGCTCATGGTCTTCAGTCCAGCTTCAAGCTCTGAGGCAAGTCTGTATCCAAGAAGGATATGTCTGATGAGAATATAGGGGGTTTTTTTTTGGTCCTTTATATTTATCTTGTTCTTGGTTTTGCATCAGAAAGAACATCTAATTAACAGCAAAGATTTCTGACAAATGGATATATTCTTATAATCACCTCAGTCAACAGGGAGAATATTTCCATCTTCCCAGAGAGTGCCTTCTTGCCCTTTTGCAGTCAAACTACACCCCCACCTTCCCCAGGTAAGTGCTACTATAATTTCTGTATTTATCTCTTTCTTTCTTATTTCCCCCCCTTTTGATAATAATGCACTTCCATTGTACGAACGCTGGTGATTGCAGATCACATATTTCCTGGGTCCTTGTCTTTTTAGCTTGTTTTCTCCATTGTCCTTACTTGGCAAAATAAAAAGTTTGCAACCCGAGGTCTGTAAATTTTACTGGTCAATGAAATCTAAAGATCTATTTTTATAAGAGCAGAAATAATTTGCTCGATTGGGGCCATCAGAGAAAGTATTATGGACAGGAGAAGGTGTCGGGGATAAGGATTCGACATTCCACTTAGGAGATGCCAGAATCTGAACCAACAAAGTTAACCCAAGGAAAGATCTGAGCGCCACCGTGAGCCGTGCCCAAGTAGGATGTCGGCAGCTGGGTCTGAAACCCCTGCCCCAGTTCCACCTCTGAGCTCCCCTGTGACCCGAGACAGCGGCTGCTGTTGTCTGAGCTCATTACGCTCATCTGTAAGTAGATGGGGTTGGTTAGATGATTTCTGCGGTCTGATTTCTTCTCTGGCCAGGTTTGGGTTAATTGGAACTGATTTCCCCAGAGCTGTGCGAGGCCTGAACTCCAGGCTAGTGTTTCCAGCCCAAAGCAAACACGGTTCTCAACATCAGGCTTCGAACGAGTTCTGTCTAAAGTTTCTTTCCACCTCTTTCTGGGAAGCAATCAAGGGGTCCCTTTTCTAGGAGACTGTAATTTGTTGAAAAGCATTTGATTGTTGTATTGAAAGGTTGCACTGTATGTGTAAAAAGGTGTTTATGAGGCTTCGTACAGTATAGTTAATAACAACCAAGACCAGGGCCTTTATAACAGGGACCCTGGCTGCGAGCATCTATAGTGTGCCTTTCTGAGGCCCGCTAATGTATAATTATAGTGGCTGGTGGTCTGGAATATAAACCTAGGGCGCTTGCTGCAGGCCTGCAGGTCAGCCTTCTGTTGTCAGGAGCAGAGCTTCTGTACCTTTCTCAGGCTTGGCGGAAATTTGCCCCTGACTCTCAGTCCTGTTCATTGGACACTGGCGCACTCCGAGGTAGGCCGAACGAGGTGCATCTTTAGATGTGAAGAGCCAGGCAGCGGGGTAATAAAATAAGTGTTTGTTTACTCGTGCAGGGGAGACACGTGGCTGTAGGGCCAACCAGCTGGAGCTTTTGCCAGGATCAGGACAGTAGCTTCTAACGAGGCCTTCCCACTTGCACTCTGCCCACAGTCTCCACTCTGGCCATCCTACTGCAGGTGGAGTGCTAAATATAGAAGTCTCACCTCGTCTTTCCCTCCTTAAAACCTTCTTATGGCCCCTCCGTGTTCTCTAGGGCCAAGCCCTGGTCCTCATCATGGGCTTCCAGGTCCTGCCCCATCTGGCCTTTATGGACTTCTCTGGCCTCTCTGCATCACGCCACCCTTTGTTCCTGGCCCCAGTTCTCAATGACGTCCTTTTGGGTTCCTTCTCTCTCTCACTCCCAATATGAATTTGCACTTAATGCTGTTCCCTTTACCTAGAATGACCCCTTCCTTTCCCTTTTCCTCCCCAGAGTTCCCTGTCCCCTTCTCTCTCTGATAAACTCCTGCTCATCCTTCAGATCCCCGATCAAATGTCACTACCTCTGGGAAGTCCTCCCTGATCTCCTGGACTGGGTCAAGTTCCCCTACTATGTATCCTATGTATCCTATGTACTATGTATCCTACTATGTTCCCCTACTAAGTATCCCCTAATAAATGATTCATTTATTCATTATTCTTTATTCCAAAATCACTCCTTCCAGAGTCTCTATTGTGTGTCTGGAATTGAACTACACAGTTTACATGAAGGAATTCACTTGTGAAACATGTCCTAAGGATATCCTCCTTTGACAAATGGAAAACCCGAAGCTCAGAGAGTAAGTACTTTGCACAGGATATAGGAGAGCTGGTGAGAGACTTAACCAGAATCCCATGGCTCCAACAGGCAAGCTCTTCAATATTTTGGGGTTGCATGAGGGAGAAATGGTATGTATAATGCTCAAATATGCAAAATGCAAAATATCTGTCCCCAAAATATTTCAAAAAAGGTAGTAAGACTTCAACGAGAAACACAACCTATTAACAGCAATTACTGTTTGGGGATGGCTCTGGGAGTGGATTTCTCTTGTCCTTCCAGTTTTTCTCGAATTCCCTCATTTTCTATGATGAGTGTCTGTTTCTTCAAAAATGTGAAGCTTTAAAGGAAACTCAAGTAAGTAGGATGTGTCTGAAACATTATATTGGTCCTAGAATTACAAAAATTTTTTTTCTTTAACTCACAGTATCACCACACTAAACCAACTGTTTTCAATTTTCTCTGTGCCTCTCAGGATTCCTCTTTAAAAATATTTCCTCATAGTTGCAATCATAGTATACATTTGTGCACGTTCTAGTTCGGTATTCTGTTCTTTTCCCTTAATATTTCGCTCTGATGATCATGTAAATAATGGTGCAAGACTCCGTCAAGGTGAACCTCCTCTACCGTTCTGGAGTCATGAGCATGATTCTGGCATGGACCAAGCCTCCAAGACCAGCACTGTCTTTTGGGTTAACCCAGTCTGCCCTGGCATTCCTCCTTCTAGCCAGTGCCTTAGTCATTCATTCTACAACTATGTTCTGAATGCCTACTGTGTGCCAGGCACTTTGCTAAGTATGCTTCAATCTGTCTGTGCCTTTTGACCATCAACCCCCATGGAATGCGGATCAACTGATTTTGTAAGAAATCTTTCATAGACATGAGGAGCTTTCAGGAATTAGAGAATTACCCATAGGAAGGGAAGGATTCAGACCTCCAAGTGCCTCCCCCTCTTATTTGATAGATTTTATGTAGTGAATTATATAGAACTTTATACCATTTATAGGATTCAATTACATCAAAATTCACTTTAAATTTGCCAGCACCTGGAAAGTAGAAGGAATTCTCTTCAAGTGAGGAGACCAAGATCCTAAGAGGTTATTTGATTTGTTCAAAGTTTGCTAGTCCATGAAAAATGGGACCATACCACACGCATGGTGCTTTGACTTGATTTTCTCACATATTCATGCATCTTGGCAATATTTCTATCAGAGCAGTAATTTTTTTTTTCAAAAATAGTTGCAGACTATTCCAGAGTATGGGTAAATCATAATGTCTTTAACTTGTTTCCCATCAATGGATAAATATGTTGCCTCAACTTTTTCATTATTTTCTAATGTTATAATTTTAAAAGTCCCCATTGGGAAAGGTGAACCCTCTTACACTGTTGGTAGGAATGCAAACTGGTACAGCCACTCCGGAAAACAGATGAATATATGGAGGTTCCTCAAAAAGCTAATAGTAGAACTACTCTACAACCCAGCAATTGCACTATTTAACCAAAGGATACAAACATAGAGATTCTTTTTTTTTTTTTTTAATTTTTTATTTATTTATGATAGTCACAGAGAGAGAGAGAGAGAGAGAGGCAGAGACACAGGCGGAGGGAGAAGCAGGCTCCATGCACCGGGAGCCCGATGTGGGATTCGATCCCGGGTCTCCAGGATCGCGCCCTGGGCCAAAGGCAGGCGCCAAACCGCTGCGCCACCCAGGGATCCCAAACATAGAGATTCTAAGGGGCACCTGCACCCCAGTGTTTATAGCAGCAATGTCCACAAGAGCTAAACTATGGAAGAAGCCCAAAGGTCTACTGACAGATGAGTGGAAAAGAAGATTTGGTGTGAATGTACACACACACACACACACACACACACACACACACACACACACTCTGGAATATATTACTTAGCCATCAAAAAGAATGAAATCTTGCCATTTGCAACAATGTGTATGGAAATAGAGGATATTATGCTAAGTGAAAGAAGTGAGTCAGAGAAAGACAAATAGCATATGATTTCATTCATATGTGGAATTAAAGAAATAAAACAGATGAATATAGGGGAAGAAAAGGTAAAATAAAATAAGATAAAGGCAGAGAGGGAGGTGAACCATAAGAGACTCTTAACTCCTGAGAACAAACTGAAGGGAGGGGGATGGGAGGATGGGATAACTGGGGGATGGACCTTAAGGCGAGTACTTGTAAGGACCACTCGGTATTATATATGCAACTGATGAATCCCTAAATTCTACCCCTGAAACTAATAGTCCACTATGTGTTAACTAATCTGAATTTGTATAAAATCTTGAAAGAAAAATAAATATGCATTTAAAAAATACCATAACTATTAACAACTTGTTTACAGACAGATGAAATAAATTTATTTAAAAAAAAAAAAAGAAAAGTCCTCATATTGGGGCTCCTGAGTGGCTTAGTCAATTAAGCATCTGACTCTTGATTTCAGCTCAGGTTGTGATCTCAGAACCATGAGATCAAGCCCCAGACCTGGCTCTGTGCTGAAGAGGGAGCTTACTTAAGATGCTCTCTCTCTCCCTCTTCCTCTGCCTTCCCCTTCATCTTGCTCATATGTTCTCTCTCCCCCGCCCCCTCTCTTTCTCTCGCAAAAAAAGAAGAAAAAAAGAGAAAAAAAGAGAAAAATCCTTATATTGTATTTCTGAGCAAATGAGTATGTTTCTGTAAAATAGTCTCTTGAAGGCATACATGGATCAGTAGATATGCACATTACAAATTTCAACAGATAGTCCAATAAAGGAAATACAATAATATTGTGCAATGACACCCATTTGCCAGCAGCTGGGCTAACTGTTGAAACTACCAATCTTTTAAATTTTTGCCAATATTATGAGGTCAAGATGATCTCTCACTGTGATTTTCAAACTGCATTTTCCTGATTACCAGTGAGTGTGAGCATTTTTTCATATGCTATGACTCTGTAGTGTCTCATCCAGGAATTACTTCCTAAAGTCCTAAAAGTCTCTCTCGGGAGGGTCCTGGGGCTCCAAGCTGGGCAGGCTTTCCTCAGTAAGCATAGGGTTTGTGCAGTGGAATCTACAGGGCAAGTGGAACCCAAAGGAAGAATAGATTAGGAGGGTAGTGGTTAGAAGTAGAGAGAGACAGAGGACAGGGCTCAGGATACATCACTTATGATATAATCTGTAAGGGGAAAGAGGGCTTTGGATACTTCCTTTGTGTGGTTCTCAGCATACCCCATGGGAGTAGTTGCTTCAAGGAGCCATACCGCATGGTTATGAGGCTATCATTGGATGGCAGTCTGTGTGGGGAGATCTCAAGGAGTTTGGACTTGTCAGGAAGGTGATGGAGCTTGATTATCAGGACCCTCCCCTAGCTCAGGCTTCTTCCAGGGCCAGGAGAGGGGACTTAGCAATGGTTTTACATAGTCACAGGAGCTGCAGATTGAATGTTTGTGTCTCCTTGAAATTTTATATGTCAAACCTCAACTCCCAAAATGATGGTATTGGTAGACGAGGGCTTTAGAGGCGATGAGGTCATAAATGGGATAGGTGTCCTTTTAAAAGAGGCCAGAGGTAGCTCCATCATACGAAGTGATGCTAGAAGATCACATCTGGGAGGTGGGTCTTCACCAGACATGGAATCTGCTGACACCATGATCTTGAACTTCCCAACCTCCAGAGCTGCAAGAGAGAAATGTGTGCTATTTATAAGCCACCCAATTTATGGTATTTTATTATAGCAGCCCGAATGGAATGAGACAATGCTCTCCTGTAAAATTTGCAAATAGATATCTTAACTTCAGTTGGGTAAGACTGCTGCCTCTCCACTCTAACTTCCCTTCCATGACACTTATTCATTTTTGGGGGACTATGGACATTTTCAGGAGCTGGTCAGGAGGACACAGAGTTGAGGATCGCTTTAGCTTGTTTTTAGTGAGACATACTATTGTAGCACACAGTGTCCATGGATAGTAAGTTACTGCTTGCTGCTCTAGTGTTAATGTGGGCTTAGGACTGTTGTCTCTGCCTGTGGGGTCAAGTCACTGCATTGTGATAAAAAAGTGCAGGCAGACAGTATCTTGAGGTAGGCACATATTCCATGGCACCTGGCCCCAGGAGCAGGAGAAGAGGAGAGATGAAGCAGGTTTGGAAGGCAGGGAGCCAGAAGTGAGGCCAGGCGCAATCCTACATTCATCAGATGTGCATGGCTATATGCAGAAATTTCTGTTCACATTAATTCCTAGTCAAAATAGAAGCTCTTTCCTGTCAGGATATACTAAATAAAGCAGCATTTTATTGACGGCATAATTATAAGCCCACCATAATTTATATGAGAATCCCATGAAATATAATTTATCAGAAATATTGTATTTGAAGAGCACAGACCTGTATCCCTCAGTAAGTACAACTCTGCCCCGCGGTGCATGTTGTCTGCATCCCATGTTTTATTATTCTGGTCAACCATCCTAGAGGAATTATCTTTCTATACTTGTTATATATGACAAAACTCTCATCACAAGAAGAGGCAAAGAGGGTACCATCAAAACTGTCGGCAAAAATGGTGTCTCAGGCAGTTCCTTAATTAAAATATTACTTTTTCTGGATGTTGCTGGGTTGTTTTTCTTTTTTAAAGATTTTATTTATTTATTCATGAGAGACACAAGGAGAGGTAGAGACATAGGCAGAGGGAAAAGCAGGCTCCCCATGAGGAGACCAATGGGGGACTCCATCCAGGACCCCAGGATCATGACCTGAGCCAAAGGCAGACCTTCAACCACTGAGCCACCCAGGTGTCCCATGTTGTGAGCTTTTTAAAGAAGTTGTCAGCTTTTTGAAAAATTTGTATTTTTGTATTTTTCTTTCACACCTAAATTATATCCATGCCTTTGCCTTCTCTCCCTTGATAAGGACTCCAAAATTGAATATACACTTTGAGGAGAGAGGAGGGTTTGGGGTTGGCCATGATGACCTCTGTAGTCTAGACCATAAGGTGGGGTTGTGGCATCTTTTGTTTAAACTCAAATAACACTAGCCACCTGCAGTGACCAGTATGAAGTAGGCACTCAGTGAAACTCGACTGCATGAATGAACAATGCTTCTAGCTCTAAGATTCTCCTGGAGGATTCTTTTAGGACCTATGGAAGATCAGATTACTGTCCAAAAACATCCACTCTCTTCCCCACCCACATTGCTATAGGATAAATATACTTCCTTTCCTACTGCTATTGAACTTGACGTGTGACTTATTTGAGGCTCACAAGGTAAGAATAGGTTTGGCATCTCTTGGTTTGGGATGCTAGAAAACATGATACAGGCAGAGGCTAGACATGACCTGCCTGGTTAACCTTGCCCTCTTGTACTTCTGCTATCACCGTGAGAAGAACACACTTTGGTTAACCCACTGCTCCAAAGAGGATGAGATGCACGTGGGGGTGAACCTGACCCAACTTTGCAGTCTGTTGGGCCTCCAGATGAACTGGACTCTGACCCCCAGCCATTTCCTGGCTTTTGTCTTCAGTTTAAAAGCTAGCCGCAAACCAGACCCTTGTTCAGGCAGAAACATGGGCAAGGGTAAGATGGACTAGCCAAAGGGAGAGGCAAGAAAAACAGCCTTGCAATGCAACCATTTAGACAAAGTCAAATATAGATTTAACAACTAATTATAGGAGAAAGCTGCAAAGTGCGTTATAAAATCAAGTGTTTGCACAGAAACATTTTTGCTAGAAAGCAAAGTGGTAGCTCATTTGCATGTTTGGTATTGTTAGCATACAAAGGAGCTGAACTGCTAAAATTAAGATAGTGAGTTGTTTGAAAACCTCATTTTAAAATAGAATAAATCACACCACAGACAGATGTTTAAGAGTGTGCCTGATGTGGGGAGAGCCGGCCTCCAGTGTGAGGCTTGGCGGTAGTTGAGCCTTTACTCCAGAAAGGCCCACCAAGCTCTTCTCTGAATCTCAGAGGTCAAGGGTGAGGGGAACTCGCTATCTGGGGCTTGCTGGGAAGGGGTCATGGTCGGGGATTCAGAGTCTGGGGCTGGGCTGACAGTGGATATTGATGCTGACAGCCACCAGTCACCAAGCCATCTCTGTGTGCCAGCTACATGCCAAGCGTTCCACATGCAGCAGGAAGAGGCAGGAGAGGTCCTCCGGCATGGAGTGTCAGGGGCCCACCCTGCATTTATGGGACCTTGAGGAGTCCCTCCCTCACCTCACCCTAGACTCAGCTCTCACAGGCAGCATCAACTGGAACCCTCACTCAACTTTGTGAGTCAAAGTACTAGTATCACCATCATCATCCCATTTCACAGATGGACATGTGGAGGATGGGAGTAGTTCTACAACATCTCCAAATCCAGCAGGCATTGAGTGGGCTGGCTCTGACTTACCCAAGTCTACCTCCAGAGATTAATCATCAAACTTTTTATTATACACCCATTGTGAAGAAAATGTGTGAACATGCCCATCCATCAAAACTATTTATTTATTTACAAATTATGTGCATGGATGACTGTATTATCTACTTTATATAAATGCACAGAATAGGAATATGAAAATAATAAAATGAAATGAAAATACTATTTTTTCTTCACACACTAAAATGGATTTTCTTTATGTTTTTTGGGGTGTGAGTTTTTCCCACTTTGGAAATAAGTATTTAACCGCTTTGCCTTTCATTCTGACCTGTTATAGGCTAGGGAGATGAATTAGTCAGGACGCTTCAGAGAAATACTATGTATATATATTTATATACACACAATATATATAAATATATATTCATATATAATGTATATAATGAATATTATACATATTATATATTATACTTTATATAGAATATATTATAATAGTATTATTATAATAACAGAGAGGGACAGATTGATTTATTATATGACTTACTGTGTGGAACTGACTTACGTGATTATGAAAGCTGAGCCAGCTGACGTTCTGCTGTTGGTAAGCTAGAGATCCAGTAAAGATGGTGCTGTAATTCAGTCTGAGCCTGAAAGCCTGAGAGCCAGGGGGCCAGTTGTACAAATCCCAGCCCAAAGGGAAGCAAAGATCATGTCCCAGCTCAGTCAGGCAAGCAGGAAGGGAAGGAATCCTCTTTGTCAGTGTTTTATTCTTTGCAGGCTCCAGACAGATTGGAAGAGGCCCACTCCCATGGGGAAAGGGGTCAGCTTCTCTGAATCTACCCATCCAAATTCTAATTCCAGCAGGAAACACACTCACAGACAAACCCAGGAACAGTGTATACTCTGGGCACCCCATGGCCAGTCGAGTTGATGTGTAAAATTAAGCATCTCAGGGGAGCTGTCCTTATAGGGCCCAAGCACATTGACCTTTTCTTGAGGCATGTAAGTTTTCCATTTCTGCTATAGCAAATCACCACAAATTTGGTTGGCTTAACACAAATTTATTTTCTTAGCGTTCAGGAGGTCTGTTCAGTCTGCAATCAGGCTTCCTGGGCTAAAGTCAAAGTGTTGGCAGGGCTGGTTCCTTCAGGAGGCTCTAGGGGAGAATCTGTTTCATTTTTGGCTTCAAGCGGCCATCTAGATTCCCTGGCTTGTGGTCCCTTCCTTCTTTTATAACATGCATCATTCTGTCCCACGCTTCCATTGTGAAGTTGCCTTTTACTCTGACTCATACCCCTGTTTTCCTCTGATGAGGACCCTGTGATCATATTGAGTCCACTGGGTAATCCAGGGTAGCTACCACCTCCTCACATCAGCTCAAGACTTGTAACTAAGTCATAACTGCAAATGAGGTATGTGGGGACCATTGTTTAACTTATCCTAAAACTCCAGAGGACAGAGGCCACCACATAGGGTCACCAACCATACTGGTTTTCCTGGGGCTTTCCTGGTGTTTGCACTGAAAATCCCGAATCCCCCAAATTTTCTTAGTCCTAGACAAACCAGGGTAATTTGGTGCTGTACAAGGTGTGTTTAGCACAGCGCCTTATACGGTGCCTAGTTTCAGCCAACACCGAGGAGTAATTTTTTAAAAGATTTTATCTATCTATCTATCTATCTATCTATCTATCTATCTATCTATCATCTATCTATTCATTTATTTATTTATTTGAGAGAGAGAGAGCGCACACTTGAGAGAGCACACAAGCGGGGAGAGGGGAAAAGAGGGAGGGAGAGGGACAAGCTGACTCCACAAAGAGAGTGGAGCCTGGTGCAAGGCTTGATCCCATGACTCAGAGATCATGACCTGAGCCGAAACCAAGAGTTGGACATCTAACCCACTGAGCTAGATGTCCCAACAATGCTGAGTATTGAACTGACCCACCTTCTGGGGTTGACATGAATCTTCCTCAAAGTCTCTCTAGATTTTTCAAATCCCTTTAACCCCTCTTTATGGCCCAGGTCATTCCAGAATCCTGAACATGTATCTGAGTCCCACTGTATTGCCCACTCTCTCTCTTCTTATATATGGAGCACAACCCATATATAACTTGATTCACAAAAGGAAGCTCTGATGCTCCACTTAAAATTTTAAACTGATGAAAAAAAATTAAACTGATGAGCCCAGACATGATACATGTTCTATTTATATCCCATTTAGCACATCCACCTTGCCAGCACAAGACATCTATGCAAAATTGCAGAGCAATGAAGTGGTAAGTGAAGATGGAGAAAAGAGCAGGGCCTGAGGTTCTTAAATGGGGACAAATTATTGGTAGGGATAAATTCCAGGCCATTGGCTAAAACAGCACTTCCTAAACTTCAGTAGCCTTCATAGTTTTTGAAATATGTTGCCATATCTATTTGTCATCTGTACTCTTCTTTTTTACTTAAATACATTTAAAAAGAAAAGTAAATGCTTACTAAACCCAAGCTTTCTCCCCAACATACATAATAATAAACATGGGATTAGTGGAATGAAAATCTTAATCCATATATGTACCAGTTACCTATTGCTGTGTAACAAAATATCTCAGAACTTTGTGATCTTTTTTTTTTAGAACTTTGTGATTCAGAAGAACACTTAATATGTCACAATTTCTGTGCATCAGGAATTCAGGAGCAGCTTAGGTGGGTCCTTTGGCTTGAGGTCTTTAAAGAGACCAGAATCTGTGTGTTGGTTGGGCTGCTGTTGTCTCAAGGCTGGACTGGAGAGGGATCCACTTCCAAGTTCATTCAGTGATTGTTGGTAGGATTCAGGTCCTCACAGGTGGTCAGACTGCCTCAGGTCCTCACTGGATGCTGGCCAGAAATCACCCTCAGTTCCTTGCCACATGGATCTCTGCACAGGGCAGCTCACACCTTGGTAACTGGCTTCATTAATTTAAGCAAGTCATATAATTGAGGGAGTGCTAATAAGATAGATATCACAGTCTTCTGAAGCCAACTACATCTTGAAAGTAACAACCCATCACCTTAGAAGCAAGTTGCTAGGTCCAGGCCATACTCAAGGAGGAGGGAAGTATCTGAGGGTGTGAATACCAGGAGGCAGGAACCATTAAAGGACACCTTTTTTTTTAAGATTTAATTTATTTTTATTCATGAGACACACACAGAGAGAGAGGTAGAGACATAGGCAGAGGGAGAAACAGGCTCCTGCTGATACGGAATTCGATCCCACCACCCGGGATCACACCCTGAGCCAAAGGCAGATGCTCAACCACTGAGCCACCCAGGTGCCCCTAGAGGACATCTTTGAGGTCTGCCTATCACACTATGATATCTGAAATCAGCTTTCTTACTCTTCGGGTCCTCTGGGTCATACTCTGGTAATCCTTTACATTCAGAATGCAGTGGGTTTACTTTGGCACAAGTGGCAGTAGATGGGGGTATGTGAGGGTGGGGAGTGTCCTCCAGCTGCAGAGAGATCATGGTTAAGATGTGGCCATTGCGATGGAGGGGGTGAGTGAGAGGCTGCCCCTGGACTGGTTAACTGGCTGCAAGGACCACATGGCAGAAAGAGGAACCTGGACAGTTTTCTGGAAGAAGACGAAACTTGAGAACAATTTAGCCAGCTGCCATCTTCCCATTATACATATCAGGCCCACCTCAGTGGGGAGTTAGATGGTAGTTTCTTCATTTGCAAGGAAAATTATTTTAGATAGATTTTAACAGGTGACATTTGATAGAGGTGGTTTTGATGTGAGTTCAGTCGATTTTTTTTTTGGATGTAGATTCTCCAAATTATTCTTTGCTGTTTTACATATGTTAAAAACTCCTCCAATTCCTTGAAAATTGAGAGATCTTATCCAATTTGCTAGAGAAAGGGTCAGCAAACTATAGGAGCCAAATTCAGCCAGCTGCCTGATGGTTTTATGGTCCCAAGAGCTAAGAATTTTTTTTAACATTTTCAAATAGTTGCATTTTAAATGGTTGTATGAGTACCTACCTAACAGCCTTGATTTTGCTTCTTGACTGGCAAAGCTTAAAATATTTATTATTTGGCCATTTAAGAAAAGTTTGCCAATCCCTACTCTAAATTTCTCCAAAGCTCCATACTCAACCCCAAAGGGGGATTAAGAGAGATGAATTATGTTGTTTCAGAAAGAAAGAGAGGGAGAAAAGTAGGGGAAGGGATGGAAAGAGGAAAAGAAGATTCCTACTAAACACAGCACTCACAGTCCTTTATGGTACCAGAACCCACCTTCACCTGTGCTGACTGTTTAAGTCCTTGAGAGATGATGCTGGCACATGGAAAACCATTTCCAAATTTTCAATCCTTTCACTTTTTAAATCTCTCTGATTAGAAGGAAACTGAAACATTCCATAGATTAAAGAACATCAAAATCATTTTAGGAACTAATCCCAAAAGAAAACAGAAATGTCACTGACTTCAAAATGTGGGCCCATTATCAGGAAACTATTGTGATAGTGATTTACAGGGGAAAGGAGAAGTTCTCAGTAAAAACCCTCCTTCTAAGAGACAGAGGGGAGAGGGACAGAAAAAAAATAATCCTAAAAAAGAAGAACCAAGGCACCCAGAACTCAATAGAAGGTGACAGAAGAAAGAAGTGTGCATGCATTTTTTTCTCTCTCAAAGAGAACATAACTCACAGAAATCTCAAAGTCTTCAGAAAGATTTGAAGAGTTTCCCAAAAGCATTATGTTTGGAGAAACACTTGAAATGGCATGCCATTTTAATTAGAACAGAGCAAAATTGAAAACCCTAGAGACCTAAACCTACAGCAAAATTATGAATCTGTAGCATAAAGAGAGGGGACTGAAGCACAAGACAGAGAGAGAGAGAGAGAACCTTTCTGTGTCATAACCTAATAACAGACATTCACAGCCAAGAGCAGAAGACTCGCATGAAGAAACGTCTGACTTGAGCCTGAACTTTCTCAACCTCTGAGGCCAGTGTTTCCAACTGGTGTCACACCACTTCCTTCTTCTGTCAAAGAACAGCTCGAAGATGCTTATTTTTAACATCCCACAATACTCCTTGGAATCGGGTTGTAACAAATGAATGCATTAAGGAGCATGAAGTGGCAGTTTCTTTATAAAGATAAACTTAACGCCTGTCATATGATCCAGTTATTCTACTCCCAGGTATTTACCTGAGAAAATGAAAGCATATGTCCTTACAAAGACTTGTCCACAAATATTCATAGCAGCTTTATTTGTAAGAGCTGAAAGCTGCAAGCAACCCAATGTCCATCAATAGGTGAATGGGTAAACAAATTGTGGTATCTATACACAACTGAATGTTCTTCGGTGACAGAAAGAATAAACTATGGACACATGCTATAACACTTCTGAATCTCATGCTAATTATATAGAGTGAAGGAAATAAATCAGACTAGAAGTATGGCTGTATGGCTCCAGTTATATCAAACCATAGAAAATGCAAACTCATCTATAGTAACAGAAATCATATTTTTGTCTGGGGATGGGAGGTAAGAAGGGAGGGATTACAGAGAGCCATGAAAAAATTCAGGAGGATGATAAATGTGTTCATTGATTGTGGTGATGCCTTTAGGAGTGTGTACATACATCAAAATTTGTCAAATTGTACACTTTATATATGTGCAGCTTATTGTATGTCAGTTATGCCCTAGGAAAGCTGATTAAAGACATTACCTGTTGGAAAATTCAATGTTGTTAAGAGGTCAGTTCTTCCCATCTTGATCTATAGATTCAACACAATCCCAATCAAAATTCCAGCACACTATTTTGTGTATATAGACAGATTGATTCTAAAGTTTCTGTGAAAAAGCAGAAAACTCAAAATAGCCAACACAACACCGCAAATGGAAAACAAAGTTGAAGGACTGACACTACCCCACTTTAAGACTTCCTATACATCTATGGTAATCAAGAGAGCATGGTACTGGAGAAAGAAGAAACACATATCAATGGAACAGAATAGAGAGCCCAGAAATAGCCCCACATAAATAGAGCCAATGAATCTTTGATAAAAGAGCAAAGGCAATTTAATGGAGAAAAGATGAGGAATAGTCTTTTCAACAAATGGTGCTTGGAGCCATTTTGACTTCTATTTGCAAAATAATAATAATAATAATAATAATTTAAGTACAGACTTTATACCTTTCACAAAATTTAACTCAAAATGGATCACAGACCTAAATGACGAACCTGAAAGTTCAAGCCTTCTGGAAAATAACATAGCAGAAAATCTAAGTGGCCTTAGCTTTGGCGATAAGTTTGTTACTATAGCACCGAAAGCACAATCCCTAAAAGAGAAATTGATTAAGTTGATCTTTATTCAAGCTAAAAATGTCCACTCTGCAAAGAAACTATTAAAGAAATGGAAAGAAAAACCACAGGGGAGCTTGGGTGGCTCAGTCAGCTAAGCGTCCACTCTTGATTTTGGCTCAGCTAATGATCTTAGGGTCGTGAGATCGAGCCCCGCTTTAGGGTCCATGCCCAGCATGGAGCCTGCTTGGGTTCTCTCTCTCTCTCCCTCTCCCTTTGCCCCTCCACCATGCCCCCCTCTCATGCGTGAGCTCTCTTGAGCTCTCTCTCAAAAAAATAAAAAAAATAAAAATAAAAACCATACAGACCACAAATTGGGAGTGAATCTTTACAAAATACATATCTGATAAAGGACTGGTATCCAAAATACACATAGAGCTCTTTAAATTCAACAATAAAACAAACATCCCATTTAAAAATGGACAAAAGATCTGAACAGATGCTTCACCAAAGAAGATGTATGGATGGCAAATATGCATATGAGAAGATGTTCAACATCATTTGTTATTAAGGAACTGTAAATTAAAACAATGAGATATCCCAAAACATCTATTAGGATGGCTAACATCCCAAATATTAAAAACTCCAAATGCTGTCAAGGATGTAGACCAACAGGAACTCTCTTTCACTGCTGGTCAAATGCAAAATGGTACACCTGTTCTTGAAAGAAGTTTGACAGTTACTTACAAAGCTAAGCATAGTTATCCATATAATCTAGCAATGGTACATCTAGGTATTTATTCAATTGAACTGAAAACTTGTGCCCACAAAAAATATATGCACCTGAATATTTGTAACGGTTTAATTTGGTTATTCAGCAGAAAATGCAAAAAACCCAAGGTGTTTCTTCCATGGGTGGATTAATAAATTGTGGTGCATCCATACAATAAAATGTTATTCGGCGATAAAAAGAGATGAGCCATTAAGCCACATAAAAACATAAGGGAAACTTAAATGCATATTGCTTAGTGAAGGAAGTCACTCTGAAAAGGCTGCATACTGTAGGATTCCAAGTATACAATATTCTGGAAAAGGTGAAACACAGGGACAGCAAAATAGTCAATGATTGTCACGAGTTTGGTTAGGGAGGAAAAAAATGGATAGATGAAGCACGGGGGATTTTTATGATGGTGAGAATATTCTGTAGGATACTGTGATAGTGGATACATGATACTATGCATGTATCAAAACCCATAGAACTTCATAGCACAAAAAGTCAACTGTAATGTATGCAAATTGAAACAAACAAACTTAGGACAACAGAGGATCCCAGGAAAGAATGCAGGCCATGATGAGAGAATCTAGCTGGATTACAAATGCAGGAAGCTACATCACTGAAGGGAATGGGGGAAAAGGGGTTGCTCTAAGTAATCTTGGAAATAGAGATTGTAAGAAGTTCACATAAGCCCGGCGTTTCATTGATGAAGTTGTTTCCCCACAAGGGTACAGGTTAATAATTCTAATAATTATATACATGTATATTGAGACTGAACAATTAATTAAACAGATGGGGAATTGTGAGAGGATTTCTCAATGAACAGTGGAACTTTACATAATAAGAGGAGACTAGACCGGCACATATATCCACATCGTAATGGATCAGAATTGAAGATATCAGTGAAAATTCATTTTATCTTAAGATAGATGTCATTAGGAACAAATCATCTTAAGATTTGTGTGGAATCAGAAAAGACCCCGAATAGCCAGGGGAATATTAAAAAAGAAAACCATAGCTGGGGGCATCACAATGCCAGATTTCAGATTGTACTACAAAGCTGTGGTCAAGACCACAGTACCACTGGCACAAAAACAGACACATAGATCAATGGAATAGAAGAGAGAATCCAGAAGTGGCCCCTCAACTTTATGGTCAACTAATATTCGACAAAGCAGGAAAGACTATCCACTGGAAAAAAGACAGTCTCTTCAATAAATGGTGCTGGGAAAATTGGACATCCACATGCAGAAGAATGAAACTGGACCATTCTCTTACACCATATACAAAGATAAACTCAAAATGGATGAAAGATCTAAATGTGAGACAAGATTCCATCAAAATCCTAGAGGAGAACACAGGCAACACCCTTTTTGAAGTTGGCCACAGTAACTTCTTGCAAGATACATCCATGAAGGCAAGAGAAACAAAAGCAAAAATGAACTATTGGGACTTCATCAAGATAAGAAGCTTTGCACAGCAAAAGAAACAGTCAACAAAACTAAAAGACAACCTATAGAATGGGAGAAGGTATTTGCAAATGACGTATCAGATAAAGGGCTAGTTTCCAAGATCTATAAAGAACTTATTAAACTCAACAGCAAAGAAACAAACAATCCAATCATGAAATGGGCAAAAGACATGAACAGAAATCTCACAGAGGAAGACATAGACATGGCCAACAAGCACATGAGAAAATGCTCTGCATCACTGGCCATCAGGGAAATACAAATCAAAACCACAATGAGATACCACCTCACACCAGTGAGAATGGAGAAAATTAACAAGGCAGGAAACCACAAATGTTGGAGAGGAGGTGGAGAAAGGGGAAGCCTCTTGCACTGTTGTTGGGAATGTGAACTGGTGCAGCCACTCTGGAAACTGTGTGGAGGTTCCTCAAAGAGTTAAAAATAGATCTGCCCTACGACCCAGCAATTGCATTGCTGGGGATTTACCCCAAAGATACAGATGCAGTGAAACACCGGGACACCTGCACCCCGATGTTTCTAGCAGCAATGTCCACAATAGCCAAACTGTGGAAGGAGCCTTGGTGTCCATCGAAAGATGATGGATAAAGAAGATGTGGTCTATGTATACAATGGACTATTACTCAGTCATTAGAAATGACAAATACCCACCATTTGCTTCGACGTGGATGGTACCGGAGGGTATTATACTGAGTGAAATAAGTCAATCAGAGAAGGACAAATATTATATGGTCTCATTAATCTGGGGAATATAAAAAATAGTGAAAGGGAATAAAGGGGAAATGAGAGAAAATGAGTGGGAAATATCAGAGAGGGAGACAGAACATAAGAGACTCCTAACTCTGGGAAACGAACAAGGGGTTGTGAAAGGGAGGTGGGTGGGGAGTGGGGGTGACTGGGTGATGGGCACTGAGGGGGGCACTTGATGGGATGAACACTGGGTGTTATGCTATATGTTGGCAAATTGAACTCCAATAAAAAAGATAGATATCATTATATAGATATAATATATACATATTATATATAACATAAATATTATATAAATCTTTATCGATATGTGTATATACATAGATTACTAAGTATACATCTATTACTCTGTTCTGACAGCTCAGAGAGTTTAGATGCAATGACGCCCCAGAGGCAACAAAGCCATCTAGTGCCAAGATTTTGGTTTCTAATACTATCCCTCAATAAAAGTAACCCAGGCTTCTTAAAACAATGGCTGATTCTAGAGAGGAGAGATAAATAAGATGAGCCTGGAACATCTTGTAGGGATAGAAAGTAAGGAAGTGCTAAAAAACAAAGAAATGATAATAAGAAAATCTCCTAGTGCATTTATAGGCATATGTCAAAAGGGCTAGGAGTCAACTGAGAGTGCCCAATGGTCAAAGCTGAAACAATTTGAGAAAAAAAATAAAGTAGTATTGTATTATAACCCAGGGTATAGAATAAAGATCTATGAATGTACACTGATACAAATAAATAATTGAATAATTAATAAATGGAGAAGAGCCAGATCTCCCATGCAAAGAATTACAAGTAAATGTTGTACTTAAGGAGGGGAAATGTAATTCCTCACTCCTTAAGTGGAGGCTACACATAGTGACTTCCTTCCAAAGAGGACGGTAGTGGGGTGGGGGAAATAGTGACTATAATGGAAAAACCAGACAAACACTGCCTGGGCCAGGTGCTCGAGGTCAACATCAATAGCAATACATCGTGTTGATAGTATGTACCCTTGATATGATGTGATTAAAATGGCACTTTACCTCTGTGATCTTCCCCCAAACCCTTGACCCCAATCCAATTATGAGAGAAACATCAGACAAACGCCAAAGGAGGGACATCCTACAATATATCTGACCGGTAGTCCTTAAAACTGTCAAGGTCAAGAAAAACAAGGGGAGGTCTGAAAAACTGTCACAGCCAAGAGGAGTCTAAGGACACCTGAGCACTAAACTTAACATGGTATCTTGGATGGGATTCCAAAACCAGAAAAAGAAGAGCAGGTAAAAAATTAAGGAAATCTGAGTTGACAATGGACTTTGGTTAGTAATAATGTATTGACGTTGGTTCATTAACTGATGATATTAATCACAGGGGGGAACTGAGTGTCTGTGTTTGGGGGAGGAGAGGCCATATGAGAACACCCTATACTCTCTGTTCCATTTTTTTGTAAGTTTAAAACTGTTCTAAAACATAGTCCATTGATAAAATAAAATAAAAATAAAACAGAGTTATGTGACTTGGGAGATGCAGGATATGGTCTGGCCCCCACGTGTCTAGACTCTAAGACCAGGGTCCTTCTATTATGTAACTAACTGTTGCCTTCCCTTTTGACATTAGTGACTCACACGTGCTATTTCAGTCCAGGCCAGTGCTGTTTGGGATGAACTGGAAAGCCCATCATATAAGTCACTCTCTTCTTGTAAGTTGGGATATTTTGTATGTCTTGTGTGTGTCTCTGAATGGTTAACACTGCCCATGTGTGGACAGGGGAGGGGAGAGAGATGGGCTTACCCCCTACAGAGTTTATGGACGTTCAGGAACATATACCATATACAACTTAAGCCTCATGTTTATGTCTGGGAATATATTAAATGCCATCTGCCTAACCATTTGCCATGTTATAAATTAAGGTGACATCAACAATGCTACAACGCCAAGGAGCACTCTGCTGTCTTCCACTTTGATATTAAATGGGTTTTGTTACCAAACTCTTCTTACAAACATGAAAAGAACAGTTGCAGGCCTTCTGGAGGAGCAGATGGGCTCGGAGGCTTCCCAGCACAGGCTCTCCGTGAGAGTTACAAGGCTCACATTTTCTTTGCTGTACGGAGTTGACTGTTGTCATGGTTGCTGGCGGGGGGGGGGGGGGGGGGCAACCTTGGCCCTGTCACTTCCTTGCTGTGTGAACTTGGGCAGGTTATTTAACATCTTGGAATCTCATTCAGTTCCCTTATCTGTAAAATGGGGGCAGGCAGCGCCAGCCTTATAGAATTGCTACAGGCTTTACATGAGAAAAGTCAGCCTTTCTCTCACTGCCTTTGACTCCTGGTGAGAAAATATTTCTTTTTTTTTTCTTTTTTTTTGAGAAAATATTTCACTCTGTGACCAACCGTGCATATGTGTACATACACACGCGCGTGTCTACACACATGCACTCACACGTAACTGACACTGTTGAAGCAAAGTCTTCCTTAAGTCAAACCAGTCCTTGCCATGGATTATACACGTTGATATTTTCCGCTCTCAACCTATTCTAATCTACTGTTTTGTCCTCTTCCATTCCACGGGCAACCCAGTGAGTTCACCTGAGACCCACTAATGCTTGCAGCCTGCAGACTAAAAAACATTAAGACAGTGTATTTGAACATGTTAAAAAGTACAATGACAGTTATGCAATAAATGGTAGCAGATACTATGGTTATTAGCGGTATTATTATGAACTGGGGCAAGGCTGCGTGAAAAAAAGAGGAATATAAACAACACCAGTCTGTTCCCACGGACCCAGTCATTGCACTGGTTCTTTCCCAGCTCCAACTAAGCATCTATTAACAAAGAAATTATCTATTAACATCAGAAATTCAAATGTCCACGTTAGTGTGCTTCCTGAAGCCCAAGGGCTTGCTCTAGGAGGGCCTTCTCCCCTCTCTCAGCTCCCCTTCCTGCCTCCTGGAAGGTCAGCTTCTTCTTTCTCCTTCGCTTTTCTGCTCTTCCTGAGGCCCCAGCCGGGCTGAGGCCTGGGTGCCCACAGCAGTGGCCTGCTCATTAGTGCTCCCCGTATTGGCTTCCCCTGCTCCTCTGCCAGCGCTTGTTGGCATCATCTCCAAAATCAATGGCTTGAACTTATATTCCAGTCCCAAGGGGTGCTTCTGGGGGAACCCGACCCAAGATGCCCCCCTCTGCCCCGTGTATCCTTACAGTACCTGCCAAGTCGGCCTCACAGCAGGTGAGGGGTATCAAGACCTATCAAGTTATCAGAGCTACTACCCCCACTCATGCTGGCTCCAGGCACCTGCTGGGGACAGGTAAAGATGCTCCACCAATCCTCACCTGCATGGGGGCCGACCTTGAGACCTGGCTGCTTTTCTCGTCTGTGACTTTCTCTTTTTATGGCTGAAGGCCCCATCCCGCCCAGGTGTGGGTGACCCAAGGCTTCTTCAAAGGATTCATGACGTTCACGTGCCCATCTTTTTTGTTTGCTTTCCAGCTAAATAAACAAAATGCCCTGATCTCAGGCATGGAATACATTGATTTGCCCATCTTTCTTAAAACATATCTAATATCCTCCAGGTCTGTAAGGGCCACCCCTTGTATCACTCACTGGTGCACCCACAAAACTGCATTTTCTTCAGACAGAACATATCTTTTATTGGGCTTGTGTCTGTGATAATGATACAGGTGGATTTTATCATCCCTTTCACCCTACTAGTAATGAACAAATTCACTGCGTATTACTTTGGACTTGATCTCTGGCAAAACACTACTGGAACAAACAATTTGATTTGTCAACACCTTTACAAGGGCTCCTCAATCAATGTCACAAATCCAAATTTAAACAGCAAAGTACATTTGACTGCAGGACCCTGGACTGATTAGAGCTCCGAGTTCAGAGAATTGCTCCAGACAGGGCAGCAATCAGATTATTAACTCCACTTGAAAATACTCTCTGCTGCCTGGGATTAGCATGCATATTTTGATATAGATCGATAAGCAATCTCCTTTCTATAAGAAATGCCTGCAACATTCATTTGGCTGATCAAAGGTAGATATCAGCTGGCTGTGACAGCTAGCTATTGTTTCTCCGCTTTCTTTACAGAAGAACCTCTATTAAAAAAAATTCTCGGGCTCTTTTTCAGCTAATAGTGGAAGCCAACAGAGAGCCACAAAATCCCATCTCCTTCTCAACACTGAAAGACAATTAGTGCAGAAGGGACTTGAGGTGCTTTATTTTTTATTTTTTATTTTTTTTTTATCTAACTTAATCCATTTCCACTGTGTTCACTGACAAAAAAAAAAAAAATGGCAAGTTTCTTCTCTCCCCTTTCCTGATTCCCTTCCACTCTGGCTTATTTTCCACTGGAGTGATGGTCCCAGTCTGGGGAAGTTGGAAGGATGGTACGCATTTTCTGCCACCTGGTTACTTCCTTGTTGAGACCAAAGCTCTTATGTGAAGCCCCTGATACTGTTTTAACCTGGATTGTGCAGGTTTGGATTCTGGGTGGGACATGGGATTGACTTATTGCTTTGAAGTGTGTTATTCCATCCTTTACCCCTGTCTCTCTCCCTGATTCTATTACGTCATTTCCTGTTGAAAATAATTTCTTATTCATGTTCTCTGGCTATTTTGTGCATCTCGAATTTTTTTCCCTCGAGTAAACTTTTCCTTATCAACCAACTCAGGAACAAAAACGTAACTAAAACACCAACCAATTGTTTTCTTCTGCCCAGTGATCCCCACAAACAAAAATCAAAGTACATTCTATCTACAGACAGATTTCTAAGTGACCAATGCAAGCTACAGAATAGTTTATGTGGCATAATTCAGCTTTTATTTTAAAGATAAATATGCTTGCATTTATGTGTCTATGTATTTGCTCTACGCATAGATATTCACTACATGATGTATATATGCAGACACATACACACACGCACCCACACATATAGGAGAACACCCCATAGTTACTAGTTATAGAAGGCTAGATTGATGGGAAACTTTTTTTAAGGTTTTTATTTAAACCCCAGTTAGCTCACATACAGTGTGATCTTAATTTTAGGTGGACATTATAGTGATTCGCCACTCCTGTACAACACCCACTGCTCATCACAATAAGCGCCCTCCTTTAGTCTGCTTACCTACTTGTGTTCTACTTGTATCCTGTTTCAATTCAGGAAAACTTACTTTAGAAATGAGAATCAGAGACATCTCCCACATATTCTCCCTGTGTGTAAGGTCCGATTTGTTTTTAAACCACCTGCCATAAGATGTCACCATGTTTGCCTTATAAGCCAAGGTGGCACATTTTGATGGCTCCATCTCAGCGAGCACATTACCAGGCTTGTGTCAACAATATGGCAGTTGCTCTGTGCACGCTAAGTGGGTGGTGATGTACTCTTAAGGATTATTTGATTTGTTTTAAAACCTCAGTAGTCTGAATGGATTGTGGGGGAGTACCACCTCAATGAGTGAAACTCTTCATCTCGGTATGGTTGAAAATAAATGCTTTTGGAAAAGAGTTGCAAGGCATGCCGAAAACCACACAAATAGAGAATATTCAGGTAGTTGCGGTTGAACACTGTTATAAAAAGGCAAAAATACGCAATAACTGTAACTTTATAATACTTCAAGTTTTTGAAGTGGTTGAAACAGTATTTCCTTAAACTGTTGAATTTTTTATCTGTGTGGAAAAAGGGTTTGCTAGACCTCAGTCTTGTTCCAGTAACTCCAAATGCTTTGTTAAGTGAGATTTGGGGACATCCTTTGAGTTCCTTATCATAAATATCATTTACAGGCTTCCATATTATCTCATTGAATCTGCGCAGCAACATGGTGGGTTTAGTCTGTTTATTCCCATCAATCAAATAAGGAAAGAGATTCAAGTGGTTTAATTAACTGGCTGGAAATTTCCATTCAGATCCGACTGTAAAGCTAAGGAGAAGACTTCTTCAACAGCATCTGGATACCTCATAGTAAACTGATACAACTGACTTTTAAAGTCAGAGTCCAGAACTGGGTTGTGAAAGTGGTATTTGCAGAAATAATCTCTTTCTGGAGAAAACTGTGGAATTGATTCTAATGATCGACACAGATGGGATCTTGCTCACAGGTCTTAAATTCTAACATACAGGAACCGAAGAACTCCCCCATTACTGGTAGACCCTAATTATGTTGATATAGAAAATCTAGCTCCAGCAGATAATTAGATTTGACAGAAATGCGTATAAACATGAGTTACGAGAGGCATGCTTCTATTTCTTTCTGATTAAACACATATCCTGGCTGAAACTCTTACTAGTCAGGTAAGCTTGGTCAACTTCTTAACCTCTCTGGGCCTTCTCTGTCAAAGAGAATGATAATAAGTGTGTTTACCTTATAGGGTGGCTGTGAGGTGTAAATGAAATGACACCTGTAAAAGACTCAGCATAGTACAGGGATATAGAAAGTGCTCAATAAATATGAGATATTACTAGTAACAGCGACAATAAACTTCCTCAAGCCTTGGTTTCCTATCTATCCAGATAATCAACAAACTAGAAAATTAGTGAATGTCTTTCTTTTTTTTTTTTTAATGGATTCTTCTACTTAAAACATTTTCTGATCTACTGACACCTTTAGTTCTTCCCTCCTTTGCTGTAAAGGCCCAAATCTTTACCTGCAAAAAATTGTAAACGAATATATTGTGTTCTTAAATCTTCAAAGTGGTTTCATATACTTTATCTCTCATGAAACATCCTGAAATGAGGTCAATGCAGAATTATTTCAGAAATATTTATTAAACTTCTCCTGTGCACCAGGTGTTATGTTAAGTACTGGCAAGCAAAACCGCTGATGTGCTTGCCCTCTGCCACCTCGGAGTCTCATGCAAAATTATTAGCCTTATTTGAAATAAATGCATGTGGAAGTGATGTCAATTGCACAGTGAGCATCAGAACCTGGGGCTTCTACATGTCAGTTTTGTTCCTTTAAGAATGTGGGCTAGTGGCCTGTAAGCCACTAGCCAAGGTAGTAAACACAATTTGATAGGCAGAAAGGATCTGTCCAAATAGACTGTCCATGGAGAGATAACCAAGGAGGAAACCACCAGCTTGACCTTTGTTACTCATGACCTTGATTTGCATAATCCAGGCTTGTTTTCACTTATGCTCCTCCCATCAGACTCTTTGGGTTTGGAAATCCAGGATTCCATGTGCCTAAACATGTTCTTGGATAGAATCATCAGATCTAGTCACCTCAACGGCCATGAATTTACAAAGAAAGGGATTTTTCATAAGATCTGGCCACAAAACAAACAAACAAACAAACAAACAAACAAAAAACCCTAACTGAGGTTGGAACTCAGCTTCAAGAAGCAGACATTAATGTTCCCTGGACTTCCATGATTGCCAATTAACATGTCATTTGCTGACTAAGAGGCAAACCCTCATGGTGCTGACATCAGGGAAGACGGGGCAAATCTCCCTTGCCATGCCAATTAACTGTTGCCTTCTTGGTGTTGTTTGGTAACTGCCCGCCTGGGGCATGTTCGTAAGTACATCTCACAACAATCTGTTATATATAATGACTTGGCAAATGTTCTTCTTATTCCCCGACTGAGGAAGAAAAATGGTTTTCATTTCTAGTCCAATAATCTAGGACTTCTGTGGCAAGAAAAGTGAATCAAACTTTTTGATCCACCTGGTCAAACCAAACAGGACATTAGGATGATGTTACTAAGCAGCCAGGCCTGAGTCCTATATCAAATCACTGCTTTTTCCTTGCTAGAATGATGTTGTTGACAAGAATTCAGACAACTAAAGACAAAGCTTGATGAAAAATCTGGGTTTTCTCCTTGGCTTGCCCCAGATAAATCAAATGCAAAGTTTGTGAGATGCACCATGGGTGTCCCTTTGTGAGGACAGTTTCTCCTTCTGAAGTGAAAGATTAAGTGCAAGAGGCAATCCAGATTATTGGATGGCTGCAAGAATCAATGAATGAAAAATATTCTTCCCCATTGAATGGGGTAATTTATTCTCATTGATGGCACAAGAGGTCAGAGGATGGTTCTTGTTTCATTAGCTCTCTCCCTGGGAGACAGCTCTGCCTGGGGCCACCAGAGAGAGTGTCTACACCAGCACATGGTCAACATTCCTCCCCTGTTGTGCTACTGAAAGTAAAACTTGAAGAAAGACCGTAAGTAGCTATACATTTCCTACTACTCCAATGATGTCCGTATTGTGTGGGGACAAATGCTATCTTCATGCTGCCCGGTTTGATCTGAAAATTACAGTGATTTGTGAATCTGCTAAATAAAAGTCATTTAGCAGCATCCCAACACCCTGTCCTTCCAAATATATTTTGGGGGGCATTTTCTACATACTATCCTAGAATTTAACACATGACACTAAATAAACGTTTCTTAAAATTGTCTCTGTGTTTAAAAACACAACGTTTGGTAGTGTTTGGCACATAATAGGTATTTGATAAACAATAGCTGTATTTATTACTAATAAATAAATTGTAGCATGTTACTAAACATGATAATTTAATTTTTTCCCTTAAACCTTGTTTTATAATTGAGTGGGAGAAACAGAAAAACTATATATGTAATTTAACATACTGTGATACAAGTAAGGATAAATGTAGTACAAAGTATTACAGTCCCGCAGAGAAGAAAGGAACTTCTTTAGGATAGTTGATGAAGGCCTCATAGAGGAGGTAATGACTGAGCAGTTTGAAAGATGAACAGAAGTTAGTCAGGTAGGTGAGGATGGGCACACAGGGAAGGGCATTTCACTCCAAGGGAACATCGTGTGGAAAGAAATAAAGGCACAAACCTTCGGAGTCCGTGTGCCAATCTATGAGAAGTGAGTTGGGGAGAACATGGTTTATCTTGGTAAATGTTCCATATGCCCTAGAAAACAATGTGAATTCTGCTTTTATTGGATAGAATTTTCTCTAACTGTTAATTAGATCAAGTTGGTTGATAGTACTGATGGAGTCTTTTATATCCTTACTGATTTTCTATTTGTTATATCAATTATTAAGAAGGAGTATTATTATAAATCTCCAAATGTTTTTGTGGATTTCTCTATTTCTTTATGCAGTTTTGTCAGTTTTTGCTTCATTTATTTTGAAGCTCTACTACAAAGTGTGTAAAATCTTTGGATTGTTAAATCCTTTTGATTAAATTACTCCTTTATTGTTACAAAATTATTTTCTTTGTATTTGGTAACATTCTTTGCTCTGAAATATACTTTGTCTGTTATTAACATAACTAGTCTAATTTTCTTTTGATCAGTGTCAGCAAGACATATTTTTTCCATCCTTTTGCTTTTAATCTATCTATATCTTTATATTTAAGGTGCATTTACTGTAGGCAGCATAAAGTTAGGTTCTTGCTTGTTTATCCAACCTGACAATCTCTGCCTTTCAATTGAGGTATTTAGATGACTTATATTTAATATGATTATTGATATTGTTAGATAAATTATACAATCTTGCCATTTGCTTCCCATTTGGGCCATTTATTCATTGTTGCCTTTTTCTCCTTTTTGAGTACTTTTGGATTGAGTACTTTTTGTTCTCTCTCTCTCTCTCTCTTTTTTACCTCCTTTGTTGGTGTATTAGCTACAACTATTTGTTAGTTATAACTATTTCAGTGGTTGCTTTAGAATTTATGATACACATTTTTAACTTATAACTTTAACTATATCTCAAATAGTATTATACCAACTCATATAGCATAAAGGAAACTTTGAATGACACTTTAATTTCTCCCTTCTCAGTTATTGTTCTGTTGCTGCCATACATTTGATATGCTATAAATCTTATACTACATTCTTATTAGTTTTCACTTAAATAGTTATGTTTTAAAGATATTTAAAAAAACAATTTATCTCTAATGTAGTCACCATTTTTGGAACTCTTCATTCTTTTGTGTGGATCGTATTCCCATTTGGTATCATCTTCTTTCTGCCTGAAGGACTTTCTTTAACACTTCTTATAGTGTGAATCTTCTCTCAACTTGTGTATGTCTGAGAAGTCTTTATCATTTTAAGTTAAGCCTTATATTCTAGAATGGTTTCAGATACACAGAAAAATTGTCATGAGAGGTGAGTAGAGAGAGAAGAGGGGGGTTGTTCACTTAGAAAATGACATATGAATTGCATTAGCAATAGTCCAGAAAACACATTTCAGAGCAAGTGCATGGGGTTGACAGTGGGGATGAAGGAAAATGTAAGTCATAGCAACTGGTGAGTTGGTGGCCAAGTTGGTGGTGGTGATGATGGGTTGATCAGTCTGTGTCCTGTTAAAAAACAAACAAGCAAACAAAAAACAGGAATCAGTCTAGATTTTTAAGCTGAAAGGGATTTAACTCAAGGTACTGGCAACAGCATTTTTGGCATAACTATAATAACAAAATGGGAAATGAGTGTTACCCAGACACCGATAATCTGGTATTAATTCTCAGATGGAGCCCATGAGCCAAAATGTATTGCTCTTGTTACAGGAGGCACAAGCTCATGGTGCTAACCAGTGACCTATGCAGTTGACACTAATACTGAGGCAAAGTACTGCCGGACATGTGGATGTTGAAGTAGTGCAAGAGTTACCTCTACTATTGTTTGCATTGGTGTCATCAGAAGTAGACAAGCTTCTAGCTACTCTCTGCCTCCTAACTTGTCAATAATACAACCTCCTAGCAAAATCTGGAACCCAATGAGCAAAGGAGTCTGGGAATAGAGTTTGCAGGCTTCTTCCCTAGAAGGCCAGAGAAAACAGTCTGCAAAACATATTTGGCCAAGGGAGTAAGAAAGAGGGAAGAGTCAGGGTGAAACCCATAGCTTCTGACCACAATAGAGAAGGGGATACCAACAAAAGAGCTCCCGTGTCATGGCTTCTTGTTCAATAGGAAGGCCCAAATCATCTGGTGGCTTAAAGAGATAAAACTTGGTACCATTGAGATGGGTCAATGAGAAATGTACCATTGCAGATGGGTCAGGTTGCCTGATGTGCTTTCCTGTTGTAACAGTTGCCATAATGTGGTTAAGTAATTGAGTGAGATTATAAACTCCATGAGGGTAGAATGTGTTTGCTATGGTATCCTGTATATCCTCCACATCTTGAATGGAATCTAACACAAGGCAAGTACTCAAGAATTTGTTGAATAAAATGAGCTTTGTCTGAGGCATGAGGCAAGGGGAGGGCCAGCACCTCCTCCCCCCTCCTCCCGAGGCTGTATAATTGTCCAGCCTTCACCTCATTGAGGCCAATTACCTTGATATAAAGGCATGAATGAGTGTTACGTGAATCTTGTTAGGGAAAGTGGACAAATATATAAAACAAATAAGATGTACCACAACAATTGTTATAGAAGAAATTGCAAAATTGTTGAGTTGTCAGGTGGATCTAGGGATGTGGGAATGCAGTAAGTGAGAGGAAGTCAGTGAAGCCTTGTGGAGAGCAAGTCTGTCAGTTTGGAGCTGGCCTGGAGGGGAAAGAAGATGCAGAAATGCAGGACTCCAGTAGGGGAGAGACTGTGTGACTAGGGCACTAGGCCCCTTCACATGTCAGGTGGTCTGTATCTTTGTCCCTGCCACCTGGAGGAGGGTGAGTCCCTGACTTCTGTGGGGAAATACAGAGACTTCTCCTATGATGAGACAGCAGGGGCCCTGGGGTGGACATCCAGCTTCAGCCATGGAGCTGATTATGGAAATATAAGAATAAGGATCATTTAAAAACTGATCATAAATGCTTATTTTTAAAGTATTAAAATGCAAAAGTCCCATGCTTGACTGTAGAAAAAAGCTTAATTAAAAGCAGAACCCTTCTAAAGGGCAATCGGACCTAGATCCACATAAAAACCCCCACACTGGGCACGGGAGACACCAGCAACCCAAAGGCCAATAATAAATGCACCCTGTAAAACCAGAAATAAAATGAGCTTTGTCTGAGGCATGAGGCAAGGGGAGGGCCAGCAAACCCCTCCCCGGAGGCTGTATAATTGTCCAGCCTTCACCTCATTGAGGCCAATTACCTTGGGAGGGATTAGAAACTGACCTGAAGGTGACCACTTGTGCATTAAAGTGAAAATCCAAAGTGGAAAGGGCTTGCCTGAGAGTCGAGGGCTAGAGGTGTGATAAGACCCGGGGGGCACAGGCATGAAGTATTCTGACTCTCACTGCCCTCCCCTTCCCAGGAAAAGCATGCTGGCTTTTCTGACCCACCAGGTGATGAGGCCAGCAAGCCCCAGCCCCACTGACAGAACCGCTTGGCCACAGTCAGGAGCTGGACTTAAGGAGGATGTCAGGCAGCCCTCTGAGCCCTGCAGCGAGGCAGCACAGAGGAGGATGCACAGTGAGGCAGGGGAAAGGGAAACGAGTCCAAACCCTCACTACCCAGTGTGTGGCCCCAGAACAGCTGCTTCAGTATGACCTGAGAGTGGCTTGGAAACATTCAGGCCCCTCCCAGGACCTGCTGAGGCAGAGAGTCTGCATTTGGACAAGATCTGGGGGTGACCCCACACAGTGCTTTCAGAGTCTGTGAAATGGAAACACTCACCCCAGCCTGCCCAGCTCTGCAGGGGGAATGGTGAGGAAGGAAATGAGATGCGCTGATTAGAAAGTGCCTTCAAAAGGTAGAGGTGTCTAAAAAAATAAATAAATAAAAATAAAAAAAAAATAAAAAAAGGGATCCCTGGGTGGCGCAACGGTTTGGCGCCTGCCTTTGGCCCAGGGCGCGATCCTGGAGACCCGGGATCAAATCCCACATCAGGCTCCCGGTGCATGGAGCCTGCTTCTCCCTCCGCCTGTGTCTCTGCCTCTCTCTCTCTCTCTCTGTGACTATCATAAATAATAAAAAAAAAAAATTAAAAACAAAAGGTAGAGGTGTCTGACAAAAGGTGGGTGCTAGATAAAACGACCGAGATGTTCCTACTGCATGGATGAAAGCATTGTGCAGAAAGGGCACCCAGGAGAGCCTTCCTCACCCTCCAGAAAGCAAACAGCCCAGGCAGATGTTTGTATCTGGAGTGACAGGCTGGGTGGAGCTGACAGGTGTGGGTGGCTCGGAGTCAGACTTCCCTGGGACTTACCTCCTGGCTGGTTGGCAGTCTAGCAATCCGCATCTCTTTTGTGTCCTAGTTTCCTCCTCTGCAAAACTGGGATGTTAGAGGATATTATACGAGTTAAGACAAGGTGTTGAGGACAGTGCTCAGTCTAGACCAAGTCTAGATAACCACTATTATCATCTTGTGTAGCGTCCTGGGGACTTGGTGAGGTAACGCACCTAAAGGAACAGCAGTATTAGTTTACCTCACCGAGCTGTGATGCTAAATAGAACAGGGATGTGAAATTTGGGCCTGAGGAGGAGTGAGGGTTTAACAGCTGCCTGTAGACATCATTGTTGCTGCTACTGGTGTTATTGTCATTAACTGCAGGCCATGTCCACAGCCCCCCGCATTCAGATCTCCCTTGAGTGTGCACAATCCCCAATGGAAGCTCCGCAGATGAAATTCTCAGCGAAGCCACTTTATAAGAGCAAATCCCACCTCATAAACACACACACACACACACACCATCTTCAGCTCCCAAATGACCTTCATGGAGAGGAGTGAGATGACAAGGTCAAGGACAGAGGGTCTGTCCACACAGCCAAGGCAGGCCAACTTGAATAATAGTTCGATAACAGGTCCTATTGCTCCTGGACTGCCAGGTATCAGGTGGGCCAAGCCACTGATGAGGAGAGGAAGCATCCGTTTCTTCTCAAGAAGGCCAACTGTATACCCGAGCCTGTTTGCCCCCTGGGGAGGACACCTGATTAGAAATTGCTAAAGAGAAATACCCTACAGGAAAGGGGTATGTTCAGAGGGGTCTTCTGAACCCCCTGCCTTCCCAGGAGGCTCTTTTTCTTCCAAACCACTTCCCACAAACGAAAGCTCTTATGTGATCCTGGCCAAACATCCCCCAGAGCAAAAGGGGCTGAGGCTCAAATTATACATGAGAAAGCACAGGCTCAGAGAGACAAAGTGACCCGATGAAGCTCTCCCGGCAGGTTGTCGCTATGGGTGGGCCCAGAACCAAGGTGTTTTGTTCCCTCCTCTAGGATTGCCCTGGGATGAGGAGCAGCACACCCCGCACATCATGTTTATGTGAGCACCTCTCCAGGTTCCTCTCCACTCTGTAAGCTCTGGTGGAGTTTATTTCCTTCCATTGCTATTGTCCCCAGCATCTAGCACAATGCTCCATACACAGCAGGTCCTTAATAAATATTGATTGAATGAACACTGGGCAACCTCTCAGATTGGACCCCACCACCCAGCAGGCTAAAGAATCTTGACACTGTACAAGAAAGCACAAGGAGGAAGAGTTGCTCAGTGGACTGCCACGTGCCCCTGTCCCCAAATGTTCATTTTGGACAGACACCTGCTAATTCGTCCCATTGTTCACATCTACAAGATGATAATAATAATTATTCCTGACTGAGCACAAAGTGCCATGCTATAAAATAATACACATTTTGTCTCATTTAACCCTCACGCCAACCACATACCTTATCTCCATTTTACAGGTGAGGGAGATGGGCTTCTGGGAGATGAATAATCGGAGGTGATGGGGCAGCCAGGGTGGCTCAGCGGTTTAGCGCCTGCCTTCAGCCCAGGGCGTGATCCTGGAGACCTGGGTTCAAGTCCCACATCAAGTCCCACGTCGGGCTCCCTGCTTCTCCCTCTGCCTGTGTCTCTGCCTCTCTCTCTCTCTCTCTCTCTCTCTCTCTCTCTCTGTGTCTCTATGAATAAATAAATAAAAATTAAAAAAAAAAAAGAATTAGAGGTGATGGAGTTAGTACATGGCAAGGCTGCTGTTCTGGCCCAGGACCACCTGATGCTCAGCTTGTTTTCTCTCTACTACCACTGACATTGAGTTTTCAATAGACCTCCACCAAACTTCCATTAAACACAGCCCAAGAATATGCCCAATAGCATATTGTTGTTGGAAGATTTTCCTTTCGGGAGGAGGGGGGGTTCTCTCAGGCTCTGTGTTCTGACTGGATATACTTGACAGGGCACTGGGGAGCAACGCACCCAACCGACATCCACCTGGCTATCTCTTCATTACATAAACATATGTTGACAGTTCCCAAGTACTTGTGTGTGTGTGCGTGCATACGTGTGTGTGCGTGTGTGTGCGTGTGTTAAGAAAGGGCTGTAGATGAGGGCAGTGCCGCAAGAAAGGCACTAGAGACAATATGGCTCCTACCCCAAGGATTCTGCAGGCTGTGGGAGAAAGAGATAAACATCATTGTGATAGTACTTCACAGAGTATGATAAAGGCTAAACAGTTTCCTTCCAGGGGAGGGGAGTTTGAATCAACTCTGTTAAGGCTAGAAGGGGAATTTCTGAAGAAGGAGCTGGCATTTGAGCTGGACCTTGGAGCACAGTTCAGATTTGGGTTGGTGTTAAAGCTACACTGGAAAGAAGAGCATCCTGGCCACTAAGAGCAGCACAGGCAAAGATACGGAGGTGACAAAGTCAAGGCTGGTTGTGGGATATGCTTCCCTCATTGGCCTGCCTCAGTCTGTGAAATCGCCTGGCTTTCCTCACACTTTAGTTAAGAAACATGAGGTCCATTTGGGGTACGAGTATTGTACCAAGAAGGGATGACATATTCAGACCTATGAACTTTTGACCACTTGGGAAGGGAACTTGAAGAAAATGGGACACAGAGAAAATATACTTTTAGAGTGAATGGAAGGGAACAGAGCAGGATTGACATGCATGTGGCCTGAATTATGCTGCCCCTTCCTTCTAAATCCATAGCAGACATTAATCAATAATAGCATTGCTTTGGGCTGCCTGGGGGGCCTGATTCTTGATTTCAGCTCAGGTTATGATCTCAGAGTCATGAGATCAAGCCCCACATTGGGTTCCATGCTCAGTGAGGAGTCTGCTTAGGATTCTCTGCCGGCCTCTCCCGCTGTCCCTCCCTCCACCATGCTCACTCTTTCTCTCATAAATAAATAAGTAAATAAATAAATAAATATCACTAAAAAAATAGCATTGCCTTAGAATCCTTTCAACCCAGCACTCCCTCACCCACTAACAACAGATCCCAGTTCTATATGGAATGCATCTCTTTTCCCCTCCCTGTCCTGTGATAGTGCATAGGGTACCTGGAGCGAAGTCTCAGGGGCCGGATGACTTGGATTTGAAACCTAGTTTTTCCACTTTCTGGCTTTGTCACCTTGGATTATTGGGCTGGCCCCTCAAGCTTTGCCATTTGCCGATGGGAAAAGGAGGATCTAACATTTTTTTGGACGCCACGCCAGAGGCAATGCTACGTATTTGCTTAATCCTCTTTTCTTCTCTCCCTTGATACACAACAAAACAGCATTTCCTAGCCTCCTCTATAGTTAGGTGGGGCCAGGTGGCTGATCTGGCCAATGGAATGTAGATGGAAGCCATATGTGCCACCTCCATGCTCTTCCATATCGTCTGTCCCCTCATCTGCAGAGGGCTGCATGGAGGACTTCAGGCTCTAGGATTTGGGGTTAATAGCTAGATGGGCAGCTTAGATGCTTAGATGCTTGAGTTCCCACATGGAAATCCACCACATTCTTAATGAGAATTTCTGTGAATGAGAATTCAGCTTCCTTTTGGTTAAGCCAAGAGACTTTGAAGTTGGTTTGGCAGTTACGGTTACCTATCCCAACCAATAAAAATGCAAACACATGATTTCATTTAAATGCCTTCATGGCTCACTCAGGAAGATATAATTCCTCCTATTTTGCTAGTTTACTGATGTCAAAACTGGCCCAAGGAGGTGAGATAAATTCCCTAAAGGAGCCGATGGAGTTTGGAAGGCTCTTCCACCACCAAGCCCTGCATCTCTACATAGCACCTAAAAGCTTTTGATAAACACCTGTCTATAGTATCAGAATTTGAGGAAATTTTGAAGGCTTGATGAGCTTATGGAAGTGAGCAGATTCATAATCACTGAAGAAGGAGTCGTGCAGAGGCTGATTATGGCCGCGATGGCGAGAAGCCCAGGCAGGCCACCTTCACCCGCTGGAGAAGCAGACTGGGTGCAGGCTGTCTCCAAAGCTCATGTACACAGAGGGGGAGGGTAGGCAGCACTAAGAACCAAAAGCCCTGTGCCCCTGAGGAGCCAGTGGGATTGGGAGGGGGTGGGGTGGGGAGAGGGTGAGTGGAATAATTATAATGGCACGGCAGTAAATGAGCATACTTTTAAATATCAGACTGATTTACAGGTTCCACCCACTTAATTGCTTCTTTCATAAACTCTGCACATTCAATACATCATGGGAAAACATTAAAGAAAGAGTCCTCATGTAAAATATTAAAGGCAAATGGCCTTTTCAAGGAATAGCCACCCACTGCTTCCCGGTGTGGCCAGGTGTGGGGTCTGGACTGGACACAGAGCTTATGTAGGACAGCTGTCTCTCCCCCCACCCCCTGAAGTGGCCCAGCCTGTGCCTGAGTCTGGAGGGACAGGGAGGGGACCCCTGGCCCTCAGCTGCAGCCCTGGCTTCTGGCCTTATTCCCAGTTGCCAAGATTAATAAAGCAGGCAAGGCTTTGCACGGGAACTTTGCATCAAGCCCAGTCCTGCAATTATGAGACGGGAACCTCCCCATAAATCCCCCAAGGTGATCATAGCTTGGCATAGAGGAAACTTTGTTGGGATGTTCAAAGATTTTCAAGATATTGCTTAAAAAGGATTTGGGTTTACTTTAAAGAACTATAAAACTGTCTCTCCCATCTTAGGTTTGAGTATCTGGGTATTGTTGACCATAAAGAAAAATAGAAGAAAAATGGATTTTCTGCTCAAAACTAGAGGAAGTTATTTAAACTCCTTTCTGTGACAACTCAATAACGAGTCCTCATTGATCACCTATGATGTGCCCAATGTTATTCACCAGTTTGGAGAACATAAGACACGAGTTGTGCTTTTAAGGTGTTTTCAAGTTGGGAGACAAGGTACAAACACAAGAACATTCAGCATCCATTAATTCAGTTACTGAAGGCCTACTGTGCACCACATGCGACACTAGTCACAGCACGGGTGTGCAGATGGATAGAGGGGTAGGGTCTTAGTTCAGGCTGCTTTAACAAATTGCCAGAGGCTGGGTGGCTCATAACACTTTCTCATGGTTCTAAGAGCTGGAAGTCAAGATAAGGGTGCCAGCATGGTCCAGTTCTGGTGAGGACTATCCTCTGGGCTTCTAATTGCCGACTGCTTATTCTGTCCTCACGGGGTGAGGAGGGGTGAGAGAGCTCTCTGGTATCTCTTTTATTAGGGTCCTAATGCCATTCATGAGGGTTCTACTCTATGATCTAATCACCTTCCAAAGACCCTCCTAATATGGTCCCATTGGAGGTTAGAATGTTGACGTATGAATTTGGGGAGGACACAGACATTCAGTCCATTGCAGAGAGCTGTGGGTAGAGCTAATTAGTGTTGTGTTGGTAAATGTTTAACAACCTGCTAACAGGAAAGGGAAAGGATCCCTGGTTTGTAGTATTTGCTGTGATGTAAGTACTCCCAAAGCGCACATGGCCAATTCCAAGCTACCAAAGTAACTATCAAGGAGTGAAGAGTTGGGAAGAGATTGCCCAAGAGGCTCTCTTGCTAACCAATATGACATGGCCTAGCACATGGCTGATAGAATGAAAGTTAGATTGGCCGGTATGTGCAGTAAATGTCCTGCAGTTCAGAGAAGGTTGGAGCATCCTCTCATTCAGGAAAGGGTTCCTTGGGCATCAGGGATGGGAGCTGGGCACCGAGGATGGCCAAGGTTTGAAGAGAGGGAAGAAAGGGCATTCTAGGCCAAAGATGCCAAACAAAGCAAAGGCACAAAGACAGATTGGTGTAGGGGATTCATGTGTTACTGGAAGATTGAATTGGGGAAGCTGCCACCATGAGGTCTTGAAAATACAAGCTATGCTGTATGTGCCATTTTGGAATAGAGAAAGAGGTTTTCAACAATAGGAGGCCCACTAGGGTCTCCATTCTGGTTTAGGTCCCCAAAGCCTGCACTAATAACATGGATGTGCTCTCAGTGGCATAGCCAATCTCCAGAAAATAAGAAAGCCCATCATTATTAAAGCAATTATTTATTATTAATTATTATACAGTTAATTGTTATATATTATATAACATTTTATATGTTATATATTATAATTATATAATTAATTATTATTAATTATAATAATAGCAAACACTTATGAAAGGGCCATTGTCTGGACTCTCTGGCCTGGGATCCCATAGCTAGTAATGACAAAAGTAAGATTTGACCCCAGGCAGTTTGATTCTGAGTCTTCCCTCTTAATCACTCTGCTGTCTTTTTTCCTTCCTTTTATTTTTCTTTTGTTTCCCTCTAAACTTCTAAACTTCCAAATGTATAAAATAATGAACTTTTGGGCAGCCTGGATGGCTCAGCGATTTAGTGCAGGCTTCAGCCCTCGGCCTGATCCTGGAGCCCCAGGATCGAGTCCCATTTCAGGCTCCCTGCATGGAGCCTGCTTCTCTCTCTGCCTGTGTCTCTGCCTCTCTCTCTCTCTCTCTCTCTCTCTCTCTCTCTCTCTGTCTCTCGCGAATAAATAAATAAAATCTTAAAAAAAAATAGTGAACTTTTATACCTATCATTCAACTTTAGCAATCATTAATTCGTGGCCAATCTTATTTTTATCTAAACTCCTACTTTTTCCCACTTCCTAGTTATTTTGAAGCAAATCCCACACAAATATAATTTCATCCATGAATATTTCAGTGTGCATCTCTAAGATATAAGGACTTATAAAACACATATATAATATTATTATTGTACTTGAAATTAATGATTTTTAATTACATTCAATACCCGATCAGTGGTCATATTTCTCCAATTATTTCATAAATACAGTACAAAATAATAAATGTTTGTTCAAATGTTAAGATCCATGCAATATTCGTGACTTGTATTTGTCTCTTCTCAATTCATCTCTTTCTTATGATATAATTTATTTGTAGAAGAAACCACATTATTTGTACAGTGATGCTCCCCACAATTGGATTTTGCTGTTTATGTCCTTATGGTATCTTTTCACATGTTTCTCTACTCCCTGCATTTCTAGTAAACTGGTAGTTGTTTCTAGAAAGTTGGTTATATTTAATTTTTTAGTATGTATTTTACATAATAAAACCAAAATTAAGCTTAAAAATTGGTTTCAAGCTCCCTGGTTGCCAAAGCAAAAAAATTTTAAAAAGTTGCTTAGCGCTTATTACACAATAATAGGAAACATAGCAGGTCACTAGAAATAGGGTTTTTCATAATTCTATGGTAATTTGTAATGCAAAAATTTAAAGACACACTGAAAAAAAGATGAGCTGTACCTTTAGGAGCATTTTACAAAAAAGGTAGGAACTCTTTTTCTTTAAGTGGAATCTGTGAAGATTACGTCTTAGGAAATGTTGTATTTTTCCAATAGGAGACACTGCAACTCTTGTGTCTTTCTTTTTGTGATGTTAGCAGCCAATGATAATTACTGCCTCAATCCATGATCCCATCAGGGGCCACACAATAGTGATATTCTAATTCTATCATTCCTTCTTCATTTATGCCAGAAACTGAAATCTTTCCATGAAGAAAGATTTTACTTTACTATTAATTATTAACTATTTGGTTACCTTAATAAATAGTTCATAGATAGAATGCAGGACAAATGTCTAAGTCTTTCCATTTATTTATTACTTTTTAAAATACTATGTTTTCCTATCAATGTCCAAAGATGAACCCTGAGGCCTTTGTTGTTATTGCTGTTTATATGTTTGTTGGTATTGTTATTGTGTCAACATGAACTTGAGGATTTAAACTTGGGCAATGTATTCACATCTGTTCCACTTGTAATGCATTTAATGCTACAATTGTCCCATTTTTGACTAATGGGAATTTTCTGGGTTCTTTGGCTCCTGAGTCATTTTGAGACAACTCTAGTAGTCTTTAATATCTCTATCCTAGTAGTTTTTAACATCTTTCATAATTTAATATATTAGAGACAAGTAGTCTTTAATATCTATCAATTCTAATAGTCTTTAATATCTGGCCTTCTGGAATGACAAGCCTTGCCTTGAACATTGTCTCCCCAGGCCTAGAACCAGCCATTTCTCCAGGAGGAAATGATATTTAGAGACCACACTCTAGGCTCTAGGGATGTCCTACACTGCTTCTACCAGAGGCAAACAGTAGTGTGAAAACTCGAAACTACAGAGGAGTCAAAAAATTTTCTATTTGGCCTTAGTTTCTGCTAAGTGGAAACAAAGACACAATGCCCGATATAGATAAATTTTCAGGTAACCATGTTGTCGCAATTTGTCCTCTTAGTTCTTCACTTATTTTACCCTTAAAATCTTCATGAAAAATAAAACTAACAAAAAAACCATAAAAATGTACCCAGAGAGCACTCTCAGTTTCAAAAGTCTAATGTATGAATTTTTTCTCTGTGATCTCTGCCACCTAAAAAAGGAGATAGGAACTAACCTCTTGGTTAATTTGGGGCATAGGGAAGAGGTCTTAAAAATAAATATTCTCAATGTCCTCTGAATGTTCTTTAAAAAAATTCTCTAATATTCTCAAACAAATAAAACTCATTACCTAGACTTTTGGAATGTATATCATTCAGTGGATACTGCTATTTCCCAATAATATCTCTTAGTTCAATTGCCAAATTGCGATAACCCATATGTTTTTGGAGGGCCTGGAGACCTGCCATGTTATGTAGATATTCCTGAAACACATAGTCTGGGTAAGACTTCCTAAGATAAATATTATTCACTTTAGGAGAAGTAAGAGTTGACTAGTAGGGCACCAAATTCCTCTACTTTTCTTCCTGGGCACACAGCAAACCTATATTTCCCAGTGTCCCTTGAAGTTAGGGTTGGCCAAATAATGAAATTTTCATCAATGGAACATGGGAGATTGTACTATGAGTCACTTACGAGCTTGGCCCACAGAGCCCTCCTCTGTGGATTCTTCTATGCTCTTATCTATTATTCTTATCTTAACCTTGCACATAGGATAGAATGGACACAAGCATCTCACATCTGTAGGCAATGGGTTGAAGATGAAAGAGGCTCCATCATCCTCAATCCCTGAATGGCTTCATGGAAGAGAACTGCCTCCTTCAACCACAAATGCCTGCATTGATGTACACAGGAAAAAATGATATGTACTTCTACTAAATTTGAGGCATGATATATGTCTGGTTATATTTGTTTTAGAAGCTAGCATTACCTAACTAAACCAAAAGCTTTTATATCCAGAAGGAGCAACTCTTTATAAGGGTCAGAGGCACTGGGTTTATAAGATCCCTGCCCAAAATGTCCACTGGTTCCTTAACATCCTCTTGAAATTAAAGTTTGAAGCACGTTATGTAGATGTATATTTTCTACTCTTAAGATTAAATTGGCCTGAGAAAATGAAACCAAGTTTGAGGAAGCATAGCCCCCCTTAGGAATATGCATAGCCAGTATGGTATTGTAGTTCAAAAACAACTCCTTGATTAAAGAGCCAAAACTAAAACAAAACAAAACACAAGACAACAAAGTGAACTCTTTAGTCAGATTGCCTAGGCCCGTACACTGATTCCAAATTTTGCTATCGGCCGACTCAGGCAAAAATCTTTCTGCCTTAGAGCAGATCTTTGGTTCAGTCAGTTAAGCTTGATTTCAACTCAGGTCATGATCTTGGGGTTGTGAGATCAAGCCCACATGGGATGGGGCTTAGGGCTCAGTGAGGAGTCTGCTTCTCCTCTCCCTCTCCCTCTGCCCCTCCCTCCACTAGCACTCTCTTTCTCTCTAAAATAAATACATCTTTTAAATAAATCTTTCTGTCTTTTCTCACCTACAAAATGAAAATAAATATTTGAGTCAGTTCCGATAAAGTGTTTAAATCAGTGCCTGGCACGTTATATGTGCTCGCTAAAAGTTAGCTACCATTAGTGAAATTTCATCAACTTATCTATCCAACAAATAGGAACTGCATGCTTCCTGTGGTCAATCTCTTTGTTGGTCCTGGAGCTTCAGGGGAGTGAGTGTTTGATGAGGGGAAAGCTGGCTGCCATCTTACACCAAGACGTGGATAGGAACTCTAGGATAGAACTTTAAGTAATACATTTTCATATTCCTATCAGATTTAAAGTCTGTTAACCTCTGACCAGAGTCTCATTTACTCATTCATCCATCAAGTCCTAGGATACATTTGATGCATGGAACTAGAACACATGGATGAGGTTGGGGGAAGACAAAGCTGAGTAAGTTACATTGAATGATTATGACTTTATTTATTTATTTTTTAATTATGACTTTAAAGATGAGTAAGTTATGTTGGGATAAGGGTTAGGGGAAAGCAAAGATAAGTAAGTTAGGTTGAATGATAATGAGTATAAAATTTCTCCTAGAAGAGGGGCATCTGTGTGGCTCAATGGGTTAAGCTTCTGGCTCTTGATTTTGGCTCAAGTCATGACCTCAGGGTTGTGGGACTGAGCCCTGTATTGGGCTCCATGCTCAGTGGGGAATCTGCTTGAGGATTCTCTCTTCCTCTCCCTCTGCTCCTCCCTGGCCTCTGTTTCTAAAATAAATAAAAATAAATAAATAAGTAGATAAAACCTTCTAGAAGAGTCAGATATGCCTGAGAAAGGGAGTCCTAAGCACCTTCCAAGATAGCAAGGAATAAAGTAAAATTCAGAGACCCATTGCTTAATCTCCTACCAATTCAAAAACAAGCAAACTTTCCAATACCTTGTCTTGGAACTGGTAATTTCAAGGTGTCAAATTCAGTGCCTACAAGGGAACCAGGCAGGTACTTTAAAGATTGCCACCAATCAGCCTAAACCACAGGCCTACGTCTGAATCCCTTCCAGTGGGTGGGATGGGGTTGATGGCCATGTGGGAAGGTGGTCCCAGCTTGCCAGTTCTAGTTTTTCATGAAAATATCTTTATGCAGTTATTTCCATGGTCAGAGGGAAAAAATATCTAATAATGATTCCACAAACCCAGATTTTTATGTGAAACGTGCAATTGTTAAATATTAACAAATTCTTTTAAAAAATGTTTTCTGACTGCATATGTCCACCAAAACCCAACTGTGGGCCAAACCTGGCGCGTAGGCCTTCAGCTTCAAACCTCTGATTTGTTTACTGGAGAGGAGTTAAGGGGATTTTGGCAGATAGAGAGCGAGAATCACTAGTGGCAAATCTTTCAGTGAAAAGGAAACAAATCAAAACAACAACAGGGAGGAGTCCCGGGCTCTGGGAAGGAAGCCACCCCACTCCCCCTTTGTGCAGGAAGCAGCCAGCATGCCAGGGGAGCCCAGCTACACGATAGCACCCTTAATCACTGGCATGCCGTGTCAATCAGCAATTGTCTCAGAGGCAAGAACCCTCCAGTGCCATTTTACCAATATGAATATTGTCCAAGTGATCACTGGGGGAGAATACACAAACAGACTGCAATAAAATTTTAAAAAATAACTTTGGAAGGAAATAGTATATTGGAAGGATTCATTACAGAAGTTCAAACAAGGGCCCATATGTTTCCCTCTCTTTATGGTGGAATCCACAGAGTGCCTGTAATAAAATGAGGGCAGCAAGGGGGTGGAGTAGGACTTGCTTGTTGAGGCAAAGCCTGAGATCCAAACAGCAGATAAATAACCAAGATATCTTTATGATTATATAGGGCAATGCCTTCTGAACTAGCAGAAGTTTCCTTGCTGATATACATTTGCAATGATGTTTTAATTAACATTGGCTGGCTGTGATAAGAATGAATAGTTCGCCTGTCTTTATTTTCTGTCCATCTCCCTGCCCCCCTCACCCCCCCCCCCCCTTTTGTCTTTAAGTAAAACCTAGGAATTTGTTCCCTCTGGATAACAGTCTCTCTTGAACTTTATTGTTTGGAATCAAAAGTCCCTTGTGATTTCCAGGTTGACTGAGGTTACATGGCAACAATACAAGAACTTCCCCAGAAGTTATGGTTCCTTATAATTTAAGAGAATTACATTTATTCTCAGAGTCGGTCCTCGGCTGTATACAATATAAAATTTTATTTTATCTTTAAGATGATAAATTTTCCTATAAATCTCGAAACACATTAGCTGTTTTAGACCATTTTTGGGGGGCCTGAAAGGACAAAAATGACAGGGGAACTTTGTTGTGCACACACACACGCACGCACACACATACACACACACACAACTGTGCCCTGGTTTAAGTTCTGTAACAACATTTACATCGATGCCCTTTTAATGTGTGCTTTGTCCTACAAGCCTTGATCTACTGGAGATGATGCCAAAGTTTAGAATGTGCAGTTCAGGCTTCCTGAAGGAGAAGGAAAGGCTGAGGTGAGTCACACCCTGAAATATTAGAAGATTAATTAATATTAATTAATTTATGCTTGTAAAGGAAGAAACCATCTTCCCTTCTTAAGTTTATCTTCCAATAAGCCTGATGAATTCTATATAGGACATTGTTGGGAATGAAAGGTTTAAAGAAGTTACACATAGTGGAGTGTACATATTTATAAAGAAAGAGAAAGGAGGGAAGAAGAAAGGAAGGAAGGAAAGTAGGAGGGAAAGGAGAGAAGGAAGGGAGGAGAGAGGGAGGAAGGAGCCCACCGTGTCACTGTACCTGGGGACATATGGGATGTCACCACAATCTTCCCTGGACCACCTGTAAGGTTTGTCTCATTCTTTCCTTCTCTTTCTAGTTAACCTCAAGTTTAAGCCCTAATAAAATACAAATTTATGGGGATCAAGCTTGTCACCAGCTTTTCATTAGTGTCAGTTTCTCTTCAATTTCATCTAACTCAGTTTGGGGCATTTAAAAATGTTTTAGAGAGGTTTCCCATACTCACCACCAGGCCAAGTAATGACCATTTTGAAGTAAACCAAGACCTGAGACTAAGATCAGCGACTAAGATACCAACAGTGCTTTAGGGAGGGGGTCTTTGCTAGGCCCCAACCCTCATGTTTTAATCAGGAAAAATGGGTGGCAGGTCACAAAGATTCGGCTTAACCTTCCTGATACACATCAGATCTCTTGCCCTTTCAACCTTCCAGCAGTGTGAGGAGGCATTCTTTCTGAAACTCATAAATTAGAGGCTGAGGTCTCTTTGCAAAGTATAATGACAAGAGGACAGAATCTGCATGAAGCCAGACTCTTTTCCCTAGACATGAGATTTTTATTTATTTTCTTTGGAATGTTCAGCCACGATCAGTAGGTCAATGGGAGTCCTGCGTGTATTTTTTTTTTTTTAATGAAAAAAATGCTCTGGTCATGAGTGCATTCTGCCAAGATTTAAGACCCTCAAAACCCCAAATGACTCTTCCTCGTTTACATGCTTGTTTCAAAATCCACTAAGTAACTTATTTAGGTTCCGAAAGTTATATACAATATAAATCCATCCAGGCTGAAGTATAAAAAACCCAGGAGCTATAAAGCTGGTTTCTATAGTGTTTGGACATAATACTGTTCTCAAGTGAAATCATAAGGGAATAGGGCACTTAAAATAGGGTGTCACATTTCAAGGTAATAAATAGCAGATTGATTCTACCTCCCAATTGATCCTGCAGTTTACTTATACACAAGATGGAAAATAAAGTACCAAAGCCACTGTGATTTACTTTGTAGAAATGAGACACTCAGTATTCGTTTAAGTGAATGCAAAGACCAGCTCTGACAATTTATTACAGGCACAGTCCAAATGTAGTTTGGATCAAGTTGCACTATTGGCACACACTTACTGCCATGCTTTTAGCGTCTCTGCAATTAAACACATTGTAGGCCTCTTTATTTCTTAACATACGTTTCGTTATGTTCTTCAAACCAGCTTTGCCATCCAACAAGAGATAAAAAGGGAATTCACTCCCTTTCTCTCCTTAACACAGACTCCATTAAATAATGAGACACCATCTTGTCCCTCTCTATGCTGGAGCAGTTTGTACTATTTAGAACTTGGGATGTGGTCTGTTTGTTTTTGCAATTCTCTTCAATATTTTTCTCCCTTTCAAGTAGAATGTCTCCTAATATGGTTGTCTTGTATTATGGATCAAGAACACATTTATTCCAAGGATGTTTGGGGGAATTCTCCAGCATCTTCTGTGGCATCCTTAGCCACTAAATCCAGGCTTCTGGCTGGCTGGTGCATGATTGAATATGTTGACTGTATCAGTTCATCCTGGACCAACTATACCAAATCACAGAAATAGCAAAACTTAATATTTTGAAGCTTTCACAATATGGCAGACCCTGCGATAAATGCTTGTCAGGTCTTGTCAAATACAGTGTTGTCAGTTCTCACAACAGGCACATAAAGTAGGTTCTAATAGTATCCTTGTTTTCAAAACAGCAGATTGAGGCTCAGTGAGGTCAAGCAACAGAATAAGGAATGAAAACCCAGGCCAGTCGGATTTCAGAGTCCATGGTCTTGACTAGTTTCCAAGAAGGGCTCTCTGAATTACCAAAGAGCACAAGTTCATTGTGGAGCCACTACTCCTAATTCTCCATTAATATATCACATTGAATCAAATTGTACACTTCAAACATGAACCTGGTGCGAGAACTCAAGATATAGGTATGATTCCTATGCCATTTTTCAGCAGCTTTTTTTTTTTTTTTAATTTTGTTGTGAGCATTCTTGTGTGTATAGGGGGGTATGCTCAAGCATGCGTGCAAGTATGGACGCAGTAGGTCATTGACTCTACCATACTTCTGGAAGTAGGAGACCTTTCAGATTATGATTTGTCTCATATTCTGCTCTCTCCTCTGAAAGTATCCTTTGCACTACAGTGTAAAATAATTTTTAATGTGTGAGATTAAGGTTTTTCCTTATACTTCATGGATGCATGTACATGCACTCATTTCTCAAATGAATTAGAAACTCTCAAATATCCTGGAAAGTATGTCCAGTTTTTATTTTAGTGTTTCACGTAAGCTGCTCTTGCATTCTATAACTTAAGTCCCTCTCTTTAATGCCGAGGGGAAGACATATCTGTGATGTGATACAGGGAAACTTTTGGGTTTGGAAACAGATCTTCCTGGCCTTTAGCAGCCAGAAAGAGCTCTCAAAGTTTAGGGGGGAAGTATTGATTAGAAACAAAATAAAATATTATGGAGTCAAATAAACAAAAGAAGAGAGATATAGGGAATGTAAAATGATTCAGCCCTTTGGGAAACAGTCTGGCAGTTCCTTAAGAGACACAGACTTACCATATGACCAAGTATTTCCATGTCTATGTATACACCCCAAAGAAATCAAAACACATGTTTACACACACAAAAAATGTATATAAATGTTCACAGCAGCATGTGTAAATATTATCCCAAAAAGTGGAAACCACTCAAATGTCCACCCAATGACAAAAGGATAAATAAAAGTGGTACTTCCATACAATGGAATAGTATATTATAATATAAAGGAATCAGGTATTGGTAAATGCTACCACATAATCCTCACAACATATTATGTTAACTGAAAGAAACAATCATAAAAAAGTTCAGATGGTATGAAATGTCCAGAAGAGGCAAATATATAAGACACAAAAAGTTGATTGTTGGTTGCCTGAGGCTGGGGTAGAGGGTTGCAGGAAAATGGAGCATATTATTAATAAGTATGAGATTTCTTTTGGAGGAATGAAAATATTACAAAGTTGATGGGGTGATAGCTGCCCAACTCTGTGATTAGGTAAAAACCTTTGTGTACTTTAATGGGTAAATTATATGATATATGCATTGTAACTAAATAAAATTGTTATATAAAAAATAAACTAGAAAAATCTCCTATTATTGGTCATTAGAAACCACACTTTGAATAATCATAAATCAAGGATGAAATTTTAAAAAGAAATTAGAATATATTTAGACATGAATAGTAAACAATACTATAAATAAAAAAATGTGTGAGATTATGGGGTGCCTGGGTGGTTCAGTTGGTTAAGTGTCTGACTCTTGATTTTAGCTCAGATCATGATCTCAGGATTGTAAGATTGAGCCCTGTGTCAGGCCCTGTGCTCAGCACAGAGTCGCTTGAGATTTTCTCTCTCTCTCTCTCTCTCTCTCTCTCCTGCCTCCCTCTACAACCCCTTTTCATGTGCACATCTGAACATGTGCTATTTCTCTGTAAAATATAAATAAATAAAATCTTAAAAAACGTGTAAGGCTAGATAAAACTTTCTTAGATGAAAAGTTAGAGACTTTTATATCAATGTTATATTAAAAAGTAAGCTGATGTTGAACATGCTAAGCATCCAACCTGGTTTGACAATAATAAATCCAAAATAGGATGGAAATAATAGAAATAACAGCAAAGATTAATGAGATGAAAAATAAACGTACAGTGTAGAGTATCCACAAAATCAAATGTTGGTTTTCTTAAAGGGCTAATAAAATTAATAAGCTTTGACAAGACTGATAAAGAATAAAAGAGAAAAGGAGCCTATAAATGTATTAGAAGTGAAAATGGGTATCACCCCTGAGCTGCCAAGACTAAAAAGATAATAAAATTAGTAATGATTTATTCTAAGACATTTGAAAACAGATAATATGGACAGATTCCTATGATAGTTTATAACTTAAAAAACCAATTCAGAAGAAATAGAAAATTTGAATAGTCTTGTAATCATTTAAGAAACTAAATTCATAGTTTAGTTCCTCAGAAAAAAACCCTCCAATGTGACAGTTTTCTGGTGAGTTTTAGCAACTTGTAAAGAACAAAGTAAACCAAACAAACACAAATTTTTCCAAATAATATAAGAGGGAATAGTTCCTGGTACATTTATTTTTTTTTTAAGTTTTTTTTTTAAGAGATCTTATTTATTTATTCATGATAGACATAGAGAGAGACAGAGAGGCGGAGACACAGGTGGAGGGAGAAACAGGCTTCATACCAGGAGCCTGACGCAGGACTTGATCCCTGGTCTCCAGGATCAGGCCCTGGGCTGAAGGCAGGCGCTAAACCTCTGAGCCACCGAGGGATCCCCTAGTTACTGGTACATTTAATGAGACTAGTATAATTGTGATTCCAAAACCACTCAAGGCTTCACTCATGAAAAATAAACAAATATTCTAAACAGAATATTAGCAAACAAAATCCATTCATGCATAAAATAGATAATGCATCATAGCAAGTTGGGTTTATGTCTGAAACGTAAACTTGATTTAACATTTGGAAATCAAGAAAGCAATTCACCATTATTAAGAAATTAAAGGAACAAAATTACATGGTCATCTTATTAGATGCAGGATAAAGTGTTCATTATATGTCATTGTCCATTTGCTAAAGAGGCATTCATCAAACTAGAAAAAGGAGAATTTTTAAATCTGGCAGAGAGTGTATTAGGGGAAAAAAATCTAAGGCAAGCATTTACTAAATGTTGAAGTGACAATGTGTTCTATTTGCTATCTCAAAGAAGATAAGGCCAGCCATTATCACCACTTCTAGTCAACATTGCACTGGGGAGTCTAGAAAGTGCACTAAGACATGAAAAGGAAAAGAGAAATATTTTTAAGGAGAAAAGAAATGAAAATACCACTGCTTGCAGACGATATTGTTTGTCACTATAGGAAAGCCAAAACTAACTACTGAAAAATTATAGACATTAAAAAGTTTAGCAAGGTTGCCAGTTTAAAAGCAATCAATATACAGAGGTGAATAGCTTTTCTAAATACCATCTACAGTTAGAGAGCATAACAAAAAATATGATTTACAGTGGCAACATGAAATATAAAATACACAGGAATAAATTAAATAGAAGATGTGCCAGATCCTCATGGAGAAAATTAGGAAATCATATTGAGAAACATTTTTTAACTACATGGAAGAAAAGATTAATACAATAGGAAATACAGTTTGCCTCCAGATCTTTCTATAGATTGATGTAGTTTCACTCAAAATCCCAATGGGAGTTGAATTTGACATTCAACTAAAAAAGAAGACTCAAGAACAGTCAAGAAAGAACAAAGAGGGAGGATTACCCTACTGGATATTGACTTCTTAAAAAGCTCCAGCAATTAAGATACTATGATATTGGAACAAGAATAGGCAAGTAGATCAATGGAACAGAAGAGAAAACCCAGAAACAGAGCCATACCTGTATGGAAGCTTGCTTTATGACAAAAATAGTGTGACAGATGGCTGAATTTGTTCACTTACAAAAATATGAAATTGAGCATCTCTTTTGCTCCTTAGGTGAAAACCAATCCCAGGTGGATTAAGGTCTTATGAGAAAGGTAACATCATAAAAATTTTAGATGAGAATTTCCTGAAGCTTTGAGATAGGGTAAGGTTATTAATTAATTAATTAATTAATTTTTAAAAATGTATTTTTATTTACTTCCTCATGAGAAACACACAGAGAAAGGCAGATACATAGGCTCTGAGAAGGGAGAAGCAGGCTCCCTGTGGGGGAGGACTCCATCCCAGGACTCCAGGATCATATACCCTGAGCCAAAAGCAGATGCTCAACTGAGCTACCCAGGTGCCCTTAAGTAAGATTATTTAAACAAAATTTTAAAGTAAAGCACAAAGTAAAGCAAAAGATTTGTCAATTCCATTCATCAAAAGACTCTATGAAGAGAATGAAGTAACAGTTCCTAAAAGGGAGAGAGTTATGCTAGCAATACATGTAACCAATAAAAGGGAAGTACCCCAAACCTATGCAAGCTCCTACAAAACACTGAGAAATAAAAATAAGTAGCCCAATAGAAAAGTAGCAAGAATTCCTTATCAGACTTTTCAAAACAGGCATCATAAATGGCCAATAAACGTGGGAAAAGCTGCTGATGATCATTAGAAACCAGGAAATTGCAAATTGAAGCCACAGTGACACGATTTTACACCTAATGAATTGGCAAAAACTTTAACTGTCTGATTGGATTACATTTTGTAGATTATATTAAGTGTTATACACCACTGGCAGATAGTTTGCAAGTTAGTTCAACCACTTTGGAAAACCATTTTGCATTTACTATTTGGTCAATTAAAGAAAACAAATATTCAACCAGTAAATTTAACCCTTAGAAGTGCAACTTAGAAAACATCTCTCCATAGACATTAACAAGATGGTTGATAGCAGCAAAATCTGTTCTAACAAAAGCAAAATAACCCCAAATCTGAAGAAATGCAAATACCTACAGATAGGAGAATAGAGATAGGAGCACAGGTGGCTACAAAAAAAAAGTGAAGATTACATTGTCTGGGCCTACACATCAACACTGAAGGAGTTCAAGGTGCAATGTGGAGGGAATAAACTCACAGACGAGTATCTAGTGTAGGAGACACTTTGTTCAAAAGCATTCGAGATTGAGTGGAATTGAGATGGAAAGAAAACAAGGAATGATGAGACAACATTTCGATTGTGAGAGTGTCAAACACATTGCTAATCCATTTGACTTAGGTTGATGAGTACGTGGATGCATATGGAACATTTTCCTTTAATCTTAAGAATCCAACATAAATATTTTGAATTATTTAATATGAACAATTTTTAAATGTTAAAAAAATACATTGTTAGAAATGAAAGAGCGCATCAAAGATAATCTCGTACCATGATTCTCAAATGTGGAAGAGTCAGGGGCGCCTGGATGGCTCAGGTTATGATCCCAGGGTCCTGGGATTGAGCCCTACAATGGGGTTCCCATTAAGGGGGAAATTATGCATGTCCTCTTCTTCTGCCTCTCCTCTCACTCATGCTCTCTCTCGCAAGTAAATAAATAAAAGCTTTTTAAAAATGTGGTAACAACACCAAAAAAATAAAAATGTGGTAACAATCAGTTGAAATGATGAGGAGGAGGATGGGGGTGATGGCAGTACTACTTATGGGCTTATTCTCTGACACCGTGTACTGAGTAGTTCCAAGTTGGTGATATCCAAGTTGATGAATGGTTGGCCTTCAAAAACTATGGGAACAGAATCAAAGTTCTTTACATCATAGCATCACTTTCATAGAGTGCCTTAGACATCTGCTTTGTTCAGTGGGGGAAAAGGGCTTGAAGACACAGTCACAGTGGGATTTACCGACCACCCAGAGCCAACATAGCTATGCCTCATTTTGTAGTGACCTGCTATTTCTGGTGCAACATGACCAAGTGAGGTGTTTATGTGCACAATTAGATATTTCTTTTCCTGAAATTCTCTTCTGGACTTTTTTTTTTTTTTTAATCTCGGAATCTAGGTGCCTCTGTGGAAATGTGTCACCTGTGTGTATACTATCCATTTTGTCCACCATGACATAACAATAGTCATTTAGAAAGTGGTTAACATTTGTTGAATACTATGCGTTAGGCAGTTGCACACATTATCTCATTTAATTTTTATGATAACCTAATGAGGTAGCTACTCTTATTCTCCTCGTTATATTAACAAAGTAATAGAGGCCTTAAAAGGTTAAGAAACTTACCAAAGGTTTCTGTGCTTACAGATGACAGGGCTGGGTTTG